>NC_080591.1:11612500-12812500 GCF_029962835.1 Magnolia sinica | reverse complement strand
GAATGTGGTCAATGAGATTTTGTAAGCACACAAGTACAATTAAGAAAGGAAAAAAAAAAAACCAATTGCAGATGGTTGAATACAATTGCATAAACTTTAAAATAAATAAAATAAAATTAAAAAAAGCATATAATTGTTGCAATAAGAAAATGTAATTATGAAGAATCCTAATCAAAATTGTAAAAAAACATTAATCAAAATCGTAATGAAAATCCTAATCAAAACCCTAATCAAAATTATTATTTTTTAATTAAAAAAAACCTAATTTATGATTTTCAGTCTATAATCTCTAATCTCTAATTAACCTCTAATCCTTAGTTGTGGATTAAATTTATAAATAAATAAATAACCGTAACTAGATAAAAATTGAAAGTCCCCAATTAGATTTACAAATGCAAAACCCTAATTAAAGATTAAAATCAAAAAATCCAAAATATATTCACGATTGCAAAACTCTAATTAAGGTTTCAACATTCAACGTTGGAGAGAAAGACCTATTGCAATGGCCACCCTTGGTCTGGTTGGAGTGGAGATGGCGCTAGAGATGGGAGGCATGGGTTTTTCTAAGAGAGAGAGAGAGAGAGCTCCCTCATGTTTTTTTTTCCGCAATAATGGAGAGATCTAGTGAGAGAGATGCCGAGCGAGAGGAGGCGAAGAGGATCGATGGTCGGGTTTTTTTTTCACTGGAGAGAGATGAGCAGTAGATCTTTTTACGATTTTGTTTCTTTTTACGGAAGAGAGAGAAAGAGAGAGAAAGAGGCTAACGGCGTTTGTTTTAACATTTGGAAGAGGGAAGCGGCCCCACATCTTAGAGCCAATAGGCTCTTGCCACGTCAACTCAGTAGAAAATAGAAATAAATTCTAATAAATTCGAAATTGATTGATGAATAATTAAAAAAGAGTTCACAACCCTATAAATAAGGTTACAAAGCAATGGGAAAGAAAATAGAATCAAATTAAAACTCAAACTCTTAGAATACGCGACTAACTATAAATAGTAAACTTACTATTTATAGAAAGGTCGTGATGTCTACTAGTGCGCAAGGTTTTCGGCCAAAAATAGTAAGTGTACTATTTTGCTTCACCAAACCGATCTCCTAATTTTTCTAAGATCTTTTCACGTTGGGCGAAACTCCTAAAGCCCGACGGATGAAGAGTTATAATCGAACTAAAACTTACTATTTATAGTAAAAGCGGAATTAAAACAGGGAAACGACCGTCGATCTGGTGGTTTCGCAATTCCGGGCTGCGCAACCCGGCATAGCAGGTTGGTTGGCTAAAGTAGCTCGTTCTACCCCAAAATCATATATTTTACGTCGATAACTCATCCGGATTGCAAGATACGCCCGATCTAAGGTCCGATGGTCAGATGAGCAGTAGATCTTTTTACGATTTTGTTTCTTTTTACGGAAGAGAGAGAAAGAGAGAGAAAGAAGCTAACGGCGTTTGTTTTAACATTTGGAAGAGGGAAGCGGCCCCACATCTTAGAGCCAATAGGCTCTTGCCATGTCAACTCAGTACCCCTTAAGGTACTGAGTAACTCAGTACACAATCCAATTCACGTGGGAAGACGACGAAAGTGGATTGGCTGGTGTACCACATAGCAGCTATATAGCTACTGTAGGTATGTGTCATACAAAGACGAGCACTGATGCTCCTCGATTGTACGAACGGTTCAAAGGAGATCAAAGTTACATGGGCCCCACAGTGATGTATTTATTATATCTACACCGTTCATCTATTTTTAGATATCATTTTAGAGCATTATCCAAAAAATGAATCATATCCAAACATCATCTGGACCACACCACAAATAGCAGCAAAGATAATAATCTTCACTGTTAAACAATTCGTAGACCCACATAACGTTTATTTTTCGTCCAATCTGTTCATAAGGTCAAAAAGACCTGAATTAAGAGGAAAAACAAATTTCATATTGATCCAAAACTTCTGTGACCCCAAAAAGGGTTTCAATGGTAGACATTCAATCCCCCCACCACTTTTGTAGTGTGGTCCACTTGATAGGTAGATCTGTCTTTTTTTTCGTCTCAAGCGTTAATACGAGCTCGCCAAATGAATGGACAATTTGGATATAACACATACGTCATGATCAGACCCACAGAACTTGCTGACGTCAATACAGTAGCTATATAGCTGGTGTGAGTAGGGGTGTACATCAAGTTGAACCAAGTCGAGCTGGCCTCAGCTTGACTCGGCTCGAACAGGGGCTGACCTCAGCTCGAACTCGGCTAGGCTCGGTTCAGTCTGCAGCTCAAGCCAGCTCGGGCTGAGTTCGAGCCAAGATAGAGCAAGTTCGCCATTGAGGTATTTCCACAAACACCTTAACTGCAACTTCAAAATCCCACTGTTTTACAAACAAAGGCAATGATTTTATAGGTATTTTCCCAAACACCTTCTAAATAACATAAAATAAAATAAAATAAAATAAAAAACTAAAGAGAAAAAAGGTATTTGTTTCTTGCACATACTTTCCTTGCCACCAGCCACACTTAGTTAAGTCATTTTATCAAACAGTTGCTGAGCAACGTCAATGGCGAAGTAACCTAAACTAGTTCGATCCGAGTTTGAATGTAGATGCGCCGGAGAGATCCTCCATTTTTAGCACTTTTTAAAATATAAATAAATAAGACATGACATGTGTACCACATCATGTGCCGTGAATTAATTCATTACAATCTTGCGAAACATCTCACATGGGCAGCACGTAACTCTCAAGTAGGCAAACAGACAACAGAAAAATAATTCTTATTTTGAATTTAAAACAATTTCACTCCTGCGATAGTTTACCACAATCTCTAAATGCCGCTTACTCATCCAGCTTAGACATGGGAAGTATACAGTTCTCAAGATCTGGACCGTTCAACCCAAGGACCATAGGTGATAGAATACATATTCCAAATCCAGCTGGATTCGATCCGAGCCGAGTCAAGCTGGGGCCTGCTCGAATTGGCTCGAACTCATTTTCGAGCTAAAAAAATCATCGCGACTCGGCTCAAACTCAACTTCGAACCGAGTCCAATTGAGCTTTTTGGAGTCAAGTGGAGCAAGCTAACCGGGCTAGCTCGGTTCATGTACACCCCTAGGTGTGAGGTACACTAGCCAATCTGCATCCGAAGATGACTGCCGACGCTCCTCGAGCTCCGACTGGTACGAAGACTTCAAAGGAGATCAAAGTTACATGGCCCCACAATTATGTATTTCTTATATTCACACCATCCATCCATTTTTTTAGATCATTTTGAGCATTAGACTAAAAATGATTCATATAGAAAGCTTAAATGGACCACACCAAAAATAGCTATGAGGATAATGATTTGCACCGTTAAAAAATTCGTAGGGCCCCCATGACGTTTCTTTTACATCCAATTTGTTAATAAGGTCAAAAATATATGGATGAAGAGGAAAAAAAAATTCATATTGATCCAAAACTTCCGTTAGCCCAAAAAAGATTTCAATGGTAGACGTTAAATCCCATGCTGCTTTTTGCAGTGTGGTCCACTTGATATTTAGATCTATCTTATTTTTCATCTCAAGCCTTAAGACGTTCTCTCCAAATAGATGGACGGGTTAGATATAACACATACCTCATCATGGGACCCACATAACTTGCTGACGTCAATACACCTGCTACGTGGCTGGTCTGTGGTACACCAGCTAATAAGCTTCCCTCGCTACGCAACCTGTCGGTAGTTGATCGGGCGTCCGGTGTTACCCGGGGACGCGGGTCAGCTACTTGAGTAGCGAGACTTGCTCCTGAAGTAACCAAGTTATGTGGGCCCAAAATAATGTAACTGTTATATCCACACCGTTCATCCATTTGGAGATATCATTTTAGGGCATGATACAAAGAATGAGCCAGACCCAACGATGAAATACACCCCACCACAGAAAACAGTGGGTAGAGTGACACCCACCGTTGAAACCTTCTTAAGGTCCATCATGACGTTGATTTGAGATCCAACCTGTTCATAAGTTAAAACAGACATGAAAGAAGGGAAAACACGAATACCAGCTTGATCGAAAACTTCCGTGACACTTAGAAGTTTTTAACGATGGACGTCACTCCCCCAACTGTTTTCTATGGTGGGGTCTACTCAAGCTTTCGATCTGACTAATTCTTTGGAATATACCCTAAAATGATCTCTTCAAATGGATGAACGGTGTGGATACAAAACATACATCATGGTGGGGTCCACAGAACTCGCTGACGTCACTTCAGTAGCGAGTCTCGCTACTCAACCTGTCAGCATCTAATCCACGTATGTTGCCCGGTTAACACCTAATCCTCTTCATAAAAAAAACTATCTAATCCTACCGAAGTTCTCTAATCGATCAGTCGCAGCATGGGTGGTGGAAGTGCAGCGCTGAAGAGCTCGGAAGAAAACTCTTCTTCTTCTTCTATTTCACCTGAGCATGGCCCACCTGTATCATCATCATCCAACGGCCGCGATTTTATATGGCATGTCTTTAAAATCTCCTCTCTCCTTTTCCCTCTCTCAAATTACTGTCTTTTTTCCTGATATGATTTTGATTTGATGATACAAGTTTTGAATTTCTCAGGAATGAAATTGTTGGGGAAACTGGGGATGAATGTTTCGATTCCTTGCGATTGAGAAGGCGTCGCAGGATTTGTGAAGAAATCATGAAGAGCTACGATGATGACGATATCTCGCATGTCAGATTCGTAAATGTCCAGGAAATCAAGGAGGAGATCTTAAGGTAAAGGGTCTTGGATTTTTACGTCCTCAATTTTGATAGATTGCACCATTTTCTTGAATTTTGGTAATACTGGCGAAAGTAGGAAAGAAGGTGGGGGAAAAGGTTGGGTGTCGATATCGTTCTTCTTAAAGGTGGCAGTAGTAGCAGTCGAGTGGGTTCCACCGACTGGTGATAGGGCTAGCCCGTCGGGCTTTCGGGCCTGGCCCGCCTCGGGCGGGGCTTGGGCTGGAATATCAGTTTGAGGGCTGCGCTCGGGCTAAAATTCAGGTCCGTCTCTCAATACGGCCAGTTTGGAGTTTGGACCGTGTACAGTAAACAGCCTGTCAGCCCAGCTCGAGTCCGGCCCATTTGTACGCGACCCCAAAACCAGCAATGCCGATGGGACCCTGACTGTGGGGCCCACCTCGATATATGCATTGTATAACCACGCTGTCCATCCGTTTTGCGAGCTTATTTTAGGGGATGGTCCCAAAAATGAAGCGGATAAAAATCTCAGGTGGACCACACCACAGGAAACAGTGGTCAGTGCCCGTTAAAAACTTTTTTGGGGCCACAAAACTTTTGGATCAAGCTGATATTTGTGTTTTCCCTTCATCTACGTCTCTGTGAGTTGTGACCTTATCAACAGGTTGGATGGCAAATAAACATTTCGGTGGACCCTAGGAAGTTTTTAATGGTGAGTGTTCAATGACCACTGTTTCCTGTGGGCGTGGTCCACCTGAGATTTGTATTTGCTTCATTTTTTGAACCATGCCCTGGAATAAGCTGGCAAAATGGATGGACAGTGTGGATATACAATGCATGCATCAAAGTGGGCCCACAGTCAGGGTCCCACCCACCTCGTTGGTTATGGGGTCACGGCTAAGTCGCGTGCCGCCCATTAGGATTTTGCAAGGGCAAGTTTCTAATTTACACGATATGTAAAAATCCTCATTTACTCACGCCCTCCATTTCTATCTGCATGCTCCAACCGTCAGGCTTGGGCCCAGAATAAACATTTTGGCCACACTAAAAGCTGGACTATTTTGTCTCGTCTTGGGCCTCGGCTCGGGCCTATGTTGAACAATGTGGGCCGGGCTTGGATAGAGCTTGCCTGGCCGTAACCCGGCCAATTGACAGCCCCACCAGGAGATTGTTTGATTTGTTGGCATTGGATATGATGCTGGCCTTGCTGATATTTTCCTATTTTCCACTTGGCATAACCAATCCAATGGTCAGGATTGTGCAATCAGTGGGATTTTTCTACTGTGGACAGGTCGATGGTGGGGCCCACCCAATGAATAGTTGGGATTGTGGAACTATGAGCCCTTTTGGTTCAAATTTAGTGCAGCACACCATCTAGGATGGGGAGTTATTTATATATTGATTGAGTGTGATGGTCTATACGCATGCATGCAAAATTATGCAAGTGGCATTCATGTTATTCAAAATAAGCAGTCCAAATCCCAGGGGATCTACTATAGGTAGGTAATGCATGCAAAAGACTGAAATAGAAAAGGTCGTAGCTGAGAATTAACTACCAGATGAATAAAGTAGAAGATAAAGATAAAAAACAAAAAAACGCACCGAGTATCGACAGGTTCAATAGGTTCGAGAGGTACCTAGCAAGATGGAAATGCATATACTTATCTTTGGGTGGGCGCCTCACTTTGATAAAAGCAGTGCTTTTGAATCTGCCTCTATACGTCATGTCCCTGTTCAAATGTCCAGCATCGATATTGGCAACTCTAGAAAGATTAAGACGAGACTTCCTATGGCATGAGATGGAAGAGAAGAAGAAATTCCACCTGGTTGATTGGAAGGAGGTGTGTAAGCATGCCCAAGAAGGTGGAGCAGGGGTGAAAGATCTCAAAAGAATGAACCGTGCCCTCTTAGGTAAGCGGACCTGGAGGCTCAAGACTGAAAACGGGACCCTTAGGCATTTGCTAGTCAAGAGCAAGTACGGCCACTCAAAGGGAGGTTGGTGGACCAAGGACTCTTCAATCTATAGAGCATAATCTCTTCGGAGAGGTGTGTTATCCATTAAGAAGAAGGTTCTCAAAGGCATTGGAATTGCCATAGGAAACGGCGAAAACACTCGTTTCTAGGAAGACATCTGGGTGGGAAAAGTAGCTCTAAAAGAGGACTTCCTGAGTATCTTTCACCTTGCCCCGAATCAGTCCATTGCGGTAGCTGATTGCTATTCCGTTCTTAGGGATGAAGTGGTGTGGAGTCCTACGTGCAAAAGAAATCTCCAGGATTGGGACATTGAAGAATACGCGGCTTTCCTCAGTCGTGTTAAAAATTGCAAGCTGGACCAGCTCAGCAGAGACAGTTTAGTGTGGAGATTTGACAAATCCAGCATATTCTTGGTAAAGTCCTTATACAACTTTATTGGCAGCGAACCCCCTACTAAAGAATAGACATTGACAGATCATGTGTGGAAATACAAAGTTCCTCCAAAGATAGCGGCCTTCGGATGGCCGGTTGGCAAGAAGAAGGCTCTGACAGTCAACAATCTGAGAAAAGGGGGAATAATAATTACAAACGTGTGTCTTTGTTGTATGGCTGACGAAGAATCGGTAGATCACCTTTTTATACGTTGCCCTCTCATTAACCAGATTTGGCTAGGAATTTTAACTCCCTTCAAAATGTTTTGGTCCTCCCCAGATTCAACAGGCCGGCTGCTCAAGGCCTGACATGGTGCTAGATTAGGCAAGCAAAGGACTACAATATGGAGAATGGCCCTCCTGGCTGCTTGGTGGTCTATGTGGCAAGAAAGGAATGGGAGGTGCTTCAGTAGTGTCTCCAACACGATGGAGTCCATAGTCCATAGAGTGAAGCAGTTAATAGTCGAGTGGGCTTCTAATGTTGAAAACCTAAACGGCTGTAATATACACTTTTTAGGAGTGTAGTTGTTTTGCTATCTCAGTGGGTCGACTCTCTCTTTGTTCGCTTTTTGGTTTCTAATAAAGTAATCGTTACCTTTCAAAAAAAAAAAAAAAACTCAACAACCCTCTGGCAGTATGCTAGAGTTCTCCTCAACTCCCTTATCCAGAAACAATCAGCAGCAACTTGTATTCATTATCATGAACAAGATTGTCTATAAGAATGGCCTGCAGCCTTGTATATAGAGTAAGGATTACAAGGTTTCCTTACTTGATCTGATCTCTAGAAAGGAAACAAAATCCTAATGAGACAACTTCCTAACAAAGTAATAACAAAAAAGGGAACTTCTATAATTGTAAAACATTTTTTTTCTAGAGATAAGTGTAAAACACTTTTTAAAGGGAAATACAGAAAGAAGTCTTGTGTGCTTAACTGGGACCCCATCTGGGCCTCTTCTTGTGCACAAGTGTGGAGCTTGCACGTTTTAGATGGTGGGCAATTGCATCAATACCCCTTGGCTTGGAAGAACTTGGCTCCATCGAGTTGATTGTAATGTATTCCTCGTAAAGCTTTGGGTTATGTGTTTAAATCATTAGCTGAAATCCACGTGCTATTTATCTCGGTGGACTCTCCATTTACTAAAAAAATCTAATACTTGCCTTGACAAGTTGAAACTATTTAGTTATCCAACACATTTTCAATAACTTCCTCGAACTCGTGCTGCTTCAGGCACTGTGCTCTCATCTTTGTAATGTCCAAGGTAATTTGTAATGTCTTCCACGTTGAAAATAGGGCTGATCTTCACTTTGTGTTGAATCTCAATTACATATGCATTATCACTAAACACTTTAAGGACCTACTTTTTTTGGGGTGGAGCTTGGTATAAATTCTCACTGGAAACCTCTCAGGCTTGAGCCGCATCATGATTTCATCCACTTCTTGAAATTATGCAAAGCATCATTGACCATCTGCATGCCCCCTCTAATTTCTGTTACCGAGGGTTATAAGTTGCTTGACTTCCTCATGTATTTCTTTGACATGTTGTGCAAAAGCCCCGCTGTCTTGGCTCAATCTAATCATAATAGGAAGTGGAACTAAATTGATAGTTTGTCAAGGTCTAATTCAAGTCACAATCTTGAAAGGAGAGAGCCCCGTAGTGCGGTTCACGAACCTCTTCTTGTTCACACGTCGAGCATGCAAGTTTTGGATGGTGTGTGATTGCTCAATAGGAAGATAATCAAATTGATTGAATGATTCTAAATTCTGTTTAATGGACCTTGTTTATTAAATTGTGACCATTGCGTCTTTTTTTTTTCATCATAGCCTTAACTTCTTTTTTTTTTTAAGTGACAGAGAATATATTAAAAACAGAGAGGAAATACAGGGAGGGAGGGAATTCCCACTGAGTTAGCGAAAATAAGAACCTCCAACAGAAAACAGGTTACAATCCTTAATATTAAGAAAATTATGGGCCCAGTCTACTACGTATTGCTGCACTCTCTGAAGAGAGAAATCCAGAGAATTTGATATATTGTTGAAACATCGCCCATTTCTTTCTTCCCAAACTGACCACCAAACCGCCATCAAACAGATCTTCCAAATCTTATTCCTTTGGGTTCCCAGATTGGAGCCTAACGAAGCTTTGAAGAAGTCTTCCAGTGAATAGGGAGTGCACCAGGACAAATTGAAGAGCCTGAGAACTGCGAACCAGATTTGGGAGAAGAATGAGCAGTGGACGAATAGATGGTTCACAGATTCTTCAGATGACATACAGCAGAGACATATGTTGGGTATTATCATACCCCTTTTCTTCAGGTCATCCACTGTCAGCTCTTTCTTTTTAGCAACTAGCCAACCGAACACAAATATCTTAGAGGGGACTTTTAGCTTCCAAATTTTGCATAACATGACCTGATTTTTTACCGTTGAATCTGTTGTAATAGAATCGTATAGGGATTTGACTGAGAACGGAGCGGACTGATCATGCTTCCAAACTAAGGAATCTTCACGAGATTGATCAGGCTTACAGCTGGCCAGGCGACTCTGAAGGGACACGAATTCCTCAATTTCCCAATCATTTAGATTTCTTCTGCAATTGATGCTCTAGGACTGGACTTCCCCTATATTTGAGATAACGTCAGCCACTAGAATAGAGCGGTTTTGGGCCAACCTATACAGATTAGAAAATTCATCCTTAAGGAGGGATTCTCCCACCCATTGATCTTCCCACAAATGAGATCTCCTTTTCCGACCACTATACTAGTCCCAGCTAGGACATGACGCTTTGAGGACAGAATACCTCTCCACACAGCAGATGCTCTATGCGTCGAGGAATCTTTTGTCCACCATCCTCCCGCTGAAGAACCATACTTACATTTGATGATTCTATTCCACAAACTAGCTCGATCTGAACCCAATCTCCACGTCCATTTATCTAGCAGGGCCCTGTTCATGATTTTCAGATTTCTGATCCCAGTACCTCCTTGATGTTGCTGGTCGCAGACTTCCTCCCATTTTACTAGATGAAATTTCCTGTCCTCCTGACCGTGCCATAAGAAATCTCTTCTGGATTTTTCAAGGGAGGATAAGATTACAATCGGGCATTTAAATAAAGACATGAAGTAGATGGGGAGGTTAGATAAAGCTGACTTGATAAGAGTAAGACGACCGCCTAGGGAGAGGTATCGACACTTCCATCTGGCTAGATAGAAGTCAAATATTTTGATGACTTTGTCCCAAAGGTGTAAAGGGGGGTTACCGATGCAAAGGGGAAGGCCTACAAACGTAGTGGGGAGGTTACCTATCGAACAGTGAAGAGTCTCAGCGTGACTATGAGTTTCTTCAGCCGTCAGATTGACACCAAACATCTTGGATTTAGCTAAATTGATTTTAAGACCCGACACAGCTTGAAAGCAACGAATGATGGTTCTCAAGCTGCTAACATTTCCTTCTTCTGCCTGACAAAAGATTAGTGTATTGTCTGCGAACTGAATATGAGAAATTGGCATGTCCATACCTTTCACCTTGAAGCCCCTGAACAGATTTTTTTTCCTGGCCCTTTTAGCATTTTTGAAAGCGCCTCGCCTATGATTAGGAATAGGAAGGGGGAAAGAGAGTCTCCCTGCCGCAGACCTTTGGATCCACTGAAGAAGCCTTTTGGAGAGCCATTTAAAAGAATGGAGGAGGCTGAACTGATGCATTCCACCATCCATCCTATCCATTTGTCACCAAAACCCATACGGCCCATCATATAGGAAAGAAAACTCTAATCAACGTGGTCATAAGCTTTTTCAATGTCGATTTTACAAATGAGACCCTTTGAACCTGATTTGTGACAGGAATCTAAGCACTCAAGGGCGATGAGAGCACTGTCGGTGATTTGCCTGCCAGGGATAAAAGCATTTTGATTATCTGAGATAACTTTACCAATAACTGCTTTGAGGCGGATTGCAAGAACTTTAGCCAATATCTTGTATGGGCTACCAAGCAGACTGATGGATCTGAAGTCGGACATCGAATCAACTCCTGACCATTTAGGAATTAAGGCGATGAAGGAAGCACCAAGGTTTTTGGATAAACGCCCTCTATCGTGGAATGCAGAAATGAAATCCCATAATATCTCCCTTGAGGATTTCCCAGAAAGAATTTTTTTTTTTTTAAAAAAAAAACCTGATTGGGAACCCATCTGGACCAGGAGCCTTGTCTCCTTGCATTGAGTTAAGCACACCTTTAACTTCATCATACGAGAAATCTGCTTCTAAGGATATGGCTTCCTCGTCTGAAATTTGGTCGAATTTTAGATTATCAAGCCTGGGCCTGTTCCAATCTTCTTTTTCGTACAGCTTGCTGAAGTAACGAATTGAAGCTTCTGCAATTTTATCTTTGTCCTCTGTGTGTGCCCCATCAACGATTAAGCTAGAGATTTTATTCTGTTTGGCATGGGCCGACGCTATAGCATGAGAATACCTTGTGTTCTTATCACCTTCTTTTAGCCATTTGCATCTCAATTTCTGTCTCCAAAATATTTCTTCCTCGAGAATCCTTTTCGAATACTTATGATATAGCTGAAATCTTCTAACCCTCTGCTCTTGAGACAATAGGTTGGATTCAGCAGATAGATCAAGTGCTTGAATTTCTGCAAGGATGTTTCTGGTCTCCGATTCCCTTTGGTGAAGCTCGACTGATTTCCATTCCTTGATCTTGGATTTAAGGAGTCTCAGCTTTTTGCAGATTCTGAAGCCTGCAAAACCTTCGACTTTTAATTCTGACCACCAATCTTGAACTAGCTGCTTGAAGCCCTCAATCCGCAACCACGACATATCAAATCTGAATGGTTTAGGGCCCCAATTTTCGATGTCGACAGAAAGGATCAGGTCATGTTATGCAATGGTTATGCCTTACCTTAACTAATTGAGGTTGGCTACATGAATCCTTTTATGCCTTTCCTCTCTACCAAGGGCAATAGCTTTAATTAGACCATAGGTCTTCAAGCCATAACCTCCACCCACATCCTCTTGGGCCTTCCCCCTGCCCTTTTAGGGCCTTTGACTTGTACCAACTCGCTACTTCTAACCGTGACCGCATAGATTGGGATTTCTTAAACTACACGCTGTTTAGACTAGGTTGTGGCCAAAAGTGTAGAAGTTGGACAAGGTGTTGTGTCCAATTTCCTTCGTATTCCATTCTTATCAATAGGCCGCCAAAGGTTATTTTAAGTATTCGAGAGGGTTGAGACAGGGAGACCCGTTATCCCCTTGTTTGTGGTCATAGGCAAAGCTCTCAGTGTAATGCTCCGCAGAGGCGCGGAGTTTAGACTATTCCAAGGGTTCAAGGTAGCTAGCAATGGGCCACAGATTACCCATCTACAATATGTAGATATTACTATTTTACGAGGCAGAGGTGAATGTTGTTGATAATCCCCATAAGTTGACTGTTTGCTTTGAGGCAGTCTCAGGTTTGAAGGTTAACGTTGTAAAATCAGAGTTTCTTGGCATACACCTAAGGAAGGCAGATCTAGAGACTTTTGCTGGCATTTTTATTTTTATTTTTTGGTTGTAAAACTGGGGCTTTTCCTTCCACCTATCTTGGGCTGCCGCTTTGCATAGGGAAACCAGCTATCCATCTGTGGGACAGGGTGATAGAGAGGATTGAACGTAAGTTGTCTTGCTGGAAGTGTTGATATGTCTCTAAGAGGCTGCTTAACTCTCATTAAATTGGTTTTCTCTAATATGCCAATTTACTTTCTATCTCTATTTCATTGCCCAAAGTCGGTCCTCTTGAGACTTGAAAGGTTGAGATGGAATTTTCTTTGGAACGACTCAAATGAGGGGAAGAAGTTTCATCTTCTCAATTGGAATGATATGTGCAGGCCGATCAAGGAAGGTGGGTCAGGAATTAAGCCGTTAGGGGACATGAACTTCGCGTTGTTGGGGAAATGGGTTTGGAGGTTCGAAGTAGAGAAAGGGAAACTATGGAAAAATGTGGTGGCTACTAACTATGATACGCAAGAGTGTGGTTGGTTCATGAAAACCTCCTTGTTGTATCGAGCCTCTGCCATATGAAAAGCAGTCATGGCCACTGACCACATTGTTCGTAGAGGCATATTTTACGCCCTAGGAAGGAAAGGGTCTTCGCATCCGCTTTTGGGTGGACATGTGGTGTAGCGAGCGTCCGTTGTAAGAACTATTTCCGAGACTGCCCCGGTTGTGATGCGGACATCAATGGTACACCCTTTAGAGTGTATCAGCAGAGGAGGCATCGCCAACAGAATGTTGGAGCGGAGGAGTTGATGTGGATAGACGTTGGGTCCATCGGACTCATTTTCTGACACGCTACGAGTGAATGAGCGGCATGACCACACCCTGATCATAAATCCATGGGTCAGATTTCACACCCTATCATACGGGTGTTTTAGTTGTAGGCATTTTTGTTCTTTTTCTTGTTTCAGGAGTTTTATTGCACTTTCTTTAATTTTCGTCTTTTTTTGTTATTTTTCTTATTTTCAGGGGCTTTAGTGCACTTTTACTTTTTTCATAGCTTATATATGCGTTGTGAGAACCCTATTTTCATTATTATTGAATGAATAAAAATTCGTATTTTTCTTCCTCTTTATTCAAGATATTAGGGTTTCAAGATTAGCCCTTGGGTGTTGAGGATTCCACCTCGATTTCAGGTTTCCTTCTTTCTAGATTTTCGAGGTGCAGGAAAAGGTAAGAATCATCCTCCTCATTTTCTTTTGACGACTTTCTTCATCTCGAACCCTTCATTTTTCACCCATTTCGTTCCTCTCTGGATACCCCCTTTCTAGTTTGAACGGAAAAGAGGGATGGTTAGTCAGTAGTATTAGATCCAAACTTGACCGTGGACTGACTTATGCTAGATGTAGGATATCTTCATATCCCTAGGTCCTCCCTTTTTACTGTTTACGCGATTTTATACTAAGGGGCATGATCCTGAAGGAATGACCTCATTTTTGTTTTGAAATTTACCCAATCTCTTTGATAGGAAACGGTTAGTTGATTCATGTATTTACTTGAACATTCTTTAACCTGATTATACATGTATTTAGGGTTAGGTCATCACATGTCCCTGCATCAGCTTGGCTCTCGATCAGTTCATCAAAGTGGCGGATTGTTTCTCTATTATTGGGGACTCAAATAGTTTAGGCACCTCCTTGCTGCACAGATTTGTTGGACACGAAAATAGATGACTTTGCTAGCCTTCTGGAGATTCTCAAGAATGCCATCGTGCACATTCATTAGGAACACTCTATTCTTGGGGCCAGAAATGCTTCTAGGAAATTTTCTATTAAGTTTATATTTGGTTTGATTTTAGTCTCAAGCTAGCGCCTTCCCTTTCATCCGTTTCACCATTGGTACAATGGTGCTCCCCCTCAGGTGGCGGTTTTTGTGTGGCTAGTGTGTCGAAAGCGAATCCTCACTATTGATAATTTGCAACAGAGGGTTATGATCCTTCCTAATATTTGCTTGATGCGTATGGATGATGAAGAGTCGATTGACCACCTATTTATCCATTGCTCCTTCACCGGCAAGGTTTGGAGTCATTTCGTCTCCTTATTCCAGGTGGATTGGGTGATGTCAGTGTCAGTGGAAGACCTCCTGGCATGGGGGAAGTGTAGGTAAGTTCGGTAAAGTGATTTGGCAACTACTTATAATGGCGATATTTTGGGTAATATGGGGGGAGAGAAATAGGAGACGTTTTTAAATGTCTGGGTGAGGGCTGAGGAGGTTATAAGAAAAGTCTCCTTTTTTGTAGAATGTTGAGCTCCTTCCATTTAAGATTCCTTGGCCATTTTTCCAGGTCATTGTAGCTGTATTCTTTGCTCGTCTGTTTTTGCAAGCCTTTTTAATAAAATCACTGTTATCTCTCTCTCTCTCAAAACAAAACAAAAAAAAAAATTTGAAAATGTTGTTCCTTAACTGCCCACCATTTTATTTTTTGTTTGACGGTACATTAGATGCATATCAATCAGCCAGTTTGAACATCAGTTCAGTGTAATTTTTGGTTTTTAACCTATCTGAATTGCGTCCCTAATGCAAATAGAATCAAATAAATTTAAACTAATTGCAAAGTGAAATTTGCGTACTCTAACACATGCATAGATAGAAAGGAGAAGAAAGACTTTCTAAAAGTAAAAAAGAAACAACTAAGAAAGCTCAAACAAAAGAGGAAATTGCAACAAATAAGAGACTCCATCCCCATGTGCTTAAGTGGGGTTCCATCTTGCCTCTTCTAGTCCAAATGTGTCCACTTGCACATGTGGGATGGGGTGTGATTGCATCAATTCCCTTCGGGTTCAAAAGAACTTGGCTTTGTTGTTTATGGCAGTTTACTCTAGAGCTCAGAGTTGATGTGCTTGAAACCATCTGCCAAAATCCATGTGCTGTTTCATTTCAGCCGGCCTCTCACTTGACCAGGGATTTCCGATACCCTCTTTGACATGATCAAAATTATCTAATCATTCAACACATCTTGAATAACTTACTTGAATTGGCTGGTACTTCGGGTATCTGGATAGCTCCTTGTTCTTTTGTGCTATCATCTTTGTGATGTCTGAGACAAACTGGAAGTTCTTCAACACTGAAAATACAGCTGATCTTCATTTCAAGAGGAAGCTCAATCAGGTATGCATTATCACCTAGCTGTTTAATAATATGACAAGGACCCGCCTTTAGAGACTATAGTTTGCTATAGTTTCTTGTGGGAAACCTACCATGTTTGAATCACACCATGACCTCATCCCCTTGAAACTTTACAAAGCCTCGTTGAATATCTGCATGCCCCATGTAAATTTCATTACAAAGCATTTTCTTCCATCTTTATGAAGTGTAGATTGTCATAGGTTCATGCAGTAAACCTCTCAATTTTGAGATGAACCACGACCTCTTCCACTTCTTGAATTGTGCAAAGTGTGCAAAATATTTGCACGCCCATTGTAATTTCCATTACTAAGTTATCTTCAATATTGGCATGCCCAACATGCATAGATAGATCAAGGTGTTTCAAAACGGTAACGGTGGCTGTAACAGCCACCACTGTTACCATTATGATACGGGCCATAATGCCCGTATCGGCCATTACAGCCCTTTTTTTATTTTCTGAAAAAACTGGTACTGGACCATTACAGGGCCATTACAGTCCGTTACAGGGCCTCTCTGTAAATAGTGAATCCAAAAAGGTTTTTCTATGTATTTGAGACAACCCAATGGGGTTGAATATATAGATATTACACTCATCTATAACAGGAAAGGAAAGATATTACAATCATCTATACAAGGTAAGAAGATATACAAGGTAGTATGTGAGCTGTCTAACATCCCCCTCAAACTAATGCTGGTCATCGACAAGTAATAGTTTGCCAATAAGAAAAGAGTGACATGCAGATGTGAGGGACTTGGTGAGAATGTCAGCAATCTGATCATGGGATACCACATGTGGGAGAGAAATGAGCCCAGACTGAAATTTCTCGCGGATAAAATGACAGTCAACTTCTATATGCTTCGTCCGTTCATGAAAAACCGGGTTAGAGGCAATCTGAATTGCACTGAGATTATCGACATGGAGTGGAGTAGGATTCTGTAGACGAATGCCCAAGTCTGAAAGAAGTCCACGTAACCAGACGAGCTCACTACACGCAGCTGACATCGCCCGATACTCGGCTTCTGTACTCGATTTGGAAACAGTGGCCTGCTTCTTACACTTCCAAGAGATGAGAGAAGTGCCAAGAAAAACACAGTAGCCAGTGGTAGATCTTCGTGTGAGAGCGCATCCAGCCAAATCAGCATCCGAATAAGCACGAAGTTCCAGAGTTGCCGTGGAGGAGAAGAACAGAGATCGATCTAGAGTTCCACGAAGGTACCGTAGGATGCGCAACACTGCCGTCATATGAAGAGTCCGAGGGGCAGAAACAAACTGACTGACGACTTGGATAGTGAGTAAGATTAACGAGATCCTGTTCCAGGCGGTATAACCGGGCCGCATTACTCTGTTGATAAATCGTCTGGAGATGTTCCCACATTGCCTTAGCAGTGCGATGAGGTGTAAGACCAACAGCAATGGACCGATCGACGGAATCAAAAATCCAGGTAATAATCCTTCCATTGTTCATTTCCCAATCAGCTAATTTGTCGGCATCTGTGGAAGTGGGGAGAGGAACGGATCCATCAATTAGTCCCCACAAACCACGACCCTTGAGAAAGTTCTGAAAATGGATGGCCCACAGAGAGTAGTTGGTACCATCAAAACTACAACGTGGGGCCTCTGTACGTGATGAGTTCTTGTCCATTGATCTGAAGTAATGTAAAGCAGACAAGAAGTTGCAGCAGAAGAAGGTCGTAGAAGTACCGTACAGCAGGAGATACCCAAGGAATTGCAGTTTCTGGATCTGGCAAAGGAACTCTGGATCTGGAAAAGCAATCAGCAACCTTGATCGGGATCTGGAAAAGCAACTCTGGAACTGGATCTGGAGTATGAAAAACAAGCAGGTGCGTCGAATCTGGAGCAGGGGCGTCAGATCTTGATCTGGAACAGGAAAACCGAGCAGGGACGTTGGATCTGGAGCAGGTGCGCTAGATCTGGAGCAGGGGCGCAGGATCTGGAGCAGGCTGGAGCCGGAAAACCATGCAGGGGCAGCAGGGGGTGGATCGGATCTGGATCTGGAGCAGGCTGGAGCAGCAGGGAGGCCGGACGCAGCAAGGGGCAGGGAGCAGGGAGGCCAGATCTTGCAGCAGGGGTGACCGGATGCAGCAGGGACGCTGGACGCGAAGTGGTAGTTTGGAGGAGGCCGGATCGCGGGTGGGTAAAGCTAAATGTTGATGGGTCTTCCCTGCATAACCCAGGTTCGTCAGGCGGCGGAGCAGGGACGCAGCAGGGAGTGGCCGGATTTGGATCAGTATGGCTCTGATACCATGTAAATAGTGAATCCAAAAAGGTTTTTCTATGTATTTGAGACAACCCAATGGGGTTGAATATATAGATATTACACTCATCTATAACAGGAAAGGAAAGATATTACAATCATCTATACAAGGTAAGAAGATATACAAGGTAGTATGTGAGCTGTCTAACACCTATCGCTGTTTTTTAGTTACACGGCCGTTTCGACCCCGTAACGCGTAACGTTATCGTTATCATTACATTACAGCCATTATGTAACTGATTTTGAATACCTTGAGATAGATAGAAAGAAGAAAAGAGGCTAGGAGCAAAGCTCAACAGTCCTCTAGTGTTAGAGATCACACAGACCCTCTCCACTTCTCTATCATAGGAAAAACCTCTCAACAATTTTTATTGATGGAAAAAAAAAAAAAAGGGTCTCACAAAATTCTCCACATGTTTGCCCATAATACCTTCTTTATAAGTCCTCATTGAATATTGCTATTCCTAATCGACTACAAATGGACTTTCTAGAGGTAAATATGAACAACTAAGAAAGCTTAAAGCGAGAAGGAAACTGCAACAAATAAGAGATCTATCCACGTGTGGTTAAGTGGGGTCCTATCTGGGCCTCTTCCTGTGCATACTCATGGGTATATGCACATGAGAGATGGGTGTGTTTGCCTCAATCCACAATTCGGACAGCTTAATTTTGACTAAATGCATGCCATTCATACTAATTCTGAGTACACAAATACGTTAGTTCTTTATATCGAAATTTATTTCGGCAAGGAAATTGTGCCACTTTTGGTTAGATCCTTATATTTATGAACAAAACAAAAATCTTTATATTTCTAGGTTCTTTTCATCTATATCGGTTTCTACTTAAGAGTTAATATTTCGGCTTTCTATATAAGCGGCAAATAATGAAATTGCTGCAGGTATAAGCCAGGATCTTTTCTTGAAGAGGCAGGTGGCTTGCAAAGGAGTGACTATGACATTCCAAAAACTACAACACTTCTATTGATTGGCCCAAGAGGTTCTGGAAAGAGTAGTCTTGTGAACAAAATCTCGAGGTTCTTGGAACATGATGAGTTTGCTTCTGAACGCGCTCAAGTATCGTGTAAGTGTTTCAGTGTTAAATCTGAAATGCAAATATTACTGTGAAGATGTGAATGATTTTAGTGTCATTGTATGCAACTGTAGTGATGTAACAGAATGACTGGCTTCTTCAATGCGCATAGTGAGCACTGAGAGTCTGTCTGAAATTATCTCCTTCCATTAGAAGATGGTTGGCATGATATAGAAAGGATTTCAAAATGTGAATTCTCAAATGCCCATTTTGAAATATGGGTTAAAATTCAAGCCAACCATTATTGGATTGTGGCAAACTGTATGTTTTTATGTGGGTATTTGCAAATACCCTATTATTTACATGGGAATTTGCAAAACCCCAATAATTTTTCATAATTGAGGAAAGCATGTTCTATATGCATGCATCATTTCTTTTCTTTCTTTTTTTCTTTTTTACTTTCTGAAGTTAAAAATGCATCCATTCTCTTGGTTGCAACTTCACTCAAAGAAATATATTGAGTTGGTTTATCCTGGTGCAGATAATCTATCGGGGGATGGCACCCACTTTCTTCATGAATATATGATCCCAAAAGGTTCGACTTCCTTCAGTGTGTTTGACACTCGCAGTTTATCAGAAGATTCCTCCGAGAACTTCAAATTACTCAGGAACTGGATGACAAAAGGTGTTCAGCATGGACGGATGGTTATGAGGTTATGTTCACACATTTAAGAGCTGGTTGGATTTTGAGGTTAAGAATTTTTCACCTTTCTGTCACTGATGTCAAATTTTCAAAACAGAAATTCAGATAGTCCAACTGTAAAGACCATCATGAAAAACAAAGCACGACACACGCTCCACTCTTCTAGTAAGAAGAGGATGGTCAATTTCGTTATATTCGTTGTCGATGGAGTTTCTGTTCTAAAAGCCATGACTGATGAAGATAGCACGCAGTACACCAAGACTGTTTCTAAAGCCTTCAATTACCCATATTTGTCGTTTAAAGGTTTAAGCTCTTGGATATCCTTAATGTCTCTTCCACATTTATTTATGCCGTTTTACAAATATGATTTTACTACGATAGTTTTCTGTCTCCTCATATTGATGTCATCTATCTTTCTTTCTTTTTCTTTTCTCATTGATTGAGGAATGATCATTGACAACATGTTGAATGTGAACTTCATACGCAACCCAGCTGATGTGCCCTCTTGTCATGTATGCAGGATATCTGATCCGTGAATAAGTGGGCTGTCCCTTGAAGATTACCTTGGACAAAAATCAGGCTGGTCCAAGTGGGCCACTGTGTACAATAACAAATGGACGATTAAATCAAACCTGCCAACATTCCGATTCAGAATACATGGCTTGCCTGATTAGACTGGCCCATTTTTGCACCAGGTGATCTTCTTGGGGTCCACCGTATGCACGAATCAGATATCCTCAGCTGCCTATATTTGACATGTAGAGAGAGAAGCTTTTTGATATCCTTCTTGGATTTCTTACATTGATGGATTGACATCTCCTTTCAGCTAATGTTCAAAAAAAAAAAAAAGACATCTACTTTCAGCTTTTTCTGTTGCTTTCTTCGTTTGTTCTCTGCGTAGCGACACCATCTCTTTTCTTTGTTTAATTTGTACATATTTTGGATTATGCATTTCGATGTGCATCATTACTGGCTGTTCCAAACATGCAGTGTTTAACTTCTAATACAATGTAGGTGTTGGTGCTGAAAATATTCTTTTCTTTCAGGGTAACTTTATCTTTTAATTTCTTTGGACAATATACATGTTGTTTTTAGATCTTAACCATGTAGTGTTTTTGTGTGTGGTGGGGGTGGAGATGTGCTTGTATGGGGTTTTCTTCTAGAACATTTCTGTGGTGTCATTTTCCATGCATATCATCTTCACCATAGCCTTGTCCCAGCTATTTCGACTTGGCTTTACAAATGCTGTTTAGATAAGAATTCCCATGTGTCATTTTTTTTTTATACATATCACTTTCTTGTATTTACATGGTTGTAGATGACAAGCCTGTTGTTGTGATCACTCATGGTGATGAACTTGCACCTGCTGACCGTGTTCTTGTCCGGATCCATTTGGGAGAACTACTTGGAATTTCGCCAGTAACACAAATATTTGACATCCCAGGTGACATCCCTCTGAAACCATCTAGACTTTCACAACGATCGATTTAATACCATGGAATCAATATCTGAGACAACATTGACACATGTGTGTGTGTGTGTGTGTGTGTGTGTGTGTGTATATATATATATATATATATATATATGCTTTTTAGTCCCCAGACGAATGAGTAGGAGCAGTCTGGAAATAAAAATCTGATTCCCTGTGTAGGCCTTGAAGTCCTTGTTTAGGCCATGTTTGGAAACCCTTGTAAAATATACAGTATGCTCTCACATGGCCACTCTGGTAAAACAGTGTCGTTTCTTTCTTCAGCAAAACATTATTATTTTGCATGATCTTCTGCAGTTTTGTGGGGAAATCACACAGATGCCAGTGTCTTCCCAAGATGGCTATATGAGGAGCGCATTGCAGAGCCTGTTTATTTGGAAAGCCTATTGATGTTTCTTTTTATATGCACTGCAGACAACAACGACGTTCCCACCGATACGGCTATTGTCAAAATGTTACGTCATTCCCTTGAGCATGCTGATAGAAATCTTCCTTTGAAGAAGGTTAGTCTAATGAATGTCAGATGTGTTAGCTTGCACTTGTCACCTATTAAGAAGTTTGAAAAGTATGCCTAGGCTTTCTGAAACAAGAAATGTGAGTAGGATTCCAAACCCTACATGTGGTGGTGTGTATGAGATCCAGGGAATTCATCAGATGGGCCACGTCTGCATTTTCTGACACTAAAACATAGGTCAGGGTAGTCATTGGGTGCACCGTATGTCTATGAAAGGGAAAGATTGATCAACAGTTCATGTTTGATGTAAAAATGTAGCCCACCTCATAGCTGGACCAACCCATGGCACATACAAAGCGAGAGACACTTGATGAACATTCTGGATCTCTCACAGGTGCAACATTGGCAGTGGGGAGAATGCCTAAGCTTTTTAAGACATGTTAATTTTAGTTTATTGAGCTATTAGTATTTTTCTTCAGTTATTCTGCTACTGCTTTGTGTGTGTGTGTGCGCGCTTGCTCATGTGTGTGTGCCTGTGAAACAATGTTCGAATGATGAGAAATATGCCCCATTCGAAAGCCTATTGAGTTAGCTTTTGAATGAACCCGATATTATGCAATTACGATATCATTTGGGTGAGTTACTGCTGATTCAAGCAAAGCATGTATGGTTTTGACAGGATTCAATGATATTTTAGTGATTTTTATTGTTCAAGTAAATAGACAGTATTAAATTATTTCTTTTGCTTTGAATAAAATTATATAAACATGTAAAGACTCTTTATGAAACAATTGTGGATGATTTGATTTGAGTAAATCTACTCTAGCATTGGTTGCTTCTACTTCTAGCATATATTGTTCTAATTCCAGCATTGGCAATTTAGTTGTGTCCACATCCACTCTTTCTAGTTGTATAGAGCAGAAGGCTGCTGGAAATTCCATTTCACTGACCATTTCTTTTTGAAGGGTAGATAAGTTTTGTTAAGAAGAAGCACTAAAAAGTATTGCAAGAGGGAATCAAGCCCCCCTATTACAAGATTATGCATCCCTATGTCTTTCCTAGCTAAGTCATCAGCAGCAACGTTGGGCCTCTCTATTAACATGAATCGGGGATGGTTCATTTCAATTCTCTATTTCTTTGATCCATATACTGAGGTGCCACAGGTAGTCATTTAAAGAGTCAGCCCATCCAATTGCATTCACAGAGTCGCATTGAACAATTGAAGTGGGGAATTTTTGACAAACCAACTCTTTCAACCCAAGCCAAAGAATGTGCACCTCATCCTTATTAGCATCAACCGTGCCAATGAATGCTGCATAAGCCCCATGCACCTCGCCCAAACTGTTCCAAATAAGTCCCACTATATGACCTGGAGCTGAGTTACCCTTGACCTGTTGTCAAAGTTGAGCTTCCACATATCACTTGGGTGGGAGTTCCCATACATACCAGGGCTTCAAAGAAACACTCCTACCCTTGACAGTATCAGTCCATCCTCTATAGAGGCCCAAAGAGTGGGCTCCTTTCAACTCTTTGCAAGGAAAAGCCAAAATATGGTTTTATTTTTCACCAACTCAACCACTGAGCAATGGTCCACATTTTATTTCGGAAGGCTCTATTATTTCCTCTCCTTCCAAACCAACCACCAAACCATTGGCAGGGCCAATTGCCACAACCTTACCTTTCTCACCAAACCATTTTCTCTTCACCCATGCCACCACTGGACCCCAAAGCCTCTGGGAAGCTTTACAGTGCATAGAAGTAGCAAATGAGTAGACAGAGTCCATCTTGGACCCTAGGCTAGAGGTAATAATTCACCTCCAAACTTCCAATCTGACACAAAATATTTCACTGAGCATTTTTTCAAACGTGGAAGATTGAATAGTTCTGGAGCTTTAATTGGTAAGACTTCCAATTTAACCAATTATAGTTCTAGTTCATTTCAACCTTTTGGTAAGAGTTCCAAGTTGACCAATTATAGTTGTAGTTCATTTCAACCTTATTGGAGGTACAATTCCGCACCGGGTTCTAAAAAAAAAAAAAAAAAATCCCTAACGTCCACCTACTATCCCTACTGATGCCCCCCTACTATCCCTACTGATGCCAACAATACCAGCTGGACCCGTTTGCCATGAGAGCAGCCATCAAAGTTAATCTTTGACGTCCCACCTGTGTGAGGTTTCCAATTAATTGCTAGAGCTCCTCCCATCATACACAACTTTCAGACTTTCTCCCAAAATCCACTGAATTAAACATTGCGTATTCATTACAAATAAGGAATTAGTTAAGATTGCTGACCAAGAAGTTTCCCAAAATGACCGCTTTTGATATCTTGGCCAATTAAAGTAACAACATATTCATAGGATGTGTAGCTGAAATGAGGATGTGGAGATGGATGAGTGACAAGGATAGACTTGGAAATGAATGCATTTGAGGGAAACTTATGGGTAGCACCAATAGGCAATAAGATGAGGAAACTAGGCTTAGATAGTATGGTCATGTCTAATGGAGACCAAGAACTATGCCTGTTAGGACTTAGTGACTTGGTACAGCTCTAAAAGGGCAAGGAGAAGGCCCAAAAGGATGTGGATCAAGGTAGTAAGAAAAGACTTCATGACCAGTGGTCTAACTGAAGTTATGGCCCTTGATAGAGTGGAATGGTGGAGCAGGATTTGTGTAGCCGACCCCAATTAAATGGGATAAAGCTTAGATGATGATGATGATGATGAAATTCATTACAAACGACAGCCCAAGAAATGACTCTACACTGGATGCAATTGAAGATCTCATTCCGTTCCTCCTTACCATGGACCCTTGTCATGAAACTTCCCATGCTATTTTCTCAAACCACTACTCTTTGCTTCATATGAGTTTTTAATTGGATCAGGCTCACGTTTTGTAAGTTTTTATTTGGGACCCAGCTCAGGCCTAGGAAAGTTGCCCTTCTGGGGCTCAGGCCCAAGACGTGTATTATTGTTAGGTTTCAGTCTGACCCTGACTCGTCCCATATGACACCTCTAACCACTGCTCTTTGTTTCATTTGAATCAGCTGGGCCTGTTAGTCCAATCAGGATTAGCGTACAGGCTACATGAGTTTTCTTTTTTCCTTTTTCATGAATGCATGTGTTTGGATGATATGGTGCTAACGAAGAACTGGAACTGTACTCAGGACTCACCAGTGACAATGATTGTGACTATCGCACTCATCGTTGTGATAGTGGTTTTGCTCCTTCTCAAACTCACCAATAAAGGAGTCGCAGGACGCCAGTCACATATCCACAGAGACTGGGCCAAGATCCGTCACATTTGGTAGATGGAGACGCACATCTTTGGGTAAGTACTAGTTACTTGTGCATCCGCCTACTTTTTGAATAAATCTTATTAGTGTTACTTGCATAGCTGAAGATCTTTTATATTTTGTTTATACAAGTGTAACAAGCATACTCCAATTTCCTATATTGTAGTTCGACTTTTCCACTGAGGTATTGGCATACATGATTATCTGCTGGCGCTGTAAACGTGGGACCTGATCCCAACTGATTATTCATTCGACCCAGATCTGGGTATGAGTTGGACCAGGTCTGTGGGTCATGGGACCAACCTGACTCATTGATTCTCTAGGGGTGCAACTGGGTCTGATCTAGGCAAATCAGAGATGCAGATATGACCCTGGTCCAACACAATTTGATATTGGGTTGTCCCAGGACCCAGAGGAACCTGAATCTGGCACTGGGATGCCCCTATTGTCTGCATAGTTCTAAAACTCGGTCATTTGACTCGAAACTTGGCCGAGTCAACTCAACTGTGTCAGATTTCAAGCCGAGTCACCATGAAACTCGATTGGAAGCATGACTCAGTGTCGACTCAACACGACTTGAAGTGAGTCACTCGCTTGGAAGGAATTTTTTATTTAAAAACCAGAGATCTCAGTAAAGGTAGCAACATCTTTTTTAACCAACCAAGCACTGTGGATTTGATTGTTTTTCCATTACAACTTGCTGCATGTGGGCCCACCGTGGTGTGTATGGTTTTTCAGCTTGTCCAGCAGCATCACCCCACCATAAAATTTGGACGCCCCAAAACTAAGGTGATGCAGTCATCAGGTGGACCGCCACATGAATGTGTTCTATGTTGTGGCCCCTCATGATTTTGGACCGAAATGATTGCTGGGGCATCCCATTTTCGTGTGTGGGTGACCCTGATGGATGGGTTGGATGCCATAAGCTACAGTAGGCCCATGTCCAGCTAGATGCACGAAATTCTCAGACCGGAATTGTCTACAACTACTGTACACCCTAGTACTGTGGGACCCAACATGTGATATATCATGTATGTCAAAACCACTCTGTCCATCAGGTGTGGTATCTTGTTCTCACCGTCCATGAAAAAGATGAGCCTAAGAAAAAGCTAATATGGACCACACCAACTGGACCAATGTAAAAACGTGCCTAAAACCTCAAAAATCAGTGGTGTTCAGCCAACCCGAGTTTTGGATCCGGTTCATTGTTGTGTATTCCCTTCGTCCGGTTGAGTTAAATCTGATGAAATAAACACCATGGTGACTCATAAAAACAAAACTGATGAATGTCATCACTTCTCCATTGTTCCTTGTAGTGTGGCCCACTTTAGCTGTGAATGTGACTGATTTTTGGGTCCATGGCCTAGCATCGAGAAGTGCACCTGATGGACGGTGCTGATGTCACAGTGAAACATGGTGGGCCCGTAGAGGTTGAATGTTTTACGCACTGCTGCAACTCCATTCAGAAATTCTCCTCTACGACGTGGCCCATGGTTCAGTCGTCGGTGACAGAAAATGTTTGGTAATATCGGCTCCATTATCTATGGCCCATAAGCAAAAACCTCTCGGAATGAAAATTCAACCCTCCATCCATGGTGAGGCCCACCATATCAAAGTTTGGATATCATTGATATAAGTTGGGTGAGACTCTTAACTCAATTTTACAAATCCGGTTAAAATATTTAGTATGGTAATAAATATTAAAAATGAGTTATGAGTAATGAACTTTGGTTTGGATCACTTAACCATCCCAACAACCTTACGTAAGATTAACTGTATAACAAAACATTACATGAATAACCACATAATGTAAGGTGGAGATGAGTAATCACATTTGATCATTTAGGGTCAGAGATCTCTGGACATCTTCATCCTGGCGATGATCAAAGGCCCTGTTTTTTTTTTTTTTTTTTTTTTTCTCCTTATGTATGCAAGTATGGACGTTTGAGATTGGAAATTTTGGATGGGCCCACCAACTTGGAGATCATTTTACTCAAGAAAGTCATCAAGAAATGGGATGTTGAATGGTAATTGTACAACCCCAGATGCAACCAAGAGGAAGAACACCCACAATGGCAGGATCTTCAAGCATACTACCATCAGAATTTCCTGACCTGCATGATCACAATAAGAGCGACGTCATATAAAGTTCAGCACTTGACAAGAAAAGGTCCTAGCTATGATATTCTGATGACCGTGATTTTTGAGCTATGGTCCACACAAGAGGTGGCCCTCTGATTGGATGGTCTGGATTCATTCCCATGTGCACTAATCAGTGCTTTGTAAAGATGTGTGTAGGACGTTTACCTATTCTTGAACATGGCCGGGATTGTGGGCAACAGAAAAATCATGGTTTGCCGCTGTCCAGGAAACAATACTTGTGGGCCCCATAGTTTGATGATCTATACCATTGAGGAGAAAGGCCCAAATGTTGAGCTACGATCGTATAATCTGGGAGATTTTCAGGCCATTCCCAATGGAAAGCCCCATCATATCAATGGTTTGGATCACCTTGCCATGAGCTACTCTACTCTGTAAGGAATCCTGTCATCAGAAGACCTTTTCTAGGCCAACAAGCACAAATCAGATGGTTTGGATGGTTAGATCAAAATGAGATGCCATAAAAATATGATTTAAGATGAAATGAAATGAATACCAGAACGAGATCCGTTTTCAGTCCGTTCTACAATCCACTCGCCAGCTTCTCGGAGCTTCCTTTCAGCTGATCCTTCAGGCTGTCCAATGGTCGTTGAAAGCAGATCGAAGAAAGTAGAGCCTCCATCAGACCTGTATTGGAGCATAGTCATCAGTGGACCTATCAACTGAATTGCAATTATCAGCCTAACATAATACTCTTGAATCTTCAACCTCATCATGTGTGTTATCTCAACTAATTAGATCAACTACATAAATTTTATTACGACATCACGTCATCCCAAAGACTATACTCTCAGTTAAATCATAGGTCTTTTGAGTCTTTCTTTACTACATCTCCGTCTATATTCTTTTGAGCAGTTTTCTTTTTTTTTAACTTTCTAACTTGATCCAACTCACCTTTTTTTTAACCCATGCGATTGTTGTTCTCACTGCACATGTTCAAATTATATTTGAGCAAGCATTTGATTGTTGATCATTGGATCGTGGGGATGCACAATGTGTTGATCGATGTCTTAAATATGTAATTCAACATGCTTGTCGATGATAGTTCGATACCATCAAAGTGCTACTTGATGCCATTGAAAATTTTCAGATTTTCTCATAATGCTCGCTGGACACATCCTACTCAATGCTATCGAAGTTAGTTTCAATGACATCAAAGGCATGTTCGATGTCATCAGAAAAATTCAAAAAATTCATGATTTATCGTTGGAATGTTTTGGTGTTAGTTCGATGCCATCGACGGTTTGTCAATGACATCAAAGTCTCATTATAGGTGTCATTGAACTTATGCACAGAGTTACACAGAGTTGTGTATATGTGGAATTTGCTTCCAATTTTGATTGTGAGTATACGAGATGAGTAATACCTTATATGTGATGACCTATGTATTATAGACCTAACATATATCTAACTTACAATATAAACTGTAATCACGTGTAGGGACCTATTACCTATAGATTCTTTTGACTTGATCTAATCATTGCAATATGGGAATAGTCAATCTCCTACGTGACTCTTTATATCCTCAGCTATCCTTTTCTTGTGTGCAAGAGAATGAGATTGAGTTCATTACTTTAATGTATGATGAAGATCTTTAAAATAGCAAATTCGATTACATAAGAAAAATGACTGAGCAATTCTAAATTACACATTTATGTGGAGAATATCTCGTGACGGTTATACTAAGTTTTTAAAACTATTAATACGCACTCAAAAACTTATTCACCGCCAATGTCGAATGTTTTTGTAGGATTTATAAACAATATTCTTTCAAGAAGTATATGTATTGTTATATTGTTGTTTTATTAAATTAATAGATGTTTGTGATAAAATGAGTTTTTTAAATAAATTCGATAAGTTAAATAAGTGTGTATATAGGCTAAAAAATTTAAATCGAAAGTCGAATTCATCTAATGTGATTATACTGAATACGATAGACATTACAAAGCTTGAGTTATTGCATGTTAATTAGGTGGTAACTTAATACTGAAGCACTTATGAGGAGACAACGATGTTCTAGATATTTCTATGCCTCTGATTCTTATAATCAAGTTTTAGTTGTTATGAGACGAGTAAAATGAACAATTTATATTAAATACATTTAACAATGTGATTGATTAGAAGATGTTGGGTATAGGCCTATGGGCCCACTTATTTTTGCCTCCAAAATTACTTTTAAATTTTTTTGGAATTCAAAGAGGTTGGGATAGGCAGTAGAGTTTGGATCATATGGAAAATACCCATAAAGAGTAAGGAAAAATGAAATAATAACTTTTTGTCCACCTGGCCTTCCTCTAAATGATCTAAATCATTAATATTAATTTAGGAGATATCTTAATAATAGATGAAGATGGGCGATCAGATCTTCTCTGCTCTCGTATTGGACAATTGGACATAGATTATTCGGCTTTGTACAAAAGTCCCAAATTTGTGTAGTTACCGTCCGATACTTCAGGCCCACCCATCCGAGCCTCTCAACGCTTCCAACGGTCCAAACTACTCATACGATGGCTCTCAACTTACCACGGATACACAACAAATAAAATCTCTTAAATTGAATTGAATGGCCTACCTATAAATGATCTAAACCATTAATCATAATTGGGGGGCTATCTTGACGAAAGATGATGAGAGTGATCAGATCCCCTCTCTCTCATAGTGGACCATTTAACATAGAATGCCCATCTTCGACTTTGTATGAAAGTCCCCAAGACCGTATAAGCACCGTCGAATCCTGCAGGCCCACCCATCTGGGTCGTTCAACACTTCCAACGGTCCAAACTGCTCATACCATTTCTCTCAACTTATATCATGGATACACCACAAATAAAATTTCTTAAATTGGATTAGCCCAACCATTTGAAATATGGGACTTTGGCCCAGAAAATAGACGGTCACAATAACCTTTGTGTAATCAAAGGACTGAAATATTCAATAAGGCAAGTATTTCGGGCATCCCCCATCCATAGGTAGACCTACCACATAAATGGATGAGATCATGAAAGCCACGCGTAGCGAAAATCCGAACCGTCCAAATATTTATAACCACTGTAGATGGGGCGTGACTCCAATCGATTAATTGTCCAATCCAGACCATTGATTAATTCTCATTTCAACCGTCCAGTAGATGTCCACCAATCGTCCGGTTAAGAACACCCCTTCGCTGTGATTTTTGGTTACGAACTTACGACCCAGAGAAGGTGTGGCCGACGATTTGGACGGTCAAATTGAGGCACGTGTACATGCAGCTGCGGTGCGCGTGAGTACAATTCAACAAGGAAAGTAAGGAGGAAGGAACGAGCCTGGGGTCATCTTGATCGCGGAAGATGCCAGCGCCTATGGCCCTTTCTACCTCCAAGATGGACGGTTGCTGCTTTGGTTTTGCTGGTGATGGGCCACCGTTTATCCTGCGCATCCCAGGCGTACGATTACGAGATGGGGTCCGAGGACTGTTGTTGTTGTTGTTGTTGGGAAGGGAGGCTTTGACGGTTGTGATTGCAGGAGAGAAGTGGCCCACTGCTAGACACTCCATGAGTTCTCTTCAATGCTTGCTATTTGCCTCCGCAAACTGCAGCGTTGCAAAAGCTTATCCATGACCTACTGATTACTACGCTGCGAGTTCACCACCTTTTTTTCAAGTATTGGTGAGTAATGTAACTCATCTGCCATAGATTTGGAAGTCTGATCCAGACGGTTGAAATAATAGGGTAAGTTGTCAATGGATTGGATCCTGAAAATAACGCTGATCTGACGGTTCTAACAATCTGATTGATGGGTACAAAATGGATGACTGAAATAAGCTAATCCAATACAGCTGACTAAATCAGATGGTTTTTGTTATCTGATCGCTGTGATTTCCTGAGCATGAACTATACATGAGTGGAACCACTGTTTGGATGATCCTGATTTCCGTACTCATGTGACACGTGTGCGGTAGGTGAGTCACTGCCATTTTGAAAATGTGGGTAAACTATCACGCTAGTTATACAAATGAGGAATGCTCCGAACATTGGAGCAAGGGAGGTGAATCTCGGCACATGTATTAATCTGGAACACGTGTAAGATATCTAGGCCAATCGTTAGTTGTTACCAATGTAAAATATTTTGTTTATAATCAACGCTAACAAAATGATTAGATGGACCACACATGTAATGTGAGAGAAATGGTTGGTAAGGAAGAAAATTACCAGAGGCCTATATTTAAGGATATGTGTGCATCATCAAAATATTGGATCAGCCTAGATTTTTTTTTACAATACATGTTCAATCATGTATCTTCTTGTACATGGAACGGATTAAGCACATTTTTGCCAGGTTTGCATTCACAACGCGATTCACGTATTGTATCTTCTCGCGCGAATCCCTTTAAAATATTTTGTTCGAAAGATCTAATACGGGACGCGGATTGCGTGGTGTGCCTCACACCACCGACGTTCATGATATCGTCACCAAGTTATATGGCATGTATGTGTTATGTCCAAACCGTCTGTCCATTCTTTCAGACTGTTTTAGATCTTGATCCCAAAAATGAGACAGATCGAAATCTCTAGTGGATAATACCACAGAAAGAAGTAGGGATTGAACGTCTACCATTGAGAAATTCCGCGGGTCACAACAATTTTGGATCAATCAGATATTTGTTTTGTCCGTGACATTATGAACAGCTTGGGTGGAAAACAAACATTACGATGTGCCTTATGGAGATTTCAAAGGTGGAAATCATTATCCCCACTGCTTTCATACCATACAAATAGACAATGATCTCACAAGTTAGATGGACAGTGTCAATATAACACACGTCATGGTGCCCTACATAACTAGGTGACGTCAACAAAACTTGGTGGTGTGTGGCACACCACGTGCCTGGGAAACGGATTTCGTTGTGTGCCTCACTTCGGTGGTGTATTGAGGTCACCACGTTTTATTAAGCTATTTGGATGCATGTATTATATTCAAACTGTCGGCACTTTGGAGTGATCATTGTAAGGCTTGAACCACATTGCAGAAAACAGTGGGAACTGAACTTCTACGGTTGAAAACATCCTGGGGTCACAGAAATATTGGATTAATATGATATTTGTTTTTTTTTTTTTTTCCCTGTTATCCATGTATAGATCTATAGCTCAACTAGCAGAAGTGGAGATACCTCGTTTCAACACTTGGGGTCTTGTTATCGATCCTAGTGGGGGTGGCTAACATAGAGTGTGTGCACTGACGTGGGTGTGTACTAACAAGCTGATCGTTCAAAAAACCAAAAAAGGAAGTACATGCATGTGACCTTATTAATAGGCTGATGGCAAATAAATATAATGATGGCCCAAGGAATGTTTCGACCATAGGCCCTTCATAATGTTCGTGAGAAATTCACCCCATACAAATAATTGAGGCCCATCCAAAACTCAAGAGGGCCATAGAAGAAAAAAAAAAAACAGTACGGATTAAATGACCATAGTTGAAACATTCGCCTGCCACAAAAGTTTTGTATTAGGCTATGTTTTTTGTGTTTTCAGTTCATCTCCCTTAGGGAATCCAACTCGTCCATCCATTTTGCCAGATTAGTCTAAGACATGAGATCAAAAATAAATTAGGTCACTCAAGTTGCCACACGGAAGGGAGGAAACCGTGGTGAAAGAAATGCTTACCATTGAAACTTCCTGGGTGGACATTAATGTTTATATGCCATCCAAACCCTTTATAAGGGACTGAAAATACCAAAAACAAAGAAGTCTTGATATTTTTCAAAACGCACTAGTGTACTCGCCCTTGGTACGTCACAAGCTCCCTCTCAGTAATTGAGAGCCACGTAGGCAAAACATCCATTACATCCATCCCATCCATCATGTATGATGCATCATTTTTACTCTATAAACAAAAAATCATGATCATCCAAAACCCAGGTAAGCCACACTATAGAAAACAGTTGAGACAGGCATACCCACTATATATTTACATGCCATCCAATCCATTCATCCGATGGTCCTAATGTTCTCCACAAGTCTCAACGAGTTATACACAGTCAAAGCACTTCCACGAGTGGAACTCTCTGATCAGCTACAATAAAAGTCACCAGATGATCCTCTTGCATAGCTTGTAACCGGATATAAGTGCACAAGCTGCAATAGCAAGGAATGTCGCGAAAGACATGGTGGTCGATGCGATCGCTACCTTCTTCAATCCCTTCAGTCCATCATTCGATCCCATCTGTTTGATGGCGGGCACTGCCGCTGACGATGAGGACATAAGCAAGTACCCTAGCAACTGTTGCATTTTTTCAAAGAAGCATCCTTTAATGACGTGAAAATATGCATACTGCCGTCAAAATTCCAAAGTTTATTTCATGTATTCCTGCCAACTCTTCCAGGATGGGAGTAAATGAAGATAAATGACACTTGCAGTACTTTTTATTTGGAGTAAATGCATGAAAATGAAATGAAGTGACAATATATGGGCCTGTAAACAAAACCCACGATTGGAAAGTATATTGGATAAAGTGCCTTTTTTTAACTCCCTTCTAGGACAACCAAATAAAAGTACTACTATGCACATGTCCATCACATATTTGACGCGCTAATGATACTTCAAAACAATTATCGGCTAAATCATTCTCATAGGATGCTTTAAATTGTCTAAAGGTAAAGGTTGGACGTCTAAATTGAAGATTAAAAAATATTGGCAAGTTGCTTATTGTGATATTTACGTTTGTGGCTTACCTGAGGCTTAAGAATTTTTTCACTTTTTGTTAAAGTATATATTTCTGTAGGCTTGTGTGCACTGATTTAAATTATTAAATAATATAATCATTATGCTAAATATTATGTTCTTATGAATATATTAAAATTTTATGATACATTACAATTCTCCCATGGGCTCCCATCCAAATATGATGTTTGGATTTAAAATGTATCAATTTATGAAAGCGGATTGCTTCCTGTCCGCCCAGATAGAAATCGGTCTATGTAGAGAATTTGTGGGGCCCACTATGATGTAAAGGTTTTATTGACACAGTTCATACATTTTTACAAATTATTTTAAGGCATTAGATGAAAATGAGACAAATTTAATGCCCAAGTGGACCACACCATAGGAAGCACCAGTGATAATGATGCCAAATGTTGAAACCTTCCTAGGGTTCATTGTGATGTTTATTTGCCATCTAACCTATTCATAAATCAACGAACCTGGATGAAGGTCAAAGATCAAAAGGTTATGTAGCCCCTAAGAAATTTTTAAGGGTGGACGTTCATTTCCAACTGTGTGGTCCACTTGATCCTTGGATCTACCTCATTTTTGGGACCATACGTAAAATGATGAGCAATGTGGATAAACCTCATACATCACGGTGGCCCCACAAAGCTCTTATCTAGACCAATTCCATCTATGAGACAGAAGGACACAATCTGCTTCCTTCGTTTACACCCATCTAAACACAATAACTAAGCCATTTATTCCTAATGCATATACCTCTTATTCCATTTTTTTCATTTATCTCTAAGAATTGTGGATATTTTCTTTAAAAAGAGTCTCCCCAATGCCTCCAATATTAGAGTTATTTTACTGGAATGCGCCTCTTCGTAAGATAAGTACTTCAATTAGCTGTTATTCTTTAGAATTTCATGAAATTCTCTTTGACTATGTGTCAATGGCTTCGTAAATATGAAACCAAAAGAGTAACTTAAAATGCACTTTCGTTGTTTAGGAAGTATAAAATGGGAGTTGTATAATACTCAGGCATCACATGAGGCTTGATATGCAGGCATCTGAAACTCATAAACCTGGCATAACCAACTAAATTGTAGAACAGACCAAAAATCAAAATGAATGAATAATCCTAACCTTCCATTCGTAGGCACTTGATTGTTGAAATAAGACCATTGAATTTTATTAATTTTTTTTAACCATGAAATAAACAACCTATCCAATGGTCAGATCATCAAATAAGTGTAAGTTTTGGTTTACGATACCTTTTGATAAAATGCTCAAGAATAACGTGACAATGTAGATTTTATGCTACCTATGGTGGTATTCCGATAAAATAGTCCCAATGATGGAAGGATTCTAGAGAATTTCCACTTTAGAACCCCAGCTTGTTGGCAATCGGCAGTGTAGTGATGGGAGGAGTTATATAATACGTGGCAGGCATCTATGTACAAACAAGTGGGCCATATGGTCCATTAATCCAGACCGTTGCTCTGCTACGTCCCAAAATTGATGGGACGTGTCTAAAAATGTCATTAATGGAACAGTCTTAATCCTTGGATTCAGGGCCTACGGATGGACGGTTAAAAAGATAAATGTGACATTGGTGCACATTCAACTGAAGAAGCTCCTAATATTGGTCGATGAGATCTGATCTGAGAGACTTCTGGACTAAGATCCATCCTCGACAGGACCCAACAGCCAATGGTCTGGATTAATCAGAAGTGAGCCACACTTAGTAAATTGAAAACGCGTGTGTACCGTGCAAATATTCGGCCACATGTAATCACAAAACACCGTCTCGCTAGTTGCAAAAAAAAAAAAAAAAAAGAAGATAAGATTTGTGCAAATATGCAATTCTTGAGCTGTAATTGTGTGTGGCCCAGTGTAAATGGAAAGCCCGTGTGACCTAGATACATGTCAATCCAGACCGTCAAAATCGTGAACCTACTGCTGATGGACAATAACCCAAAAACCGCATTGACTGAACAATCCTAACCGTCTGATTCAGTCAATTGAACTTGAGCCGCTGATGGTGTTCCTTATAACCATCCATGTTAGTTAGGATTGTTGATCGGTGTGCAAAATTTCAGTCTTGATTGGTGGGCATGATATCCAAATCAATTTGCGGTTGGTAAACATTCGGGTCTCAAATGAGCCGGGTTGGCCCAGAAAGAGCCCAGGCCCACTTTGGTCTGGGTTTGGCCTGAGCCTTGCTGATGTGTCTAAGGCCCAGAAAATAAGCGCATCTACGTGATAGTGGGCCCATCTCAGTCTTCGGTCCATAGGGGTGTACAGGAACCGAGCTAGCTCGGTTAGCTCGCTTGACTTGACTCGAAAAAGCTCGATTCAACAAAGTTTAAAGTTGAGTTCGAGCTGATTTTTTTATCTCAAAAATGAGTTCGAGTTGGCCCCAGCTCGACTCGACTCAGATCGAACCTAGCTGAAATCGAACTCGGATTGAACCAGTTCGGTGACTCAGTTACTTTGATATTGATGTTGCTCACCAAGTGTTTGATGAAATGCCTCAACAAAGTGTAGCAGGTGGCAAGGAAAGTATATATATGAAAACAAATACCCTTTTTTCTTAATTTTTATGTTGCTTAGAAGGTGTTTGATAAATTTTATGTAAAACCATTGCTGTTGTTTTACATACAGTGAGATTTTGAAGGTGCAATTCTGGTATTTGTGAAAATGCTGCACAGGCAAACTCAGTTCGATCTTGGCTCGAACTCAGCTTGAACTGGCCCAGGTTGCTGACCGAACCGAGCCGAGCCGAGTTCGAGTTGAGGTTAGCTCGACTCCGTTCGACTCGACATACACCCATACCGGTCCATAACTAATGGGCTGGACTGGCCTTTTTTAGCCAGGCCCAACCACACCAGTAAAGGATACCAAAACCATCTTGAAAATTGTGGTGACTCATCCTCACATGAGACAATCGGTTATCCCATCCAAATTGTGGGGCAGATTGTGGATGAAGAACATCTCGAACACTGATTAAGGAATCCTAACCATCCAATTGATGGTTAGCAAATGGATGGATAAAAATAAATTTCAAGGGCAAAATGCGATGGTTTCTATCATATGATCAGTGAAATGTTTGTGTTATAATCCATTTATAACTGGGTCAGCGACTTTGACGGTGTGGATCCTGGTACAAGTAGGACATGTGTACGGTGGAAAGGTTACCTGGTCAAAGACGAATGTGATGGAGTCGCATAGATTATCTGAAATGAGAAGACCTTTGAAAGCAATGTCATGTAAGCCTTTGAAGAGCAGAGAAAATGAGTAAAGGGTAGCTAAGATGGCAACGCCAAAGCAGTACCTGCATTTGTAGCAAAGTGACAGTTCTTTTGTCAAAATCCTGCTAAGTGATCTACACCGTCGATCTCATGGGACTTTCGAGATCATGTAGATGGGATGATTCTAAACCTTTTGTATGACAACTAGAACGTCGACGTTTAGAATTCAATGGATTAGAAGTCAGGTGATCTAATGGTTGAATCTTTCAAATGGGATGACTTTTGGGTCAACTCACATATAAGGTTGGGCCCACTGAATAAACGGATTAGATCACCAAACCAACGGCTTTGATCACTTGGATCGATGGTTTGATCATGCGTACGGATGATTTGGAATGACTTCGATTGCATGGTGCCTTAAAACCACATAGCTACATGCTGTCAGGACTCTGTGTGGCCCACGGTGATGTATATGCTTTATCCACACCATCCATCCGTTTACCCAGTCAGGTCTAAGGCATGAGCCGAAATTGAAGCAAATCGAAAGCTCCAAGTGAACCACAACACAGGAAATAATAGGGATAATGACATCAACGGTTGAAACCTTTCTAAGGCCGATAGTGATGTTTATTTGGCATCCTATTCATAAAGTCATCAAACTTGGATTAATGGATGACACAAATATCAAGTGGATCCAGAACTTGTAGTCCTAAGATGTTTTCAACGGTAAGTATTCAATCCCAATTGTTTCTTTTGGTGTGGTTGACTTGAGCTTTGGATATCTCCCTAAAATGAGCCAACACAATAGAAGAATAAGGTGGATAAAATACATTTATCATGATGAGACCCGTAGAGTCCTGAGTGACATCATATGGGTCACTACCTTCAAGAGGTGGGTCCCATAATAACAGGCCATTAAAATTTTATTTTATTTTTTTCTACATGCAGTATCCTCTCTTTTGCTATGTATTAAATAACCCATTTTTCAACATTGCCAAATAACCTCTTCTTTTCTTCAAAAATATCATACAACGTACTATACTTGGCTATTTAAAGAGACATAATTATTAAATTCAACTGTTGACCACAAAAGAAAGCCTTTTTCCCTTGAATATGTAAAAATGAGAGGAATTTACATTTTGTGTTAATCCACCATTTAGAAGATTTAGATCAATTGCCATGTGGCCATGTGGGGGCCATGACTAAGTGATGTGTTTTATAACCACATATGAGAAAGGGAGGGTTTGTTTAATAATGCTAGAGAAAGAGAGAGAGAATTTATTAACTTATAGTGAAAAGGGAGGTTAATTAGCAAACCAATTTCGAATTCAAAGGAGATTATTACATTACTGCAGTAAAAAATTTCTAAAGGAAAAGCATGGCTCAAGAACCCAAGTTGTAAAATTGGAGATGGATGGGCCTAAGATGGGACCCATCATGCTTTGGAATAAACATCCAAAAAGTGGGGCTGATCATGCTTTCTTTTGGCCCAATAGATAACAGCTAATGAATGGGATTCATCGCTCATCAGGCCAGAAAGGAAAACTGGGCCTGGCCCAGATTGGATCATGGAACAATAGTGGAATGGGTAGGTGCTGACTGATCAGTGGATTGTGTAACTCCTCTACCATGTTACTTAGATATAGGGCTGTCCAAGGGTGGCAATGGACCGGGTAGCCCGACTGCGCTTGGGACTTGCATGCATAGCCTGATCAATTTTCATGTTGGGTTTGGACTCGGGAGTCATTTTAGTCAGGCCACCTGAGCTGACTTTATATGAATTATCCTACAAATGTCATTCCAATCTTCAATTGGGCAACCAATCAATCTTGAATGTTGACGGTTGATTTCATTTTTTCTGAAATATCTCTATTTCTTTGTGCATGTGTGGCCCACTTCATACTACAGATGGATCAGGGACATTTAATTGGGAAATAGAGATTTTATCAATTTTCAGGTTGAGTGGGGCCAGGCCTGAGGCCAACTAAATTATTTGGGCCTTGGCATGTTTTGATAGGCCCATTGGCAGTTTGGAACGTAAGATGGTCTTGGTCAATTTGCACTTAGCCCAGAAGGCCCATTTACTTCCCTAGAGAGAGAGAGAGAGAGAGAGAGAGAGAGAGAGAGAGAGAGATCACCTGAGCTCGTCATACTCGCCGAAGAAAGGACGTTTGTGGAAGAGTGGAGCGGCGAGGGAGATGGCGGAAACAGCGGAGAAGAGAAAGGAAAAGAAGCGAAGGACAAGGTTGGAGTAGAGAAGGAAGGTTGGGTGAGAGCTACTCCAACTTCCTGAGGTGTTTGTGAAGGGAGAGGGCGTTGGATATGCCTGCTGTGTTGGTGAGTACAGCACTGGCGACACCCCTGCCATCTCTCTCTCTCTCTCTCTCTCTCTCTCTCTCTCTCTCTCTCTCTCTCTCTCTCTGTGGAATAACAAGGGGGTCCTAGTTCTAGAAATGTAGTTGACCCAACGGCTGAGATCGCGTGGCTCCACATACGTTACATGGGTCATTTGAGAAATTATACGATGCATGGCACGCATCTATGCACAGTATACACGAGTTTTCAATCCTGGATAAGTTGGGCTCATGCTTGGGTGATCCTGGCCGTTGGTCTATGGTATCCCCACCATGGCTCAAAGGCATCCTTGATAAGACGATCTTAACCTTTCAATTCGGTGCCTACACACGGACGGTCGACAGAAATGCAACCATAGTTGTACTTCCTGTCCATTTTTCCCTCCCATAAAAAGTATGGCTGTGATTATGACCCTTTAAAAAGGGGTTGGACATTATATATATATTACAGTGGGCTCCCTGCCCACGTAACCTGTCAACAGGTTAGATGAAAATATACATTACGGTGGGCCCCTTCACCACGTGGCCCTGTGGATAGGTTGCATGAAAAATAAACATTTCAGTGGGCCCTTGGTCCACACGACCCCATCAACAGGTTGTATGAAAAATAAATATTACAGTGGGCCTATCCAGGCCCACGTGACCTTATGAATATATTAGATGACAAATAAAAACTACTGTGGGCTCTACCCTGGTCCACATAACCTTATGAACAGTTGGATGGAAAATAAACATTATAATGGGCCCTAAGTTGGGTGGAAAATAAACATTTTATTGCGTTCTAAGCTGGGTGGAGAACAAAATATGGCCAGTCCTACTTAGGACCTGCCTATGTATGTATTGTAACCCACGCCCTCTATTAGTGTGGGCTCCATCATGATGTATGTGTTTTATCCAACTGTCCAACTGTATTGGAGATAATTAAGGCCCACTGTGGAGGCCCATCTTCATGTATTAAGTGATCCTTGTTGAGGCCCACCTTGATTTGTATTAGGCCCATATTATGAGGCCCATTGAGGTCCACCTTGATATAGATATGGGGCTCATGTTATGTAGCCCATTTGATGTATTTGGGTCCTTAGGTCAAGGCCCAATTAGATGTATAAAAAGCCCATTACAATATGTACTCCATGGAAGGCCATTCCTCGGGAGCGATGTTGGTTTGCCGTCCACATTGATAATGTTGGTTAAATGTCCGCATTATAGCTCTCCCTAAGGCCCACTGATAGGCCCAAACTTGTGGTAAGTAGGCCGTCTAGGCCCATCTCCATTATATCTAGAGCCCATCTCTTTATACATGTTTAGTATAGATCCATGATTCATGATCATTCGCACCATATGTATGCCTGATGTGAGGGCGACCGATCATAGCATATACCTTTGGATAGACTGTTTATGGGCTCCCTGATAGGCGGAATTGCCTCATATAAGTGCATGGTATATACAGGACTGTTGCATGACTGATAGTGTGACTCATGCACTTGCATTTGTGTGATTGTAGTTACTGTATGCCCTAGCGACATCAGGGCCATAGCCTCCATAGACACATCGTGGATGGCTGATTTGGATACCGGAAATATTTGGTTCTAGCATACGGGCGCCATAGACGTCCCTGGGTGAAAATCCCTAAACCCGATGGTACCAGAGGATGACTCCAACGTCGAGACCGAGTGGATATACGAGCGCACGAGGGCCGAATACCAGGAGGCCGCGTCTCCCACTGTGTCATGGTCGGTTGGAAAGGGGTGTGGCCTTACTCGCCCGAGGGTAGGGGGCAATACTAGGCTGAGTTTGACCAGCTCGCGAATGGGTCCGCTATCGACGTGCCGGATAGGTATTGGCGACTATTGGCCGGGCGGATAGTGAGGTTTCTTACGCTCACTTAGGTGCGGCTAGGAGAGCGACAGTGCCATTTGGAGTGTATTGAACCCGGTGATTATCCGAATGAGAACTGTACCGATACATGTTGAGGATTGGCATGCTTGAGTTGCATCTTGCATCGCATGGCCGTGTTATGGCCGATAGCATTCATATCTTGCACCGCATAGCCTTGTACGGTGATTGCATTCTTGTGCTCATCACCATGATTTCGCATCACTCTGACCTCGCATTTTGAGCACGTTTATATTCGCGCACACACTTACACCACCCTCTAAGCTTTCCATGCTTATGCACGATTGATGCGTGCGGGTGACGCCAGAGGTCGCAGCAGCATTGAGACAGGGCGTGCTAGAGCTTCGGAGTTTTGTTTCTTTTATTACATTGTATTTTCTCTTTCGCCGTATTGTACTCAAAAGTTTTTGATCATAGTGGATTTTGTGGTGGTGTTCTTGTGGTTATTGTTTGTGGGTTATGCTTTTGTTATGCTCATTATGAATCGGACTAATGATTTGAAACCCTCCTTGTAGTATCCCAGGATCGGAACCTGGTGAATGGGTGTCGGAGTCCGAGAATGGGGTTCTACTGAGATGTCGGCGCCATACAGTGAGATTTTGAAGGTACAGTTCTAGTATTTGTGAAAATGCTGCACAGGCAAACTCGGCTCAATCTTGGCTCGAACTTAGCTTGAACTGGCCCAGGTTGCTGACCGAACCGAGCCGAGCCGAGTTCGAGCTGAGGTTAGCTCGACTCCTTTCGACTCGACATACACCCATACCAGTCCGTAACTAATGGGCTGGACTGGCCTTTTTTAGCCAGGCCCAACCACACCAGTAAAGGATACCAAAACCATCTTCAATATTGTGGTGACTCATCCTCACATGAGACAATCGGTTATCCCATCCAAATTGTGGGGCAGATTGTGGATGAAGAACATCTCGAACACTGATTAAGGAATCCTAACCATCCAATTGATGGTTAGCAAATGGATGGATAAAAATAAATTTCAAGGGCAAAATGCGATGGTTTCTATCATATGATCAGTGAAATGTTTGTGTTATAATCCATTTATAACTGGGTCAGCGACTTTGACGGTGTGGATCCTGGTACAAGTAGGACATGTGTACGGTGGAAAGGTTACCTGGTCAAAGACGAATGTGATGGAGTCGCATAGATTATCTGAAATGAGAAGGCCTTTGAAAGCAATGTCATGTAAGCCTTTGAAGAGCAGAGAAAATGAGTAAAGGGTAGCTAAGATGGCAACGCCAAAGCAGTACCTGCATTTGTAGCAAAGTGACAGTTCTTTTGTCAAAATCCTGCTAAGTGATCTACACCGTCGATCTCATGGGACTTTCGAGATCATGCAGATGGAATGATTCTAAACCTTTTGTATGACAACTAGAACGTAGACGCTTAGAATTCAATGGATTAGAAGTCAGGTGATCTAATGGTTGAATCTTTCAAATGGGATGACTTTTGGGTCAACTCACATATAAGGTTGGGCCCACTAGATAAATGGATTAGATCACCAAACCAACGGCTTTGATCACTTGGATCGATGGTTTGATCATGCGTGCGGATGATTTGGAATGACTTGGATTGCATGGTGACTCAAAACCACATAGCTACATGGTGTTAGGACTCTGTGTGGCCCACGGTGATGTATATGTTTTATCCACACCATCCATCCGTTTACCCAGTCGGGTCTAAGGCATGAGCTGAAATTGAAGCATTTCGAAAGCTCCAAGTGGACCACAACACAGGAAATAATAGGGATAATGACATCAACGGTTGAAACCTTTCTAAGGCCGATAGTGATGTTTATTTGGCATCCTATTCATAAAGTCATCAAACTTGGATTAATGGAAGACACAAATATCAAGTGGATCCAGAACTTGTAGTCCTAAGATGTATTCAACGGTAAGTATTCAATCCCCATTGTTTCTTTTGGTGTGATTGACTTGAGCTTTGGATAAACTTCAATCTCCCTAAAATGAGCCAACACTAAGGAAGAACAAGGTGGATAAAATACATATATCATGATGAGAACCGTAGAGTCCTGACATCATATGGGTCAGTACCTTCAAGAGGTGGGTCCCATCATAACAGGCCATTAAAAGTTTTTTTTTTTTTTTTTTTTTTTTTTTAACATGCAGCATAACCCATTTTTCAGCATTGCCAAATAACGTCTTCTTTTCTTCAAAAATATCGTACAACATACTATACTTGGCTATTAAAGAGACATAATTATTATATTCAACTGTTGACCACAAAAGAAAGCCTTTTTCCCTTGAATATGTAAAAATGAGAGGAATTTACATTTTGTTTTAATCCACCATTTAGAAGATTTAGATCAATTGCCATGTGGCCATGTGGGGGCCATGACTAAGTGATGTGTTTTATAACCACATATGAGAAAGGGAGGGTTTGTTTAATAATGCTAGAGAGAGAGAGAGAATTTATTAACTTATAGTGAAAAGGGAGGTTAATTAACAAACCACTTTAGAATTCAAAGAGATTATTACATTACTGCAGTAAAAATTTTCTAAAGGAAAAGCATGGCTCAAGAACCCAAGTTGTAAAATTGGAAATGGATGGGCCTAAGACGGGACCCATCATGCTTTGGAATAAACATCCAAAAAGTGGGGCTGATCATGCTTTCTTTTGGCCCAATAGATAACAGCTAATGAATGGGATTCATCGTTCATCAGGCCAGAAAGGAAAACTGGGCCTGGCCCAGATTGGATCATGGAACAATAGTGGAATGGGTAGGTGGTGACTGATCAGTGGATTGTGTAACTCCTCTACCTTGTTACATAGATATAGGGCTGTCCAAGGGTGGCAATGGACCGGGTAGCCTGACTGGGCTTGGGACTTGCATGCATGGCTTGATCAATTTTCATGTTGGGTTTGGACTCGGGAGTCATTTTAGTCAGGCTACCTGACCTGACTTTATATGAATTATCCTACAAATGTCATTCCAATCTTCAATTGGGCAACCAACCAATCTTGAATGTTGACGGTTGATTTCATTTTTTCTGAAATATCTCTATTTCCTTGTGCATGTGTGGCCCACTTCATACTACAGATGGATCAGGAACATTTAATTGGGAAATAGAGATTTTATCAATTTTCAGATTGGGTGGGGCCAGGCCTGAGGCCAACTGGGCCTTGGCATGTTTTGATAGGCCCATTTGCAGTTTGGAACGAAAGATTGGCTTGGTCAATTTGCACTTAGACCAGAAGGCCCATTTACTCCCCTAGAGAGAGAGAGAGAGAGAGAGAGAGAGAGAGAGAGAGAGAGAGATCACCTGAGCTCGTCATAATCGCCGAAGAAAGGATGTTTGTGGAAGAGTGGAGTGGTGAGGGAGATGGCGGAAACAGCGGAGAAGAGAAAGGAAAAGAAGCGAAGGACAAGGTTGGAGTAGAGAAGGAAGATTGGGTGAGAGCTACTCCAACTTCCTGAGGTGTTTGTGAAGGGAGAGGGCGTTGGATATGCCTGCTGTGTTGGTGAGTACAGCACTGGCGACACCCCTGCCATCTCTCTCTCTCTCTCTCTCTCTCTCTCTCTCTCTCTCTCTGTGGAATAACAAGGGGGTCCTAGTTCTAGAAATGTAGTTGACCCAACGGCTGAGATCGCGTGGCTCCACATATGTTACACGGGTCATTTGAGAAATTATACGATGCATGGCGCGCATCTATGCACAGTATACACGAGTTTTCAATCCTGGATAAGTTGGGCTCATGCTTGGGTGATCCTGGCCGTTGGTCTATGGTATCCCCACCATGGCTCAAAGGCATCCTTGATAAGACGATCTTAACCTTTCAATTCGGTGCCTACACACGGACGGTCGAGAGAAATGCAACCATAGTTGTACTTCCTGTCCATTTTTCCCTCCCATAAAACGTATGGCTGTGATTATTAAGTCATGGTTATTTTTGGGTCACTTGCAATCCACTTAATGTACTGATCTGATAGGTCCACATGAACTGGAAACTAGAAATGTCCAATTAAACTATATAAAAAGGCGATTGATGGCTTGGATTGCTTAATCGATGAACTTTCCCATGGGGGGACACCATACCATATTGGCACAATAAATCCATGATGAGGCTCATCAGATGAACGGTCTAGATCACGGAACGAGGGGCCCCACGCATAGTAATAAAAGGATTCCTCACAAGTTGCAAGAAAGATGGGAACAGTCATGGCAAAGACTAAGAGATGAAGAGCATCTCCTAACCCTTTTGGTCAAGTCTAGTCTCCTTTCTTTTTAGTATTATATAGTGGTTGGCAAAAATATAAAAAGGAGGCAGGTGATGGAAAAGGAAAGGAAATGAATCATTTCCATGTCTATCCCGTCTGTCCATTTGTTTACTTAGGTCAATCTTCCTAATTCCAGATTCTAATCTTAATCGACGGATCATACAATACCAAACCTTGAGGAGATGTATTTTATGGTGTGTTTGGATGCAAATCTACTAATTGAATGGAAAGCACAATCAGTTTTAGAGAAAATTGAGATGGCCAAACGGACTCCCCACGCATGTACTTAGACATTGAAGGTTCCATGTAATCTCCCACCTAATTTTAAACTCAACTTTTGCAATTCAATTCTATTGTGCATCCAAACGCCGGGGTAAGAAATGACCAAACCTTCAGCTTATCGTGTAGCACAACCCAGCATGACGTGTCTGCATTGTGGCTGTGTCATATGGGTGGGAACATCTGAGCTGCCCAGGTGGGACCCATTCGTATATGCCATGGCTCAAAACCCAGGTCTCAACTGCCCGATCATGCTATCTGATGATATAAGTATTCTCATTGAAAACTTCGCACACGTAGCATACATGTGATGCTTGAAAATCTACACTGACACGTGGTGCATGCAGGGCACTTCAAGATGTAGCATGCACAAATTCGTAGACATGGAAAATGCAGCATATTTTCAGTGCTTGAAGATGAATGGTGGGTAGCACTTATAGCACATTGGGACGTGTGACGTGTACCATGAGCATACCATATCACTAAGTAGTTGGTCTCTTTCTCTACACCATTCATTAATAAATTGTCCTGCGCATGGCACACGTATGAAAGATCTAGACTGCCCATCTGGTATACCCCACTATAGGCGAACCACATCTAAATACCATGAAATTATAGAACCTTTGCCGACCCAATATCGAACAGCCTCAGCACTAAATTCAATTTAATACATGTCTACAATACATCATCTTCCTCAGCTAATGCCAACCATCGATCAGCACAAATAACCAAAATTGTAATAATAAGCAATTATATTAAAATGTATAAAACAAAATCCTACAAATGCAAGACTATCCACGGTAGCTATTGCATTGAGAAACTGCTCCCACGATGAGAGACTGCCCAAATTTTCGAAGCCTCTTGGCCTAGATCAAAACATATTTGGAGCAGTGATCAGTGCCTAGCACCCAACAAAATGTCTTTAAATCACCTTCCCCTTTGGTTGCCATATGGGTTGCTTTCATTGATTCCATGACGGCTGCCCTCGATTCTTCGCTTCTTCCTAAACTTGGAGGCACTGCTGTCTATTGTTAGATTTATCTTCGGAGGAGAAGAGAAGCAGAAGGAGGTGGCAACAGCCTGTTACATAATCCACAATACTCATTATTACCAGGATACTCATTCATACAACCCAGCCTGTATCTCAGTGATACATACCGCTGATTCGATGGGACCCACCTTGGTTGGTAGCCCACCCCAAAAATCTCCCAAGTTAGAATGCCCTAGCCATTTCGGGGACCAAAGGTCTCGAAGAAAGACCAAAGTCACATGACTAGGCTCTTCCAATCTAGAAGATCTTTTTTGGCACTCCTACCATGGATGGACCCATTAGATCAACAGTCAGGATTTCCAAACCATGGGTCCCATCGTAGCAGGAAGCATGATCAGGATTCAATGATTCCTCCTGCAGAAGACCAATGTCCATGACAAATCCAATCCTATTATAGCCAGCAGCAGTGGTTACCACTAGCTAAAGTTCCATGCTGAGCCCATGCAATACATGGTCGGCTCCCACTGCTTAAAGCCAATGGGAATCCACATGCTCCTTTCATTACCTGAAGATCAAGGCGGTGTACGTTGAAGATATCCTTCATGGAATGTGAGTTATATGCCAATATATAGGATCTGTATGCTTCTTTCGCCGACTTATTCAAATAATAGTTGCTTGCCACCAGCTCCACCTGCATCAATTCATTGCCGATTCAATTACCATGAAAACAAGGTCCTACAGAAGACGAGCAGCAGCAGATTGGATGTGAAGGACGAGGCATACCAGACGGGACTGCACATTAGCCAGCTTCTTTTCGCTAAACTCGTATTCTTTCAGTGGGACTTTTGCTTCCTGCAGCCATGGGGGAAAAGGGGATAGTCAAAATCTTTGGGTCTCCCATCATCAAACCGAAGGATGGCTGTTAAAGAGAGAATACTAGACCTTGAGATAACGAAGAAATTGCAACTCTTCTGGTATCAAAAACAGCAGCGCATGTCCCTTCCCACCTTCACCACGGGCTGTTCGGCCAACCCTGTGAATGTACTCCTGACAGAAGATCACGAGAACGAGTGAACTTCAGATGGCCCATCCCAGCCAAAAAACAAAAGAAACAAAAACCACAGATACCAATGCTGCCTGCAAAAGAAGATTTCTCAATCCTAATCCCACATGCTGCAGCACGTAGCAAAATCCAGACAATGCGCACACCAAAAATGGACAGGGAAAAAAAGTGTGACAGCCCATAACCAATGGACACATACTGCCCAGTTGATAAGTACAGGGTTTTTTTTTTTTCCCGAAGGACATAGCAGTGAAGCACGTGATGAATGAACCAGATCTTGCACACAGACCACAATGGCACATGCAGAGAGTGCGATTGACAACCCTACTCACAGCTAGTAGGTCTTAACAGAGTTCAATCAGAACATATATGCAAAAGAAAAAATAATAATAATAATAATAGGAACCTTTGGCTCATCTGGAGGATCATACTGCACAATCCAGTCCTACAAAAAGAAGCAAAAGGCAGCAATTTTACATCTATGCAAGATGATAGTATAGAAAAAATAACAGCCCAGATGTCATAAAAGTAAACAAACCACAGCAGGGATATCGAGGCCGCGAGCAGCAACATCTGTACATAGTAAGATACCCTTCTCTGCCTTACAGAAGTCGAAAAAGGTGGTGGTCCGTTTCTGTTGCTTTTGCTTCCCATGGATATCAAGGCATTCAACATGAATATATCTGAGAAGCTCCGCGTGGTACTTCACAGAGTTACAGGATGAGAAGAAAACCATCACCTTCTTTGACAGATTCCTCCTCAAAAAGGAATATAAAAGAATGAATCTCTTGGCGCTTGGCACAATACAGTAGCCCTGCTGCAACCCTTCAACAGTAACCTACATGGCCCGTCATCTTGTGAGCATGCTTTAATGGTAGAGGAAATACATTGAAATACATTAATGTCACACGAACAATTCCCTGGCCAACAAACTGTGCTGTGGGGCCCACTATTTGGTGATCCAAACCATCAATATGGTGGACCCATGATAGATGGAACATCCTGTAAACTCCCCCGTCCAATGATCCTAATTATCTGATTAGACTCCCAGTAAATGCGGACTACTTGTAGTTGTTCATTTTCACTGGATGGATGGGGTTATCTGATGGGGGGGATACCAGGCCATGGGCCATCCCCTGATGGGGCCCACCAGATCAACGGCTTCTATGACTGAAACGCAGGACTTACCTGTACCGTTGGCCACTAAAACAGAGAAAAATAGTTTCTTTCAATCAGACATCAGAAAACACCTCATGATGGAAAGCTTTCAAGAGATTTACCTTTGACCTCCCATCATCTACTCCAACATATATTGGAGCCTTATTGAGCGACAACCGTGCAAGATCTTCAACCTGCAGCATGAATTGTTTTTTTTAAGTGGGTCATGCAGGGGAAAATGGCAGGTGCAAGATTCAGATTAGAACAACATACCTTCTTAGTTTGGGTAGCAGAAAAAAGAGCTGTCTGCCTCTCCTGCACATTCACGCAAATGTACAATTGGTTAACATGGCAATCAAAGGTAAAACAGGCAATTAATTAAAGAGGATAGAACATTGATATACAAACGTCATAACATTGTTACAACAAGAACGCTCACCCTCTGTTATGCGACAAAAACGCCTGTTAAATAATTTAATCAGCCACCATATGGCAGGATAACAACCATTGTATGAATAATGCAGGGGCATTTTCACACTGGGCTCGAGTGGGGTCACCTGTGAGATGCGGGGGCACACTCGAGGTGGGTGAACCCACGCAATTTGGAGCCCACGGGAGGAGGTCTCGTGTTCAAGACTCCTTAACAGGGGTGATTAATGCACATTTCACACCGGGCTCGAGTGGGGTAGCCTGTGGGATGCGGGGACACACTCGGGGTGGGCGGCCCATGTGATTTGGGGCCCACGAAGGGGGTTCAGCCGAGGTCATAAGCCCATGAGATGTGGGGACTGAGGTATAAGATAAAGAGATTAATTCGTCATACTCTGATAGTTCGAGCTTTTAGAGCAAGTGGTTAATTGTCCTGCATCAAATTGGTATCAGAGCGGGAGGTCTCGTGTTCGAGACTCCTCACCGGGGGTGATTAATGCAGGGGCATTTTCACACTGGGCTCGAGTGGGGTCGCATGTGAGATGCACGGGCACACTCGGGGTGGGTGACCATGCAATTTGGGGCCCATGGGAGAGGTCTCGTGTTCGAGACTCCTTACCAGGGGTGATTAATGCGCATTTCACACCGGGCTCGAGTGGGGTAGCCCGTGGGATGCGGGGACACACTTGGGGTGGGCGGCCCATGTGATTTGGGGCCCACGAAGGGGGTTCGGCCGAGGTCATAAACCCATGAGATGTGAGGCCGGGGCTATGAGATAAAAGGAATTAATTCGTCATACTCTAACAGTTCGAGCTTTTAGAGCAAGTGGTTAATTGTCATGCATCAATGAAAGCCAGTTTTTAACCATAACAGCATTACATTATGGATTATGACACATTTCCCGATAAACAAAAACACCCATTATTTCCGACAGGCCAGATATTTTCAATTTTTCCAATTTTTTTGTTTTCATAATGGCCATTGCCAATATATAAATGAAGTACCATGAAGCTGTCATGTGTTCATAAAACCATTCCTGTAAGCGACACCATAGAAGCCAATTGTAGAAAATCCGGTAAGGAGTTGGCATCAGAGATCTTGGGAAGAGGAAGCTTAAACAAAATTACTCTGATAAGTGGATTTCAAAACCACCATCAGCTAAAGAAAATGATATGGGAAGCATCGTTGTGTGTTGAATAATGAGTGTGTATTGAAGGCTTAACCAAGAATTCAGGGTGCTAGGGAAAGAATCATCAATCAGTAGGGTAACTTGGTAGGATACTATCAAGGGAAAAGATCACCTCAAGCATCTGTTAAATGGCAATCAGAAGTTGATTATTGAATGGCATGTACCTCCTCCGTCATGTACAAGAGCCCTTTTTCACCAAAAGGAATTATATGAGGCTTTAGATATGCACCCTGAGCCTTGAGTTTAGACAAAGAAGGCCCATGGATAGGCAATCAGATGTTGGAATAATAGGCCCTGGATGAGAGATTCACCAAGCACATGCTTGAATGAACATTTCCGACACCTCTATTAGCAACAGCAAATAAATTGTCAAGAAGAGAACGCAGAAATGGTGATAATACAGCAACAGTTCACATGCAACAAAAAAAAGGACCAAATATTGGACTGTTTCAACCATCCAACCTAAGATATTTTCAGGGAATCTTTCATAATCTAAAGACCAATTGGACCAACAGTCCGCATTACCAGTCCATGGGCCACACCTTTACAAACTCAAGGCTTGAGGATGCCATGCATATACTTGGCTCAAGGCTCATACAACTCCTCTTCCACCAACGGGTCATGTCAGCCTTGCCTAATAAATGAAGGGAGAAAATTGGACTGACATGGATAGAGAAAAACACTAGTGAACAAGATGCAAGATGACAGTTAACATTGCAACTCAGAGGAAGCAGTTTCAAAGAGATCAAGTTGCACTACATGAACTTAAAACATTAATCCCACCAGGTGCAACCCATACGATGGAACTACCAAGTAAAAAAATTGGTGCAATAGCATACCTAGTGTAACTTTCGAGACCTTTCTAGCAGATAAAATTCCTCTTCGATCAACATCACAATCCAAAAAATTGACATAAATAGGAAAATAGAAATTAAAAGTGTCCCCAGTAGATAGGAAGTTACCAGTTTACATCAAACCAAAGTAATGGCGGAAAGATTATCCACTTACCTTTGGAAGAATTTTAATGATTTGCTTCATTTCTTCCTCAAAGTTCGCTTCCAATATTCGGTCAGCTTCGTCGATCATGAGGCACTACACATTCAAGAGAATAATAGGAAAATATCATATATACATCGAAACCACTGCTAACAATAATTCTAGATTGAAAGCTTGAACATGTTAGAACATCTGAGCTAGTAAATAATTCTAAAACTGAGATGTCAGACAAGTTAGAACTTCAATTAGAACTCATATTCAAGTAAATTGGCTCCATATATATTCTCCACTGGATAAAAATTTTGAAACATAAAACCAAATAAAAATTATAAAGAGAGACATAGCAGATTTGCAACATCTTGCATTATTAGAGTCATTCATACAACAAAATAGCACGTGATGAAAGCTAAGTAAGGTCAGCATTATCTTGTCAAATGAATAATAAGCAGCAGTTATTCGCATATCAATAGCTACTATTATGCAACAAGTTTCTGACCCAAACTGTCATAAATGGTATAGGGGAATCGGGATATCATGGAAAAGATAGGTTAGAATTTCTGGAGACGAAAAGCATTCCCAAACTCCATTGTGTTCAAAAGAGGTCAGATTCTTGTGAAAAATATACAAGCAAGAAGGACGAAAAGTTTTTCCTTCTGTCGTTCAGGTAGACAGCGAAACAACCTTTAGTAAACATGAAGACCTGGAAACTCCAATTCAGCCAAAACGTGAACAAATTTTCTACCCGATACCATAGCCATAGTTCTGTACAAGTTACAATGCATATTGATTGTTTATCTTCTACATGAGCAGCCTCCTAGACAACATTTCCTCATAGAAATAGGTGATCGGGAAGCCAGGGCCAACTGGGATTTGTGGTTTGATCAGAAACATCACCAAAGAGGTTATTCTGCAGCTTTTCAGGACCATCAGGTTTCGGCGATTTGAACTTCGCTGAAGGCAAGGCAATTGTTCAATGCGTTAAGATAGCAAAGAGGAAGAAATTCAACCCCGCTATTTTGAGACTCGTGGAACATTATTAATTGGATTGAAGATATGGGGTGATGTCACCGAAGATATGAGGGGGATGTGATTGAAAATATGGGGCTGATTTAGATATGTAATTAGGATTTTCTATATTTAATTTTGCTATTGTTAGGATTTTACCATCTTAGGTAGATTAGATTGATTTGAAGTCAACTATGATTAATTTGAAATCAATCTCTTTGTTGGAGGGACTCTCATTAGAGATTCACTTAGAGTCTATAAAAAGGGGGTTAGCATAGGAAGTGATCATTCCAATATTTTTCTAAAGGTGAGCCCTTCTTAAGTTCTGTAAGAGATGAAGTTTGATATCAATAAAGTTCTCTCCCTCTCTACTCTAATATTCTTGTGGGTGTGCTCTTGTCCATTTCTTTGTGATTCGTTGTCGATATCTCATTGATTCGATAACTAGGTTGCACCAAAGATCAGCTAGTACATATAGTTTTACATAGCGTTTTTCAACACTTCTCTACAAAATATAGCTTTCAAATGGATCAACAAGCATGTATCATAGGAATGGCATTGAGCTTCATTGCATTTTATTGATCTCTCTTTCGTCTTTCCCAACTAAGATGTGAATAGGCTATTGACCATGGCCATGTCTATCCAAATCAAGGAATTGGCTTGAACAGGAACATATAGAGGGGCACCCCTTATCAAACTTCAATCACACCCATACAACATAGGTACTCGGGCTTTATAGAAATATTTAGATATGGTGTGAACTATAACGATATTAATAATTGAAATTGTTTTAATGTAAGGAGAATTTCTGTTTCTGTTGCTCAACATTGTCTCAACATGATGGGGGGACATCATGCGCACGCGCGCGCACCCCACCCTACGCACGTACTCAAGGAGGGGGAAGGCCTCACTATCAATCTGGATCAACGACGACATCTATGGAGGACCTCTTAATTAGGGAGCTGTGCTATGGAGCATTGGAGTGGACCCGATCATCATGTGGATTCCACCATTAGATCTCATGATCGTGGCCCACTACCCTAGATGATCTAGGATTTTGAGTTTTGGTTATTATCATTATTATAAACATCATGAATAGTTTTGATTACGTAGATTAGTTGTTATTTTTGTTACTTCATCTCTAAGTATTAATGTGGGCACATGGCGCAGCTTTTGGAGTTTAGGGTTTTCTTATAAATAGCAACCCTATGTAGGTATTTTTCATTGAAGTTTTATGAATAAAATTCGGTGTTTTTTTCTTCTTCTTTATCTCTCTGAGTTGAAGAATCTAATTGGGTGCAAAATCCTCCCTTCCTCGAAGGACTAGTTACCATGGTGTGAAGCCACAACCATCCCAAATCATCTTTTACTCCTACACCCCACATCCATCATCTTCTACAGCCCTCCTATCTTCAGATTCACCCCTTTTTGTACTCAGGTTCTCCTCCACAGCAGATTTTCAGATTCCGGCCCACCAGAGGGGTTGAAACTTCAGCGAAGCACCACGCACAAACCGGGCAGCGGATCGACACGAGATTTGGTGTGTGAGTGGGCCACCCCTGGCCGATCCCACCCCAAGTGGCCTTTTCTGGTTCCGTGGGCCCCACACACTTGCGGGCAGGGATTCACGCATGTGCACCTGGGCCAGGTTCTTGTCCACATGCATGGATCATCTCAGGTTCCTTCTCTCTTCTATTTCTCTCCTCTCTCGCCTTATATCCCCAACTCTAACCCTAGATAGTCTCAAATTCCAAGTATTTCCAACTTTTGCAAACCCTAGATTTTCCCCTAATTGAAGCATGGTAAATCTCTTGAATTGAGGAACAATCCTTTGCAAGAGTGGATAAATCTTACACTCCTTTGGGCATTGTTTGGTTTATAATTTTACTTGATCCAATCCTAAACTTGTGTAGGCTTGGACCCCCGTAGAATCCCCTGATTGAATGTTTGATCGAATGTGGGACGTGGAATTTTATGATTGTTTAAAATTGATATGATCGAAAGCTTGAAATCTTGCATATCACATTTAATTTCATATCCTGCATCACAACATAAGGAGCAGCTTTATTTGTGTTGCTTCATACCATTTCAAAGGAATAAACTGAACATGTATATTGATCAGAGCACAGAAAAATTCACATTGTTTCGATTTCACGTCTTCAGTGAACAGTCAAAGCCAATAACATAGATCCTGATTTCCTGCTGAGGCCATCTACCCGATTATCAGAATGCAGCTACGCACATAGAAGCAATGGATATGAGGTTTCAAAATGCCAACGAGCTGTTTCAAAGACATCTGCACTTGCATAAAGGATTCACATAAAAAGAAACCTGTAATTGAATTATTTGAACCAGAACAGGCAAAATCACATTCCAAGAGCGTCACCTATCATTTAGAAGAGAAAAGACCCTAGAAGAACGCACTAACAATGTGCATAAGCTCATTGGTTCCAGCCCTGCAATTCATCATTTACTGCTCATGTTCGAGTCCCCAACTTCCATATCAACAGGAAACCATAAATTTAAACCAATTAATATTTGAAAAGAATTAGAATCATCATTGTCCAAGTCTTATCCAACTAATTGGAGTTGGCTATTTGAAAAGAAATAGAATAAAAGCATTAAAAGCAATAGTGCAACAATTTCTATATATTCATGAATGACTTGTGGAAAAGAAAAGGAAGTGCTGCTTACCTTCAAATTTTTATATATGAAGCCCTTAGTAGACTGAAGATGGTCCAGAAGTCTCCCAGGGGTTGCCACTAGTAGATTCACCCCCTTTGCAAGCCGTTCTGCTTCTCCCCTTCGAGCTGAACCACCAATAACCAACCCGTGAGTCTGTTTGTGGTACTTGAGAAGGTCCTTTGCCACAGCATGCGTCTGTTACATCAGAAGGGAGGAACATAAATCCAGGAAGTGCTCATATTTACAAAATATCACTGCAGTACTTCTACATGTCTCACTAGAATGACAGGATGGGACAACCCCAAAAAAGACTAAGATTGGACTACTTAAACCCTTGATGATTTCACTCTTCTTCTTTTCCTTTTTTTCTTTCTTTTTTTTTTTTTTTTTTTTTTTTTTTTGAGAGAGAGAGAGAGAGATGACAAAAAAAATTTTAAAGAAGCTCGCAAAAATGAGCAAAGAATACAACACCCACACCTAACCTAAATCAGGCCCAACACTCTAAGAGGGCCGAGATATTACTAATAACCTCCTCAACTCTAACCTGAAGATTCCTGAAAAAACAACCGTTTCTCGCACCCCAAATGACCCAAAACACTGCCGAAATAAGAAGCCTCTACCTTGCTTGATGATTTCACTCTTTTTGTTACAGGCTTACAGCCACCCAAAAAGCCTTCACTATAGCGTGGCTGACCCACAAAATGGTTAGATCCACCTTGTTGAACTGAGCGGTGGGCCACACTGTAGAAAACAATGGCCAACTGTGAGCCACCTGAGAAAATCAAGCCTATCCAACCATCATGGGGGCCACGCCATAGAAAACAATGCACAGCCACCCAATCACCTCCACTGAAGCATGTTGGCCCACATGACGGTTGGATGGGTTGCATGCCATGACATACACCACAGCAAGCCTGACATAGAAGAATGTTGTAGAACGGTCCTATTCTACAACATTGCATACGAATCAAGAATACAGCAACTGGACCGTCTTGTAGGGCTGATTGACCAGCCAAAATCTCTTCTTCAACAGCTTTGTGGATCTCTAGAATCGAAATGTGGTTTTGGGGGCCTTAGGTGAAGAACGGTAGAGAGCTTAGGGCTTGAAGTTGAAGGGGTAGGGCTTCACAATCAAAAGTTGTTTCTGTTATAAAAGCCAGGCTTTTGTGTTTATTTTACACCATTTCAATATGCTTGTGAGTCTTCAGCTGTATCCTTGTCGCACTTGTAGAGATAGTTAAAATTGCATTATAGGTATGATTCTAGAAATATACTACATCCTCAATAGGATTTACGGTTTGAATGGTCTGGATAGCTGTACTTTAGTGCTACGTGTGAGGAGGATGAGTCACCACCATCTTACAATTGGTGCTCACAAAAATGTATAGAGCAAAAGTCTTAAAAATATTAGAGCTTTAACTGTTGCATACAATACTTCTGCTACACCCTACACACAGCATAGCGTGTGCTATGCTACAAATAGCTTATGCAACACAAGACTTGTGCTTTTTGGGTGCACTACGTAGCACCACAGCTATGCTATGAGCGCTATTCAAAACAATGCTTAGAGATGATGCAGGATCTATTCCCATCATCAAAATAGGTCCAGATGCAGACCACTTGCTGTCTGAATAAAGATCAAGGCCAACGCTATCATCCGATTGGACTAAGTAGAGATCCCAAATTTGTTTGAAAAGTTCAATCACGATACTTTCCACGTCTAGCTAAGATCCTTGGAACATTACTCATTGTATTTCATGAACAATGAATTGAAGAAACATTTTGCAAAAATGAAGCTGAAGTGGAAGCACAACAATGACGCAGTAGGCTCCATCCTGTGGGCACTAGGGAGGAAATAAGGCGCAGGTTGAACGACAGGTTCCTGGCCCTTGAAGAAGAAGAAGAAGGAGAAGAAGAAGGAGAAGAAGGAGAAGGAGGAGGAGGAGGAGGAGGAGGAGGAGCAGGAGAAGGAGCAGGAAGAAGAAGAAGGAGGAGGAGGAGGAGGAGGAGCAGGAGCAGGAGCAGGAGCAGGAGCAGGAGGAGGAGGAGGAGGAGGAGGAGGAGGAGGAGAAGGAGAAGGAGAAGGAGAAGGAGAAGGAGAAGAAGGAGAAGGAGAAGAAGTAGAAGGAGAAGAAGAAGGAGGAGAAGGAGAAAGAGAAGGAGAAGGAGAAGGAGAAGAAGAAGAAGAAGAAGAAATTGCCAAGTCTCAAATTCATCAATGGCTCAAATTATGCCACATGGAATTCATCCAACGGTTAAAAACACTCGAACTTCTTGAAAGTTCCACGCTCATCTAGTTACAAGAATCTACCAAAGAACTCACGAACCTTCCAAAGACCTCTTTACTTCTCTACAAGACATTGGCTTATGCTAGAATTCTCTACACTCTTCTACTATGTATAAGCCTCTCTGTACAAGTAGAGCCAAAAACATTTATGTCCCTCAAATAGCCTCCATGCCCCCGTGACAAGAGCCCCCTAATTGCAACAGATTTACAAGAAGATATCAACAGAAGATGGTGACAATTTGAAGGTCCCTAAGAATCCAGTAGCAAATTAAGATGACAGCCGCTAGGTGCATTTTCAAGCTAGGGGGGTATTTGTCACAACAATTTACCTTGAGCTACTTGACCCTACGCGCAACCATTCTCTCTATGCTACCACACCAGGAACATGACAGACCAGAAGATTTGGAAATGGACGCTGATGGTAGCTTCTCTTCCAAATCATTCTAAAACATTATGGTAGCTTCTCTTCCATACCCTTTTTTTCCAAATGATTTGCTCTAGGGAACAAATGTCTTCTCTGCCTGACTGCATGCCAAACTATGGGGAGCTCCCATGCCCCCAAGATTGCAGGCCTTTGCTTAACAGCAGTGACCAATAAAGCTTTGCTTTTAGATTCTCTTCACTAACATCATCAAGTGTTTCCAATTAGATAGACTTCAAAAGAGTTGTCAGGATTTTCCTAGCATTTTCTTCCTCCACCAGGAACACGAGGAAACTATGAATCATATCCTCCTCCATGGTACCGTGGCTCAAATAGCATTGGACTAATGAAGGAAAAAATGAAAGAATATTTAGCAATAAAGCTATCTTAATAGATAGAATTGAGAATCTAATTATTGCTTAACTAGGTGACTTTTAGACCACAGGGAAAAGGTCATTCCAGATCTGACTTACGCCAAAGATTGGAAAGCTGCACGCTGCAGTGGTAAGGTATCCTCTACAGCCAAACCTAAGGTAGCAACCCACAACAGACTACTTAAGGCTTAATGTTGACAGTTGTTCCCTTGGAAACCTGGTCCTTTCCAGTATGGGCAGCACCTTCATAAAAGTAAAGGGGAGGTTGTTCAGGTTCTCTCGAGGCCCTATGGTGAGGTTGGCTTAAATGATACGGAGGTTTTTCTCTGCAGAAGGGTTGTGAATACTGTTGACTTATTTTTTCAGGCATCTTGTCATTTAAGGAGATTCATGCACCATTATAGCGTGCGCCTCACCCATGGAGCCAAGGACATGAAAGATTTCATTTTGCATTTTGCAGAGTGACTGCTTCCGGTTCATGTGAGTGTTATTATCTCTAATGTGCTGAGAAATGAAAATGAGATCACCAATTCCCTTGCAGCAGAGGGAGTGATGACTGACAAGAGGGTCAATCAGTAACATCGATTCCTATCTTAATGTGTTCTCTTTTTATTGGATAATTTTTTTAGTAACCATTCAGAAAGAATGATATCATGCTATGGACATATTAATATACACTCCTCTAACCAAATCTGACATGCAACAAGAATTATACCATGCTATGCACATATTAATATACATTCCTCTAACCAAATCTGACATGCAATTCATATCGAATGTTAGTTCTAGAAAATAAATGGCTCTTTCAATTATTCCAGCATGAGTGCTAATCAGGCATTCTGGCTAATTCAACTATGAGGAAAGGAGAATAACCTCTTTAAAAAATCCCTCCAGTGCTATTTGCCGCCGTTGGAAAGAGGTTCTTAAATGGAGTCCCAAATTTGATGTTCCTAAACTTTGATGTAGACGCCCAACCCCCACTCCAACTGGTTTAATATTGTTGCTTATATTATTTACTAAAATTATTGACAACATTAACTATTTTTTATTGAAAATAGAAAATGTAATAAATCATTGAAAACATTAATTATTTTTTACATTTAGTGGAAAATCATTTTTAATGTACGCTACATAGGGTGTAACATAAGCTACATTGGGTGTAATGTAGGCTAGGCTACACATGACTTAACCTATTTTCATAAGCTACATAGCAAGAAGGCTAAATGCTATGTATCGTGAAAGCTAAGCTACACTACATAGCGTGAAGACTAGGCTATAATACATAGCATAAGCTACACGCTGTGTAGCTTAAGCTACTTAAATCACTTATTTGCAATGACCATGGAACTGCTCTTCTGGAATTTTCTGGGCCAGTAGATGTGCAAGATTCGAACTACGCAGAAAGCAACATTGCTGCTGCAAGTACTGAAACTACTGGTTAAGTTCGACTTTATTCCAGCCGTAAAGGAGGGTTATTCCCAAAATGCAATATGGTGGGCCTCAATGGGAAGATGTTTGAGGAAAGTGCCAGACATGGCAGAGGTGTGGGGCCTACGTAGAGGTAAAGCCAATATCATTCTTGCATAAAGGCAGAGATGCCAACGAAATTGCAGACGCAGATGCTAAAGAAGGAGAATCAAGACAAGAGTTTAATGGTGTTTGATGATAGGGTGTCGTTGGCATGTTTGGGCTTCATGATCTAGCAGGTCCTGCCCTTCTCATTGTATGGCAGGACCTGCCATATGTTGCACTACACTCTTGTTTCTTTAATAAAATCTTGATTACTCTTCCAAAAAAAAAAAGAAACTCCAACCGTTTGGACTCATCTCAACTATTTTTTTCCTTCTCTTTTATTTTCTTTTCAGGAACAAAAAGGTTATGTCAATTGGCAGTGGCTTTCCCAGGCCTAGGCTCTTTTTTACTAGCTGCCTTTCTCACCTCTCTCACAATAAAATTTATCACGCAGGGTGGTTAGCTAATACAATTTTCTTGCATGCACAACCACTCATGTCAAATGAATACCCAGCTAGTTACTAACCAAATGGTAACAGCATAATTTCATGTGAAAATATATGCACATCTCATAACCGTTACTGCATTTAATATGACAGGCAACAACAGCAGCACTAACTGCATTTTTGCAAGTGTAGCGGAGAAGGGAGGCAGCTACAATCTATAGATCATATGGTATTATGTAGATATCTAATTCTGGACTCTGCAGCAAAAGAACACCAAACATTGGAAATCATCATCTACAGCATCATATAAGATCTGAAGATGAACTACAGAATCAAATCCACCAATGATTCCTGAATAGCAATTAAAATTACACAATGAGTAAATACAAGCCAAAAACCATTGACATTGCTTTGCACCCCAGATGTGGATAACAACATCCACCTCAAATGCAGAAGAAAACACATGATGGTAGCTGAAAGAATTTCATCTGCATGTGAGATTTGCCCCGATAAAGTGAAAAAAAACTACTAAACTTCATATCTTAAGTTGACATAATTTAATTCTTCGCTTCTATTGACAATGAGTAAAGATGGTAAAAGATGAACCTGTATGGCAAGCTCCCTAGTTGGGCATATGATGACAACGCCCGTTCCATTGCGAGGAGTAAAGCAAATGTTATACAACAACTCAACTGCAGGTATCAAAAATGCAAGGGTCTTTCCAGAACCTGTCCTTGCAGCCCCAAGAACATCTTTACCTTCCAGAAGTGGAGGGATAGATCTAGCTTGGATCTGCAGAAGTAAATCAATGAAAATTTGCATTAGCCTTCTTTAGTACAAAGACTCCAATTAAGAAGTGTATGGTGAAAGATTAATCTATGTCAAGGCAGCTAAGAAGCTATATTTCTCTGGGTCCTAGTGTGTCAAATATGCAAGTTGGTGTCAGATTCTTAAGACATGCAATACGTCTCCACCATGTAACATTGCCTAAAAATGAGGGCATTTCACTCAAGTGAAGCATGGCGTGATGACCATCGTCATCTAAGCCTTGCCCCCAAATAATTGGGGTCAGCTAAGGAAAAAAAAAACACTTCAGCTGTCCATTTCTTTTGTACATTGAGGGCAACCAAGTAGTGAAACGACTCGATTTTTAAGCCGAATGATCCAAACAGTGTCCTACCTGATGCAAAGCTGGGGTTTTGCACACGTGCTTGTATGCAGAAGAGCAGGGTTCTACATGCATGAAGCCATAGCACACGTGCAAATATGGCAGACATGTCCAAAATCAAATCTTTCCATCAGGTGGAACACAATATTTAGATCTTTTGGCTCCTCAGATACAAGCAGTGTTTCAGGTATCCGTATCAATGCCCATCACACCCTTAAGATATAGAAACAGATCGGTATTACATGGAAAATATCACATGCATCGTGGAATGTATCATCATCTAAGGGAAACATTGGAGAAGCATTAGGAAAATGATGGAATTTTTCAATGAAGTTTAAGAGATGTTAAATGAGACATGATTACACAGTTAGAACTCATAACACTACAAAAAAAAAAAGCATACACAATAAATTCCCATTGTATATGAGCATAAACTATGCGTTGTTTGATAGAAGTAATGCAGCTACATATCCAAATGAGCTCATATCATAAATATCCTAGAGTACAAATAATAAAATACAAATAGCATAGACTAAAGAGAACAAAAAATAGACCTTTGCTCCAATCCCACATCAGGTTACAAGGCGGCTCGAACTCGTCGTCTCCAACCCCACTAGGGCATTTTGTAAAACAAACAATCATTTTTAAATTTTTTTTATTAAATTTTATAAGAATAATTTCTAGATTTTTTTTTTTTTTTTTTTGAAGATTAACTGGACACTTTGTTTTTGAAGATTAACTGGACACTTTGTTAAGAAGGCGCCAAACTGGCGCAAATCACATCCTTAACAAAAAAGAAAAGTTGAAGTCTTGTAGGGAATTTATACACAGCCCATTCAACTACAAGACATTTAACCTTAAAGATAACCTCCCCTTCCTAAGAAGTAGCATCCCTAAAACACCTTCCGTCTCTTTCCCCCTAGATGACCCAAAGAACAGCCAGCAAGGTCAGCCTCCAAATGATCCGATAATGCTTCTGAAAATGGGCACCATGCCAAGCAAGAAGGAGGTCCGGCACTAATTTTGTCATGACCCAAGAGCAGCCAAAGGAGCTGAGGATAGAGTTCCATACTCTCCTAGCAATGGAGCAATATATGAAGAGGTGATCAATAGTTTCTGCATCCGTCATACACATGACGCAGATATTCGGAAGAACCATGGCCCTTTTCTGAAGATTATCAACAGTTAGAATTTCTAGATATTGTTCATTAATTTTTATTAAAAAATAATAATTTTATTTCCAAAAAAGGAGTGTAGTCGAACTATAGATCAGCCTACACTTATCAAAAGATAGATTAGACAATTTTGGTTGATCATCATATATTTCTAAAAATTGAAAAAAAAAAAAATTCTTCTCTTTTTTTTTTTTTTTTTGAAATTTGAGAAAGTGTTACCAAACTGTAAATCAACCTACAAGTAGTGCCATAAAATTTTTAACACTTTGCTTGCAAATTAAATGGGTGAAAAAAGAATTCTTATTTTCTCCCGAATGCTTTCGTTTTCCCCAAATAAAAATAGAAGCATAAAATCCATAAGTATGCATGCAAAACATGCATGAAAATGGATTTCCAAGTTCTTTCTACCAATGGTATCAATCAGAGAGTATCAACTCATACACTGGTTGATACTATCGATATTTAAAGCATTGCACACAAGAAACTAAAAATATGTTTAATAGAATAGAAGCATTGTGAGGAACAAATTAATATTCCGACAGCAAGGCTTTTGCTAAGCTGTCTCCATTATTCGCATGAATAGTGATACACTGCAGTATTCTCTCTACTAAACTACGGTCCATGTTGCAGACTTCACCCACAAGTTTTTCAAGGTTTTTGTGATTTGATGGTGAAGATTATCTGACCAATCTGATTTTGGGGTATAATCCATCCACAATCAGACCCACATGTTGGGCAGTGAGTGAATGTGTGATAAGTGTAGTAAAACCTAAGGCAGGGATTTGGATTTCTCAGTCTATCATTGCCAGTAATAACAGAAAACAAACAAAAAAAAAAAAAAAATTCCACTGAACCAAAAATAAAAAGAAATTTTTTGGAGAGAACCAAAAATTATTTAAACAGACAAAAAGGAGATAAATGTAAAGTGCAGGAATGTGGCACATGAGCAACAGATCGAGGCCATCCATCTGGTGGGAGAATAGGTTGTGAGTGAAAATCAGGCAAGCTGGGTCAACAAACAAAAGATGAAGAGTTGAAATGATCAAGCAGCAGCCCACATTGAACATGCGAGCTTAGCTGACCTGATGACAGCACCGGCCCAATTCCTAGGCGGCAGTATATATGTTGCGGGGCCACCCAACAAACGGTCCGGAATTGCACAGGCAAAAGAGAAGCAATCACAAACCTGTGTCATGTTTTCGAATCCCATGTCTTGTATTGCTCTCATGGTTTGCTCAGACAACCCCAGAGAGGAGAAAGGCTCTGTGCTCATGATTCCAGAGCCGCTGCTGCGGCTGCGCACCAACCTCCGCTTCTTCGCATCGGGAGCTTCTCCCTCCTCCTCCTCCTCCTCCGCCGCCACAGCAGCAGCAGCTTCGACAGCATTGAAGTCGTCTCCATTATCGTCAGACGCGTCTGACCGAACGGGCTCTTCGTCTTTCTCCACGGTCACTTCGGCAGCTTCTTCTACTTCTTCATCTCCTTCGGTGATTGCTTCCATCTCAGCAGCAAGGAGTCTCTTCTTCTCCTTCTTCATCTTCTTCCTCTTCCTCCTCTCTCTCTCCATCTCGATTTCTCCTGTTTCAGTCATCGCAGCTGATGCTAGTTTCATTCGTGTCGCTGGGGTTAGGGTTTCCTCCTCCTTTTCCTCTGCTCGCGTCTCGTTTCTTTCGTTCTTCTTCTTCTTCTTTCCGCTTTAAGTAGCCGTAAGTAGAGTCGCAGTTGAGATCGCGGAAGAGTTAGCTAGAACCCTAGAAGAGAAAGTTCATTATGCGGGAAGCGGATTGGTAGTATACCAGCCACCAGCTATATAGCTGGTGTATTGACGTCATCAAGTTATACCCAAACCGTCCATCCATTTGGCGAGCCCGTCTTAAGGTTTAAGAACAAGACATATCTAAATATCAAGTGGACTACACTAGAAAAGGCAGCGGGGGATTGAACGTCTACCATTGAAACCGTTTTAGGGAATTTGAAATTTGTCTTTCTTCCTCGTCAAGGTCTTCATGAACAGATGGGATGGAAAATAATCATTATGCTAGCACTGCCAATTTTTTAGCAGTGAAAATCATCATCCGCCCTGTTATTTGTGTTGTGGTCCAGTTAATTTTTGAATGCAATTCATTTTTTGCATGATGCTCTAAAATGGTCTTGAAAAATGGATGATGTCGTGCGAATGCAAAGACACTTATGCAAGTTCAAATGATATCAAAGTTATATAGGCCCCCAACAATGATGTATTTATTATATCCATACTGTTCATCAATTTTTCGAGATCATTTTAGAGCGTTGTGAAAAAAATGAATCATATTGGAAGTTCAAATGGACCATACCAAAAATAGCAATAGGGATAATGATTTTCACCGTTAAAAAATTCAAAGGGCCCACCATAATGTATATTTTCCATCCAATCTATTAATAAGGTTAAAAATACATGGATTAAAAGGAAAAACAAATTTCATATTAATCTAAAGCTTTTGTGACCCTCGAAAGGGTTTCAATGGCAGACATTCAACCCTTCACTGTTTTTTCAAGTCCTTACTCTTGCTGCATGGTAGACTCTTAGGAGTTTCAACACCTCGTCAAGGCTTTGAGTACCCATAGGTGGTGAAATTCTACTACGGCGTGAGTGTGTGGGGTATGTGTGCTTGTGTATGGAAAAAAAAAAATCCCCCTACTTTTTTTCCTTTTTTTTTTTTTGCAGTGTGGTTCAATTGATCTTTAGATCTGTCTTATTTTTAGTGTCAAGCCTTGAGACGAACTCACCAAATGTATGGACAATTTGGATATAACACATACCTCATGATTTGACCCATAGAACTTGCTAACGTCAATACACCAGCTATATAGTTGGTGTGTAGTAGACCAAACAATCTGCTTCCCGATTTGGGTCTATGTTCCAGCATACGTCGCCACCCACAAGAGCCCACGTGTTGAGTGGTCAGACAATCTAGACAGTCCATGTTGGGGACTCTATGCTATAAAGGCCAACACAAGAAACTTATGGCCTATTTGGTAGCATGGATTCAAAACCCTGGATTTGAAACCCTCCTATCATGTTTGGCACCCTCGATTGGGAATCAACTTTAATCCAAAAGTAGCTAATATATTTATAGGGGTTATAATTTAATTACTGAATCAATTTTAATATATTTAATTAGTGAATGTATGTAATATTTGACACAATGATTGTAATAAGCCCATTGAAATATATACTTTGCCTGAAAAGTGATAAAATTCCAAGCCTTAGATGGGCCACAAGCACGAGATAATATCCTAGTGACTAACCAACAATTTTTAACCGTTGATTTGAATAGACAATGTGTTGGACGACGTTGATCATCATATTAGAGTAATTATAGTGATGCAACTGATAATCTAATTGTTTCGGGATATCATTAACCAGCCATGTGCCCAATATTTAATAGTCTAGTTACACACATATTATACATGCAACTAATGTAATGATTTTAGATGTAATTTAAGATCTCATAGTGGATTTAAAACCCCCTCTTTAATGGGATTTGAACACCCTGGTTTTGAAACCCCATTTACTTTGGAAGTGGATTGGTTGGTGTACCACACACCAGCTGTATAGCTGGTGTATTGATGTCGACAAGTTTTGTAGGTCACATCATGAGGTATTTGTTATATCCAGACCATCCATTCATTTTTCGAGTTCGTCTTATGTAACGCCCTGAAAATCGGGGGTCGTGCATACATTCGGCTCCCGAGTTCCTGGGGTCACTTATAATTGATTTTCATCACTATGCGTTTAATTCGATTTAAATGCGCAGCCTAGGATTTCTTGGAACATGAAGCACAACCACGTAAATCTACTAAAATGAAAAGATCAAATATATACAGGTCCAAAAGAATGAAAATGGGTCGCACAAGGCGTCGCCCAACAAAATCACAAGAAAAGAATGCCATGACCCTAAGAATACAAGGCTGAGTCCACGACTCAGCGATCTAAGCTCCACCCGTCAGGCCGATGGAGAGCTGCCCATCAACTGAAAGTAGGACAACTCGTCGTCTTCGTCCAAGCTCGCGTCAACAGGCTCCTCGGACTCCTCGTCACCTGTAGCTATGGAAGAGTCTGGTTGATGTTTTAAAACACCGTTCAAGAGTGGGAGTGAGTGATCAACTCAGTGGGTGCTATTACTCTTAAGTTATCACAGGCATCAATTATAATATGATCTTAATGAAAAGCAGCCAATCATAAATATGTACATGGTCTTATTAATGCGCATGCATGCAGGATGATATGATGCATGCCCTCACCACAACGCTCCCTCGAGCGACTCCATCTAACGATCGCGTATGACAACACTCCCTCAGTGCGACCTCGATTGCCGAGTCGCCACCCTAACTAGTGCGATGCAATGTGATCGTGTTAGCCGAGTTATTAGTTAGGTCCATTCATCCAGCAGATTGGGGAATCTGGTACACCCCACGTATTAATGTCCTAAACTGGGTGCGAGGCCAAGACCCCCCAATGCGTGAGGCCGAGACCCCGCGGTCCGTGATCCCGTTGGGTTCCTCATCCCCGACTTCAAGCACATGAGGAGTGCCGAGAGAAAGGGATCGCTCACGGTCACTATGAGGAGGCGTCGTACCCCAGCTTAGGCCGACAGCTCGGACAGTGTCCCATTCCACCATGCCCGACTCATGAGACTGTGGACCAATTTCAAGTAGGTTATTGATGGGCTACAACGATTGTAAGGTGTTTCAGGTTCCATACATGTGTGAGCAAACAGGGTTAACAAACAAGGTTGATCAGATAAGAGGCTAAACCGCACGAGTCCAGGCAAGTACGTGGGAGAACGACATCGGATGCAAGCGACCCATGTAGTCTAACTATTGTCGCCCACCCGCACTCGCCTACATCCATGGGTTTAGCTTCAAGGCGGTCCTACCAACGGGGCCGCCTTCGCTCTCCTCGTATTCCTGACCAACCCAAGGGTTTGGGTGGTGATTCATAATATGTCAACTATCAATGTATCACTAGCATAAACAACATCATGTTCTCATACTTCTTAACATTCAATTCCAAATTTCTACCAACAAGTAAAGCTAATAATATCATGAACAAGGTGCGTGTGTGTTGTGTGGGTTGGTGAGGAAGTTAAGCACTTCCCACCTCCCTTAGAACCAAAATGCACAAAAATCAATGAATTATACATGTTATAGGACACATCATATGAGAAAATCAAACATGGCATGAGCATGTAATCATCCATACACAAAATCATGTGAGAGGCAGGAACAACATCATATGAGAGCCAAACATACAATTTCATACAATCTCAACAAACATGCAATTCCCAGGGTTTCTCTAGATTCTTCAAATATAGCATCTAAGCAATCAAAATCATTAAACTCATACTAGAATTGGTGCTGGGCCACCTAAGAACAATAGTCCGCACCTATGGATCGTTGAAGTCTTGGAAAACGACCTAAAAACGTCGAACCCGGTGTCGATCGGCCGGAATCCTAAGACATTTCACTTGCATGTTAGAATCTCATGCAAAACATCTCTCACACAAGGGTTTCAAGAAAAAAAAAGGGTGAGGGTCTACCTATGCAAGCAACGGAAGCGGTTCTCGATTGTGGTGGAGGGTTTGTTGAGGAAGAGGCGAGGAGTTGCAAGAAGCGGACTCCCTTGGTCCCCACTTAGATCTTTGGCCCACCTTCACTCTCCTTCACACTGTCTTCTCTCTTTACTCTCTTTGCTTCCTCCTTCCCCCCCTTTTTTTTTCTCTCCTCTCTCCCTTTGTTCCACCTAGGGCAAATTCGTATGGAGAGAGGGGGTGCCCAAATAGGGCCATTATATAATGTCAGGTTTGGTGTTAATGGCCCCTAAGGGATGGGTTTTTGCCATACTAGCCCTAGGGGGTGTTTTTCTACCATTTTGGGGCTATTACGGGGCGTAGGAGTTGACACCCACTGTTGAATAATTGACCCTAATGATGATCTACATGTAGACACGAACGGCCTGTCATTTGGATGCGTCAATCGACGGGTAGGATTAGAATTTAGTTCAACGGTCACCGACTATCGATCGGGGCCCAGATTTTGTGGGCGGGCATAGACAAATACATTAGACCTTTACCGTTAATTTGGAAGAAATTCGATGGCTGAAATGCCTGAAATCCTAGTCTTATTTACCAGTGCTAGATTCCAATTCTGGCATTGGTGGGTTGCATTTGGCAAGTGCCGTTGGGACGGCCTAAATAGTTTATTTGTGGGTGTCCACTGGGTCCATGGTCCGCGATAGACCACAAGCCCAGTGAGATCTATGTTTTCGTAAATTTTTAGATTTTTCTGACCTTCCTCGGCTGCTACACGGCCTACACAAGCTGTCGCTGAGTACAAACCGATCATCTGACTTGATGGCCTGCACACGGTCTGATCGTGACCAGACTGGACCACTCGTGTATAAGCTAATGTTGAGTGTTAATGGTCAGTAAGTGATAATATAAGTTAATTAAAAAAAAAATTCAAGGATTTTTGAAAATTCAAAACAGTGAAAATTCAGCATGCTACATCTTAAGGTTTAAGACGAAAAATAAGACAGATCTAAAGATCAAGTGGACCACATTGAAAAAAGAAGTGGGTGATTGAACGTCTACCATTGGAACCCTTTTGGGGGTCATAGAAGTTTCGGATCAATATAAATTTTTTTCCTCTTCATCCGGGTATTTTTGACCTTATGAACGGATTAGATGGAAAAATAAACGTTATGTTGAGCCTTACGATTTTTTTAACTGTGAAAATCACTATCCTCATTGTTATTTTAGTGTGGTCCATTTGAGATTTGGATATGATTCATTTTTTTGGCTAATGCTCTAAAATGATCTCCATAAAATGGATGAATGGTGTGGATATGATAAATATATCATTATGAGGCCCATGTAACTTTGATCTCCTTTGAACAGTTCATACAACTCAGAGCTCAAGGAGCACAATGCTCATCTTCACACAACATGTATCTACACCAACTATATAGTTGGTGTGTGGTACACCGGCCAATCAACTTCCATATACTTTATAGTGCCAAGCAACCAGGGGATTAGAAATCCATTGTATCCTCCCAAATCCATGGTGCCAAACGACTTCTTACGCTCGCGGATTGTTTACTCCCATTTTGGGCACACCAATGGATTAATGAGAAGTCACCATATGCCTATGTTAAGGTTCCATACCAATGAAATCATATTTAAGTATTTCTTTTAACGCTTTTTCTATATGATCGGAATGCTAAATACCACATTGCTATGATCCATGAAAATACCTATTAAGATAAGAAGTCTATTATGAATCTATATATATGATACACTAGAAAATATCATCTCTCCCCATTCTTTTAAGATGTGAGATTTTTGTATAAATGTTTGGAGCGCTCGTTGCCATCACGAGAATTTTGAATATCTAAATATTGAACCATATGTAAATGGATTGACATCAATCAAATGGGGACGTATTGGAGTTAATATAAATCAAGAGAATGTGAGAGCTAGATTTGGTGGATTTGATCCCACTAATTTCACAATTACAAGGGACGATGGGTGAAGATGTCTCTAATCAAGTTATGTTTATATGCAATATTATCCCGAAGATTATATAAAATAGTATTTACATAAAAGTAGAGACTTGAAAACCAATTATTTTAGATTTATGGTGATCTCCCTATTCATAATGCAAGTCATAAATGTGAAAGATTTTGGATTGTCAATGAAACTCAGCAAGAGTTTTACTACTCCGCAACGTGTAAAAAGAACACACAACAATAAACTTGAAACCCACGCTAGACATAATATATTTTCTTTTTTACATTTATCATGTCATGATCATTACTATATTTGGTGGTTGTATAACATTCAAATGAATTTATAATATCACTGTTATTATTGCATCAAGTTCATTTATAACCGTTAGTACATTACAACCGTACAAAGACTCGTGAAGTAAACATTGTGGTACGAGACATCATTCTGAGCCGTTGACTTATACTAGAGTGATATGCTTGTTATATTGGTAAAAAAATACATTAGAAGGGGGGAGGGGAGCCTATAATTATTAGTACAAAAATGAGTGATAAGGATCCCCCGTGGTGACAATTAAGCACTAGTGATGCCCATGAGCCTACCATATTGTCAATGAAATTGATGTCGTGACTTTGACACGTTTATGTTTGAGTGACGAACTTTACATTATTCATGGTTGGTATTAGATGACGAATTCTAAAATAGATTAAGGGACACGGGTGAGGATTCATTGCGACTACATCGAGCTTCATGGTTTGGGTGGGGGGGGGGGAGCGTATAATTATTAATACAAAAATGAGTAATAAGGGTCCCCCGTAGTGACAATTAAGCACTAGTGATGCCCATGAGCCTACCGTATTGTTAATGAAATTGATGTAGTGACTTTGACACGTTTATGTTTAAGTGATGAACTTTACATTATTCATGGTCGTTATTAGATGACGAATTATAATAGATTAAGGGACACGGGTGAAGATTCGTTGTGACTACATCGAGCTTCATGGTTTGGGTAGAGACTCATGATATAACAGCACTATTTTGACCTTGTCAAATTACTGCTTATAAATGGAATTAATAATTATTTGGCTAATCACACACACCTTGACACTCGTTAATATACTTTATTTATAAAAAGTATTGGAGTTAAGTGATGAGCGAGTGTTGGTATTTTAAGGAATATATGTTGAGGTCGTTTCTGTTGATGGAGTATTGGATTGTGATAATAATGTATCATCATGTCATAACATTCATTCACATAAAAAGATTGGACATGCAACTGTTTGTTTTATTACGTTGTCACTACTCGCACTTAATTGTTTTGATGATATGTGTAATTTATATAATGATATCACTGAATTAACTACTCACTTTTACCTGAGACGGCATTTTAAAACACCAGGTAGATGATATTATAAATGGAGGTACCATCGACATCTCAGACGTATGGGTTTAGACTAACTTACACTTTCATCGTGATGTTTTGTAGTATTGGATAAAAATAGAATGTTTTACATTTTCATTTCATTATGGACACGTGTATTGCGGCTTGCGTAGTCTCCAATTGAACGGATATCACTTTTAAATTTGTACATTTTGAATATTAGCTATATATTTATGAGTTTCTGTTATCTCTGCTTAACTTTTGATGTTATTGATTTAAAACTAATATAATAATTAATCACTATAATAATTAATCACAGGTGAATGTTAATTGGACTGTGCAGACGTGTAAGAACTTGTCAACGTGTATTTTTGCTAGGCTTACACTCACAAACTTGGTTCGTATGCAAAATTTAGAGGCATGACATGTGCACACCACCCTCACACCCAGTCACCCACACATGCCATACACTCATGCACTCGCGTTGCAAGGGGTGCTCGAACCCCATGACATTGTGTTGAAACTATCGGGAGTTCACCACTAAGGCACAACAATAGTTGTGGCACATGTGAGTTAGGGTGTAAATTAGGAATTATTATTACAGGTGTCATGAGCCAAGTTGAGGCCTAAAAATCAGAATTTTGAATATGGCTGGCTTAACAGACTAGCTCAAAATAGTTCAAATTTGCCTTGAGGACGTTGACAGCCCTAACTACCCTGCATGTCCCAACTCGGAATATGCTGAGCTAGGAGGAACCCACCATAATGTATGGTTTTATCCCCACCATCCATGTATTTGGCCATATTAATGTATAACCCAAAAAAATTAGGTTGGTCAAAGGGTAAAGTGGATCATATGAAACATTGGTGATAACGTTCGTAATGCCTGCATTGAAGTTTTTTTTTTTTTAGCGGCATCCAACCAGTTCACGAGGTCACGTCGACCTGGCCCAAGGCAGTGGACAAATATCAGATTAATCGAAGAATTCTGTGGCTCCCGATAATTTTCAATCGTGGAGTGTAATCCCCACTTTGTGGTCCACTTGAGCATTGGATATACCTAAAATTGTTGTCATAAAAACTAAATTGAAATATAAAAATGGATGGACGGTGTGGATAAAGCCACATACAACGATGGGCCACCTCTGAGCCCCAGCTTGCTCGAGAGTACCCAATCCTTGTTGCGCGTGTTACGCTAGCGCGACTGGAAGCGGATTGGCTGGTGTACCACACACCAACTATATAGCCGCTGTAAGCATGTGTCGTGCGAGGATGAGCACTGACGCTCCTCGAGCGGGAACGGATTGGCTACTCCCCTTGCCATTGGCTGGTGGTCGGTGTTTTATGGGCTCCACAATGATGTATGTGTTTCATCCATGCTCTCTATCTATTTTTTCAAATCATTTTACGAGGAAAAAAAAGACGTATATCCCAGTCTCAAATGGACAACATTACAAGAAACAGTGTTGAATGAGTGTCGACCATTAAAAATATTTTGAGGTCATAAAAGTTTTGGATCAAGCTGATCTTTATTTTTTTACCTTCATGCGGGTCTACAAGACCTGATGTCAAATAAAAAGTACAGTGGGCCATAAGAGGATTTTAATTGTGGGTATTCAATTACTATTGTTTTCCTGTGGTGTGGTCCACGTGAGATTTCAATCTACCTCATTTTTGGGATGAAATCCTAAAATGATCTTTAAAAATGAATTAACGGAATGCATGAAACATATACTTAATGGTGGGCCCACAGAAGACCGACCACCTGCCACGGGGCTAGTGGCAGGGGGAGTAGCCAATCCGTTTCCTCCTCGAGCTCCGAGCGTACGAAAGTTTCAAAGGACATCAAAGTTACATGGAACCCACAGTGATGTATTTATTATATCTACACCGTTTATCTATTTTTAGAGATCATTTTAGAGCATTATACAAAATTTGAATCATATCCAAAGATCATATGAACCACACCACAAATAGCAGCAGAGATAATGATTTTCATCGTTGAACAATTCGTATGGCCCACCACAACGTTTATTTTCCATCCAATCTGTTTATAAGGTAATAAAGACCCGAACGAAGTCGAAAAACAAATTTCGTATTGATCCAAAACCTTCGTGGCCCCAAAAAGGGTTTCAATGGTAGTCGTTCAATCCCCTACTGCGTTTTGTAATGTGGTCCACTTGATATTTAGATCTCTCTTATTTTTATCCTCAATCCTTAAGAAGATCTCGCCAAATGGATGAACGGTTTGGATATAACACATACCTCATGATCAGACTCACGGAACTTGCTGACGTCATTACAGCAGCTATATAGCTCGTGTGAGGTACACCAGCCAATCCGCTTCCAGCGCGGCGATATAAGAAAGCAGCAGAAAACAAGAAAAAGTAAAATATAGAAAAAGGAAGAGAAGAAAAGAAAAGCTACTCCGCGGCATTCCGGAATTTGCAGGAGAACGCGTTCGATCTTGCAGCAATCATGGTAAGAATTAGGGTTTCAATCCAACTTTTCTCCAATTCCTAATATTTACAATTTTCGATCTTTACAATTCGCAATACTTCCCCTATCGATTTGCGAAATTCGAAGGAAAATTAGGGTTTTTCTTGTTGGCGTTAGTTTCCATAAAAATCTGCAAATCATCTATCGTTCCTCAATGTTTCCCTAATTTCTATCTCAATATTTCAAGAGAAAGAACAAAATTCATTCTCATCTGAATTTTTAGGGCGAGAAAGAGCAAAAATCATTCTCATCTGAATTTTTAGGGCACGAGGAGCATTCTTCTTGTTTTCTACCATTTTCTCCATCCACGAATTGAGTGTACAATTGTTTTCTTCCGCTTGAAATGATTTCCTTCTTCCAGTTTTTCATTTGCGTACCTGTGAATCTTGGAATCGGTAGAATTGATTTGGTGAATTGCATTGTTGACTATAGATTGTAAGATTGGAGCCTGTATTGGTCAATAGGGACCATGCAATTGATAGGCCACCCTGTATGGATGGGATAATGTCCCATTATGCCTCTGATAAGGTGTATAAGCCTTTTCTCGGTCTTTGCTCTGGACTTCCTTGACCATCCAAAATGGTAACAGATTGGATAGTTGTGAACTTTCCTTCAGTGTAATTTTTGTACCACTGCACATCAAAGAGGTGTTGCTGATTGGATGGTCTGGAGTCATTGGCATGTACATTGATCCAATGATTTGGTAGGGATTGATGTAAAGGGTGTGCTTCAGTGGTACCAGTGCCACCGTAAGCTATGGTGGTACCGGGCAGATATTGGGCACACATGAAGCATGGATAAAATCCAACCTGCCCATCACATGCTTCAGTGCATTTTAATTTCAGGGCCCTAAAATCTAGCTGATCCGTGAATCACACCACAGGGAACAAGTTGGGAGGGAACTTCCGCCCTTGATTTGGGTGGAGAGCCTACGTTTTTGTGGATATGAAATCCAGGCCATTCAGACCCTTCATCTGGTCTGCATGAAGGGTCAATCGGAAAATTAGGCTGTTTTGAACTTCAGGTGAGCCCCTATGTAAATCAAGGGTGGACATCCCCTCTCACATCGTTCCCTGAGTTATCACCCATTTGACTGGGTGTTTGATCATGACGATTTTTTGCACCTGGGGGTAATATGAAGTTACACATCTGATGGGCTGATTAAATGGCCTGCATACTTCATGTGGACTCCACATTTGCTCGCTACTACCCTAAGCTTATGGTGGTATACTGCTCGAGCATGCCTCCTTGATGTAATATGCTATATGGGACCAGAAGTGCACGGGCTACGAGTGCATTATGGACAGCAGATATTATGACAAATAGGCATGGTTTAGTTGTTTTCATGAAGCTTTATTGATGTTTGAACTACATGGGGAAGAAAAAGAAACAAAATTCTAGCATTTCATTAGAGAACTGCAACATTTTTTTGGGAGCTAGTTCTTTTTAAAATAGAGGATTCCACGTTCTGGTAAAGAAGTATAGGGTTATGTGAATCACAGGTGCCATTGATCTCACAGGCCTCACTGTGCATCTTGGATGGGGTTGAGGGCATGGTGCCAAGAAAATCTCCTTATATTTGAAGTTTCAGGCTCCTTTATCTTTGGACCAATCCGTGGAATGTTGCCCCTTTTCTCCTCAACCATCTATCCGTAGACCATTAATTGAAGGGGTAGGATTGCCCATCTAATAAAAAAAATTATAAACATAAAATCATAGCCCCCACATATATTGAATCCTCATCAGCAATGTGCACGCTTGCTGATATTGTCAGGCCTTAAATTTCCTCATATAGAGATGTGTCATGTGTGGTGAATTTTGTAAACAATCTTATCTTCTGCGCATAAGTTGTAACTAGGTCTTGAGGTGCAACCGGTTTTACATGAATTTTAAATCTACTTAAACATGTGGAAGTTGCTTTTTCGAACAGTTTGGTGCATTTTCTTTTTCCTTTTTCCTTCTCTTTTCTGTTGTGTGACTTGCTAAACTCATTTCATTTTCTTCGTTTTCAGTCTTCCCTTGCAGCTGCCCGAGCAGACAACTTTTACTACCCTCCAGAATGGACCCCAAGTCAGGTATATGAGTCATGTGGAAAGTTCGCTGTCAATTACAAAATTATAGATGTATTGGCATGCTGTATTCTCATAAATGTTTTTCAATTTACAGGGTTCTTTAAACAAGTTTCATGGCCAACATGCTTTGAGGGAAAGAGCAAGAAAAATAGACCAGGGCATTCTCATTATAAGGTGTGAAATCCTATAGTCTATTAAAGATATCAATAGGCTAATTTTATCTTGTTATGCATGCCAACTTTGTTCGACTTGTTGAGGTCCTGAAGTTAGGCTGCGGACCCATGGCCATACACATAGATCAACTTAATTAGTTTTGTAAGTTAGTATGCTGTAGACTATAGTCATCAATTTGTAGAATCTTCATGTGAAGTACTAATTAGGATATTCTTATTTGGGGGAAGATAGGTGAGAACTTTACATGGAAGGGGCCCTTAAGTCATCGCCATGTTTATTCGATGCTCTCATTGTTTTTTTCATCCAAATGGTCCTTAAATGGTCACTACATTGCTTTTTACTGGGTTTAGGAGGATGCTATGTGTATTTTTCCATGGGTTTGGGGAGGATAAGCTAGGTCCTTGGCATCTTGCTTATTGTATAGCTGAATCTAAATCTTTAGTTTGTAAATCAGGAGTGTTGTGCTCCTAGGTAGCCTCAAGTCTTGTGAAAGGAGGTCTGATGAGAACGCCACTCATTTCTGGGGCCTTCTTGCCTTAATTTGCTTTCCTATTGGAATAAAATGTCATCTTCTAAAAAAAGTTGCCAGATTGGAAGTTGGACAGCAAGCTCATAAGAGTTTGTTTGTTTGTTTTTTTTTTCGTGAAGAGTGATGAGAATTTTATTGAATTGAGAGAGAGAGAGAGAGAGAGAGAGAGAGAGAGAGAGAGAGAGAGAGATATTTTATTGAAAGACTGTAAAAAGCAGGAAAAAAAATACAGAAAGCCCAGCGGGCACGAAAACAACTTATCAAGGGTGAAAATTTTATAGACGTTTCCAATCAGAAACCAACACTTCGACCCTTTCCGAAACAATGTCAATAGAACAAGATAGTATTCTAGGGGTAGGATAATTTGTTTTGCTCCATAAAAACCAAGGTTTTTGTATCGTATCCAGTATTTGGATCCCTGATACAATCTACCAACCATATGCATTTTATGTCAAGGTTTTAAGACTTGGACTGTCCTGAGTCGAGTTGTACCAGACGAGTTAGGGCAACTTAGCTAAGTCGGGCCAGGTTGATCCCTATTTCCAATTGTGAGAGATTGCCCATAGATCAGTAATTTGATTCACATCTTCGATGGAGCATGCCCCAAAAAATTCCAACAACCCCCCCCCCCCCCCCCCCAAAAAAAAAAAAAAAAAAAAGAAGAGGAAAAGAAGAAGAAGAGCCTTATCCCTGCACATCAAACATAGGGCTGTACATCGAGCCGAGCCGAGTCAAGGTGGGCCAAGCTCGGCTTGACTCGACCATGTTATACTCGAGTTTGAGCTTGAGCTCGCCCTCAAGCTCAACATTGAAGCTTGGCTTGTTTGCCAAAGCTTTCGAGTCGAGTTTACTTCAGTAGGGTAAGGGAAAGAAAAAGAGGGAATGGGGACGGGTAGGGTTGGGTAGGGTTTTTTAGTAAAAACTTTTAAGTTTTAACTTCTTTTTTAAAACTCAAATGTATATTACATATATATATATATAATATTAATTTAATATATATTATTAAAATATATTACTTGAGCTCGAGCTTCAAGTTGAGTCGAGTTGAAATACACAATGGTCGAACTTGGCTTGAACTCAACTCGAGCTTTAGTAAACAAGCTTGACTTGCCTTGAGTCGGCCTTTCAAGCTGAGTCAATCCGTGCTGAGTCGAGCCGACTCGAGCGAGCTTTTCGAGCTAGCTTGACTCGTGTACAGCCCTAATCAAACATAATGTGGCCTTCATTTCGTTCTCTGAGATTGGCTTTTCTAACAACATATCTTCCTCAGAAGATATCTTATTATTGAACTCAAGGTTATTCAACTTCGGTCTCTCCCACTGCTCACTAGACAACAACTTTTTATAAAAAGAGTCAATTGATCACAAATCTGACTCTTACCCGAAGTTCTCGACCCACCAAAATTCTGTTATTGTAAGCCTGAGAGCTAGCGATGATCAAGGCAACTAAAAGAATTATAGAAATGGGTTCCAATGGAATATAAAAGTTTGTTGATAAATGAATTCCAATTTGTTGAATGTTACTTGTCAGGCCTTGCTTTATAATCTGGTTTAATCTTGTAGTCCGAGTAATCCCATAACATGACATATCTGAGATAGCAGTAATTAGTGAAAAAATAATACTTGTACATACCAATGAAGTAACTCCATCTCCAACCGTCCAAAGATATAAATCTTTGTAATATTTTGAGCCATTCATGAACATCATAGCAAATACGATTAAGATATTTACGGCTTTCACCTAAATAAGGAGCTGTGCAGCAGCTACAAAATAGGAGTTAGATGAAATATGGACTATGTAAGTAATGGGTGTTCCTATTCCCTTCTTTGATCTACAACAATAGAATTTTGGTGCCATTTGATTTCCTCTTCCTTAGCCCGATTGGCATGTCTAATAGATAGTTCAGACCTCTTTACTCTACCCTCATCCGATAGGCCACCACCTTCTTCCAATAAATCAAGCTCATGAATTTCTTCCGCCAACTGGTCAAATTCTTCCCTCCAAACACCTAGAACCTCTTTCTTCCACAGCTTGAGCCTTTCTTTCGACACCGTTTGCTTGCTGCTGATCCTGAAGCCAGCATAGCCATCAACCGTAAAGGACCACCAATCAGCTACCAACTGCTTGAAACTGTCGACTTCCAACCAAGCCTTTTTGAATCTAAAGGGTTTAGGACCCCAATTCTCTTCTTCAACTGTGAGATCAATGGGCTGATGCCTGATGGTCAGAAATAACTCTCAGATGACCATTCTAATTAAGCAGAGGGTGTTTCTCATGCCAACTCGCAGAAACCAAAAATCCACTGTGTTTTAAGACCGGTGGTATTGAACTTTATCGGGTCTGACCAATTCTAATTCAACTTGGATGAGTTGTATCAGACCTGTCCAAGTTTTAAAATCAGGATTTTATACACGTTGATGCCGTAACTTCCAAAGAAAACAAGGAATCCTTGTTGAAAAGGACCTAGATTCCACTCACCAATTTATTAACTCAAGGAGAAACCATCAAGGATCCAATCAAAACTAAGCAGGTGGAAGAAATGATCCCACAAATCCCTAGGCTTTTTTTGAAACAATTAATTCCAGGCTCCTTGATAGAGTGGAAAGGTGGACAGGATTCATGTAGCTAGCCCCAGTTAATTCCAGGCTTCTTGAAGAAATAAGCAATTTCACACTTCGTTTTTGTAGCACATGGCACATGTTAGACAAGGGCATCTAACGCTTCACATTGTTCACTGTGAGAATCTTATTAGGCTTAGCAATTGTGATAATCTTATTGCCATGAGAATGAAGTGAAGGGAACTAACACTCAATAATTAACTCATTTGAAGTAGAATTGTAGATTCCTATACAAATAGTAAAGGTTAGATTTACTATGTATATCCATTCAAATTCACATTTGACTCATTCAGTTCTTTTTTATTATTTCAGGTTCGAGATGCCTTTCAATATATGGTGTGGAGGATGCAATTCTATGATTGCCAAGGGTGTGAGGTTCAATGCCGAGAAAAAGCAAGTGGGAAATTATTATTCCACAAAGGTAACTGTGCATCTGATTTTTCTCAACTTTTTAAATTATACCCAATCAGTAATCCGGGTCAACATTGACATAAGCAGTGATCAATGAGGTTAGATATTGGGATCAAATTCAGACAATGCATACAGAATATATATGTTTAGATATACATCAGGGCAGGCGGCACAACTGGTTCCACTTATGTCCTCATTCACATTGCTTTCTGGAACAAAATGGCTTAGCCTCGATGCTTGCTTTTTGGAGAAATAAGATATAGCCTGTTTAGCTGTATCTGTTCTAGGCAAGTGCCTTCTAGCAACCCATCAGTACCACAACATCATTGCCACCACTCACCATCATCATTGCCTTGTCGGATTTTGTTATTCTTAACATACATACATACAGAGATAGATAGATAGATAGAGGGAGGGAGTGAGGTCTTGAATGATTTTTAGTTTAGTTATTTAGAGCATTACTTATTTAGAACATTTACTTGGCACTTCATCAGATCTGATTCACACATTTTATTCTAATAGCCAATCATTTACTCTCTTTTTATTTCTTTCCTTTTTTGTCCTTTTTTGGTGTGCAAAACCAGTAGTGTTTGTATGGGTTGCTTGTTTGGGTGTTTGCACATTATCACAGCTGTCGGGGTGCTTTGCAATCATGTTTATCGTGGTTCAGCTGCAAATACAACTAGCCTGTATGAATAACTTCAAACTGTATGTTTGCTTCATATGCATGCTTTTGTGCCCTTGCATGTGTTATCTGACCACAAGGGTTCGGTACAAGGTATAATCTGGAACCTGGATATGACAGATGTGGTCTGGCAGAATCCCATTAGTCAGGTGTGGGAGTATGGCTACTGTACTAGGTAGATATAGGTGGCATTCATTGTTTTGCAAGTGGTACTGGAAGCCCATATATTGTGCTTGCCAAAAGCTATCTCAATAGTCAATACTGAACAATCAGTTATCGTAGAGGATTCCTTTCCGGGAATGTAGGCCATCGGCATTTTATGCGCATGTGGGGGAGCATCTGTCCAGTTGTAATTGTCCATCTCCAACCTTTAGAGGCTCAAACCTACCCTTCAGCAGATCACTGAGGTCATTTATATTGGCGGGTTTAGTCAGGTGAGGCCAAGGTCATCCCAAACAGGAACCACTTGGTTAACTGGCCACATGTTCTGGTCCAAAGCTGGCCCAATCCAACAAAGGCAGTTCAAACCTGGCCATTAAGCGGGCCAGGTTGGCTGTGTGCAGGCTTAGCAATCCATTGCCAACCCTAGTTGCATGGATGGCTTGAACAGCTGAATGTTTGTTCCCCATGTGTCCATGGACTGTCTGTCGTTCTGAAACAAATACAACACTGCCATGTTTCCCCTTGTGTTTGGAGTTCTTCTAGATATCTAACGATTCTGATTTCAAATTCATCATCAGATATGGAGCTTTACCATGAAGTCGGCATGCTGCAAACATGAGATTGTTATCCAGACAGATCCAAAGAACTGCGAATATGTGATTATGAGTGGGGCCCAACGTAAAACAGAGGAGTTTGACATTGAGGATGCCGAGACATTTGCCCTCCCAGCAGACGAAGGTTGGTGTATTTCTCATGGAAACAATTCATTCATGTCATGACATGTATTCTTCCAAAATTTCAGTTGCTTGCATATTGGATATCTCACCTCAATTAAAATTCCATGTTGCAGAGAGAGGCAAGCTTGCAGATCCATTCTATCGCCTCGAGCATCAAGAAGAAGATTTGCAGAAGAAGAAAGAAGCTGAGCCTCTGCTGGTGCGCCTCCAGCGAGTTTCTGATATCAGGCATGCAGATGACTACGCCCTCAACAAGGCTCTACGTGCTCGACTAAGGGTATGTTATATTGTTATTCTGTGTTGGGTTTTCAGACGCGGCCTTGCAGAGAATAGTTTAAGGGGTCTTGCTCTTCAGCAAATGTATAGTTTGCTGAAGTGGAAGATTTGTCAGGCCCATACTTTTGGTGATCTGAGCCATTCTTCAGATGTGCCTCATTGTGCATAGGGATGTTGAGAAATTTCCCGGATTGGAAGATACCGACCCTTGAATTTTGTCCTCTTTTCCCTCTGAATGTGGATTCTTACTGTACTTTTTAATTGTCTATGTGTAGGCTGTAGTATTGAACGGTTAGTATCTACAATCCTAGTCTAAGAAATCCCCTTTCTAGGTTGGGCTTCATCAGACCAAAAGTTTCGATCACCAAAAATGGGCCCCTATGGATGGGATCATTTGCGTCAGCAGAACCTTCTAATTCCTCTTCATTTGCTTATGCAACTTTTTTAAAGAGGTTATGTATTAGAGATGCACCTTCAACTTGGTGCTCCTTATTATGAGCATTGACACATATGTGGACGCGAATTGCTTATAATCTCTGGTTACAGGAATCCCCTGTTAGCCTGATTTGGCCCAATAATAACGTGCCTTGTGTGCTTGTCAAATGCGAGGCTAGCAGTGTAAAGAGGAGATTCGTCTGTGTGAAATAACGATTTATTCTTTTCACTGTGGGCCTGCATCTGACAAGTGCACATGATACTTTTTCATTGGGCCATGTCGGGGAGTCATAGGGGAATCTTGTAATCCCTGGTTACAGGCAATTCATGTCCTACATCTGCCCAGATCCAGCACTGTTCATCTAGTGTGATCCTAGACTTTTATTGGCCAAGGTAGAAAGCTCTTACCTTTTGGACAATGTCAACTGTCTCTGCATGTCCTACAAATTGGATGGCCAAGAATGGTTCCCTGGATGGGACAGGCAGAATTGTCTGATCTGCTTCGTTTTAAGAGGAGGTCCATCCACGGTGGACAAGCTGATGAAACAAACAGTCTTGACCGTTTTACTGTCGTGCCATGCGGCACATGATGGATAAGGGAATTAGTGAACCCCTGGCTTAGATTAAGCTTCCAGCAACTTTGAAATCGATAATCATCTTTTTGTTTCTTATGCATGCAGGGTCAAAATAAAAGGGTTGCTGAAGAAGAGGTTGCTGCTAGGAAGAGAGGCCTTGGGATACGACTGCTCCCAGCCTCATCAGAAGATGCAGCAACTGCAGCACGTGTGAGGTTTGCTTCCAAATTCGATAAGAACAAGAGGGACAAGCGGGCAGCAATCAAGGCTGCCTCAATCTTTGTGGAGCCGACCAGTTCTGCATCTGAAAAGAAGCGGTTGGAGCTTGAGTCAAAAAGAAGGAAAATAAAGGCCGTGGCAGCAAATGCCCTGTTGACGGGGAAGTTCAAACCGTCATCATGGTCTCAGAGTTCTGTTTCCTCGGTGGGAAGGCCTGCAGGAGCGACAGTGGCTGCGAGGCTTAGGTAAATCTTGTCAGTAGAGAGGAAGTGAGTGACCGTTTGATGTGCAGCTGAAATGGGATTTTGGATGATGCGGGCAACGGTGGCCATTGATGAATCCATGTATTGTCAGGCAACTCAATTGAGGTTGGGTGGGTGTTAGCTTTTGAAAATATGGCGTTGAATTTGCAAGCATTGGATTTAGATGTCTGTACAGATAGGATTTAGTTTCTCCTTAAGCTGTATTCTTCCGAATTATAACTTGCTATGTTATTGTGCTCATAGGGTCGGGCTCCATGGCTCAGTGGTAGACAGACTGTTTCTACGCACAGATCATGGGATCTGAGTGCCCATGTGGTGTGGGTGTATAGGAAATGAAAATTGTTATTATGCTCATATATATTTGGTGAAAGGGAAGAATCTGTCTATATACTTATACATACTCTCCTTATTTTATATGTAAGGCGTGAGAAGCTTTTGGACATTTGTATCCCCACCAGTTAGTTTCCTTGGAGCAAGAATTTTTGAATATTCAAAGGACATTGAAATCATTTCAAAGGATGGCAAGGGCTTTTTGTTTTTTCAGCAAAAAGCCTAGGGTATGGCGTCTGATTTACTGTCCCAGATTGCATCTGTAGACTGATCCAAACAGTTCATGTTCTCAATATCACCATATAGAAGCTTTTTTTTTCCCCTCCTTAAAATCATGTTTCAGCCATTATCCAGACCATTGAATCTTGAATTTGGTTACCAGCCATTGAATATTCATCTTTATACACAATCACCTGTTCCACAAAATATTTCATATCATCACTTGGGTAGCATAGAATCCAGAACATGAATGGTTCAGATCATCACTTGAAATGCAATCTGAGGACCCCCCTTTCTGAAATTTCTTTTTTTTCCCGAATCTCTCCCTCCCCCTCTCTACGTGTATTAGGACATAAAATGAGATTTTTCCAATAAAGATAGGGTATTCAGGGATATTCAAAATTAGTGTGCTTAATCTGTAGCGAACATTCTTTTCTTCCTATGACCTCTCTGTATGTTTTTTGGGCTCATGTTAGGAGTCTGTCGCATCTGTTTTGGTGGCTTGTGCTATAGGATGCCAATTTAAACTTTTTTTTTTTTTCAAAAATTAGACAGATTTAAAACTTGAGTGGGCCACAGCCTTTAAAAAAAAGGCAGATCTAAAACTTAGTGGGGCCCAGCGCATGAAAGGAGGATGGGTCTCCTCTCCTCCTTTTTCACTCCCTAACTCTCTGTATAAGAAAAAAGGTCAGTGGTGTTTGGAAATATGGTTTGCCTATCATATTAGGTTTTCAGGTCCTATCAATCTTGGTGCCCTACAGTTTCTCAAGGTGAGGATCATGGTTCATCCACGGTGGGGCCCCCACTGGCTAATATCTCGATCACTGAACCGTAGGCTGCACCCAGGACAAACTCAGTAACTTTTAGTAGTTAACAGCCGCTTGTAAATGGTGGTGACTTATCCTCATTCCTTGTGTCACATACATGTACTGCAATCTGGACCTTTCAAATTGTGGCCCATGACGTGCCCCCGAAAATGCTACAATCAATCCAACCGTTGTAATTTTTTGGGCTATAGCTTCATCGTGGTGGCCCATCAGATCAACAATCACCATACTCGTGTCCCAAGCATTTTCCCTGAAAAATGCAAACAGAGATGGATTCCATCATCTCCTAGTATAAATGGCAAAGCTTGGGACACATATGGTGATTGTTGATCTGGTGGCCCACCACAGGTAAGATAGTAGCGTTGCCTATGCATGGATTTCACATTGATGGGCCATCACCATTAAAACAACATCTTCAAGGGATACGTGACACAAGGTAATAAAACAACATCTTGACCATTAATCAGCAGTGCCCGTCGTTGATGCACAATAGTCAATGACCACACCAATCAGATGATCCTAACCGTTGGATGTAAGAAGTTTTGAGGAGAAAATGGGAATGTTAAAAAAATAAAATAAAAAAATCCTACGATTTACATTCAAACAGACAAAAGCTCACCATCCAAACAACTAGGATCATACAATTGATATAATCTTCCAGCTATGGTCTTCATTGATGTATCAACATTCATGACGAATGTGATCGTGGATCACCGCCGTCCATCAGAATGCAGCTGTGAAAATGCAACTGCATGCGTATCATTCATCACACTCTATCAGAGTATCAATGAAATGCTCAATAAATAAAGGGGACTCATTACACAGACACAGCGTACCATATGCCACATGGGACATACAAGCATGTTTTCATATCAATGAGTTAGGCGTGTAGGGTATCTGGACCATGAGAACGTTGGGCCCCATCATGTAGGTAACCTGGCTTAAAAATCAGAATGATCCACCCATCAGATGGGCCAAACATGTACTTTGAATCTCTCCATCCATCGCTTTTTCTGGATGGTGTGGCCCCACCTGAAGAATGGAATTAGCAAACCTTTTATGTGAAGAGAGAATCATATGATCCTCGACCGAAGAATATGCACATTTTCCTCGGGTCCCTAGCATGTACACATGGCCCACCCTTGTAGTCCACGTTCAACAGAATAAGTCCAAAGATTGGATGGCTGGGATCTTCCCGTCTGGAAAACTTTTGGTGTATTATCTGATCAACGGTCTAGATCATCAAATTGATGGACTCCAATTATAGAAACAGAGACCAAATAGACCTTGGAACGAGAATGGTACAACTTCCATAGATGTATCACTTCTCGAGAAGAAACCGAATTAGATTCTGAGTGGGGTCCACGGTGGTGAAAATCACTGGCCCATTTGATCAACGGTCAGGATCATATGTCAGAACTAGTATCCTGAGGATGGTGCAGATATCCTCACAACATGTACTTCCTCTTACAAGAAGGCCATCATCACCACTAACAAGTGGGGCCCACTAAAAAATACACATTCATGGCTTTCATCATATTTAAGAATGAACAAGATCTTAGTGGGAGGTAAATGTGGGTCCCATCATATGCATTGCTTCTATCTTATTATTTTTCTTAAATGAAAAGACTTTCGAATCTTTCAAAAATAATTATTTCTAATAAAAAAAACATTATATGATTCGTACAAATCTAGAACCTAGATAATTCCATGGGGGAGGACTGCATGTCCCAACGCTGTCACACGTGCGTATATGCAGCACGTGAGAAACATCTGAGCTATCCATCAGGTTGGAGTCAATGTTTAGATCTTCTACTTCAAAAATTAAGTCCAGGTGGCTCACAATGTAGAAAGTAAACTGACAGTTGACAAATATCATTCCAACCATCCATTTTAAAAAATACGTTGTGGGCCACCTGTCATTTTACATGACCTGATTTTTAGGCCAGATGATCTAAATAATCTGACCCACCTGATGGAAAGCTCAGATCACATGCTCGTGTGGACGTGAAATGCTCCACACGCGTGCGGGATTATTAGGATGACACGTTTGGAGGCATCGCAGGATTGAATTGTAATTATGATTTTCTCGAAGTGAAAACGACCAGATTGTGATTTTCATAGGACCATGGCATTGATTAGGTTCTGAATTCGAAAGGAGAGTCATTTGATACTCCGGCTGCATATCTTGCTTGATACACCGGCGTAAGAAAGTGTATACGTGGCATAAATAAACTCAAACTAAATCGAGTAAATTATGGAACTCACTGTCGCCGATACAACATCCCAAAATCAGATTCCGATGACCAATCCTAACCTCTTATTTGTGGAAACTTGTTTGCTGAATGGGACCATTCGATAATTCTCTATTTTAGCTGTCCAATAATTATTTCCAATCCAGTGGTGGTCAGATAAGCTTAATTTTTGGGTAATGATATAATTTTAACAATGTAATTTGAATTATTTGTACTCCAATTTTGTAATTTTTAAGCACATGTGTATCATCCATCATACTCTGCCAGAGTATTAACTTTTTTACCCACTCCGCAGTCACGGTATTTCTGTAGCGTGGTCCACCTGAGATTTGTATCTGCTGCATTTTTAGCTCACGCCCGAAAATGATACGGAGAAATTGATGGATATTGCAGGTGTAATACCCATATGCCAAGTTGGGCCCAAAGTCCTCCGGTGGTAGACTCTTAGGAGTTTCAACACCTGTAAGGGTTTTGAGAACCCATAGGTGGTGACATCCCACTACGGCATGAGTGTGTGGTGGCGTGCGCACATGTGTTTAAAAAAAGAAAAGGGGGGCCCATGGTCAGGGATCCACTAAGGTGGGGTAGATCCTAACTATGGGGCCATTTTGACATATGTGTCTTAAATTTACTCTGTACATCTATTTAGCCAGCTCATTTTAGATTATGAGCTTAAAATTGAAGCATATCCAAATCTCTAGTAGACTACACTATAGGAACTATGGTAATTGCCATTAAAGGCTGACGGGAGGGATCAAGTTTTTTGGATCAAGCTGATATTTGTGTGCTCCTTTTGTTCAAATTATTGTAACCCTGTCAATGGCCTACATGACGAATAAACATTTTGGTTGCTCTCCAATAATTTTAACGATGGGCGTTCAGTCTCTATAGTTTGTGTGGGGTAGTTCACTTGAGATTTGGATCTACAGCATTTTTAGCTCATGCCCTAAATTGAGCCCAAAAGTGAAGCAGATCTAAATCTTAGGTGGACTACACCAAGGAAATTGTTAGATTTTTAGCTCACTGTGTGGATTACTTGCTCAATTAATTGTATTTTTTATGATGTATATTTTTGGATCCATTCCACCAAGTTGATTAATTGATTTAATTGGTGAATATTTTAAGTGGTTCTATTCACGATACCTTTTGTATTTAGCCATAATTCTAAGTTCAATAAGTTTCATCATGTTAGATAACCGCATAATTTCACCAAGTAATTTTTAACGGTGGGCATTCAATTTCCGTTATTTTTGTGGTGTGGTCCACTTGAGATTTGAATTTGCTGCATTTTTAACTCATGCCCTAAAATGAGCTAGAGAAACTGATGAATGGTGTGGATGTAAGACATGTATGTCAAGGTGGACCCGTGGTCAGGGATCCACCCACCTTTGTGGATCTGGGGATCCACCGAAGCCGTGACCGTTGGGTGGTCAGGCACACACGATGAGGTGTAATTGGTTGGACTGGGTAGGCAGTCCACAACATAAGCAGATTTTTTTGCGAAAGGCTCTCACGGGAAGTTCTTGTGTTGGGAAGCTAGGTGGGGCCCATCATAAATTTTTTTCTTTGGGTTGAAAAATTCACTTAATTCATCTATTTTGCGAGCTTATTTTAGGACACGCAACACGACGTGACACAAAAATGAACCAAATACAAAACTTAAGTGGGCCACACAAGAGGAAATAATAGTGATTGAATGACCACCGACAACTACCAATCAAACATTTGTATGGCTACAAAAGTTTTGTATTATGCAAAGGTTTTATGTTTTCAATTCATCCCACTGGAAATGGCCTTATAAATGTTTGAATGTTCTAGGCATCGACCTTATAAATTGTTTGGATGTTCTACATATCGAGGTAGAGCCTAGAAAGGTTTCAACCGTAGTCATTTCTACTCCGACTTACTTTAAGTATAGGATAAGAGGAAAATTAGGTAAATAAATGCCCACTGTTGAAATCTTCTTGTGCTCTCCACCATAATGTTTATATGACATCCAAACCCTTTATAAGGTCATTCTCATTGAGATGAATTGAAAATATAAAAAACTTAGCTTGATACTAAACTTTTCTGGCCATACAAAATTTTCAACGGTGGTTGCTCAATTCCTATTGTTTCCTCCGGTGTGACCCACTTGAGTCTTGGATCTGGCTTATTTTTGGTCTTATATCTTAAAAGGCACTAAAAAAATGAATAGCAGGTGTAGATTTATTACAAACTTCACTATGGCCCACTTAGGTTCTAGCACAGGAACCACTGCATGGTGCTACTTCCCTTTGTAACGGAACTTTGCTAAGCCCGCGGGCATGTGCGCGGATATCCTTGGAAAGCCTTTCGCAAGAAGCTCCTGTGCGGGAATATGAGTGGGGCCACTGTGATGTTTGTGACAAATCCAACCGTCCATTCGTTTTGAAAGCTCATTTTAGGAAAGACAGCCAAAAATGAGGTAGACCTAAAACTCAAGTACGCCACGCGAGTTGGAAACATTGGGAAAGAAATGTTTTTTTTTAAGTTTTTTTTTACACACGCACACACACCCCCACGCACTCACGCTGGTGGAATTTCACCACCTATGGGTACTTGAACCCTTGACTGGAGTTGAAACTCCCGAGAATCTACCAACCAGGCAAGAGTAATGTTTACTCTTAAAACCTTTCGGGGCTCCACCTTATGTTTATATGCCATTCAAACCGTTAATAAGGTGGGATGAACCGAAAACAAGAAAAACTTAGACTGATAGCAAACTTTTGTGGCCATACGTTTGTTTCAATGGTGGTCATTCAACCCCCACCGTTTCCTCTCTTGTGGTCCACTTGAGTTTTTCATCTATCTTATTTTTTGTCACATATCCTAAAATGACCTCAAGAAATGGATAGACGGGGTGGATTTTTCACAAACATAACGGTGGCCCACCCATCTTCAAGCGCATGAACTTCGTCCGAAAGTCTCTCACAGGAAATCTGCGTCCCACGGGCCTTGTATGACAGCTCATGCACATGCAATCACATGTGCTAGTGTGCCATATAAATAATAGATCCCGTCCATTCAACTAACGGGTGTCCCACCATGCTGATGTCCTGGCCCAAGACTTAGGTTGTCCACCAATAGCTAAAAAAAAGATTTTTTTATTTTTATTTTTTATTTTACAATTCAACCCTCTCTTTTCTCTACACAGGAAAAAAAAAAATCCCTCCTCTTTCCATATTGTAAATAACATATTTATTTTTTGCTTCCTCATTCACAAATTCCCAAACGGTCAGTATTGTCAATGACGGCTTATCTAAGTTGAGAAAATACATACTTGCCCCATGAATTGAGAAAAGATGGATACTCTGATAAGGTGTAAAGGTTGATAACCATGGCACACTGATAAAATGAACATGCAAACAACGGAAAGGGTTCTAAGTATATAAACAATAATAATCTAAAGTGGGCCCCACTAGCTAATTAAACGACCAGATCGGGTTCTAAGGAAAAAAAAATCTGTTGGTTGAACCATGGCGCACTGATCAAATGAACATGCAAACAGCAGAGGGTTCTAAGGAAAAAAAAAAAAAACTCTCAAGTGGGCCCCACCAGATAAACGACCAGATCCCATGTGCAAATGTTACGTGGGCTCCGTCCTCCTTGTGAGCTACTCCAGACTAAACTCCATTTGGACATCTTCAGTCTTCACATCATTAGCTGATGGAATTTTAACTATAGGTGGATTTTATAGCACAAATAAGGCGTTATATACTGATAAGGAAGGTTTTATTTTTTATTTTTAATTTTAAAAACTAAACACAAGGAGGTAGCGTGCATGAAAAATTCAAAAGATTGTTTTTGAGATGATGACTCACTTGATCAGTAGAGCGGATTAGGTGCGCTTCGGCTTCACCTAAGACCGTACAGCCCTTGCGTTGGGGCCTACTTTGACACATGTATTGTATATCCACATTATCCATCCATTTTGATAGAATATTATTTTAGGGCATGATCTCAAAAGTGGAACAGAAACAGTGGCGGTTGAATGCTTTTTGAATATCATGTATATGAGTTATTACAATATTGTATGTATGGATTGTTAAAATACCATATATAGAGAAGCTCTAAATAAACTTTCTTGTATAGCCTTTTAATGTAGTTATTTAAACCCACCTTTGGGTTGAAGAAAGTATGAAATATAAAAAGAGTAATTCACTAAATTCTTAAATTATCATGCTCAACCATTAATTAAAACTTGCGTAAGGCTTGTAGTGTTTCTGTAAAATTTTAATTTGCCATCTAATCTATTGATAAGGTCACATAAATTGAAATAAAGGAAAAAGCAAATATCAAATTGATTTAAAAATGTGTGACCCATAAGGAGGTTCTAATGATCAATTATCACCATTTCTTATGGCATGGTCCACCTGAATTGTGAATCTACTTTGTTTTGTGCCCCTGCATTGAAATGATATGTCTGTATGAACAACGTAGCTATACAACACATATATCAAGGTAAGCCTCAAGGTAAGGGCTGTATTGTCATGGGTGAGGCCGGGCCACACCTAATCTTCTCCCCAGTGGATAAGCCTAACTTTTAGATGAGAAGATTTAGACATTTTGGTCCACCTAAAGGACGGCTTGGATGTTGCACATGTCTACCACTTTGTCACATTACTTCTCATGGATAAATCTTGTAATTGCAATTTGGTTAAATTGAAATTTGGTGCATCCAAACACAATCTTAAACCCTGCGTGGGGTAACCTCAAGACATTAAAATAAAAAGAAGATAACACTACCATGATAACTCATATTCATATACTTTTCCTCGTTATCATCATTTACCAACTTCACAAATTTCAACGCAAATGTCAAATCGCACTTTTTGGTTTCTCTTCATTATTGAAAATGATGTTATTAACCACTATTGTTCAAGTTAAAACACACCCTTTTTCGAGCTTCCCTTCATGTTAATGAGATGGTGTCTTTTGAAATACCAAGAAATTAGAACAGTGATAAAAATTCTTATACTTGGTATTAGAGCATAAAGGAATAAAAGATTGAATTTGTTTAAAATATGGAATTATAATATTATTATTAATACTTGAGAAAGAGAGGAGAAGATATTTATGAAAATATTATACTTGGTATTAGAGCTAGTGTAAAAGATAGTAAATAAAAAATGTCGTGCGAGAAAAATGATGAAATTTATACACAATGGAGGATAGAGATAAAATATAACAAGACAACATATCTATTAGGCTCAAGACTCAAATAGTTAGTTTCTTAAGACAGACTTGTTGTCATTTTTCTGGTAGTTCCAACAAGTGCAAATGAAGTAAATATGCAAATTGCCTTCAGGATACAATGACCTCTTAATTCGAACGTCAACACGAAATTTTGCACATTTAAATGTTGAATAGATATCTAGTTTTGACACTAAAATGCCTTTAAGACGTTCAGAAAAAACATAACGAGTGGTTAAATTCAAGAGGACTGCATAGAAGATGATTTTTATCTTAAAAAAATGAAGAGTTTCTCCTCTGGATTATAGTATCCAGGATTTATAGCAATTGAATGGTCATGGAGTTCTTCTTGAAGAGATGCTCATGTGTCTCTTTAAGACATTCATACCCTTTCAGACAGAAACATTTATCCAACATTATAAAACTGTAGCCACATGTCCTAATCATTTTAACTGTTGTCACATGAATGACACGTGGCATAGGTGCCACATGTACAATCATGTCACAAACATTTTCGATCAACACTAAGGTTAAAATATTTCATGGTATGAATTAAAAAGGTTTGAACCAGTGCCAAAGAGATTAAGGCTCTTTTGGCTCCATGCGACGATGGGCATGTGTGAAGTGCAAAGTGTGTCTAATAAAACGCCCAAGCAACCCTACGCCTACACCACATGCGCGAGCGGTGTTTCGCACTATCGTTGAGGAGATTAGAACCCTGGTTGCAGAAACAAAAACCCGTTCTCTTACTATCTAGCTATACACACTATTTATGATTTATTTTTAATAATTAATATATTTATTTACTTACTAAAAATAAATTTTTATTTTTAAAAATTATTTTTTATTATAAAAACACAACAAATTGATGGATTAGTCCTTTCACTAAGGTCTGATCAAGATTGTCTTGTTGTGATTAATAATGTTGCATTGTTTACCTCTCATTTTAGGTCTCCCCATGATGGTGATTGTAACACCCCGATTTCAGGGGCTGAGTAGGAACTCGACTCCCGAATTTTCGAGTGCCACATATGGCCTATTGGGCTTCAGAATTTGATGCATTTTATTTACTTCATAAGCAATGTGGGAGTATAGCAGACCATGAAGCATGAATCAAATAATAGAATAATATCATGTGCGGCTATATATAAAAATCCATGTCCAAACGTAAAATAAAGTAAAAACAGGAGGGACTAGTCCCACTAATACATCATCCCCAAAATGACTAGAACCCTGGCCCGTGCCCCGCGGTCATCCTTATAGCAGACTAAGAGGATCCACCGAAGATTCGGAAGTATGACAGCTCCTCCTCGTCATCCATGCTTGCTCCATCAAGCGTGTCTAGCTCCGTAATCCTTACATCTAAGACATGTTCTGATTGGTATTTTAAAACACCGTCCCAGAGTGGGAGTAAGTAGCTAACTCAGTGGTACCATTAACAATAAGTTACACATGTTATCATACATATGAGCAAGTTTAGTGAAAGACAGACATTCAAAGAAACCTAATTACTCTTGTTAGTGCAAATGCATGTTTTAATGACATGATGCATGCCCTTTCTTCTAACACTCCCTCGAGCAACAACATCTAATGATCACAATGCCCAACACTCCCTCAATCCAACCTCGATTGCCAAATCGCCAATTCTAGCTAATGTAATGTGATGTAAGACGTTAGCTAAGTTGATTAATTACATCCATTCATTCAGCAGTTTGGAAAAACTTGGACATCCTGACAGATCAATGCCCTATCCCGATCGCGCGGCCCTAGCGGCCGTGGCAGTATTACTCTCGCGATCCTTGGCCTGTTTGGGTTTGTCACTCCCAATATTAAAATCATATGAAGGTAGTTTGAAAAAGAGTCTTTGCTCGTGGTCACTACAAGGAGACTCGTCACCTAGTGTAGGCCGACAGCTCGGGCATAGTGTCCCATACCACCATGCTCGACTCTCGAGACTTGTGGGCTGCAACTAACGGTTTATCAGTGGGCGCAAACGGACACAGGGTGTCTCAGATTCAAGAAGGCATGTACAAACATGGTTAACATAAATGGAAGAAATGCGCCTCAAATTCTTCCCATGTCTAGATAAAATTCACAGGGACAACTCTCAGCACACTCTTCCACCACAGATCAGCTTCCTTTTCAAATAGGTAGGAGATCAACTCCACTTGCTCAGCTTCGGTGCAATGGAGGGGCTGAATCGTCTTGGTGACTTGGTTCAGCTAAAACTTTGCTTCTTCGGGGCGATGTGTGCTGGCAAATGTGGGCGACCTGAGTCTTTTAAATCGCTCAAATAGACTGCTCGGAGTGGCAGTCATCCCGGGCTGCTCTAGCGGGTGTACATTCATGTGGTGAGCCATTGTTCCCACTAAAGTAGTTAGCGTTTGCTGCTGCTGTTGCATGACAAGCAGCATTTACTCCATAATGCCCGTAGGGTTGCTCGATATGCAAAAGTTATGCTCTGAGTTGGTGGCGCTTCTAGAATGTTGTCTGGGATGACATTCCCTATATTAGGCTGATTGGCTACCCTCGGGTAGCCCCGTTGCTCATTTGGAGCAGTGCGGTCTCTTTCATCTAATCTGCCAAGAGATAGGCAAACTAAACAGCTGTCACCCTGAGGCCTCATTTCCTGAAAGATATTCCTAATGGGTTTAGTACAATCGAGTTTACAGATACAAACATCCAAGCATATACGCATTTTAATGGAGACATCATCTGAGTATTAACAACTACCATTAAAATTTTCAAACATCATGCAAATTTTAGCAACACTAAGCATTTTCATTATGGCCAAATGCCAGTGATACATAAGTCGACACATTACATGTACGGGGAAAGAAAAATGCGAGAGTCACTGGTAGATAGAAAACATAAAGAAACTATGACCTAATCAAGCAGAAATTTACTCCTACAGTCCAAACCAAAAGAGTAGTCCTATCTACTACAAACAACCTGAAAAATTAACTCCTATACCACGCTACTAGTCTTCTGAGTCGGGTGAAGGAGGAGGTGCTCCCTCTTTCTGAACACAGCATAATATCGTCTTCACAGTGCACGATAACTTTTTAATTTTCCTCTCTAGGTTCCCCTGATTTTCCTCGATTTTGGCCATTCAGGCGTTGAGCGCATCCAGGCCCTTAAGTTCACTTCAAGTGACAGGTGGCTTCCTGTCAATTCCCTGAGTCTCTTCTTCTCCTTCTCCTTTAACCTCTTCTTCCTCCTCGTCTTCTTATTCGTCTTCACTTCCCTCTTCTTCTTCGTCTTTAATTGGGAGGTGGAGTTCATCCGGCTGCCTATACATGTAGTTGTGCGCTATTTTGCAGATTAAACAACCAAACTGAAGTGCCAGTTTCTCACGGGGAGCCAACGCAACCTTCACAATCTGGGTTAGCACAAGTGTGGACAGGCAAACTTTCTCTCCTTGTCCCACTTGGTAGAGAAAATCTACCATGAACCGGGAGCACTCCGTACGGTTACCGGCTCTCGGGTATACATTATAAGTACATATGTAGTGGAGTAGGCGGTAGTTGGGGGTCAAGTCTGACGACCTGATACCGCTTTCTCTCCTCCACTCAACAAGCTTGCCATGCAGGTGGCGAGTATGGCGGTCTCTATACCGATTTTCCTTGAAGTTATCCTCAAGGGCATGCATATTTCCCGCGCTCCACTCTGAGGATTTGAGCTATGACTTCTACGCGGACGGGGGCCTCTTGCCTACTGAGGCCAATGCTGAATCTAAGCGGCTCGAGAGTAGGCTTCCGCATGCGTGCATAAAAGGTTCGTACTAGACCTTCATTGGCCCGATACTTCCCTTTAAACATCGGGCCCCAACCGTTCTCTAGGAGGTGGTCGAACAACTGATTTTCGCCGAACAGTTTCTTATCCACATGCGCCTCAAATACGATCTTTCGGTCTTTAAACTTACTGAATTCTATGCCCGGCGGTGCCGCTCGTGCGGGCGAAGCTAGAGGGTCGAAGACTCGTTTTGACCTCTGCTCAAAGCTCAACCCTGCGCCACCGTCTTGTTTCTTCTTTAACTTTCTCTCACGGCTCGGCCTCACTTGATCGGGGGCCGCTCTCTTCTTTCCCATGAGAGACAAGACCATAGAAATGGATAAAAGCGAAGAAATTAGCTCGAGGAAGGTCATAGAGACGGGTTTCTTCTTCCTTGGGCGAGGATGGAGCAAAGGATGGAAGGTTTTTAAAGAAAAGAGCCTTGGTTAGTGGGTTTTGGAAAGATGAGGTGTGTGGATCCTTGAGGAGAAGGATTTTGATTCAAAACAGGGTAGAAATAAGTGTCCTTAAGTTGCTGTTGGAAGGGGTTAGTGATTTTGGAGGTTGGAACGGATTGGAGAGAGGGTATGGGATAGGAATGGGGTGAGAAATGAGAGTGAGTTGGGTAGGAATGACCCTAGAGAGAAGCCCCTAGGGCTTTTAAGAGGTTAGGAGAGGAAAAGAGGGGAGTCCCCATGTGTGGGAGGGCCCACCCAAGTTTGGGGTTGGCGGCGGTGGCCTCGGGGCCCGCTGGCAACATTGGCGGCGGCCCACCGATCCGGCGGTCTCTCTGTAGTCCGTCGGAGGTGTTGGCGGCGGCCCACCGATCTGGCAGTTTCCCCACTGTTCCCTGTGGTGTTGGGCAGCAGCCCGCCATCTCCTTAGTTATTTTCTTCGGTTGTTGAGTAGGGGCGACCCCTTTGTCGCGTTGGTTTGGCCCACTAATGATCGGTAGCGTAAATCGGGTCCTAAACGCTCCAAGAGGATTGATTCGATGTTGATGGTAGCCCTTTGGGTTTAAGGGCCATTTGTTTGATGTTCAGGTAGGCCCGAAGTCCCTCATGCCCGAGGCAGAGATGACTTGGCCCACCGAAATCGAAGCGGGGTACGTCTCACATCCGAACGGACTACCGACGTGTGATACACGTGTTTGGGGTAAGGCGAGCTACTTAGCTACTTAACTCTTGTATATGGGGCCGTATCGCTCCCAATTTTCATATTACCAAGGGACTTAAGTTAGATTATCCCTTTTTGGCTTAAATTCCCTCTAAGTTCAACCCCAAGCCGAGACTTCAGCGTTCAAATTAATCAAAGCCCTTGGTCCTAGGATCCTACAATGTCGCTAGGTTCGATCACTCCCTCTCAAGTCAAATGTGAGAAAACAAATGGATGACATGGATACACCACATGCATTCATGGTGGGCCCCAGCAGAGTTCACTCAGATATGAGAATGGGTTACTTGCACGGCACGTCAACAGCGGGTAACAGCTGTTTACTTGCTTTACAAGTCAATACGGTAGGTTGTGGGAGTATGTATTAAAGTGGCTTAACCAAGTTACTTGGGCCCCACCATGATGTATGTTATGTATCCAACCTTCCATCCATTTGGAGAGATCATTTCAGGGCAATATCCAAAGAATGAATGAAATCCAAAGCTCTAACCAGCGGACCCCAATATAGAAAGTTTTCTGGACAGTAATGCCCACCATTAAAAACTTTTAAAGGCTACAAAAGTTTTAGATTAACGTGGTATTTGTGTTTTCCCTTATTTCTTTATTTTTCAACTTTTGAATAGGTTGGATTTCAAATAAACATTACGGTGGGCCTTAGAATAGTTTCAACGGTGGAAATCATTCTCCCCACTTTTTTCTGTGATGTGGTCTACTACAGATTTTTATCTACATCATTATTTGGCTCATGCCCTAAAATGATATCTCAAAATTGATCGACGGTGTGGATGTAACACACAGCATAGTGGGGCCCACAGAACTTGGTGACGTTACGTCAGTAGCCTTGAGAGTTGAGTAGCCTGCCCGATGGGACAACACATGCAGCAGACATTAATATAAAATTTTTATAGTCATGTGGGGCCCACCTTGATGTATATATGTTATCTAAGCCGTTCATCCATTTTGACATATCAATTTAGGCGTTGAACAAAAAATTATGATACATTGAAGATTAAAGTGGACCACACCATATGAAATGATCCGAATAGTGTCCAACCCGATCCGACTCAATTTCCTTCACCGAGTCAGACTCGGATCGGGTCAAATAAATCAAGTATCGGATCTGTCCGAGTCCAGTGACCTGGACTCGGTCTCGGATCGCGTTGGTTCAGCCCACTAATGATCGGTAGCGTAAATCGCGTCCTAAATGCGCCAAGAGGATTGATTCGATGTTGATGGTAGCCCTTTGGGTTTAAGGCCCGTTTGTTTGATGGTCCAGGTAGGCCCGAAGTCCCTCATGCTCGAGGCAGAGATGACTTGGCCCACCGAAATCGAAGCGGGGTACGTCTCACATCCGAACGGACTACCGACGTGCGATACACGCGTTTGGGGTAAGGCGAGCTACTTAGCTACTTAACTCTTGTATATGGGGCCGTATCGCTCCCAATTTTCGTATTACCAAGGGACTTAAGTTAGATTATCCCTTTTTGGCTTAAATTCCCTCTAAGTTCAACCCCAAGCCGAGACTTCAGCGTTCAAATTAATCAAAGCCCTTGGTCCTAGGATCCTACAATGTCGCTAGGTTCGATCACTCCCTCTCAAGTCAAATGGCGTTGTGATAGACCTATTGCCCACGACCCAACTTAACCCCAAACCATGCTTTGATACCAAGTTGTAATGCCCCGAATTTCAGGGGCCGAGTAGGAACTCGGCTCCCGAATTCCTAGGTGCCACGTATGCCCTTTTGGGCTTCAGAATTTGATGCATTTTATTTACTTCATAAGCAATGGGGGAGTATAGCAGATCATGAAGCATGAATCAATCAACAAAATAATATCAAGTGGGGCTATATATAAAAATTCATATCCAAACGCAAAATAAAGTAAAAACAGGAGAGACTAGTCCCACTAATACATCATCCCCAAAATGACTAGAACCCTGGCCCGTGCCCCGTAGTCATCCTTACAGCAGACTAAGAGGATCCACCGAAGATCCGGAAGTATGACAACTCCTCCTTGTCATCCACGCTTGCTCCATCAAGCGCGTCTAGCTTCGTAATCCCTACATCTAAGACAGGTTCTTGTTGGTATTTTAAAACACCGTCTCAGAGTGAGAGTGAGTAGCTAACTCAGTGGTATCATTAACAATAAGTTGTACATGTTATCATACGTAGGAATAAATTTAGTGAAAGACAGACATTCAAAGAAACCTAATTACTCTTGTTAATGCAAATACATGTTTTAATGACATGATGCATGCCCTTTCTTCCAACACTCTCTCTCGCGACAACATCTAACGATCGCAATGCCCGACAATCCCTCAATGCGACCTCGATTGTCGAATCACCAATTCTAGCTAATGCAATGTGATGTAAGATGTTAGCCGAGTTGATTAATTACGTCTATTCATTCAGCAGTTTGGGGAAACCGGGACATCCTGACAGATCAATGCCCTATCCTGATCGCGCGGTCCTGGAGACCGTGGCAGTATTGCTCTTATGATCCTTGGCCCATTTGGGTTCGTCACTCCCAATATTAAAATCATGCGAAGGTAGTTTGAAAAAAAGTCTTTGCTCACAGTCATTGTGGAGAGGCTTGTCACCCCAGCGTAGGCCTATAGCTCGGGCATAGTTTCCCACACTACCATGCCCAGCTCTCGAGAATTGTGGGCCGCAACTAGCAGTTTATCAGTGGCCACAAACGGACACGGTGTCTCAGATTTAAGCAGGCGTGTACAAACATGGTTAACGTACATGGATGCCAAACTGGTGGGCCAATTTATCCCCACAAGATGAAGTATGAACTGTACGACTTTGAGAGTGATGTCTCGTGAGTCCGACTACAGCCTACAACACGCAGTTTGACTAGTTGGGCCAAATTTATCTGTGGATGGACCCATCAGAAGGGCTGTCCAAATGGGTTCCGAATTTGTTGGCCGATCCGAAGAGGGAACAATGTATAAATGCAACATAATAAAGTAGAAGTCCATCTACTTGTAGTTGTGAGAGAATTAGGATATGCATAATGGTAAACTGCATTCATTGACAGCAGATAAGTAATTGTTTTGTAAAATTTAGGATATTTCTGGATAGACATGTACATAGGTCCAAGATTACAAGAGAACATAGGAGGAAATGGGCACAATAACTGATTACAGAAAGAATTAAACATACATGGAGTGATGTTGATAGTTAATTAACCCAATCCACACATATAAGAGACATGCGACTGAATTCATCTTGTTAAATTTACAAACTTGGGGATATCATACTTCGAATTTCACATTTATCAAACAAATCAAATAATGCAAACAGTTAATTAACCCAATCCACACATATAAGGGACATGCAACCGAATCCGTCTTGTTAAATTTGTAAATTTGGGGATATAACACTTGGAATTCAATATTTATCAAACAAATCAAACAATGCAAACATTATGGTAGTTAAAACCAAAATTTCTTTCCCAATTTAGGAAAATTCCATGCACTATTTCTAATTCAACCATTTCACTCCATGAAAGCAACATGTAAGGCAAATTATCAAACATAATCACTAAAATTTGCTCTAGGTGTGATAAATGGCCACCTAGAGGTAATGGTCTGCACCTATGGTCGGTTGGAGGCTCTTGGAGTTGCTCTAGCAGCGTCGGGTCCATGAATTGATGCGTCGGGGCCCTGTGCCAATTGAATTTGCATGTCAGGACCCATGCAAGTGGCCTAACCTACGAAAATCTGAGAGTTCGAATGGTTACCTTTCGATCAGCGATACTCCACCTCTATGGCGGTGGGGCCATGTTTTCTGATGAATGGTGGTGGTATGAGAGGGGGATTTCTCAATTCCCAGCTCCCTTCCACACTCTACTCCCCTTCATCTCTCAATCTCTCTCTTCTCTCCTCTCCTCTCTCTCTCTCACTCTCTCTTCTCTCTCCTCTTTCTCTCTCTCTTTTGCAAGAGACTATTATGGGAGTGAGGGAGAAAGAGTTGAAGGCTTATATAGCCTGGGTTTTGCTCAACTAGCCTTGGGGTGGTAATTTCTACCACATGTGACCTTATGGGGCACACTTACGGTTTTTGGGGCTATCCTGGTGGCCCCTTGGCCCATTTGTGCCATGTGATAAGTGGCCCATGATCTGATGAGGGACTATCCAAAATTTGGTGGCAAATGGATGCGAAAATTGATCGTAGGGTCCGATTTGCGATCAACGATTATTGTCCTTCAATTAAGGGTTTGATTCGGTGGACGAGGGAAGGGAAATATCTTTGATCTATGGTGCAAATTTGGGTGAAATCTAACGGTCAGAATGTCACAATTTATTGTCCTAAGTGGTGGGGCCAATTGTTTTAAAATTCAAATTTATAGGCTATTAACTTGGGAGAGTTGTGTTTCACAAGCGCCGGCTAGACTACGCAAATTGTCCATTTCCAGGCTTCTTTTGAATCCATTGTTTGCGATGGACCATAAGCCTAGTGAGGTCCATAGCTTCCCACAGTTTCGAATTTATTTGCCCCTACTTGGGCGTTGTATGACCCGTACAGGTTGTCACCAAGTATTATTGGGCAGATCGACTCTGTGGCTCATGCTTGACCCGAACACGTTCAAACTTGATCGCATTAGCGGCTTAATTTGTTTTAATTTATTGGTGGTGGGCCCCACACGTACGATCAAATTGTGCGGTCCTATGATAATCCGCTAGTGGACACCTTAGGACACTGCTCTGATTGGCCCGGGTGTTACAGTAACACAAGTCACAACTGGCATGAAATTGGTCTGAAGTGTCTTCATTCAACCGACAATAATGCAAGATGGGGATGGTATTGGGAAATGGGACCCACTTGATCCCTCTTATATAGTAATAAGTCAAAGCAAGTCCACCAACTTCTAATTAGGGTTGTCAATGGGTTAGGTATAGGTTGTTTCCTAGATACATGTACCTGAGCATGGGTTCTTGTCTATTTTTGGTGTATTAGACCTACATATGATCTTGTACTCATTCAGTCCTTGAATTTATGTTTGAAGTTGTGTTTATGAAAAATGAGAGCATTTACATGATTAGGCCTACCATTGGGATGAATTAGATCGCACGCCCTTCTACCACTTTAACTTTGACACGTGCATGGTGTGTAAACGGTCTGTCTTACATGCTTATGTTTTAACAAATCTCGTAATCAAAATATGTTTAATACTTTATATATATTATTATTTACAAAATATGACTCATGATTCATATACCTGCCCCAATTAGTATTGATGATGATACGTGATGTTACTATTAAAATTAATATGATCCAACTTGTTTTTAACCGAGTCTAAGTTGGTAGATCGGCCTGCAGCCATTTTATATTCAGTTTTGAAAATGAGGGATTTGAACTCAACTCAATTTCTTAGCGGGTCAAAAAAAATTAAAACCGGCCGGGCTCATTAAAACTGGTTCAAGTCCTATGGGAAGGTGGGTGGGACCCCTGGCTATGGGGCCACCATGACTTATGTGACTACATACATTCCGTCCATCCATACTATAAGCTCATTTTGGGGCATGATTCGAAAAATGAAGTAGATCTAAATTTCAGATGGACCAAACAGTGGTAATTGACCATTAAAAACTTCTTGTGGGCCACAAAAGCTTTGGATGAAGATGATATTGGTGTGGTCTCTTCATCTAGATCTTTGTGACCTTGTCAACAGGTTGGATGGCACATTTCGGTAGAATCCATGAAGTTTTTAATGGTGACAATTCAATCTTGACGGTTTCCTTTGGTGTAGTCAACTTAAGATTTGGGTCAGCTTCATTTTTGGGATGATGCTTTAAAAATTACTATTAAAATGGTTGAACGGTGTGGATTGAAGGTACATACATCACTGTGAGCTCCACAGTCAGGGGTCCCACCCACCTTGTGGATCCGGGTACCCTACTTCAATGGCAATGTTGATTAAATAAAAGTGGTATGAGTGACCAACAGCGGAATCTCACTATGGGTGTATGAAAGTGCTACCCACCGATCATCATTTCCTATCTACCCACTCTTGATTTGAACGGCATTTTCATCTGCCACGTGTCATGTGGCCACGTGATACATGACATGGTGTATCGTAATATAGCATGTCATGGTGGCACGCACTTTTGTTACATGGCCACGTGGTAGCATCCATGAATCCCTCCCTCCCTTTGACTCTCCATAAAACCATGGAGTAGCTGCCACTAATGTCAATGGGCTTGTGAGCATGCACAAAAAGATGTTGAAAATAAAGCATGATGGTGGGCCACATCATAGAAAGAATGCATCCACACCACACCATACAAACTCTCCATTCCAAGGGCTAAAGGAAGGTTCTTCTTCCAAGTAATGATGTGATTCTGGGCTCTTCCTTAGGGTGGTTAGTTTGTCCACGTCGGACCCATTGTTTAGTGATCCAGACCATTGATTCCACAATCTGAAAAAGTCCCAAGTAGAAGATCTCAGCCATCCATTATGTGACTGCCTGTTAAGTTCAATGTGATCTTTGGTGCATTTCTTTTGTAATCGTCTACTTGCAGGCCATCAATCAAAGGCATATGATATGACCATTTAAGATGTATTTGGGGACAGTCAATCAGCTGTAGGACACAAGATATCAATGATTCGGATCACCCAATGGTGGGCCTCACTTGTACAAACTAAAACTAGGGTTGTACACGAGTCAAGCTGGCTTGAAAAGCTCGCTCCACTCGAAGTTCAAGCTCGAGCTTGAATTATATATATATATATATAATGTTTAACTTTTTTCTTTTTTTTAAAAAAGTGTTAAAACTTAAAAGTTTTTATCAAAAAACTTTACCTGACCGCGCTGGATTGAGTCAGGTTGGGGTGGGGGCTGGGCTAAGCTGGGCTGGGTTAGGTTGGGTTGGGCACCAGGTTGAGTTGGGTGTGGGTTTGGGTTGGATTGAGCGCTAGATTGACATATGAACAAGTTCGACTCGACTCGAACCACTAACTCCATTCGAGATTGACTTGAAAGCTTTGGCAAACAAGCTAAGCTTCAACATTGAACTCGAGGGCGAGCTCGAGCTCGAGTCTGAATTCGAGTATAGCATGGATAAGTCAAGCCGAGCTTGGCCCAGCTCGACTCAGCTCGGCCTGATGTACAGCCCTAACTGAAACTGAGTATATTATTTTGTGGATCATCACATGATGTAGTATTATAGTCACAATAGAATAATCTCTTCCCAATACACGTTCCAAATCATCATTTAATAAGATCCCATGATCCTGCCACATCCCATGTATTGCTCTAAGATAGTATTGGTCATTGGATCTGGGGTCCTGCTTCAATAATCAACAATCCCAACCGTTCATATGATGACATCTCTATGGATAAATAATACCCAAAAACAAAAACTCTCAGATTGGAATATTTTCTACTTTTCAAACGTGTGATCATTTTTCTCCTCAATGTTGTTTCTGGCCTATTCGATGAAAGTTTACGATCTTCCAAACATATCAATGGTTTGGATCATCGAACATGACCCCAGATCCAACGGCTACGGTCCCGATGTATCCGTATAAGAATATCTCGAGGCCCATTACAGCAAACCTTTATTCTATCCATCTTCCACCATCAAATAAAGCACATGAAATTCCACTCCATGTGATGAATCGTGCCGTTTCAGCCACTCATTGTTTAATATAGTACATTATAATACACCCAACTCAAAATTTCAACGCTATACCAAACAAACAGATCAAAACATGTTTTCTTTATGGCCGTAAAATCTACCAAAAAAAAAAAAAACAACCATTTTTCATGCAAGAACTGAAACCGTTAAAAGAAGGTCATTTGAACGGTTAGTCAACTTTGATAGTTCACCACCACCATTTTAAAAGAGTGCCGACCCATCCATCGTGGCCATCACTTATGTACATGGTGATCCGGACCATCAAAGTTATAGTAGGCTCCATGAAGGATGAGCATGATCACGTCGAGTCTGAACTGTGATCTATCGGATGGTTAGGATCATTCAATCACTTCAAAGTGTGATTTGGACAATGGATGAGTCACAACCATTTAGAAGATGGTGAGGAACTATCACCACCATGTTGTCAATGCTTGAAAAGAACTTGAAAACTAGTTTTACATATTACATATACATTTCCACTCACCAAAAAAATACACAGTTCCAACAATGTATTGATGGATCTCTCTACTAGAAAAAGAATGAGATTATGCAAGTGATCTGACCACTCACCAATCATGTCCACACACCAATGTCCCACCTTTGATCAATCTGATCAATGGTGCAACGGGTTCGGACCTGTCGGCACGAATCGCTTCTCGACGCCGTACCGGGGGTCGATCTCACCGTTGATCGGGTCTGGCTCGGCGACGACAGGGGAGGAGTAGTAGTTGTGCCGTTGATGCCAGACGCCGGATGTGCCGATCGATACCTTCCGGTTGATCATGACCATCAAACTAGGATGAGTTGCACTAGTGGGCCTCAAGTGTGTCAACCCATGAAAGAGCAACAAAAGGAGTGGGGTCCACAAGAGAATACACACTGGTTGTGATATCCTCATGGCCATGGAGAGGGAGAATGAGAAGAGGAAGCATGGATTTGAAAGGGGGGATATGAGATATGGCAGTGTTTTAGATGTGAGAAGGACTTGAGACTTTTTCTTGTGACAGCTTGTATTTGGGTAGGAGCATAGGTGACTAACATATGAGATATGGGGTGCGTTTGCTTCCATTTTATTATGATTTTTATACTAGTTTAAGTGAGGTTTTGGGAGTTGTTTCAGCACCAAACAGGCTAACCTTTTTCCAATGAAACTTCCTTTGCGTTCAAGGAACAATGGCCTATTAAAATCGTCAACGGAGGGGATTGTATGATCCTCGGCCCGAGGATATGTATTTCTCTACTTGGGTATGCAGATATTGATAGTGGTGGGCCAGTGGTTTGGTGATCCAGACCTGATGGGTCCCTTGATTGTGGACAATGGCCCAGTTGATTTCAAGATTGGGAGGTGCTGATATGGAGGGGATTTTTATTTTTATTTCCTTCTTTTGACAGACTATTTGTACGGTAGTGATTGAAGGGTAAGGATTGTCCCATCAGGGAGACTAGTGGGTCCATTAATTGGATGGTCCAGATTATTTTGATGCGGTAGTAGTGTTTAGGAAATCGGGACCGTTGATTGGATGGCCTACCTCAGTTGGACAATGCCCACGTACGCTCCTATAATTGGGGCGCGGCTTCGGTGGACCCCTGGATCTACCGCGGTGGGTGTATCCCTTACTGTGGGGCCCACCGTGATGTATGTCCCTTACATCCACACCGTCCATACGTTTTTACAGCTCACTTTAGGTCAAGATCCATAAAAAAGAGTGATATCCAAAGATCAGGTAGAACACACCACAGAAAACAGTGGTGATTAACCATTCAAAACTCTGTCGGCTACAAACGTTTTGGATCAAGCTGATATTTTTCTGGTCCCTTGATCCACGTATTTCTGACCTTATCAAAAGGTTGGATGTAAAATGAACATTCCGGTAGCCCCCAAGAAGCTTTAAACGATGGGTATTCAATCATTGCTTTTTCCAGTAGTGTGGTTCACTTAAGATTTGGATATGCTTCTTTTTTGGGATCGTACCCTAAAATAATCTTTCAAAACAGATGGACGTCATTGATGTGAGGCACATGCATCAAGGTGGGCCCCGCATTCAGGGATCCACCCACCTTGGCGGATCCGGGTATCCACCGAAGCCCCGCCCTCATAATTGAAAATCGGACGGTAACCCTTTACGAATGTTGTTTAGGGCAGTGCGTGAAAAGCCCAAATATGTGAGGATCTCAATCTGGAAATGTAAAATCCACTCCGTCCATCAACTTTTATCCTCGATATTAATCTCTGAGGTAAGAAATCAGATCGACCTATAGCTCATATGGGCCACACCACATGGAACAGTGGGAATAGATAGGGACCATAGGTTTGTGTAGGGCCACCATGTGATGTATCTTTCATCAAAACCCTTAATCAGGCCCAAATCACCATAATGAAGAGAATATAAACAAATTTCAGGCCGCCCACACCACTAAAACTTAGTGTTTTTTGATGCAACTTTGAATTTAACTATTGTGGCACATATGAGTTTTGATTTGGGGTTGTATTTTGCATGAACCGTTAAAATAGTGGTTCACATCTGATGAACGGAGTGGATTTCATATACACAACATGGTGGACCCCACAGAGCACGGGTGTTTTGGGCGCCGGGTCAAACAACTGTAGTAGACGATTTCCTGCCCTAGAAAATCCTACGATCAAAAATCTTCAGCCTATTTGACACTGAAAGTGGACCATCTGTGTAATTATTGTCCAAATTGCACCTTTCAAACCAATAATCAATGGGTTATGATTATTCTCTGATAGAGATATTTCGTATGTATTCCATCGGGAGTTGGTCCCATCATATCAACGGTCTGGATGATCTAAATATGGCCCCACTCATGCAGAAGCAAGGGATGAGGATGCAGTACACATACACTGTCCGAGGATACTATGATTCCTTTGCTAATTATAATTATGATCTTTTTGAAATTGTCCGGGAGGCATGATGCATGGAACGCTCCTTCATATTACATACAGCGGCTGTACCATTGATTAGAATACAGCAATCATTTTCCACTAATATTTCATGTTTCTACAAAATCCAATCCGTTAAAATTGTATATAAAATTATAATATTATATAAAGATAAAATATACCCATTTTTATAAGTTTTTGTTTTTAAATCAATGGAAAGCCAATGGTATTATAGTGTTTATTTATGACCTATCGAATGAGTGGATCTCCATATTTCCAGTACAAGTGATAATAATAGTTTTTTATAATCTTATGAACGGATTTGATATTATATAAATGTGATATATTATCAGTAATAAATGTATGTATTCTAAAGTATGAAACATCCGCTGTAGCTGATCATTTCCCATTGCACTGAATCAAGAACCAAAAACCCAAAAGCCTCTGTCGTGGAAACGCATCTGCACGCGCTAAAAAATAAGATTCCTACACTTACCAACGAGGCATACCTATTCTCGATCTGTGACGTTCATCATCTGAGATCCTACATAATTATATTCTCTCATAAATTTCGTTTTATAAAAATAACTATTTTGACCATAATTCAACATTAAATATAAACCGTTGGATATCCACTTTTGGTACTTGTAGCCGAACCTGATAGGTAGAATATCCTAATTTCTCTATAAAGCCTATAACATGGGGCCCCTCTTGATTAACGGTTTATTTAGTGTACACGTATGCCACTTCGGCATGTGTGGGCTTCTTGTGTTTGGTCCATGAAGACGCCGGTTGCAATCCCATTGTTCTGCTTTGATTCATACTGTAATTGAGTCGTCGGTGTGTACTGGGTCTTGATTCGAGCCTCGGTTTGGAAAGTGGGGTCCACGGATCAGCTATCCGAATGGAAATCGGATTGCGTACTGAGTTACTCAGTACGCTCTTATCGTACTGAGTAAACTCAGTTGGGCCCACCACGAATGCATGTGGTTTATCCACGCAGTCCATTCGTTTTTCCAATTCATTTTATTGGTTGAACCCAAAATTTATGCATATACAAAGCTCAAGTGGGCGTTACCACTGGAAAAAGTGGAAGTATTGATTTCAACAGTTGAAAATTTTCTAAAGCCTCCAGTGATGTTTATTTGTCATCCAACCTGTTCATAAGATCAGAAGGACATAGATGAAGGGAAAACACAAATATCAGCTTGATCTAAAACTTCTGTTGTTCCCAAGAATTTTTAACGGTAGATGTTCAATTCACACAGTTTCTGGTGGTGTGGTCCATTTGAAAAATAGATATTATCCATTTTCGGTATAAAGCTCTAAAATTATGTCTTAAAAGAGATAAACAAAGTGGATATAATGCACGAATGACACAGGGGCCCACGGAGTTTACTCAGTACACTTACCGTACTGAGTTACTCAGTACGCAATCCGCTTCCATCCGAATGGTGGCCTAACGACCCCAATCGTGAATAAGGGACTAACAAATTCTCACCCAGATTGGAATAAGACAGCTATGTAATATTTTACTATTTCTACGTTGAATATGGCCCGTTGATCGATTCATCTTAATTTTAGGACATTAATTAAAATATTAAGGTTTTTTCTTTAAGAAATTTTTTAGGAAGAACAAGATAGGTGGGTCCCATCTTATAAACGGTTTGGATCACAGCACATGAAGTTCTACTTGTAGAATCTCAAGGCTGGAGTGTACCGTGCACATGGTCTGGATGAAAAAGTGGAGCGCACGGGTGTTCAGTTGGGAGCTGACGAATACAGACGTGGGTCCCATTAATTCCCTCCAACAATGGGGTGGTGGGGCCCACCCAAACAGTTAGGCCAGAAGACTTCTGCCATTCTCGCCAAAATTAAAAATTTGAAGAAAAATCATAGGTGGGAGCTTTCTGACCATTAGATGTATAATTGGACGGTGATGGGATGTGGGGCCCACCACACTTGTTCTGATTTTCGTCGGTGATATGATATGACCGAACAGTATTAACATCCATTTCGGTGGAGTCTTCCGGAATAATCTCTTTCAAGACCCTTTTCGCATTCGACTCTGCACGTGGCAACGCGGAACACGTGTGTGAAAGCCAAGCCGCACATCAGATGGGCCGCCGCGCATATTTCTCCCGTCTAAAAATTCAGGGTGGAATGATCAGGAGTTGGGCACGCGTTTACGTAATAGACGGGCGTTTAAGATATTGACAAACGGTCCACATTCAGCATACCGTGTGGCCGTCTGATGGTGCGAACAGTCTAATTTTCTAGAAGATCATCTAGCGGGTGGGATCTTCCCGATGAACGGATTGGATCTTGCACACCTATTCCACGTATCCTTGTGTGAAAGCGAGTGTGCAAAACCATGCTATGGCTCGAGTTCACTGAACATAAGGTTTGCTAAGCATCCAGGGAATCCCTGCGATCCAAGAGCATGCACACGTGGCAATATGGCACATGTTTGAGAGATCCCAGCTTTCCATGAGGTGGGGCGGCAGTGGTTCTAGATCTTTTGGCCAAACAAACGGATGGCAAGAAAAAATATATTTTAGCAGTATATATATGATTTTCTTTTTCTCTGCCACATTTGCTGCAGGGAGGCCGCTAAAACAAAAATGATGTGGGGCCCACCGTGATGTGTGTGTGAAATCTCCTCTTCCATCAGTTGCGGTGCCTCATCTTAGGACACAGCCCTAAAATTTGGGGATACAAAATTACGTGGGGAAAGGGAACACCCACCATCCAAACCTTCTCGTGGTCCACCTTGATGTTTATATGTAATCCAAAACCGTTCATTAAGTGAGTCCAGGCAGAAAGAACGGAAAATTGAAATATCAGTCTGATCAAGAGTTTCAGTGGGCCCCAGGAATGTTACAGTGGTGTGCACCTCCTTTCCCACTGTTTCTTGTGGTGTGGCCCACTTAGTATTGTGCCTGCCTGATTTTTGGGTCACGTCCAAATATGAGCTGGCACAACGAATGGACAGATTGGATGGGGTCCACAAAGCTTTTTGCTACACACTCAGTTAGGTAGTAGAATATTCGCTGCAGCATAAGATGCGGTTTGGGTACTTCCCCCGCCTGTTCCAAGCTGGGGACGGGCTAGGCTCTAAAGGTAGCGGCCACCGTGATGTATGGGTTTCATCCACACCGTCCATCTATTTTTCCATACAATTTTAGTTTACAAATAAAAAATGAATCAGATCCGAGGCTAAAGCGGATCACACAAGGGGAATTAACACTTACCGTTAAAAACTTCTTTAGAGCCATGAAAGGTTTGGATCAAACTGATATTTACTTTTCCTCTTCATGTCTGTATCACATTATGAGCAGGTTGTAGGGCAAGTAAACATCACAACGAGCCCTAGAAAGATTTCAATAGTAGCATCATTAACACCGTTGCTTTAATAGTGTGGTCCACTTAAGCCTTCGATCTATTTCATTTTTGGGCACATGATATAAAGTGATATGAAAAGAATGGATGAACAGCGTAGATAAAATCCATACACCACATGGCCCTCAGAGCCTTAGCCTGTCCAAGTTCGAAAGGGCTACGTTGAACCCACTATTTTAGTGCTCCATCATTTCATTTTGACCCAGCATGAACCAAAAAGATAGGCAAATTAAAATCTTGAGTGGATAACGACGTTGGAAGCAACAGTGACATTGACGGGCGCGGATTGGATACTGACGAGGTCAGTAGCCAAATTGCTGCTGAGGTGATGTCACCAAGCTCCGTGGACCCACCATGATACATGTGTTGTATCCATACCATCCAACTATTTGTAGAGATCGATTTATTACAAAGAGAATGAGATAGATCTAAATTTCAAGTGGACTCACCACAGAAAACTGTGGGAGCAGTCACACCCACGTTGAAACATTTATAAGGCCCACCGTGATGTATTTTTGAGATCCAACCTATTTATAAGTTAATATAGGGATAGATGAAGTGAAAACAAAAATATTAGCTTGATTAGAAACTACCGTAGCTCCTAAGAAGTTTTGAACGGTGGATGTTACTGTCCCCACTATTTTCTATGGTGGGGTCCGCTTGAACTTTAGATCTATCTCATTTTCTTTGTAATGTCATAAAACGATATCTAAAAATGGTGGGATAGTATGAGTACAACACATGCATCACAGTAGGTTCACAAAGCTGGGTGGCATCACTTCGCTACTGACCTTGTCAGTATCCAATCCACGCCCGACAATGACACTTGAAACTTTAATGGGCCTCATTATGATATTTATTTACCATCCATGGCACAGAACTCTGGTACCCCCCGAGTAATTCAAACGTAGTCATTCTATCATTTATACTTCTTATGGTGTGGTCCATTCCTCATTTTTAGGTCATGCTTAAAAATGATTTATAAAAATAGATGTCCTACATGTATGAAATATACATATTACGGTGGGCCTACACGGCCCTACGCGGACCATCAGTCTCTGGCAACTTAATCCGATAGATGTATACTGTCCATCCTGTTTGCCGGATCATACAGGGCATGAACCCAACAAATAACACAGATCCGATTTTCAGGTGGACCTTATCATAAAAAAGAGTGGATATAGAATAAATACATTAGGGTGGGCACCACGACAAGGACTGCACCCTCTTGCGTGGACATGGAGTAAAACCAGGGAGCGGATTAGGTGAGACCCCAGACACCCAAGGTGGTGTAGCCCTTACCGTAGGGACTACCTTGATGTATATATTCTGTATTCACACCGTCCATCCGTTTTCAAATACCATTTTGGCTCTTAGCCTGAAAATGAAGAAGATCAAATAATCACGTGGACCATACCATAGAAAACAGTGGCGATTGAACGCCCTGCCGTAAGAACTTCTCACGGCGCACCATAATATTTCCGTAGTGTTTGTTTGGCATCCGTAAGGACGGCACCGTCTATGGCGAGTCGGTCGTCTTACTTAATCCGTCCTAATAAATGCAAGGCGGTAGAGCCACCCTGGCAGTAGACGTGTTAATGTGATGTGCATGCCAGGTTCGCCGGCCGTAGCGACCGTAACGTGGAATGCTGGAGTGGATTACGGATTACGAGGGCCGCAGTTGGCATCTATGATATATATGTCATATACCTACACCCTTCATTTCAAGGCATGATTAAAAAAAAAAAAAAGCATATCCAAATATTAGGTGGAACACACCGTATAAAATAGTCCTTGTTGAATCCCCGCTATTAAAAACTTTACAGGGCCACCGGAATGGTTATTTGACATTCAACCTGTTGATAAAGGTACAAAGACAGAGACCCGGATCAGAGACCACACAAATATCAACTCCATCCAAAAAAACTTTGGCCCACAAGAAGTTTTCAATTGCCAAATACCATCGTTTATTGTACTATGGTCCATTTAAGATTTGGATATATATGGAAAAGGTTCTATGCAGTAGAGCTCATGGGAACTTCCCATGAGGTCAAGCTGGTGGGCCCCACCGTGATGCGTGTCGACCATGTATCTTATCAGTCTGATGCACTGTTCTATGGTGGGCCTGGGGCTTAAAAATCAAGTCAATCTGTGACTTTTGTGGGCCACACCACATACAAAAGTTGAGAGAAGTTACCCTCCATTAAAATATTCATAATTATTTGTTGGGCTCACCGAGATGTGGTTCACAAATCCAGCCCATCCATTATGTGTGTCCCACTTGGATGAAGGGTCAAACCAAGTATTAGACGCATCAAAATTTCAGGTGGGCCCCACCAAGTGCTTTTATATGTTTTAGGCATGTCTTCACATAATTTTAGATGATATGACTCACCCGAATTCCATATACAGCTGAATTTTGGGATATCCCATACTTTCAAGGGGACCCATCAAATGCACCGTGTTGATGTTCAACACGCATCACGGTAGGGAGCTCGACCGCATAGAACCTTTTCCCATATATATATATATATATATATATATAATCCTACCCTGAAATGAGTTTTCAAAATGGATGGACAACATGGATATAAAGAACCGGGCGGAATCATGGATCACCGGGTTGGTGGATCCTTAACCATGGGCCTATTGTGATGCACGTCCCTTACGTCCACACTGGCCATCCATTTTGATAGCTCATTTTAGGGCATGATACAAAAAATGAACAGATTCAAATCTTATGTGGCTACACCACATGAAACAATTGTGATTGAATCCTTGCCATTAAAAACTCCGTGGCAGCCACTGGAATGTTTATTTGCTATCAACTTGTTGATAAAGTCACAAAGACCTGGATGAAGAGACCACACAAAATCAGCTTCATCCGGAACTTCTGTGGCCTAGGGGAAGTTTTTAATGGTAACTATCATTGTATCTTGTATTATGGTTCACTTGAGATTTGGATCTGCTTCCTTTTCGGTATCACGCCCTAAAAAGAGTCATCAAAATGAATGGATAACATGGATAGAAGTTACATACATCAAGGTGGGCCCCACAATCAGGGATCCATCTATCTTGGTGGATACGAGGATTCACGGATGCTGCGCCTATAAGGAATATACGGTTGCTCTCAATTTAACCCGTCAAGACCACTTGTGCGACCGAGGGCCTAGATAGGAAGTATGTGTGCGTATATGATTGGGTGAGCATGTTAGAGTCTACTCAACTCAAGGATATTAATTGAATTGGCATGTACCATTGTACCCATATGAACATATTGGAGACTGGACCTAAACCCAGAGTATTTTTTACCACCGACTTATTGATTTGGCATGCACCGTACTCAGGTGATTTGAGCAAGAGAATGGGTTAGCCCTCATGAACGATTTCTTTTTGCCTTGTACCAATGATTATAAAATTAATCAATTTAAGGACTTTCTATTTCAACAACACTTTAACATGGTATTCCTCAATCAGAGTAGAAGATTTACATGTGACATAATAAATACTAACATAAACACGATCGATTTTATTAATGTACTGGTCATGTTACAACTTTCATACTTTGCAATCTAATTAATGTGAGAAACAAGATAAATACCCGATACGTTTATCAGAACAGATAATCGAGGCAAATGTTCAGCAAAATATGATCGGGGTATGAACAACTGAATTTGAACTCAGATGGACATGAGGATTTAGTAACTTAGGGTTGCATATATTTAATATACTCCTAAGATAAACGTACTGCAGTGAGATTTTTCAGGCAGTAGTAAACTAGGCAAGGAAAAATAAAATAGACATGAATGTAAAGTATACAGGGCCACGCTTTTCTTCGGGTGCTCATTTTATAGTTTTCTCAAGGCAGTGAAAGCCCATTGTTGGGCTTCCGAGTCCTTTTGGATTCTTCGTGTGAGCTTTCCGGATACACAATTCTTTCCACGTAAATCTAGAAGCTTTTAATCAGGAAGATTTTTGAAATGTTCATAGTAGATGAGTCTTAGATTTTCAACCTTACATGTAAATGCTTTTCTATAGGATCCTCTTAGTTCAATCAAGGGAGCGTCTTTCGCTTAATCACAACCATTTACTATGGTGATCCAACGTAGATCACACCGTCCCTAACGGGAGTAGGATTTGACACTGAATACTGATCTGTTATTGAAACAGGTTTGTATCTAGTTCTCCTATTCTTTTGATCCTAATGGGGTCATGGTTGCAAACCCAAGCCAAATGATGTTTCTGTTCCTCCCGATCATGACACAATCTTAGCTTGGATTCATTTAGAGATTGGCCTAATGCATAGAACTTCAGAATCCTCTGGATCACTGTAGCTCTGCAAACGTCTATGGGGAAATTTTCCATTTTGGAAGAACTGTAGGAGACGACTTCGCGGATGACATCATATCCGATTGTGGGATGCAATGCGTTCGTCTACCGAGTCTTTTATAGCCATATTAGGCACATCGCTCATTTAATGGGCATGTTAATCCTAGCCACATGGCATGCGGCAGTTCATCCCCTTAAAAGGCGTTAAAAGAATTTGTATTGTCGCAATAATGACAGAATGTGTAATGCCAAAAGAAAGTCATATGCAAATCTTCTCCGGATGTGAGTATGATTCTGACTGTGCCAAACACATAATATCTCCACATGTCATTTTCCTATTGGTCCACGTTAGGGTGCTGAAAATGATAGTAAACACATACATCAAGTTGAGCCCCACAGTGAGGGATCCATTGAAGCCATACCCGATTAGGAGAGGCCCCGCTGAAAGGCCTTGATTTGGCTAGACATGATTGGGTCATGTGCGGCTGTTAGAGATGGTCAGGCTAAGCATGTTTGAAAATGGCCTAGTTGAATACGTATTCACCCGCCCTAGCTAAATAATTTTCAAACACGCTTTGGTAGCTCTATCTTATAGTGGCACCTGGCCAATCAAAATGTTTGGCGGCCTCACCTAATCTGCTCTAAAAATCACTCCGGACAAACAATTCTATCCGTCTGATTTGCGGTTATTATCATGAATAGGGAAAAACAAAATTATTGATGGTCACATATATAATAAAATAAAATGTAGAAAAAATAATAGATGAAATCGACTCACAAATTTTATTTTCAAAAACAAACCATATGTCCTCATGCCAGAATATTGGGTGGACAATTGATAGTCACCCAGCCACGTGCTCTCTAAAGAGAGGGCTCTACCACATTCTTAATAGATATCTTCAAACATGAAGAGAGGGAAAAAGAATGTGAAGAGAGTCGCTAGTTTTAATGTTTATCAGATTAAAATTTTCAGCAAGAGAACTCGTGGGAAGCCTTATAGAACTCTTGCTCTCACACACGCACACAACCCTCGCAGAGCTCTTGCTCTTACACATGCACACATGCACATGGTCGGAACATCGTTCGGTCAGGTTATAAGGTTCTACATTTTTTTGGCAGACACGTGTTCGACATGGTCTGTAGCTACATCTTCTACACTTGGGCCGCCCACTTGTTACGCTTTCGTTGGTAGAATGTTCCGTGGAGCCATTGTTTGGAATAGAATAGACGGGCTTTAGACTCCTTAGCGTGAATAGAGTTTCCGCATCAGGGAAGCCTATGCGCACGCGCAATTCAAGTTATAGGAGCCCTTTGTTTGGCTTGGATTAAGTATTATGGAAAATATCAGACTCTTTCCTAAATCTAAGTGGGCCCTAGGGAAAATTAATGGTGGGTGTTCTACTTTGTTCCATTTGTTGCTGGGCCCACGTAAGTTTTGGATTGGATTAAGGGTGAAGCTACACGAGCCTTTTATTTGGGTTGGGTCATGGGTCATGGGAAATACCAGATGCTTTCAATCCAAACCATACAAGTCCTTCATTTGGCTTGGATTAAAGTTCATAGAAAATATCAATCGTTTGCAATTCAAGTGGGCCCTAATGAATGCTGTATTTGATGTCTTAAATCTAAACAGTTTCTACACAATTTTTTTTCGTAAAACTGTGAAAGTGCGGAATTTGTTTCCAATTTTATATATGATTCTTTCCGATTTTGTTTGGAATTTTTTCTACAACTATATACAATTATATATATGTGGGTGTAAACGGGATTGGGAGGTATTATAAGGGATTCTAAAGCTTTCTAAAAGAGTTCTAGGGTTTCTAAAAGGGTGGAGAAAGGAAAATATTTGGTAATTGCTCAAGTCTAGTAAGTCTTCCTCTTTGTAATCTTTACTTTAATAGCAAAGATCTATCTCTTTGTGCCGTGGTTTTTTTCCGAAAAGATTTTCCACGTTAAATCATTATGTTCTCTGATATTTGCTTGGTGTTCTTGGATTGCTATCATAGATCCATCTCTATGTGATTCCGTAGTCCAAAACTCGATAGTGAAAAACAAGTGTGGGTGTCCCCACCTACTTGTTCCCTTTGTTGTTGGGCCATCCTAGGTTTTGGATATGATTAAGGGTCAAGCTATAGGAGCCCTTCATTTGGCTTGGATTAAGGGCCAGGGGAAATATTATACACCTGCAATTCAGGCCATATGAGTCCTTCATTTGACTTGGATTAAAGGTCATGGAAAATATCAATCTTTTGCAACTCAAGTGGACCCAGTGAAAATCAAGGGTGGGTGTCCCCTCCCACCTGTTCCCTTTGTTGTTGGGCCCACCTAAATTTTGGCTTGGATGAGCTATATGAGCCCTTCATTTGGCTTGAATTAAGGGTCATGGAAAATATTAAATACTTGAAATTCAGGCTATATGAGTCCTTCATTTGGCTTGGACTAAAGGTTAATGAAAATATCACTCTTTTGCAAAATCAAGAGTAGGTGTACCCTCCCATTTTGTTCTCTTTGTTGTTGTTGTGGCCCACCTGAGTTTTAGATGGAGCTGATATATGGGCCCTAAGGGTTCATGAGGTTATACATTTAATGGACAGGTTGGATACGGTGTATCACGTAAGATGAGTTCTCATATTAAGAAGAGATCATTCGCCATTTCTATTTGTTGCACTGAAATTTAAAGAGGGGTAGATGGCTCTGAAAATATGATGACAGGGGTAATCCGTGGAGTCCCTATTGCAAATGTTGGACCGTGGATTTCACACATACATCTTGGTGGCCCCGACGTGGATTAATCTCGCTAATGAAGTGATGTCACTAAGTCCCATGGGTCCCACCATGATGCATGTGTTACACCCCCAGACATTCCGTTCATTTGAAGAGACCATTTTAGGGCATGAGCCAAAAAATGAGGCAGATTAAAAGCTCAAATCAACCCCACTAGAAGAAACAAGTGAGGATGGAATGCCTACCTTTAAAGATTTTTTAGAGGCCACTGAAGTTTTGGATCAGGCTGATATTTGTGTTTTCCCTTCGTCCATGTCAGTATTAACTTATTCGCATGTTAAATCTCAAACAAACATCATGGTAGGCCCTAGGAAGGTTTCAACGGTGGGTGTCACTGTCCCCATTGTTTTCTACTGTGGAGTCCACCTGAGCTTTACTTCGGCCTCATTGGATCATGCCTTAAAATGATATCTCCAAATGGATGGACGGTGTGAATACAACACATACATCATGGTAGCGCACACATAACTTGGTGACGTGACTTCAGCGGGGAAACTCGGTATTCAACCCGTCAGCCGCTAATCCCCGTGCATTCCCTGCAACATTAGTTGTATTGGATTCGGGTCTAATTAAAAGCGGAGAGGACACGTGTCTCGAGTAGAGGGCAATTGCTATGGACGCGGATTAGATACTGATATTTGAGTAGCGAGTTCGCTACTAAAGTGACGTCACCAAGTTATGTGGGCCCCACTATGATATATGTGTTGTACCCACACCGTCCATCCATTTTGAGATGTCATTTTAGGGTACGAACCAAAGAATGAGTTAGATAAAAAGCTGTAGTGGACCCCACCACAGAAAATAGTGGGGAGAGTGATTCCCACCGTTGAAATTATCCTAAGGCCCACCATAATGTTTATTTGAAATCCAACCTGTTCAAAAGTTAAAAAAGACATGAAAGAATGGAAAACACAAATATCAGATTGATTTAGAACTTATGTGGCCTTTAGAAGTTTTTAATAATATAGTTTTATGCGCTAGGACCACTGGAGCCTTGGATTTAACTCATTCTTTGGATATTGCCCTAAAATGATCTCTCCAAATGGATGGAAGGCATGGATACAAAACATACGTCATGGTGGGGCCCACGGAACTTGGTGACGTCCGTAGCGAGTCTCGCTACTCAACCTGTCAGTATCTAATCCGTCTCCAATTGCTCTCGACCCAATCATCGTAGGGTTATTTTTCCCAGCTCGGGTGGGCCCGAGGTTGACATCAGCCAGGATTTTAAACTATTCGAGCCAGGCCTATTTAAAATTTTGAATTTTCATGGCTTGAGCCTGGCACATTGACAGCCTTAAATATAGATGGGGCCATTGGATGTATGGCTATCTCTTGTTTGGTTTAAGTCTCTCAGGGAGAAATGTTCTAGAAAAATATTCAAATTCTGTTAGGCTCCATGTCTTAAGAAATTTCTGAAATTTAGATTATTTTGCAGTGGAAACTGTTGAGAAATGCCTGAATTGAATTTTTAAGATGTTCCTGCGAGATTAATGGCTATGTGTGTGAAATATCCTACTCGGGGAAGAGCGATGCATGGACCTTTATTTTGGTATGTGCACGTGTGATAGATCAAAACCATTTATCAAGCGTGCATGGTTCATCGTAGAATAGATGGCCTTGAGATTTTATATAAAAAAAAAAGAGTGTGGCAGATCTATCCATTTTTCTCTTCTAGAATAGTAATGGTTTTTTGATTGATCATATTAATAATGTGTGATTATGGACTTAGACCATCTATCATACATCCCGCACTTGATTGCATATCTCCCTTAAGATCACTTTAATCATATGATTCTAACGGTTAGATGGAAAAACGAACCGACCAATGGGAACAGGTCAGGTCGAAACCTTATGCACTCGGTCGAGCCGCACAATAATAGAAACTCTAGACTTGATCTCGACGTCCTGCCAGCAAGAGAGATCACAGACTTCAACAAAAGGAATCCGTAAACTCGACTAAGGAGACAGCTCGACATGACCCAGCTCGGCGTACTCTAGCTCGACATACCCTAGCTCGGCAGGACCCACGTCAGCACGCCCCGGGCCAATATACTTTAGGTCGGCACGGACTGCCTTCTATCGAAATCCGACCTCCTTTGCCCGGGATCCTAGCCGAAGATCCATGAAGCCTATCGCGATACGGATTCGTCTGAGATTTCAACCGAGAATCTAGGGCGATCACCACGGTTCCCAATAAGATTCTAATCCTACTACGAGAGATTCTATTAAATGAGGAAACCCCTCCTACGCCACCGCCTATCCTAATTTATAAATAGAAACGCCTCTAATGTTGAAAGGTATGCATAATCTCTAGCCTAAAACTTTTTACTCGACTAAACCCAGATTCCCTACCTAACTTAGGCATCGGAGGGTCCCCTGTATTAGCCAGGGTCTGCTTTGTTCATCTCTTGTGCAGGCACGCGAGTCCAAGGAAGGATTTCTGCCTCAACACTAAGCATACAATTAATGGCTAGAAAATTGATGGTCCATATTGATCATATTAGAGAGAAAGTCCAATTATTAATTTGAACCATCCATCATCTGATTGTACATCCCTTTCCAATGTCACTTTGATTAGATGATCATGACCAATATACTAATTACTATGAAAATAGATGGTTTATATTTATTAAAAAACAGATCTCATCATTGAACTAGAGCATCTATCATAAACCCCCACCTTTAATTGTCCATCCCTCCTAAAAGTCACTTTAATATAACGATCCTAACCATCCAAAAAATGGATTGAAAATGGACGGACCACTTCTATTTTATTAGAAAAGTCTAATCATTATCAGCACCATCCAACATGTGCCCCACCTTTGATTGCCCATCCACCATTGATGCGAAATCCCACTTGTTAAACAACGATCACCTTGTATCTTGATTTTGATGCATTACTTCCTGATAGATGATTGGGTGTCTCTAACCATCTGATCAATGATAGCCTAAGCGTCGAGATCATCTAGGAAAAAGTAGGCCCAACCTACACTTTGAGTCATCTATATGTTGGGGCTCATCATGGATTGGTTATAGTTCTAGAGAATCGCGTTAGTCAAAGAATCCCAACCATCCGATCCATGGGCTGGAAGATGGATTGCTATAGAAAAGAAGGCCAACTTGTTGGATGGATTAGATCATCGGATCAGTATGATTTTTAATGTCATAGCCCATGAAATGTACACGGAACCTAATGGACGGTCTGGATTGATCTTTGTCCAAGTGTCCCCATGCAACTTAAAGCACTGGTTCATCACCCACTCCCCAGGTAATTTGTAGTACTCCAAACGACATCTTGCACCCTGGCTTGATGATTGAGCACTTTTATATGAGTTGCAGAGCTCAACTATTCAAAAATGAGTATTTGATCCTATACAATCCTATACTTAACATTGTGAACATTACAATCATCGGTCCAGATCACACACCAGATGCACCCATTGTTGAGAATCCATGCAAAAATCACACCAATCAGATAAGAAAATCTCTTGTTGTAAAGGCCCATTTTTAGGCCAGCTATCAGATGGGAATGATTCCAGTAGAGTAATTTTTGAATAACGGGCAATCAACGGTGGGTGACGCACCGCTGGACGGTCTAGATTGATGCTTGGACAATCCTCATTTGCAAACTGCTAGAAGCCACTTGGAGATGCAATTTCATTAGTGTTGAATGTTACAGAGGGAAAAATATTATCAGAAAGATTTTCAGAACATGTTTGTCAATACAAATTACCATCTATAATCTTACAAAGTAGAAGCTGTGAGGTGGGCCACTTCTCAATCTGGCCCACTCAAATTCACAGGGAAACATGATACAATTGCTCAAAAAAATTGAAAATTACAAATGACGCCGAAAGATACTACGGCGATCTATTCATATACAATAGTGTGTTACAACAAAACGAGCAGCCGGGCTCCTGCAGCACCTAGGCTGCGGTCGTATCTGATCCGACATTCTCTGTATCGTTCCCTCTTATGGATGGGAATGATGCATTTCTGGTGAGTTTGGTCAATCCATCGATGTCTGTTTTCTTTAACTTGATCGCCGTCTGAACAGACTGTGATCACTTTAGCGGTGGGATGACGAGCAGCAAGCGGGACATGACATAGGCCAAAACCTCTTCCCTGTGTGAAAATGTGAATTCCAAGTGGGCGTATTCATATTCATTGTATGAGGCCTCAACGCCTTCATTTTTCATCAATTCGTAATGTTTCCTAACCATTGACGGTGGGATCACTCTATCCTTCCGGCCTGCAACCAGATCAACGGGCACATCAATGAGCCCATAATGCTGGCCCAAGTCCAAGGGATCAGGTGATCCGTATGCTTCCATGTTGGCGGTTGCGCTGCCAAAATCATACATTATGAACTTCCGTGCATGCTTCATCTGCATGAGGTGATGAGCGACGCGAAATGATATGCCAGGCATGTTGTTCATGTTATAGTGGGGCATCCCAATCGCACCGACCCAGTTCGAGCTGTCCCCACCAACAGCATAACTCATTAAGGTCTGCACCAATCCTCCCAAGGCAGGGTAGTTGTGGAAGTCCCTTGCCAGCTTGTTCAAAAGCATCCGGAAGAACCTGGTTGGTATATATATTGCGGGCACGAGGTGGACCAGGATAGGAGCCATCATAAGAACCACGTACTCTGCCACTGTAAAAGCTAAAGTGCCGTCCTCGTGGAAGCCTGCAGGCGATAACAAGATCAACCTTGACAGCCGGTGCAGCTTATTTTCAAGCCGGCGTGTTATTATGTACATTAACATTACAGCCCCTCCCAGGCTGTGGCATATTGCACATAGCTTATAGGGCTGCTCTTCAGTTTCATCGTCGAGATCAGATTGGCTGCTCTTCAACTCGGAGGTTTTGATTTGATGAATCTTCTCTATCACTGCAGGCATGTCCTGGGTCCCGTGCTCATTGATAGAGTATCTCCAGTAGCTGCATTGGATCGGAATATGTGGTACATTGTATCATCATAATGATAAATTTATAGGGGAAATATACAATATCAGATCTGCACCATTCATATGGCTGGCCCGATAGTCTGTTATCTTGGCTCGATCATTCAAAGCGCCTTTCAGAGTGTTGTGTGATCAGCCCATGAAAACAAAACTAGGGAACAAAATGATAGTGAGTGGATGGATTATCCACCTAACATCTCATGGGGTATATTACAGCATGACCCAACAAATTATGAGACTCACAAGATGCATACTTATTGCTCAATGGGTGGGCCCCACCTGTACCGTAGTTGGTTTTTTTTTATTTTTATTTAAAGCATCATTTTTTTTTTTTCAATTGAAAATCAAATAATACCTCAAACTTATATAACTGGATTCACCAAAATATAATGGCATCATCATATTACAAACATTTTAGCATTTTATAATATGAAGGCCTTCTAAAAATGCAAAGTTCCCGTTTCCATGCTTCTCAGATTTCAACGGTTTGTTATTGGGCATTTAGTTCCACCAAATATCATGGTATTTTGCACCAAATTAGAGTGATTAATCATGAAATTTCATGATATTTGGTGCAACCAAATGCACCCTTGTACAAATATACCAGGTGAACGACCCATAAGAAGGGAACTTACTTCCATGAGGAAATGTTCTCGTCAACATGCTCCCTAGAAACCAACCCACGTAGGTTCCCAAGGAAAACATCATAACCTGTGAAATAAGATGTCAATGGTACTTGCTGGTCATATTAGATGCACAAAGGACATTGTCAGAGATACATTTTGAACATTCACAGCTGATCTCAAGAAAAGCACTATGTACCTTGATCAAAGGCTGCAAATGCTGGAGAGCCAACAACTCCATTGGAAACCCAACTAGATAGGGAATTAATACATTAGAGTACTGAATGTAGAAAATAATGCAAAAAATCATGACACTAGAGGGAAATAAAAAAGAATAAAGAAAAAGAAAAATGAAAACATGTGTATAAGAGAAATTATATGGTCCTGCTCATCAATAAGTGTAGGATTCTTTACTTGGTGTACTTGGTGATTGTAAGCACAGATCTAAGGGCCCCACCATGGATAGGGAGAGTGTCCTTGAAATCCTCGAGATTGAAAGATCCCAATCCTTCAACATAGTGTCCTACAAATAGATGCTTAGCAGAAGAGAATACAACAATGGTTAACATACAATGAACGTGGCCCAAATACTAAAGAGTTATGATCTTTCTATCTGGGAGATTTCTGGGGTATCTCCATCCATGTTTGGGCCCTTCAGATTAATGATGTGGGTCATTGATTGATTGTCCCAACGGTATGGTATACTGTGGATCAGCAGCTATATCTTCTGATGAGCAGTACCCTGCAATTCCTCTGTATGAAAAGAATGTAAAGATTCCCATGATACCTTCAAAACCAATAGCTTCTAATTGGCAGTTTGTTAAGAATCTCCTATATGAGGCTTCATTTGGTAGTTTTCGAGACAACCAAATTAGTTGGTCCCTAGGCTACCTTTGATGGACGGTTTGCAATGTTTCCATCAATAGGAGCTAGGGAGACAACTAATTCGGTGGTCTAGCACACCGCAATCCTTTCCCCTTTTTGTATTGATATGTTCACAAAGATTAGATGTGTTAGAGAAGTTCTTTAATGCAGGGGCATTTTTACAACGGGCTTGAGTGGGGTTACCTGTGGGATGCAGGGGCACACTCGGGGTGGGCGGCCCGTGTGAGGCAGGTGGCTCGTGTGAGGCAATACCCATGTGATTTGAGGCCCATGAAGGGTTTTCAGCCGAGGTCCTAACCCATGAGTCCATGACATGTTGATCCTAGGCTATGAGATAAATGGATTGATTCACCATGCTCTAACAGTTCGAGCTTTTAGAGCAAGTGGTTAATTGTCCTGCATTAAATTGGATTTTGTGATTTTTCAAAAAAAGAGGGAGAGAAAAGCTCTTGCTTTCTTCTCCCATCTTCATGCGATTTGAAGATATTTACATGCGATTTGAAAGGAAGATTGGTGTGAAGCTAATCTTCATCAACGGAGGTGTGAAGTCTCCATCTATCCCCACACCATCTTCTCATCTTCCCCATCCAGGTATTTTCTTTAGGTTCTTCATTCTCCCCATCACAGATCTTCATCTTCTCCCAAACCCAACATTCTCATACCCATCCACAAGCCAAACCCTAACCGACCTAAATTCATCCTCCCACGCCACACGTGTGACCGTACGGCCACACGTGTGAATCCCACCTGCCTCTTTTGATTTCCCACCATCATTATATCAAATTGGTATCAATGCGGGAGGTCTTGTGTTCGAGACTCCTCACCGGGAGTGATTAATGAAGGGGCATTTTCATATCGGGCTCGAGTGGGATTACCTATGGGATGCAAGGGCACACTCGGGATGGGCAGCCCATGTGAGGTGGTACCCATGTGATTTAGGGCCCACGAGGGGGGTTCGGCTGAGGTCCTAACCCATGAGATGTGGGGCCTGGGCTTTGAGATAAAGGGATTGATTCGCCATGATCTAACAATTCGAGCTTTTAGAGTAAATGGTTAATTGTCCTGCATCATTCTTGTTTGGTACTTTTCATATGCTTAACCCAATGGTACTTCAATGAAAAACTAAGGGCCTGTTTGGATGCACCCTCAAAAGGGGTGTTTGACGCCTAGCACTTTTGCAAACCCTGTTTGATCCCCCACTCATCGAAATAAGTGCTAAAAAGCCAAAATGCCAAAAAGCAATCGGATAGTTTTTCAGAAAATCAACCTATGAAGTCAATACGGACTTGCTTTTGAGGGAAAATTCCTTTGGTGGAAGTTACGTCCAAACAAGCCCTAACACATACTGGAGATGAGACATTGACACCATCCTTTTGCACAATGCAAAACCTTGAATCAAACACGTAATCATAAGCAATATTTCCTGGTTATAAACACGGGTGTCGAGTTTGACCCCGCATCTCAAGGTACAATGAGATCTATGTGTTTCTTATTATAGTGTTTTTCATTGTTAAAATATTCCTCAGCATATTTTTACATATTTCAAAAATAAGTTTTACAATTTTAATTATTTTCAACATAAGATAGTTGGTGGCTGTTGAGCCATATGACCCATATCCAACATTGGCCTCCTGCCTGTTACATGCCATGTCATATCCAATCAAACATGGGTGTCTTGAAGGATTTAAGGATCTGGGTATCTTATAGCGATTTGGCACCATTTTCTTCTCATCACAGGTGAAAGCAACTACAATAGACATATATGAAGGATCTGGGAATTCAAGATGAGCATAGTAGATTTTGACCACTACATGATGTTCGGGTTGTATGTTTAGAACAGCAAATTCACATTCCCACTTTCAGCATTTAGCAAATTCTAGTTCATGATCCCTGGTAGAGATACCTGAAGTCAAACTGAACTACAATTAACATATGGGTTACCCTTATTCAAGAGATTTGCAAGATATTCCATGAGATTCTGTACAGGTTTCTACCATGACAAGGCAGTTATGCCTGATTGTTCAAGATTTGGATGCATAAATGTGGTAAGCAAGCATAGAGGAGGGTTGATGTCAGGCAGGCAGCTTATCAATGAACTTTTGCCTAGCAATCATGAGAAATCCCGTAAGCAGACCCACTCCAAATAGCTGCGACAAAGCTGTGTTAATGATGATGATAAGCAGAAATTTATAAATTATACCCTGTTTCTATGAAAGAACCATAATTTTCCTTTCTAAGACAAATCAAAAGCTTTATGACAAAGGAGAACAATCTGAAGGGACAGAGACTGCTCCATACTCCATACATAGTTCAGGAATGTTTAACCCGTTCTTTACCTAAAACATCTGAAACATCATTTTCCTCACCGTAAATAACCAAAATCTAACAAGAGAGAGAGAGAGATAGAGATAGAGAGAGAGAGAGAGAACATGTAGAGACCAAAATCTATCTTATTAGTGGAAGCGAGATTCCTAATTTTATTGATAGTACAGTAAGACACCAGGTATTGCAATTCTCTTAATCAATGGAGAGGTAACATTCATCGAATCTTCCTCTATAATAACCCTCAATAGAATGTTTAAACAACTTAAAAACCAGTAAAAGTACCTTGGCATCTGGCATGTAAGAGTCTCTTACTCCAAGCAGACCATAGACAGGTAAGTTTGACTATTGACTACTCTATCATCGCTAATCAAGCTGCCACCAAAATTCAATTTAATGGCACCACTCAATTGAGCATCCCACCTCAGTAACAATGCTGCTCTCTCTCTCTCTCTCTCTCTCTCTCTCTCTCTCTCTCTCTCTCTCTCTCTCTCTCTCTCTCTCTCTCTCTCTCTCTCTCTCTCTCTCTCTCTCTCTCTCTCTCTCTCTCTCTCTCTCTCTCTCTCTCTCTCTCTCTCTCTCTCTCTCTCTCTCTCTCTCTCTCTCTCTCTCTCTCTCTTCTATCCTCTCCAAACCACAAAAAGAAAAGAAAAGAAAAGAAAGAAAGACTGGTGATCTAACACCCATGCTCTCCGTCAATGAAGTCCAAAAGATAAACACTTCATTTTAACCAACCTAATAACCCCAAAATATATATATATATATATATATATATATATAACTCCATCATTTCTCCTTAAGCACTAGGTTCTATTCCACTCCCCACACATAACCCTAAATACTAACAGCCCTTTAGTGTTGGTGAGCCTCTAGAGGCTCAACATCATGGCATGGTTCATGAATGCAGCATAAGTGACCACAAAATGGTGAGTAAAAGAAAGTTTTCTTCTTCTTCTTTTTATAAATAAAAAGAAAGTTTTCCTTGTTAATCCTGATTTTGGATTCATTTTGTGGTGCGATGCTCCAACTGATAGTGTGGCTCAACCAGGAGTTCAAGATTTGAAGTGACTTCAAAACCAAAACTTTTGAGTAAGGTATTAGAGTGCATTACTGTAATTGGTCTAATCTTAAATCAAGTTATCTCCACTTTATTAGACTAATAGTGGCAATTCATCTTGATATTGCATTGAAATACACCCCTAGTAAACAGTGGTTTTTGGCACCTTGAAGAGAATGGGATGCTCAGTAACTGAAATAACAGTAATGAAGAGGACATGGTGGAAAAATTGGATCGACAACGAATATTAAGTAAGCCAACATAAAATAGCAGAACTGAATTTATGTTAGGGTTTAGGTAAAATAGCAGAACTGAAAATTTAGGCTGTAAACAAACAAAATCTCACAAACAATTTGAGATCACACTGCATTTAGATGAAACTTTGATATGCACATATAACTCACCCCATGGAAGAATCCAATATTCCATGCTGTAGATACACAACCTTCTTTGAATCACGTCTGTACCATTCCAACAACATGCCATTGTAGGAATCCCACATCCATGTATTAGAAAGAGTTCAATACCAAGGTTCTAATGCTATAACCAAACTAGAACTAAAAGAAGATTCATTTTATACCTTGGGATTCTTTCAAGATGAAGGACATATCCATCGGAAGTAACTACTCGAATAGCTTCAAATGGATACCTGAAATAGATGGCTTGCAGTTAGAAGTTGGTACTTGGAAGTTGAGACCAGGGTTGCATCTGATCATTCCTCTTAACCTTAATCTTCAGGTGACAATAAAACCATCACTGAATACACTTATTCACATTCCAACAGTACCACGCACATGGAAACTAGCTGTGAAAATGAGAATGCTAAACAATGAAAAGAAGAAATGTAACTCCTATGGATGGTCCAGTCAGTGGTTACCCAAGTTCTGTTATGACATCCCGACATGTCCGCTCATCCGTATTCAAACGGTGATGAAAGGTCATCTCCCTCTCTTTTGGACTCGGGGCTACATCTCCAAGGGTAGCCATCAGAACAGATACATCTGCATCACTGTCTTTCTTGTTCTTATTGCCATGAGAGGAAACCCATCTAAACAGCATACAGCAAGCTTCTGATGGGGAAAGAAGGTAATGTGCTCCCGTGTGAACAATGTCAAAGACAGCTTCTATAAAGATCTCAATCGCTAGCTGAAGATCCTGGTTAAGAAAACATCGCCTGATATGAGAAAATGGTAAATTCATTTTGGAGAACATAGAGAAGGAAACAATATAGAAAACGAAATGCTACCAGCATGGAATCAACAAACAGTTTATGGCAAGTATATGATGCTTGATCGAGTTATTATTTCGCATGACATGGGCCTCCCTTATCATGACACAGATTGTATGTATGTTGGGCATCATGGCAGACGGGAGAGCCCCAACATCCCCCTCATCAGATGAACCTAACGGTCCAGTTTGGCCCTTGTTAAATGTGGGTATTGGTTCTAATTGGTGAGGTATTAGGGCATGGCCATAGCATGATGGGACCCACAGCTAGATAGGTTGCCAAAAGGTGGGTCCCCATCATACCACTCTGGGTTGGAAAAAGAAAGATGTTTTGTCACGATCGAGCGTCATATGACATCTCTAATTAGATAGCATTTCAATACACACACACACACATACATATATGTATGTATATATAAAAGAGCTGTCCTATAACTACCTCAACAACCCCACGTCTCCTGTCAGTGGTACAGGGAACCATGTGATCCTCTATGAGGTTTGATTTATTGGAAGAAGGTAAACATGAAGACTGGTGATCTTCTGAACTGACAGAGGCTGCACCCAATTTCCAAAAGCCAGCAAAATAACAAATACGAAATGGAATCCCCAGAATGAATATTGTGGGCCACAACATCCATGAAAGCAAGCATTTGATCCAGCGCATTTGATGTCTATCATACTTGATAAAACTGCTTGTCCTGGAGAAGGATGAAGATGAAGACAATGGAGTCGCAAAACTGCTTGTCCGGGACAAGGATGAAGATGAAGACAATGGAGTCGCAAAACTGCTTGTCTGGGAAAAGGATGAAGATGAAGACAAGTTATCTTCTTCTCCAGATATATAATCCTCACTTGAGGAAGTGCCAGAATCCTCAGAAAGTTCAAGAATGAATTGGTTGAAAGAAGAGTAGCCACTATAAACACCAAGAAAACGCAGTCATGTTAGAAAAATAAAAACTGGAATATAGACCTTACCAACATAACCAAGGTGGAAAAAATCCATTTTAACAATTAGAAACTGAAACTAGGGGTGCATCTGAATGCCCTCCTCAGCCAGAAGGAAAAAACACTGGCTGCACTTGGTTGCACCAAATATCATGAAAATTTGGTGATTTCATGATATTTGTAGTGACCAAATGCAGCCCAATCAAAATAATAATAATAATAATAATAATAATAATAAGATCCTCATAGAAACAAAGGTATATTGGATTCAACATAGTCACAACACCTATATAGCCCAGACAACTGACCCTACTGAATGCTCAGAAGTTCCCATATTTTTAGTCCAGACAAAAAGAGGAATGCTGATTGATCATGACACAGCTTATTGCACACCTTAGCACACACAAGTTCCCATTGAGATGGATGGCAGAAGTACAAGATCTTGACCACTCAGCAAGTGTGCCCCACCATTATGGCCCAGAAATAGGCCAAACAGACGATCCTAGCACTTAATTTGAGGAAAAGAATTTACCACCATCCATTTTTGGGCCCCTTGCTGATTGAGTGTTACGATTGTCTGTTGGCCTGTTTTTGGGCCATTGCCTGTTCATGGTGAGGCCCTCAAGACGAGTGGTCAAGATCTTGTACACACCTGCCATGTCTCCCATGGGAGCTCATGCGTGTTCATGGTGTGAAATGATTGTGTTCGGTTAGCAATTCTGCAAAAAAATGGCCCAGAGACAGAAATCCCAGAAATGGAGTTGAGCGGAAAAGCATGGGCACTGCAATACAGCTGTGGAAGACCTACAGGTCAAGTTACAGAGACATAGCCATGCAAAGAGTGCATATCCAAGTTACAGGATCCGCATCAAAGGATAGATGCATGTTAATATTACTTTTTTTTTTTTGAAGAGTGCATATCCATATTACTTCAACCACGGGGAATGTAAACGTGTAAGTATCAAAAGGACAAAACCAGTATCGATTTTGAAACTGAAGTATTCATACAGCCAAGCTCTAAGCTGTGACTCAAATATGAAATTTCGAATAAACCAATGGCGTATGAATTCTTGGAAGAGGAGAAATCCACAAACATACAAAATCTGAAACTATAACAAGAAATCTCATTTAGTTACTTCCATCTGACAGATCCCAAATATAAAAAGAAATTACACCAAGGCCTGATGCAAGCTTTAAAACCCTCGATGTTATAGAATTTTGTCTGGTCAGAAGGATTGTGGATGAAGATTAACATGAACAGTAGATAGTTCCACTTCTAGCCAAATTTTAAACAATAGAAAATGCACCAACGACAGGCTCCAACAATGATGCAGGAGGATGCGCCAACACCCATCTAGAATAGATGGATTGAGGAAAGCAAGGACCAGCTTGATGCATATGACGACCCTTCTGACTGTGAGCACAGAAATCAGCTTTCCACACCCAGAATCCAGCAAAAGCACTCTCTTTCTTTCTTTTTTTAGAGAGTCCATAGTTGTACTCTGTTTTATGGTTGTTATGATATCCTAGCCTTGTTCTAACTTCTAAAGGGTATTTTTGTCAATTCTATGGATGGTTATTAGTTGCTTAAGTGGTTGTTAGAGTCAGTCAAGGTTGGTTGAGGATTAGCACACTAATTACTTTGGTCAGTTGTGATTGTATAAAACTCTGTTTTCTTGTAACTGTATATAGTTTTTTTCTTCTTTTTTTTTTTTGGAATTTTCAAGAAATTGAGATATTTGAGAGAGGTATTATAGCTTCTTTTACTTCTCTCTTGGGTGGGTTTTTGGGTTTATTGACTCAAATTCATTGAATTCTCCTGATTTCCCTTCTCCTCTCTCTTGCTTGTGTGATTGATTTTGGGTTTTTCATTTGATTCGAGCAAGCAATCCCAAATCTCTATCAAACAGTCATTGCAATAGCAACTATCTATGCGACAAAGATATGGGATGTGGACTTCTTTTTTTATAACTAAAAAGGGGTTAGTGCTTCATGGCTGCAGATTTTAAGGATATGATTGCCGAGTTGGATACGTAAAAGATAGCCTATGCCCAGAGCTGGGTTAAGGACAATGATGACGATGATGATGTGGATGAGACCAATTTATAAATAGGCAGTATGTGAAGCTTGATAAATAAATAATAATAATTAATAAATAAACAATGGCTTTTGTTAGATCTGCAATTACATGGGAGACCACTTTTCAGTAACCTATGCCATTATTCTGGTGGGCCCTGCCAGTGAATGGACCCATACCATGATAACTCCCCTATCGGATGATTCTACCAATCCAGAGAAAACAGAAAGTAACTAACGGTTACCATTAACAAGTGCACAATCATATGGTCGGTATCATTTGATGGGGAAATTTTTTGGGGCACCTCCAATCCAACATGGGGCCTACCATATGCATTTTGGATCAACAAAAGTTGCCCCCACAGACATCCAGTTTATTAGGCTAACATTGTAGATTTCCTCTTTTATGCAGAGAATACACATGAAAACTCATCTTTCCAACACAATGGAAGATCAAGCTATCCTCAATCAGCCTTTCCTTACCAGGTCCACTAGCATTTTGCTAGTTATGTGGATGGCTACTCATTTCATGTTTTTGCTTGCAGCAATACAGAATATCCAGCACAGACCTCAATTCCTTAATGAAGGGATGCATGTGCTCAAAGAATCCAACTTTCTATTTACTAGAGGGATCTAAGCAATCAGGGGGAACCACCATGGCTTCTCTCTTCTTGAGAATCCATACATCTTTTATCAATGTACGGACAGCTACCTCTCGAGCACAAGTTTAGGTTTGGCCTTAGTGGGAAATGAAGCCCCTAACAACACATCTTCACAGACAAAGAACTACAACCTCACCCCTTTTATTCTGTGGTGATGATAGAGGGATTGTACCATTTGATCCCTCATATGGCGAGTCGTTTTACGAATGAACCATCCTATTTCCCGACACTCCAAGCATGTAAGCGAGGAGGATTGACCTCAAGTGGGCAGCCGATCCTTGGACTTTAGGCAGGCTATCATGAGAATTTTCATAAAACCAACCCAAATAGCTGGGACAAGGCTATGATGATGATGACGATGATGATAGAAAAATATTGGTCAGAACTTACTTTTCCATCCAACGAGGAAACCAAGGTCCGCGAAAAGTGGGCCGGAGCTCCCAGCCATGGATACCTTCAAGAATAGTAGTCTTCCCCGGCAAAACAGCCAAAAGAAGGGCCGACACCCCATTAATCAGCCTCACAACATTGTTCAAAGATTCATAAGTGAATGCCTTCACCGACCTGCACAGTACAATGTGTTTGCTTAATGACATTTGATATCACATTGCCACTTGAGATATGTCTAAAAGAATATTGAAGTGGCATGTATTTATATGCATTCAATGAAGTATCGCATCAAGAAAATAGACTAAAGAGTACAATTTCTCAAATAAATTGAAAGAAAGAAACGACTCGATGGGCCCCACGATTTGCAACCTCAATAAGTAGAAAATTAACAAAAGACACGTTCCATTTGCAATTTTCTAATTGTCCCCCAAATCATTCCATAGCCACATGTCATTGCAATGTTCCCATCCACCAAAGCCATATGGGTGCGCCAACTCCCCAAGGTGGGTGGGATGCAAGGTTTTGAGATTTATTAATCTCAAATTACATATTTATAATTACAGTAAAACAAAAGGAAATTGGAAACCTAAAATATAAAGATTAAGAACATGCTAAAGCATGTATAATCACGTTGTCCTTAAAGCCTTATTTGCCCCTTCTCAAGGTAATTGAGACTGTTGACAGGTTACAGACAAATAGCTTTAAGGATATGATGAACCTGTGTGTGGTTCTGCGTTCAACAAACACGAAGGAACCACTGATGGAACTCTATACACATAGTTTTACTGGTAGATAAAAGCTAAAAAAGAAAATCCCAAATGGAAAGAGAGAGAGAGAGAGAGAAAGAAGATTAGTTCTACTGGCTTAAACCACTGCATTAGTCTGGTTCTTCTGGACTTTTAGGTCTTGGCAATCTTAGGTTCATATTGAACTTGCTGGCTTGAACAAAGAATACTTGGAGTGTCTCCGTTACTATTAAGACACTTGTCTTTTAAACTGGATTTCATTAAGAATTCTGAGACTCGGCCATCTATCTATAATGGCCAGCACTACTTATCGTGGATAAGGTTATTTATGATTTTACTACTGAAACCTTCCACATATCAGTAACTTGTTTTTACCCATTGAAGCCGAACTTAGAGATTTTCTACTTTTATATTGGATTTCCATCACTGGTGAAATTTTGGTTGAAGAGCTTCAACCACATCCCTCTAAATGTTATCCTTACTATCTCTCTCATTAGAGGTTTAGTAAAAGGATCAGCCAAGTTATTACTTGATTTCACATAGGAAATCTCAATGATTTCGTATTGAATTACTTGTCTCACATAGTCGTGTCACAGACTTATATGTCTGGACTTTCCATTATAAGTGTCGTTATAAGCTCAAGTTAATGTGGCTTCACTATCACAATGTAGCGAAACAGTCAGAATAGGCTTCGCACATAATGGGATTTCTAATAAAAGATCATTAAGCTACTCAGCCTCTTTGCATGTTGTACTTAGGGCTATAAACTCGGACTCCATAGTCGAGTGAGTTATGAAGGTTTATTTTTTAAATCTCCAAGATACAGTTGCACCTCCTACGGTGAAGACCCACCCTGTAGTGGACTTGTTCTCCTACACTTGATATCCAACTCGCATCGGTATATCATTCCAATATGGCAGGAAACTTTGAGTAAAATAACATTAAGTCTTGCATTGCTTTCAAGTAACCAAGAACTCTACTGATTATATTCCAGTGTTCCACACTATGCTTGCTAGTAAACCTACTGAGTTTACTCACAGCATATACGATATCTAGTCTAGTGCATTGCATAGCATAAATTAGACTACCTATAGCACTTTCATATTCAAGTTGTGCAACTGTTCATCCGTTATTCTCATTTATCTTGATACTTGGATCAAATGAGGTTTTTGCCTCTTTTGTTTTCAGATAGTTAAACTTGTTTAGTATTTTATCAATGTAATAAGACTAACACAGTGCAGAACCCCCACTATGTTTCTTAACTTTGATACCTAAGATGGTATCCACTTGTCTAAGATTCTTCGTTTTGAATACGGAAGACGGAAACTTCTTTGTTTCAATTACACCTTCAATTTTATTACTTATTATTAACATGTCATCAACATACAAACAAATAATTGTTATATAGTTACCATTAACTTTGGAATATATGCATTTGTTAACTACATTATACATGAAATCATGAGATAGTATGTTGGAATCAAATTTCACATGTCACTGTTTAGGTGCTCGTTTTAGTCCATACAATGATTTAATCAATTTACAAACTTTCTTCTCATTTCCTGGCAAAACGAACCCTTCAGGTTGTTCCATGTATACCTTCTCGTTAAAGTCATCATTCAAGAACGTTGTCCTGACATCCACTTGGTGGATGTGAAGATGATGTATAAATGCTAGCCCAAATAAAATCATAATGGATGTTATTCTAGCTACAGGAGAATATGTGTTAAAATAATCTATCCATTCTTTTTATCTATACCCCTTAACTACTAATATAACTTTAAAGGTTTGGATAGTCTCATCAATGTGGTTTTTCTTCCTAAATACTCATTTACATCCTATAGGTTTGGAACCTGGAGATAAGTCCACCAGTTCTCATGTTTGATTTGACACTATCGAGTACATATCATCATGAATGGCTTCCTTCCAAAAGGTTGAGTCTCTAGAAGACATAGCCTCACTAAAGGTTTTAGGGTCATCTTCTATAGTCATTACTATAGGTATCTTCCTAATAACACTGTCTCTATCACTTTCTACGATATGAAAAAAGATACATTGAGAGTCTATTTGTTCAAGGTCAAGACTATTTTCTATTCTTACCCTCTGACTCCTATGAGGTTCGCTTAGAGCTATAACTTCTTGTTGAGCTTTACTCACGGGTTCACTTCTAAAAGTTTGGATTTCATTATCCTTTTGACTCCAATGATAGTGAGTTCTCAAAAAACTCTATATCTCTAGATTTTATGATAGTGTTAGACTCTCAAGTCTAGGAATCTATAAGCTTTGTTATTGTATGCATACTCTACAAAGGCGCACTTGATAGCTCCGGGTTCTTACTTAGTTCTTTTGGGATCAGGTGTCCTGCAATACGCGAGACACTCTTACACTTTAAGATTCTCTAGGTTAGGTTTCCTACCTTTCCATATCTCATATGGTGAGGTTTTGGTTTTCTTAAATGGGATCCTATATAGGATGTGGCCCGCTTCAAGTAGTGCTTCACCAAATATACTTAGCGGCAATTTAGCTTGTATTAACATAGAGTTGACCATCTCTACTAAGGTCTTATTCTTTCTTTCTGCTATACCGTTTTGTTGTGGTGTGTATGGTGCAGTGCATTGGTATACTACGTCGTGTTTTTCATGGAAGTTAGAGAATTCACTTGAGAAGTATTCTCCTCCTCTGTCATTACGGAGAATCTTTATTTTCTTATTTAATTGATTTTCCACTTCTGCTTTATATACCTTGAACATACTAAGCGCTTCATCTTTGTTCCTTAGTAGGTATACGCACACGTATTTGGAGTAATCATCAATAAAGGTTATAAAGTACCTTCTGCCTCCACGGGTAAGAATGACGTTCAACTCACAGATATCAGTGTGCACAAAATCTATTACTTGAGATGATCTCTCAACACTTGGAAATGGTTTCTTTGTTATTTTGGACCATATGCACATTTCACATTTATCGTTCTCATTTTCAATGTATGAGATCAGGCCATTCTTAACCATGCATTTTAAGGTAATATATTTTATATGTGATAATATACTATGCCATAATGCTACAGATTCAACCATATACGCAGAAGTGCTACTTTCATTCAAAGAAAACTTAATCATGCTATTACAAGCATATCTCTTTCCGAAAAAGTTCATATTCTTTAACAGAATCAGTTTGGCTGATTCGTACATTAATCGTATCTCAGGTTTTCCCAGAAGATCCCTAGAAACTAAGTTTCGCTTCATATCTAGGAGGTGCAGCACATTAGTCAAGATCACTCTCTTACCAGAGGTAAACACCAGTTCCATGATTCCTTTGCCCGCGACCTTCGATTAGCCTTCATTACCCATTTGGACTTCTTGATCATTGGTCACGTCTTCATACGTTTCGAAGGCTAACTTGTTGTAGCAAACATGGGTTGTGGCAGCCGTATCGTACCACCAACCAGGGACTTTCCCTTAGATCATGTTAACCTTGGTGATCATGACAACTATCTCATTTTCAACTGCACTTACATCTTTCTTTAATTTGCGAAGTCGGCATACTCAAGCATAATGCCTAGTTTTCCATATACATGGCAAGGGCCTTTGAACTTTCCGTTCTTCTTCTGTGATTTCTCGAATTTTCCTTTATTGGGTTTCAAGGAATCATCTTTCTCGAGATTCTTGTTTTAGATCATTTCTACTACTTGTACCTTGGACGAGGAATTTCCATTTTCATTTTTTTAACTTTCCGTTCTTCTTCTGTGATTTTTTGAATTTTCATTTATTAGGTTTCAGGGAAACATCCTTCTCGGGATTCTTGTTTTGGATCCTTTCTACTGCTTGTACCTTGGACGAGGAATTACCATTTTCATAATTTTAACTTTTCGTTCTTCTTCTGTGATTTCTTGATTTTTCCTTTATTAGGTTTCAGGGAATCGTCCTTCTCGGGATTCTTGTTTTGGATCATTTCTACTACTTGTGCCTTGGACGAGGAATTCCCATTTTCATCTTTCTTATCATGGTTGCGAGATTTTTCTTCAATTCTCAAATGTTTCTAGATTTGTTCCGATGTGTAGTCATCAGTCTTATGCAACAACTTCTTCCTATAGTCTTTCCACATCAGGGGCAATTTTGTGATTATAGCCCCGACTTAGAATGACTTAAGGAGATCAATTTTAAGAGCCTTAATTTTATTTTCAATTAGCTGCAGTTCTTCGATTTGGGACCGCAATGTTTTATTATCTACCATGTTAAAGTTAAAGTACCTAGCTATCAGTAACTTGTTGGTACCTTCTTTTCAGCCTTGTATTTGAACTCTAAGGTGGTCCAAATTTCTTTTACAGATGTAGTTTGCGTGTACAGATTGTACTTACGGTCAGATAGTGTGTTCAAGATGTGTCCACGGAACAATAGTTCATCTTTAGCTTGTTTGTTTCGTGCAGCAACTTGTTTCGGTGTGTCCTTGTCGGTTACTTCAGGCAGTGGATGTATGTTCGGATCCAAGATGTGGTAAATCTTCAATGTCGTCAGTAGAAATTTTATCTTGACTTGCCACCTGGTGAAGTTGGTTCCGTCGAACCGATCGAGTCGAATCAGATCCTGGTTCATCAGTTTGATGGAGGATACACCTTCAGTTTCCATTACAATAATGCTTTAAGAATTTTGGATTTATTAATCTCAAATTACATATTTATAATTACGGTAAAACAAAAGGAAATTGAAAACCTAAAATATGAAGATTAAGGACAGTCTGAAGCACGTGTAATCACGTTGTCCTTAAAGTGTTATTCGCCCCTTTTCAAGGTAATTGAGACTGCTGATAGGTTACAAGCAAATAACTTTCAGGATACGACGAGCCTGTGTGTGGTCCTGCATTCAACAGACATAAAAGAACCACTGATGGAACTCTATAAACATAGTTTTACTGGCAAATGAAAGCTAAAAAAGAAAATCCCAAATGGAAAGAGAGATGGAGAAAGAAGATTAGTTTTGTTGGCTTAGACCACTACACTAATCTGGTTCTTATGGACCTTTCGATCCCGATAGTCTCAGGTTCGTGTTGAACCTATTGGCTTGAACAAAGAACACTTGGAGCTTGTTGGTTCAGATGAAAGAATGAATTAAATAGCTAGTGATTATCGAATGAACTAGCCAAAGCTTTTTTTATATAGGCAAGGGTGGCTGGACATTTTGGTCTAGAGTCATAAATACAACGGACCATTTCTGACTGTTGGAGAGAATAGCCATATTTTTGGCAGTTTCTGACCATTTTACATGTAGGGGACTAGCTACATGCTAGCCGTTTAGACATAGTGGCTAGTTGTTTCTGTCTATTGGGCTAGCCATATGTAGCATTTTCTGCATGGTATGGTCGATTATTGCATGAGCAATTACACTAGGCCTCTCTCTTGAACGGCTCCACAACTCCTATATAAGGCAGTGAGGTCTCTCTCAAATCACTTCCCTATAATACTCCTCAACTTCAAACCCAGTTGCATGTGTGAAGTGCAAAGTGGGCTTCTACAGCCAGACTGCCTCGCATGCCCATGCCCTCACACCGAGACCGAGACCATGACCGTGCTCGAGTCCATGCGCATTTACACTGGAACACGCAAGTCTCGGTACTCCTTTGTCTCACCAAGCAAATATTAAGGTACTCAACACCCAACTTATAAAGTAGATTTTTTCTTCTCTCCTATCCAGTATGGAACCATTCCCAAAGGTGAAAAAACCAAGTCTTTTCACAAACACTAACATATATTATTCATTTTTATTCAAAATATTTTTTAACCAAAATCATTTTTCCATAACACAAGGTATCAACATTGCAAGTGAGAGAAGAATTCAACCTTCCCATTTCCATCTGAAATTCTCACTATTGATTTTGCATTAGAAAAGGAGGAAAACTGAAGCCTAAACGATGCGGGTCCCTACCTCATAATACCCCAAATGCGAATTATACTAAAAAACAGAAGCCTACACACATGCGGGTTCCTTCCCCATACTACCCCAAACGCCAATCATACTAAAAAACCAAAGCCTGCACATGCAGGTCCCTTCCCCACATTGCTCCAAACACCAATCACATTGTCTACACCTCATAAGCCCGGCCAACCAAGATTCGGCACTACACCCAAATGCACCCTCAATTACAATATACGACCAGTGAAACATACACCGCACATGGCATATGAACTGTGCATGATGTCATTACCACCATGAAGGCCACCTGACACAAAAGTTGGGCCAATCCACTCATCAAGCAGCCCACACCACACATACCAACAAGTGATACCTGATGAGCCGACCAGCCTGATTTCCACATCATGTGATCTTCATGGTGGGGCCCACCTTGTTGCATTTTAAAAGGTTTTTTAAATAAAAATTCACGTTTTCCCTTCATGTTTTTTAAGTGTTTTTGTTTTTAGTGTAGCTCTCTTGTCCCATATAAAAAAGAACCAAAAAAATCTCATGTATATAAGAGATGTGGTTTGTATAAGGCTTGAGCCGCCAAGGAGGAATAGCCATTTGGGTTAGACCATCTCTTTATAACGCGCGTGCGCCGAGCCATGTGCGTGCGCGTGCTACGCCGGTTCAAATCTGGGTTTGGGTCTATGTGTGGACCGAGAGAACACTCGCACTAACGGTTTTTATTCCACACTCCACGAGTATACTAGCACCTGTCGGTTTTGCGCGAATTTTAAACCTAGGACGCGTCTGTTCGGGTGGTCGCACCAGTTGGGTTCAAACCCAACGGACCTAACTCATTTGAAACGGTGCTTTAAGCACCTAATCGTGGTCTATATATAGACCTATTCCTTTTCCGAAAAAAAAATAATAATAATAATAAATTCATTCAAACTAATGATTTCTTTCTCCGTTTCTTCAAAATCTATCTCTGGTTCAGTGTTGTTTTGCCAACTGAGTTCGTTGTAGAGTCAACTCACTTCGGTTAAGTACTGCATGCTGGTTCAAGCCCGTGTAAAGCGAGTGCACCATTGGAACCGGATCATAGTTGTTGTATCTAGAGGCCAACTGTCCAAGATTCCTATTGCCCTTGGGACGCCATCCAAGGAGGGCATATTTGGTTTCAAGCCGAGTGACCCAGTCACGCCTCGACTCAAACAAATAAATAATCTTTTCTTACTTTATTTTATTATTTAATTTTCTTTTTCTGAATATTATCTACTGTTTTCAACGCATTATTTCCAACACACCTCACACACGGGTTGGATGTCCCAGGCACGTGCCACATTACAATGTGCATTGGAGCACGTGTTCCTCCACATAATCAAATGCTTCCATTTCAAGCCCTAAATCATCATCCACACTCATAAATTGGGGAAAAAAGCACCTGATATATAAACATCGAGAATGCAGAGATACGGTAATCGGCAACACCCATCGACGGCAGATAGAAGATAAATAAATAATGTATATATAAATATATATATATTTTTTTATTTGAGCTCTACATTTCTGAAAAATCATGATAATTCATGAAATGTAAGAAATTTCAGAAGATTTTTGAAAACGAAATAAGAAGAGAAGGAACATGTAAGGAGAAGATCGAGTGACGTACTCTTTTGTGATGGCGAGAGCATGGTCGACGAGTCGCTGCATCATCGAGTCATGGGAATGGGGCGTGACTCAGTGAGTCGCGAGAGAATTGAAACGGGAAGCGAGGGAAAGGAATGAAGAGACGAGAGGCAGGGAGGAAAAGAGGAGCCGGTTTAGAACGGACGTGCATAGGCTGCCACGTGGAGAGCACTGATTGGGTGTTAGAGTTTGATCGTTGGAGGTTGATGTGAGTGGATAAAATAGGACCGATATCCTCGGGAGCGGAAAACACATACATCTTGTTGGGTCCCACCGTGTGGACGGTGTGAATAAAACACATAACCCATTGTGGGTTCCACATGGGGCCCACCAGAATGTTTATCTGACACCGAACTGTTAATAAGGTCACACGGACCTGGGCCCACCCAAATGTTTATTTTCCACCCAACCTGTTGATAAGGTCACGTGAGCCTGGATGAAAGTAAAAACAAATTTTCATATTGACCCAAGGCGGACGGGTCATCAACGCTGTCTCCTGTGACGTGGTCATTTGATCAATGGCTGGATGGAGTGGATAGAACACGTACATCATGGTGGGTCCCACCGTCCAGGGGTGTGGACTGTGTGGGCAGAACACATACACAGTGGTGGGTTCCACCATCCACTGCTGTGTACGGTGGGAATGAAACACATGCATCATTGGTCCCAATGGTGCCCACCATTTTGTTTACATACCATCCAACCCGTTTAATAAGGTCACAGGGACGTGAATGGAAGGAAAAACAAAAATTTCATAATGATCCAAAACTTCTGTGATCCATAAAAGGGTTTCAATGGCAGATGTTTAATAAATACTGCTTTCTATGATGCGGGTCACCCGAGCGTCAGATCGGCCTAAGCTTTGGAGGGGGTCCACTGCAAGAAGGGGCCCATCACATGAACGGCGTGGATGAAGAATACACATCATGGTGGCGCCCACGGCTAGGACCGTGGGTCCCTAGTCGTCCGCTCGCCAGCGCAGGACGGTGCGCGTCCCCTCTCTCTTTGCTGCTACCGTGCTTTTTTTTTTTTTTTGAAAATTTAGGATTCTTGGGGTTTATCCTATGCGGGGCCCGCTTCAAGTGAATCCAACTCAGCCATTGAGTCTCATGGCTCAAGACAAGCCAAACAAGTCCAATAGTGAATATTTTTCGGTGCATAGAAACATCGGAGTGAATTTTAACGGTGAAGGCTACTATTTTCTATGTTTTGGCCCGCCAAAAAATCAGATTGGATTCATTTTTCGGCTCAACGACTAAAATGAGTTGTAGGATGGAATAGACAGCATGGATTAGATTGATGCATCAAGGTGGGGCCTGTAGGAATGACCGTCCCAAAAGCCTTAAGAACCCTTTCCTTTTTCTTTTTTTTCTTTTGCTGCTATGAACCACGTCCAGCGTCCCTGGACGCTGGACGAACATAGTTGATATACAAATTCTTCAAAGTGGGTCCCAAATGGACGTGGCCCACCTGCTCAATTGATATTTGTATTTCCCCATCTCTCTAAGGTAGGGCTCACGTGGTTTGGATGGTTGGATAAGACATACATCAAGGTGGGGTCCATCCAAGTGGGCCACATATCACATAAAAAAAATGAGAGAGGGAGAGAGAGGGAAGCACCCACCAATCGGCCTTTTTCTTGGACTTTCTTCTTCCATCAACGCATCCTAGAGATCCAAAGGGTACGATTCAACGGTCGAGATTGATTTCGGAGGGTGGAGATGAGAGTTAGAAAGGTGGGCCACACTAGCTCCTCTCATGGAGCCATGGACGTTGGGTGCTCCATGAGGTGTTGTTTGAAAATGGAGAGAGAAAATGAGAGGGAGAGAGGGGTGATGGGAGAGGAGTGATGGGAGAGAGGGATGTAAGGGTGTACTTGGGTAAGGGATTGAGTTGACTTTTAAGGGTTACTTTTGTACTTAGGGATGGGATAGATTAATGGGTGTACTTTAACAATTGAAGTGATTGATGTGATGGATTTTCTAGGGATTGCAACGCGCGGCGTTTTTCCTCGAACTGAACGCGGGCCCACATCTCCTGGCCTAGGTACCGACTCGACGCGTAATACGTAGTATCAGAACCGCGGCGACGGCGCGGTTGCAATGATATAAGTCTCGAGTCGAGCCAACTCAGACCGACAAGATCCGGCTTCGGATCGCATGCAGACGCCGTTCACAGATCAGGAATCGCTGGAATTCGACCGGGAGGACCACAAGGCATACGGAACGGTACGGGCTAGGATACAGGTCTTACATCAACACTCTTGCAAGACTGGACTACAGGAAAAATTAGTCTTATTTAAAATGTAGATTTCACGGTGCTAAATGGAAATACACACAGTATTCCTGGAGTAACTATCATGCATGATGTGAGTATCCATTCGAGAATAAATGAAAATATTACAAACTTCATGTTCACAAGCATAATTTCTTAGTATTAATAGTAATAGTACAATTATCCCAAACAATGTCTTCTTATATGTTGTGTACGAAACGTACAAAATGAAGAACAATGATGATCCTTTACAAATCTCATTAACGTTGAGATTAGAATATTACCTCCACTGTCCTTCAGCACTTGCGACTTAGGGGAAACCCCAACAATATTTCAGAAGAAACGGAAGCTTCTTCATCCGGTAAAGAAAATTTTCTTATATAGTCATTCTCGATATGATTCTAACTGCGGAAGAGGATCATAACTCTCAGTCACATTGACATGCACAAGTCATGTCACAAGTATCTGGAGGTGAATCGATCTATGGGATTTTCTCCAAATTCGTAAAAATGTCACGGTGGTACAACAGACTGTAAAAGTTATTTCGGATGTACTGTGTGGGTTGCCCGCATCGTAGAGGGAGAGGAAATCTTGATCCAACACCCATAGAGATGCGACTGTAACTCATAGGGTGTATCGTGATATACACAGAGATAAGGAAGACCAACATGCAAGGGATAAGATCCATCACACGATGTTTTTAGATCCTCTTTTCCCCAAAAACGCAATGACATTCCATTACATGCAGAAGGTTTTAAAATTACTTTTACGCAGTACCTGGATATCACTGAATCTGTGAGAAGATTGTTGTAGCAATTGAAACCGGGATGGAATCAGGGCAAGTTCACGGCGACTCGCCGATCTACCGATCCTTCGACGAGCACATAACATTCACAGAGAATAAAGAGGACCACAAGTAACCATCCATGTCTCGGATCTTCTGGATCTACAACGATATTCTCAACCAGGATGATCAGTGAAGAAGAAGTGAATGGATGGAGGAAGTATCTGCGCCTGGTGGAGTATGTGCATCTGATGGTCCGCAGGACTAAAACCTTCGGTCTTTACTTTTTCACTGCAGGGCGGTGTAGTGCAATGACACCACTGCACTGCACGATGCGTTGAACTCTGACAGGAGATAACGCGTGGTAGCCGAAATTTGGTTCGGCAACGTAGTCGGGTCTCTCGTCCACGACCGCTTTTAATTCGAATTCAAACATTGGATAACGTATGACCCACGTCTAAACACAGTGCAACACCACCTGGGCGGTGAATCCAAACATGCCCTAGATGTAGCCGACATGAGTAATACAATCTAGATATTCGCTAGATGTAGCCGACATGAGTTTTAGACCATGATGATTTACAAGAATTGTGTTTGTCGTTATCGAGATCTCATGATGAACATATGAGATAACTTATAAATGATAGATGGTATTAGAGAGGTTTCTATGGTGAGCATCCCCTCCTGCTGTCCTTGTGTTGTGGCCCATATAAGTTTTAGATCAGATTGAGTTTGCGATCAGAATTTAATGTAAGATCAATCAACTCATGGACGAAGTGGATTTTACATAAACATCACGGTGTCCTAATATAATATCACAGGATTCTTTTAAAAATGGGTTTGTAGTCCAAACCGTACTATGACCGCGTTTGTGGAAGGAGCACATCCTTCCCAACTTAAGTTTTTTTTTTTTTTTTTTAACCTTCAAATTAAATTTTTAAAGGACGACAATACCCCTCTATCGTAACTCACTTTAGTATCTTATTGAAAAGTGATGTGTGCCTCTTTGAAAACTGAAATTCAACTTCTTCTTCTTCTTCTTTTACACATGCACACACACCCACACACACTCACGCCTTAGTGGGATTCTGTAACACCCCGTATCTTCAATACATGGGTGTTACCTTTTAAACTCACATTAACCTAAAGCAGATAGAGTTAATCAAATTTGTCTCGATATGCACAGGATGAGGATTCTGGGAAATATCAAAGCCATCCATCAGGGTCTCCAAGAGCCAGAACACGCCCTGTGGTAGTCAAGAAGGTACGACAAACCAAGCACTCTAAATTAAAGCCCTTATATTGCTGCAACACACTTGTCACCACCACGTTAGAATTAGTTAATAGCAAATCACGTTTTCATCGTAACTAATACCCTATATTAGCCGTTGAAAAAGTTTGTCAGGCCCACCTGATCGGTGGATCACGACCTATGGGCCAATGATGGCCCAAGGATGTATGTAACAGGCCACCCAGGACTCACCATCAACCCAAGGTGAACCAGGATCCTTGGGTAATGTCCCCCAATACAAATGAACGGAGTAGATCATGGTAATCACATTTCAGTGGCCCCCTACGTAATGCATGTACACAAAGAGTGCTTGGGCACGAGGTGTACTAAACCCAATGGCTCGGTCAAACTAGCGCTGACCGAGCATTTCTCAAATATCTTCCCGCCCTTTCTCTCTCTGTTTCAAACCGACCCACTTCAAGCCTGTAAGTGGGCCACCACAACCGTTTTCTGGGCATTATAAACCGTTCAAATCCTTCATGGGACCCACGCGATCAAAACGGTATAGCCGTTTGATCACTTGTAAACGGACGAAGGAGATTGAATGCCACCGTCCAATCCGTGCCAAAAACCACCTGACTCGAGCCTGTGGTAGAAGAGAGAAAAAGAACCGCCCTTCCTCTTTGGGAAGGATGAATCTTAGCCATCCATTTGGGAAACGATCCCAACCGTTCCCCCTCTCTCACTTCCTCTATAAGATGGGCCCTGTAGCCCTAGGAAATTCGTATCAAGAAGGAAGAGAGTGTAAAAGAGAGAAACACTGTTCGTAGCTTGAGTGTGGAGGAACCGATATCCTGTAACACCCCATGTTTTCAGAACCCAAGTATGAGACTTGTTCTGGAAACCCGAGAGTTAATAAATCAGAGATCTAGCGGAAGATTAAAATCAGAGTATGATACTGTAAGCAAGCATGGATTAATATCATATAAGCTCAATTATTTAGCCCACTCAGCTGGGAGCCTTATTACACTTTTTTTTTAAAAAAAAATTATCAATGTATCAAATTAAACATAAGAGCAGTACTGCTATTAATTTAAATCGAAACAACCAGCCGCTTCTTATTGCGGCTCGTCTTCGTAATATCTATTTTCAGGCTCCACTATCGTACCGTCAGGGTCAGTACTATCGTTTTCTCCACCTATACCTGCATACTCTGTACGGTTAGATATTCGATGAATGAGTAGCCAGTCAGTATGAATTTTTCTCAAGATTACACACCGCCGCCTTAGCTAAGCATAGTTAAAAACAACAAACATTCAAAACAGTACATGATGCAGTCTTTTTATATGCATAGATGCATGAATGCACATCGACCTGGGGATGTTTATCCAGTCGGACTTGGGCTCGTCACCCATGCAATCATTGACCTGGGGATGTATCCAGTCAGACAAATAAGTCGATAGTCGGTGGTCTAGGAGCTAGCAAAGTAATCCCTTAATACTCCTAAGGGAACATGCTACAACATCCAGAATTAGCCACCCGTCATCGCCAATATGCTATGGATGCATGATCAGCCAACCCGTTATTATTCCAATTACAATCAGCCATTTTAAGTTACTCAATGGTCACTACGGGGGGCTCGTCACCCAACGTAGGCCGACAGCTCGGGCATAGTGTCCCATTACCACCATCCCTGGCTCATGAGATTTCTCCCACCTTAAGATGTTTAATGAAACCCATCGATCAGTGGTCAATCAAATTAATTGAGTAGGGAATCTCATGTCCTACATAACCTCCAATCGAGGGTTCATTCGATTCCACACTCCATCATGTTACATCCTAAGTATGGGTTCACATACACTAGAGGGTTTACCCACTAATAAGTGTAGTGAATATAGGTTCATAATGACTTACAACAATTCATATGATAATATATTGCCATAGCGTGACAGGCATATGTTAAGCATAATAATCAAAACAGGTCATGATGTGAACTATAAATTAAAATGAGAGCTATCATGTAGCAACTATCACATGTAATCATATTTCACAACTATCAATCGTAAATCATATATAGATCATATAAGAGATCGCATGCTATGAATTAAAAATTTTAACATTTGATAAAGACTATAACTTAAACCAATTTGGAAATGGAAAGCTTAAGGAGAAAAATCATCACTTTATACTTTGAATCGCCTACCAGTGTTGCTAGGGAGTGCGTGTTTCCTTAGAATTAAACCCTATCATGAGTTATAAATTTATACAGTTATGTTCAAGCTTACAAACTATTTAAGGTTAAGGTCTCATCCTAAGGTTTAGATTACCTAGCCGGGTCGAACATTAATACAGGTAAGATCCAGGTAACGTTAACCACACTCCACATGAAATATATGTATAGTGATCAAACCAGAGATCATGTGGGCCCCTCAGATTACTAGAGAAGTAGTACCCCATCCAAGTCGGCGGGTGGGATGGAAAACTTCGGCCAACTGGCGTGCAAGATTTGGATTTATTTGGTAATAATACTAATAAGAGAGGAGTTTTATAGCAATGAATGAAAAGATAGATATTTATATATCAAAATCAGGAAGTGAGAGCCAGACCTTTTAATGTGGCCGAAATGCAACCGGTTTCAAGAGATCCGCACTGGAACTGGAATCGAAATTTTAAAACAGAAAACTGCATGAGATGAACTAAAATATCGATCAAAACAGGAGAATTTGAATCCAACTAAACGGGAGAACGGCTGAATTCTAATAATGGTGGGAATTGGAGTTCAGATCTGGAGTTTTACCTGAATCTTTCAGCTTTCTCTTTCTCCTACGTTTCTTCTTTTCTTTCTGTCGTGGCTTATACTGGTGGGACGGGAGGTCTTTTGTAGACATGAGGACTCGTGCGTATCCTTCACGCAACAGAATGATTGGTTGAACTTACGCAGAACAGTTGCCACTACCGGTTTCAATGGGAAACGGCTGTCCTTGTGTGGCTGGTGCGCACGCCACGAGTTGTAGAGTCTTTCAATTTTTTGAGGTTTTGGGTTTTGTCGCGTAACTAACTGAATGGATGGTTCAGATCATCCTTCGGGACGATCGTGGTGGGCCACGACTCGTCCCAGTGGACGGTCGTCTGTGAATGCGGAAGGAAGAAAGGATTTCCTTCGCGTGAAATCTGGGCTGGCCTTAATTTTGGTGATCCTCAGGAGTGTACACATTATGTGTACACGCACCACCAATGTGTGGGGCCTTCAGTGAGGATTAGTGAGATCCATACCGTCTGTCATGTTTTATGGGTCATATTTAGGCCATCTGACTATGGGTGGTGCAAGATCAAAACTCAAATGGCCCATGCTAATGGGGAACACCCCAAATCTAAACTACATATCGTTACAATGACGATTTTCATGGGCATTGCTGTAGCATGCGAGAGAGTTTCTTTTCCAAATCGGTCCTTGATTTAACAGGGTCCACTGAGGGTAGGAATCATCCCATATGGAGTGGTGAGATCTATTGATGCTAATCCTAGTTGGAACGTGATTGTTTTAGGAGAAAGAAATGGAGGCAGTTCGTTTTGAATTTGAATACGTACTTATTTCGGAAGGATTCTAGCTTGGAGAGTTGTGACTTACTGTAGCATTGAGTGGGGTCCACTTTAATGGCATTTCCATAGATCTAATCCGTTCATTAGTTTTGTAGGGTTGTTTTAGGCCAGGGGCCAAAATATGGTGGGAATCCATTGATCAGGTGACCCACACACGGGGTATGGAAGTGGGGTGAAACCCATCATTCCGCTCGGTTTAGTCGCTGTTGTTACAGCTAGCTTGTGCGAAAATTTATCAATCTTGTTTGATTAGGTGGGGTCCACTTGTGATGATCTTTCGGAGAATCCATGCCATTCACCACTCTTTACATGTCGTTGTAGCCCACAGCCCCAAGTTTGAGTCAGGTCCGCTTTCCAGGTGAGCCACACGATCTGTTAATGCATTAAATGGTATTTACCGTCAAACCCCATGCACGTAGAAATTTGAATGAATTGAGATATTCTGTGAGAAGTTCACTTTACTACTTATAGTTGTACGATCCGCTCTGTTCATTGTGTTCAACATATCCTGCTAGGATTAAGGTCCGAAAATGGGGCAGATTTATTGATCGGGTGGGCCATACTATCCGATTCAAGCATCAATGGTGGCATGTAATGGCATTCACTATTTACGAACTCGCCATCCATTTCTCAACCGGCATCCGACGCCCGTTATGTCGAAATATGCCGTCCGAATGTCTTGAAATTTGACGAACATGCATCATTTTTCGTACTCTTTCCTGTGATCCAGTTTGGATCCCGATCTCCTAAAGATGAATAAAATATTCTTTTAATGGCTAATATACTTCAAAATTCTAAAATAATATTTGTACACCTCAAATCAACAAGTTACCAGGCAGTTTCGACTTAGAACCTAAGATTTTCATGATGATCGGTTTACTGTGATGTTCTTGTGGCCCGTTTGGCAGATCCAAATATGACTGGAGGTCAGATGACTAGCTAAAAATAAGAGAACTTAATGGTTAGCACTCTTACTATGTATGTAGGTGGGTATATGGTCAGTTTCGTAAACGGATAATATGTAAAGCGGGTTTCAGGAGGATTAAGGGTAAAGCATGTGTATCGTCGGATTAGGGTGTCTTATTCACATGTGTAGGTTTCTTAGATTGTAATTCAAATGGTGGGTTAAGCATATTCATATGGTGTGCACAAGGTGAACGGATCAGAATCTTGATCTGATAAGTGTACGGACGGATGTAGAGGTCAAGTAGCTAATTTAATGTGATCTAAGGGCTGAAATTTGATGTGTACGGTTAATTTATAATAATTAGACTTGGTATAAATTTTCACATGAAACGGATCATGAGAATCATGTGAATTTGAATTCAAGGTATAGGTTGATAGCATTTTTGTAATTATTATTGATCTAAGAGTTTTGTGAAATCTAACGGTTCTACTTGGTTCTATGTCTATTTCTAAACAATTCTTACAAAATAACTTGCATTTAAATTATTATGGTTAAAGAGTTATTCACCGATTTAGTCGATGGAAGGTACATGTATCCGACCACATGATCAACAGTCAGCTGACTTGATTTATGGATGAAGGTCATCCCCAGTGGTCAAATTCAAGTTTGAGGGTAGATGCAAGGTGAGAATAGTTAAATTGGTATCGTACCCATGTACATGTTACGGTAAATCTCACGGTAACGCTCGAGTACTGAAAAGTACGGGGTGTTACATATCCACCCATCCAAGGTAACCATTCTCCTTCCCTCTCCCTTGAGTTCTAGCTAGGCTAGGAAAAACACCATCTGGGCCGAAGCCGTGCCAAGTGATGGCTGAAAAACGCCCAGAAATAGGGATGTTGGGGGGCTGTAGTCAAGACTAGGTAATGACCGTTGGAAACCACGCTTCAAGCCTCATGACGAGTCTGTTTTGAACTCTCTGTAGAGCTTTAAAACAAGCTCAGAGGGCAAGCCAATCAATGGCAATAGAACGGACTGTTGAGTCTGTCGTTGGGTCCCTGTTTCGAACCGGAACTGAGCCAATCCATGACCCTGTTTCGGGCTGAAACCAACCCAACTAAAGCATAGTGTTGAGCAGGAGGTGTGCTTTAAAACAGGTCATTAATGGCGCTGGGAATAGCTCTCGAGCGGGGTCCACACATGAGGTGGAATCAAGCCAATCAATGGCTGAGAGTCAGTCCGAGGAAACCGAAAGTTTGGTCCCTATTTTAGGACGAACCGGGCCATGCATTAGGACCCTGTTTTTAGTAGGATCTAGGCCAACCAATGGCCTTGAATCTAAGCTTAAAACTAGGCCAATATATGACCACACCTCAGGCCTGGATCTGGTGAAAATAGACGCCCTATTTCGGCCTCTAAACTAGGCCCAGAAATGGCCATGTTCTCAGGCTGTTATCAGACAATCAGTACCCGTATTTTCGACCCCCAACTTGCCTTCTAAATGGCTATGGTATGGGCTGTTCACCCAAACTCTGTAGGGACCAAAACCATGACCAAGTAGCTGGCCGTGTGTTGGCCAAACAGAGCTCTGTTTTAAGCTGGGAACCGGCCAAATAGGTGGCCGTGTGTCAGGCCATGAACAGGTTGGAAGTGGAGCTCTGTTTTGGAGCTAGAGGACTGGATGAGTAGTGGCCCTGCTATCAGGGAATCTCAATCCAGCAACAATAGTGTTGTTGGAATCGGTCAGGTGTATGGAGGTCCCTGAGGAAAACCCATAAGTTGGACGGCTAGGATCATGATAGTCGGATTCGAGTTCTGAGGCATTGGAACTATGATCCGTCACGATTGTCACACTTCCGGCTTCAGCACAAATAGATGAAGATGAGAAATCATGGGGTCTCGATGCGTCCAATGTGTAAAACGGCACGATGTGGTTGGCCGCTGATCAAACCTCCAATCAAGGGCTATGATCGGTTGTGTCGGGTACAGAGATGGGTCCCCGGGACGTCCCAACCGACCCAAAATCGGCCTCCAAAACGGCCTGCATTAGAGGCAGTTTACACGTTAGACGGAAGGCTGAGACGCTGCATGGGTTCCATGAGGGAACTGTTCACATGAGGTTGGCGGGCTGCTCCAATCTTGGGCCCTGCACAAATGCAGGTGGGCCTCGCCCAACGTCAGTGGGCTGACCCTGAATATGAGCCCTGCATCGACCGTGGGCCCCACCAAATGTTGTGGGTTGCTCTAGTGTCAGGCCACCATAGGCCATTTAAGTTGGACCGTCCATCAGGGACATTATATCCAGAAAAAAAAGCCCTGGGCCGGACGTCCAGATCTGGGCAGTTTTCTTTTGTTTCTTTCTTTCTTTATCTTATATATTTATATGTATATATATACACATGTATAGAAATAAATACCTGATAGTATACATAGGAGCATGGTAGGCCCCACATGGGACCCACCTATGAAGTGCATAAGTGGTGTGTGTGCGCCAGAACGTGGAAGCAGAGGGCACTGTATATGTACAGTTGAACGCTCCTCTGCCAATAAGTTCACGTAAGCCACTGCAAAATTTTGAGATCTCCTCATGGCTGATGAATCTGGAAAATCTGAATGGTCCACTTGGAGCAGAACTCATAAAACCTCCTAGTTCCCATTTTTACCTTGAACCGAAACTTGGGTGGGCCATGATTAATGCAAACAGTTTCTTCCCTTGAACTGCATTTATCTTTGCTATGGTCCACCGGAATCTTGGATCAGAGTGAAAATTCACCCCCTAAGGTTTCTTGGGATTCTACATCTTATGGATCGTTCGGATTCGACACCCATGTTTACGCAGGACCCACGCATAGTATTTCCAGGGGGATCATCTCCACTGTCCATTGTTGGACGGTGCCGTGAAGGCCCTACAATGATGTATATACTCTCCACGCAACCGTCCGCTGTGTATTTCACCCGAGATTTAAATCTCAGTGGGCCGCACCTTGTGGAAAGCTCGAATGGGCCACACCATACTGCCAACCAGGTGGGCTTTAGTAAATTCCACACAAATCTCTAGTGGGCTGCACCGCAGGCCTATGATTGAGCCTTGTTTCAAGACAATATCAGGCCCTAGGTTCGGATGAGCAGATACATCCCTGTTTGGGCCCAGCTTAAATAAAATAGAACCACCTGTTGGTGGGTCTGATCACCCTTGGCCAATACCCAAGCAACTTGGCTTAGGGCCTTCCAACCCTTACGTATTAAAAATTCATAGCGCATTGACTAACATAAGTAAGCTTGTATAGGGAGCTACGTGGGTAGTAGAGATCCACCATCTTCTCAAGGGAACTTGCCTCTGGGAGCATTTTTACGCCTTGACTGGTGATGATTCTTTCCCCTTAAGCTTTCCACCCTTAACTAGACCAGAAATAGTAGCTTATTTAGAGTAAATGGCTAGCTAGACTAATGATAAACTGTGTGTGGAAATAAACTGTATTTACTTAATTTATCTGTTTAACATGATAATTCTCATGCTTACTATTGTTTAGATTGTTGATTTTCTCTGCACTACTTAAGTGAAAAATCTAGTCCTTTATGTCATGTAAATTCAGTTGTTGTATATTGATAGAAATACATGTGTCATTCCTTATTTTCCCTTTCATATTACAATATATGTTGCTATGACACACATACTGCTAAAATCTCTCCATGGGAAGTCCTAGTAAAGGAGAGTCCCTGCTTAGGGTGTAACTAGATTGGTTGTCATATGAGTAGGCCCTGACATAGAGGTTTTGGTTATGGTGCTTGACCATGGGATTTACCATTCATGTGTGGTTTCACCTTAACTGACTTGGGATGGACTCCATAACCCTTCTAAATACCGATGTTTATTCGTTTTTGAATCATTCATGCCGACATGTTTAAATCGCCACTTTTGGTAATTTCAACAATTCACCCCTAGTCGGCATTGGTGGTATCTCCCTTATGTTGAATTAACTGACCACATGTTAGTAGGTGCTACACACACCCTAAGACGGGTAGTCTTATGGGCCGGGAATGGTGGTAATGGGACACTATGCCCGAGCCGTCGGCCTATGCTGGGCCATGTGCTCCCCGTAGTGTCCGTGAGCTTATTCAAATTGGTTGTTTGCAAATGGACTAATAATGGACTGACAAGTCATGCATACATGGCATATTTCGATAACTTGGATCACTCTGCCCTGCGATTACGCTGTGTGTTGCGCTTATGACCAGTCTTTCGATTGTGATATTGACTCGGATTATCATGCACTGCGATTACGCTGCGTGTTGCGCTAATAACCAGTTTTATCCCTGGGTGACGACCCCGATGTCCGTCCGGATGTTGTTCCCGGGACATAGGCCGTCTGGATGTTTTACCCAGGCTGACGATTGCATTCATACATTCATGCATTTAAAAAGACTGCATCTACTGTGTTTTGGATTATCTATATGCTTTTATGCTATTCCTTGTTTAGGGCGGTGGTGTGTAATCTTAGCGGAAAATCACACTGAGTTGGCCACTCATTCATCAATATTTAACCTACAAAGGACATAGGGACAGAGGATGTTGCGGAGAAGCTGGAGGCGACGGAGGCCGAGGAGGAGGCTTACAATGAGGAGCCGTATCAGGAGGCAGCTGCTTATTTTGGATTGAATCAGTAGCCTATTTGTTTGTTAACATTTCAGTTCATTTTGAGAGTTAAGGTTTGTATATGGGCCCCAGCTGAGTGGCCCATGATATTATTATTGCTTGGGTTTTATCTATACTACACTTGGTTCCGTTAATCGCACTTTGATTTGAATTTGATTATCCTTATGCTTATCAGTTAACACCTGGGTTTTCAAGAGATGAGTAGTATACTCGGGTCTCGAAAACCGAGGCGTTACAAATTCAACTTGCCCACTGGCTTATTTGATACATTCATTTAACTTGGACACTCATAAATTCATGGTAGGATTTTTTTTTTGATTTTTTTTTTTTTGATTTTTTCTGTGGCTTACAATTACACTAATGTTGTGTATTAATTTTGATCTATTTCTCCTGTGTAGTCTATCTTTAATGAGTTTTGTCATCAAACTTAGGTCGATAATATTAAATTAAAACCCCTCACAAGTATAGAAAATAGATTTGCTTCTAGACAACCCAATGAGCTCCATATAAGATGTAAATGGGTTCAAAATGTGGTGTGCATGTCGCACGAGGCCATTTCTTCTTCGTTTCTTCTTCGTTTTTTTTCACTTACTGGAATCACACGAAGTTGAAGCTTCATCGACAATTGGTATTTATATAGCCAATTTTCATACACTCCAAGCAACAACAAAAAATTCTAGTAAGCTCCATCCTGGCTTAGGCCAACAAATCTCTTGGGGAAAAAATAACTTCTTCTTTTTTTTAGTTTTTCAATCGTAATCTCCGAAGTTGGAGTTTGTGAAATAGATGAGAGTATGGGGCTTCCTTTGTCGTTGTTTTTATATATATATATAAAAATGGTGGGACCCCATGAACCATGGATATTTTTTGAGGATCGCGGATATTAAGAGTGGAACTCATTGTGAATCATAAAATATTTTCAAAGGACTGCAAATATTCAATAAGAGCATTGGATTATTAATAGTGAAATTCACTATGAACTGCAAATATTATTTATTATGGATAGTGAATTATCCACGGTCCACAATGAATATTCGCAGTCCACAATAAATATCAGCAGTCCTTGTTGAATATCCGCGGTCAATAGTGAATTCGACTATTAATATTTGCAGTATCCTGTAAAATTCTGCACCAAAACACTGTTACGCCCATGAGCGAGACCGTTAGGAAGCCATACTCATCTAACTAAATGCCCTAATTATGCTGAAAGTAGCGAATTTAGGATAATTATAGTTGGGCGTTGTTTTCGCTGATCGTGAATGAGTAGCGTAGCAAACTTAGGTGGTCTCGACACTAACTGGGGCCCACGAGAAATCATGAGGGTTAACTTATTCCGAAAATGCCCCGATCAGCCAAATTTAGTCTATATCGCACATTGGTGGCCCACTAGACCCAAAATTATACAATAATGTCTGTCTTGCCAGGCTTGATGTCCATCGTGGATATTGAGCTGAGATAGTGCATAGGATTGCTCAACTTTGGCCGCAAGTCGAGTGTATGGGACGGGCAAACGCCTTAGGCGATAACCTGGAATTTTAGAGAAATTAGTACCCCATTCTCTTTTGTGAAGTTATGGCTTTTGGACAGTTGGATTATGACCAAATTTATGGCACCAATAAAGATTATTGCCTTGCCTACATCTGTATAGTTATGGACTCGATCGACGCTCGGTGATCATCGATCTGAGTTAGGGCCTTCCTGGTTGATCAGCACACCTGATCATCGAATGGTTGTGTCCAAACATAGATCGCTTAGTAGAACACCTATCCCATGGCATAGATTGATTATTACACCTCCTGTTAGGTCTCATCGGTTAGAAACAACCTCCTTTAAGGTTAGTATAATGAACAAAGGGCCATTGGGCCATTTGTGCACAAGCTAACACTATAAATACCGATTCATTTCACACCCTCTCCCGGTACGATTTTTGTGCCGTAGCCTTGAAGTTGAGAGAGAAAGAGGAGAAAGAAGAAGAGAGAGTGAGAGAAGGATCGATTAAATGAGTTGTTCCTCTCTCCTTCAATCGTCATCTTTGTCGTAGCCAAAACATTCATCAGAGCTTTCTTGATAACAATTAAATATAAGATCCAAGCCCTACTTTCAAACCCTAGATTAGGTATGATTGGTTTCCCAAAATTCTCATATAACCTTTGTGATTGCTTAGGTCTTGGTGGTTTTCTCCGAAACCCTAACCTTATAAGTGTTAAGTCAGGTGAATCATCGCAAATTTGTGGACCATTATTCCTAGGTTGTCGTTTATCTACTATTGATGGTCTCTATTAATGATTTCTTATTATGAATGGCTTGATGCATAGAAATATGTATACATTTCGAATATAATTGCAAATCATGGGTTTACTTGTTTATTAATGCTTATATATTCGATGAAATGCCTGAATGAATATGTTGTTGAATTTAAGGTTTATGATAAATCTCATCGTGATTGTTTAACAATTAGTTAGCTCTTAGTTGATATTTAGAAATGTTTGTGATATTAGGTTAGTCAAAAAATTGTCGAACCAAAGAGTGGCATGAGTTAGGTCGACCACCTTAGGCTTGTTCGATCGACCCGGGTTGAATACAAACGATTGATAGTAGCTAGACTACATGGGATGCTTGCATCGAATGTCAGTTGCGATGTGATTCTCTAGGTCAATTAAATTAGTTTAACAGCCGACTAATCATGTATGTTCACAATGTATGATTAAATGAATCTATAATACACCGTTCTCATTGAATGAGTCTACTAATAACCACTACCGATACGATCCATAAAACTCATGAGCCAAGCATGATAGTATGGGACACCATGTTCGTGTTGTCGGCTTACGCTGGGATGACAAGCCTCCCCTTAGTGTCTATTGAGTAGTATTATTGATAACTTGCCTACTATATATGTTTGATTAGGAGTGACGAACCTAAAATGGATCAAGGGACATAGGCAAGGAGCTGCCACGACTGTTCCGAGCTTAATGATCCGGTTGAGACAATTAATAAAATGGAGGTGTTATAGCTTTCCCAATGTGCTGGATGAATAGGCATTAATAATTACTCAGCTAAACATACACATCAATCACATTGCATAAGTTTATGTTGTTGCGATTTGGTGTTGTAGTCATGCAATGAGAGAGTGTTAGCATTCACAAAATAGGTGTTGAAGTCACTTGTGAGGGAGTGTTGGATTGTAAAAGCATCCATCATGTCATAATTTCATTTGTGCATTTAACAAGAGTACTTAAGAAATAATTGTTTACTTGCTTTATCATTACATACGTTAATGGAGTTGATAATATATGTAATTTAGAACTAATGAAACCACTGAGATGATCACTTACTTCCACTCTGGGACAGTATTTTAAAACACCAACCAGACAATGTTGTAAATGCAGGTGTTATCGAGGCCAACACATTGGAGGATGCGTGTATGAATCTAGAAGAGTGCTCATACTTCTAGTGTCGGACAGACCGATGTAGTCGGCACCCAACTTGACAAGATTGTGGCAGATGTTTGGCGTTGAGTGGACTACACTTAGACACATTTTCTATTTATTTTTAGAATTGTATGTTGGGCCTCAGCTGTGGACATCGTACTCTGTACGGATATGCATGATATATTTTAGTTTATTATTTGCTTCGTATTTATTTATTTTAGAGTATGTTACACTGTTTAGCTTTAATTATATGATTGCTTAGATATTAGATTAATTGCATTGTAAATTCACACAAGCATAAGTGACACCCAAAATATCAGGGATCGAGTTTGTGCTTGACCCTCGAAATTTTAGGCATTACAATTCATGGATAGGTTTACTCAAATATCGTTATGATCTTTGGATATTCAGAACATTTTTGAATGCTAACAATTCTCCAAACATCTCTAGGAAGATCTCTTATTTTGAAAGGATTGTGCGAGACGGCCTCACTGAGTGTATCATAACTAGATGTGTGATAGGATATATTCTCTCGACCGGTCTTTTATAAACATGCTGAGTACATTGCCTCATTAATTGGCATGTTTAGTCATGGTCATATGTTATTCGTTGATTTATTCTCCTAACATCATGCATGTGAGTTTTCACCTCCCCATTAATAACGAAATACGTAACGTCGAAAGAAGATCAACCGAAAATACTCACAGGTATGAGTACGATTCCCGCTAGTACTAACTTCTTAATGTCAACACATGAAAACTTCCAATTAGACCATATGGCGTCAAAAATGGGTGTAATAAGAGGAGACATTCATATGTTAAGGGGGTTCGATTTTGCCTAGGGTCTTACATCGAGTCGAGTCGAGGTGGGCCAAGCTTGGCTTGACTTATCTGCGCTCTCCTCGAGCTCGAGTTTACCATTGGAGCCTGGCTTGTTTGCCAAACCTTTCAAGTCGAGCTCAAGGTGAGCTAGTGAATTGAGTCGAGGCGAGCTTACATCGAGTCCAGTCGAGCATGTTCCCAACTTGACCCAACCCAACACCCAACCCACACCTGACTTAACCCATCAACCCAACCCAATCGACAACTGACTCAACATAGCCACCCAACCCACACCCGACCCAACTCTTAAATCAAATATTCATTTAATAATATACATACACTATTAGATAGAGCTATAAAGGTACCTTATTGTTAGTGTTGAGAGAGAGAGAGATTGTGGAGCTTGGGCACAAGAGAGGGAGATAGAGGAGCTCGGGCGCGCACGAGTTGGGTAAGGAATGGAAATGGTAAGAAAGGGATGGACGGATAAGATATGGCTTAAGTTTTAACTTTTATATATATATATATATATATATATATATATATATATATATATATATATATATATATAATACTCAAGTTGAGCTGAACTTGAGCTCGAACTTCGAGCTGAGTCTAGTTCGTGTCGAGTCAAGTCAAGATCCACTATGATCGAACTCGGCTCATTTTCAAAACGAGCTTGGTCATATGAAGCTTGGCTCGCCTCGAGTCGTCGTTCGAGCCGAGTCAAGCTGAGCTATATTAAGCCGAGCGAGCTTTTCGAGCTAGCTTGGCTCGTGTACAACCCTAATTTTGGCAAGAATTTCTTTATTTTAATTAAATTACTATTGAGAGCTCATGAAAGGGGATTAGTTTTGTCAAAAAATGTATTCATCATAACTAAAACTATCAAGAGTAGGGGTGCACATGGGTCAGTTAGGTCTGGTTTTGGGGTGAAACCAAAACCAAACCATTCTTTACGGTTCTAGGATTTTCGGAACCGTGGACCGTTAGCACCCTAGAACCGAGCCGGAACTGGACCGTGAAAATCGGTTTGGTTCTGAATCGGTTCAACAATTATGGGCTTTTTATAATCTAACCCAATTGCATGTTTTATTTTATAACTTAGCCCATGTTCATTCGTGTTGTAATCCATTTGATGAATGGTTTAGATATTGTATATGGTGTGAAAAAAATAATTTATGAAAACAATCCAATGGTGCATTATAAACCATAAATCATGAGTCAAATATACAACTAAAATATACTGTAAACTCATAAAATAGCTTTTAGACAGGTCCAGTTCCTAGTTCGGTTCCTGGTTCGGTTCCAAATTCGAATCCACGGTTCGGTTCACGGTTTGGTTCGGTTCTACATATTGTATGTGATGTCTTAAATCTAATCAAATTCTGCATAGATTTTTTCGCAAAACCGCGAAATTACGAGATTTGTTTAGAATTTTTTTCAAGGCTATATATATATAGGTGTAAACGGGATTGGAATGCATTCCAAGGGTTTCTAAATAGTTATAAGGTTTCAAAGGTGTGGAGCAAGAGTGAGATTTGAAGTTGTTCGAATCGGGTAATCCTTTTCTTTTTGTAATTTTTGCTTTTATAGTGAATTTCTATCGCTTTGTGCTGTGGTTTTTTCCCGAAAGTGTTTTTCACGTTAAATTGATGTGTTCTCTTTCCTTTTGCTTGGTGTTTTTTAGATTGCTATCATAGATTCATCTCTGTGTGATTTCGCCGTTCTCCCAACACTACATACCCCCAAATTAAAACCGAAACAAACTGAATGGTTCTTTGATTTTTAGAATTGAAACTAAATCGGTGCACTCTAGAACCGGACCAAATTGAACCGTTTGATCGGTTCCGGTCCGGTTCCATAGTTCTACCGGTTCGATGTGCACCCCTAATCAAGAGTGCCTTAAATCACGAGACAAGCCTTCTCTTCATGGGCACGTTTGGACATCCCTTCAGGCTTCAGCTGACTTAGTCTATAAGTCTCGATATTGGCTGTACATTGATCTTGACGTTGAGTTTGATGGATGAGTGGATTTACTTTATTTTCATGCCAGGTGATCAGCCTGGTGTCCCACATTTTTAATTAGATATCCTACTAAGTGGATTGCCTGTGCTCGACACAAGAAATTCTTGTAGTCTGAAGCTGTGTGGGGCCCATAGATATGCCCGTGACAAATCCACTCCGTCCATCATTTTTGCAAGACCATAATAAGATAGAAATCTAAAATTCATGCTGATCCAAAACTCATGTGGGCCATACCACACAAAAGAGCAGGGATCGAACGACTACCATCGGAAACTCCGTGGTCATTGGATTTTTCTAGGCAATAAAAGAGAAGCTGAAAATTTGATGGCTAGGATCCTCGGTTCCAGGATTCTTTTATTTATGGGTCATAAAGGAAGGCCCATCAATCAACGGTATGGATCACTGGTTCATCATAACCCAAAAGGGTACCAACTAAAAATCCAACCTGCGGTACAAACTCTACTGGGGAGCAATACACCTTGTCTTTGTACCATGGAGATTGAAACTGCTGGATCAGCAGATTCAGCACCATGGCTGGGCACATGCAATATGGTGGGCCGAGAACTACGGCTTCAACTAGTCCCGCGGACTAGTAAAACGGTTCCTTTACCGCAGGAGGCCTGTTCCTGTCCCACGCTATTAAATAAGTTTGTTCTGCAACACTTTACTGTGGGGTCCACCGTATCTAGAGACCACATCCAATCTGTTCATCATGCCTGAAATCTCATCTTCTCTTAGTATTCCAAATATCAGTCCGATCCAAAACTAGGTGGGCCACGACGTGTGAGATTATGCCCAAAACATCTGAAATCATGGGATGTAGCCCACGTGAGTCTCAGAATAGTCTGATTTTTGGGTCGTCCATGTATCCATTTGGAGTGAATATTTTTAATGGATTAGATGGTATATGAAATCACGGGGGAACCCTAGCTATAATCTCGACAGTTTAATGGTGGGACTCTCCATCACAACTTTTCTCAGTGGTGTGGCCAACTTTCTTTGTTGGATTAGATTTTTGGCACCTAGGACGATCTTGAAGGGTCGCACCTGATGGATGGATCGGATGTGGGTCTACATTGTGGATGAATTGGACTCCAAATTCCAAAATGGACCCCTTTGTTGTTTTTAATGAGAAATGATCAGGTACAGACCTCAATACCATAAGTTTACTATACTGCTCCTTTCTTCCCGCCAAAATTTTATACGTGTAGGAAATCGGGTCCATGAAAATGGTGGGTTCGATCATGAAGATCACTTCGGATGAAAATAGAGATTATCCAATCATCTTAAGAGCGGCAATTTATAAATCAATGGATGACTGATGACATGACCCCAAATACATCTTTGACCTATTTTATAATTGGATCAGCTTGATCTCATGGCCAAATGGCACGCAACGTTCGGATGTATTACATATATGATACATTGGCGCCAAAAGAGATGCGGTACGGTAATATTATGGTGCATATTGCAGTACATGATTTTTGCAATCAACTCCCTTTAGGTTTTTGCAATTAATTTCCTCTCCTGTAGCTGTACATGAGTTGAACTGAGTCACGCTGGGGCCGGACGACTCAGCTTGGCCATCATACTATCCCACCTCAAACTTGGCTTGGTTCGGTTCTCAAGTCTAACTGGCCAGCTCAGTTCAGCTCGGTCAGCAGCTTGAGTTAAGTTCAAGCTGAGCTTGAGATTGATCTTTCGTTCCGAGTTCTAATTTGGGTTTATAATTTTTAATATATTATTTATATTAATATAATATATAATTTATTTAAATGTATAAATATATATAAAATATTTATACTAAGTAAACTCAATTCGAGTCGAATCGATTCCAACCGAGCCGAGGCAAGTTTAATGTAACTTCGACTTGGCTAAAAATTTATTCAAGTTAAAAAATCACCTGAGAGCTAAATTGAGCTTCTTTGAGTTGAGTCAAAGCGCTCGTGTGAAGCTCTACTCCCTTTTACGGATTCATTGCGCATATTCACGACATTGCTTGTAACCACCGTTATCTTTATACCGTTGACCATGTTACTTTATCTTAAATGCAACTAGTTGTAGGCATGCGTGCATATCATATTTCTGATATATCATTCAACTCATTTAGCTTGGTCACTCCATCATGAAAATGGGGTAAGCAAAAAATTAGGCTAATCCGATCATGCAAATTTGAAAGTTTTTTTGTTCTCCTCCATTAATTTTTATGGTGTGGTCCACCCAATGGTTGGATTAATCTTATTTTTGGTTGACAAGTATTTATGGTGAAGGGGCCATGACAGACAGGTTGGATAACATTAATACATACAAGTGGGCCCACAACGTTAAAATGAATTCCTCATGTGGGGGCACATCTTCCATTGAGGTGGGTGGATCAATGACTGTGGAACCCACATGCATCTACACCGTCCATCCATTTTGACAGCTCATTTTACCACACGATCCAAAATAACGAAGCATATCCAAATCTCAGATGGACCACACTACTGGAAACAATGGTGAGGATTAAACTTATATTTGTGTGGCCCCTTCATCTAGGTATTTATGACCTTATCAATAGGTTGGATGGCAAATAAACACTATGGTAAACCGCGATAGGTTTTTAATGGTAGATAGTCAATTACCATTATTTCCCTTGATGTGATCCACCTAAGGTTTGGATTGGCTTCATTTTTGGGTCCTGCCTTCAAAATGAGCTGTCAAAATAGATGAATGAGATGAATGTGAGGAACATACATTTCTTACGGTGGACCCCACACGCAGGGATCCAACCACCTTGGTGATTATGGGGATCCATCCAAGCTTAAAAGAAGGTGTTTTATTATCCATTCACTTTTACTTTTGCATACCACATGTGTCCATACGTGGTTACATGAGGCCATGTGAGGGGCACAGGGGGCATGCAAGGCCACATGAGGCCAAGCATGGGGCACGAGATGCCATGCCAAGCCAAGCAAGATCATGCGTAGCTCATTTGTGCATGTCGTGCACGTGGGGCTTGGTAGTCGCATGGTAGCGGCAATGCGACTACCTTCCTCTAACCCAACGTCACGCTAGGGTCCAACTATTGCGCGTCAACCCAATTGGAACAAACACAAATGACTAAGGTTCTTGTACACAACACCGAAGAAAGTGTTGCAGAAGCAAAGGCCTCTACCACCACCGAACTTGCTACTAGTTGGTTCTTTGTGAGCCCTACTATGATGTATGTGTATGTCCATGCTATCCATCCATTTTTCAACTAATTTTAATGCATGAGCCCAAACATGAGGCAAATCCAAATCCTAGTTAGACCACACCATAAGAAAACAATGCTAACTGAATACTCACCATTAAAAACTCCACCAGGCCAATTGTAATGTTTATTTCCCATCCATCCTTTTAATTAAGTCACGCAAACCTAAATGTAAGAAATACATTGATATAAGCTTGTTTCAAAACTTTTGTCACTCTTAATGAGTTTGTTATTGATGGGCATTTAATCACCATTGCTTTTCGATGGTGCCGAGAACTTGAGATTTGCATTTACCTCATTTTTTTTTGGCTAATGCTTGAATTGAGCTTGAAAAGTGGATAGGCAGCATGGATTAAAAAAAGAGAAATTTCCAACTGTACGACCAGTATATGTCTTGCAATCTTTTAAAGCCCACTTGCTTTTTGCATTCCAAGAATAATCCCCAGCTGTACGGCCTCATTTCTCAGGTCGAAAGTGCCCCTACGTTTCTTCCCGAGGCGGATCGCCTTGTGCTCGAAGATGAGCGCTTACGCTCCTCAAACTCCGAGTCGTACGAACGGTTCAAAAGATATCAAAGTTACATGGGACCATAGTTATGTATTTATTATATCCACAACGTTCATCCATATTTCGAGATCATTTTGGAGCATTATTTTTTTTAAAAAAAATCATACCCAAAGATCAACTGGACCACACCATAACGAGCAGCGGGAAAATTGATTTTCACCATTAAAAATTTTGTAGGGCCCACCATAACATATATTTTCCATCCAATCTATTCATAAGGTCACAAAGACCTAGATGAAGAGGAAGAACAAATTTCATAATGATCCAAAACTTCTGTTACCCATGAAAGGATTTCAATGGTAGACGTTCAATCCTCCACTACCTTTTACGGTGTAGTCCACTTGATAGCTAGATCTGACTTATTTTTCGTCTCAAGCCCTAATATGAGCTCGCCAAATAGATGGACAGTTTGGATATAACACATACATCATAATGCCCATAAATAGTGATAGAATTACAACATGGGAAAAAAAAAAAAAAAAACAGCCTGACTCGGTCGACCCCGGCTCACTGTCCCACTGACCCGGTCGACCCCAAGTCACTGTTCCACCTTTGTAATTTATTTTATTTATTATTATTATTATTTTTACAATGAGAACTTTTTCTCTCCTACATTTTTCTCTAATACATATTTATATAAATATGTATATATATGCATATAATTTTTTTTTTTCACTCTTCTTATTCATTTCATTCTTTATTCATTTAGTAAACATATCTCTTAAACCAGAATGAGTTACTTAACGTACCATATAAGATTTGGGGGTAGGGGATGCTACTTTAGCTAACCAACCTACTTATTTTTCAAAATTCTATCAGGTCGATGGTCGAAAATTCATTTCATTCACTTCGTGGCCAATTTCAATCAGTTCATGGTCAATTTCATTCATTTTATTTCACGTTCAATTCCATGCATTTCACGGTCAATTCCCTTCACTTTCACGGTCAATTCACTTCACTTCACGATCAATTCCATTCACTTCACAGTCAATTCGCTTCACTTCACGGTCAATTCCATGCATTTCACGGTCAATTCCCTTCACTTCACAGTCAATTCGCTTCACTTCACAGTCATTTCTATGCATTTTACGGTCATTCCCGTCGATTCCGTGTTGATTCACGGTCATTTCCACGCATTTCACGGTCAATTCGCTTCACTTTATGGTCATTTCTATGCATTTCGCGGTCATTCCCGTCAATTCCGTGTTGATTCACGGTCATTTCCACGCATTTCACGGTCAATTCACTTCACTTCATGGTCATTTCCATGCATTTCACGGTCATTCCCGGCAATTCCGTGTTGATTCATGGTCATTTCTATGCATTTCACAGTCAATTCCCTTCACTTCACGGTCATTTTCATGCATTTCATGGTCATTCCCGGCAATTCCGTGCTTATTCACGGTCATTTCCACGCATTTCACGGTCAATTCCCTTCACTTCACGGTCATTTCCACGCATTTCACGGTCAATTCGCTTCACTTTACGGTCATTTCCATGCATTTCACGGTCATTCTCGGCGATTCCGTGTTGATTCATGGTCATTTCCACGCATTTCACGGTCAATTTGCTTCACTTCACCATCATTTCCATGCATTTCATGGTCATTCCCGGCGATTCCGTGTTGATTCACGGTCATTTCCATGCATTTCACGGTCAATTCTCTTCCCTTCACGACCAATTCGCTTCACCTCACGGTCATTTCCACGCATTTCACGATCATTCCCGGTGATTCCGTGTTGATTCACGGTCATTTCCACGCATTTTACGGTCAATTCCCTTCACTTTATAGTCATTTTCACGCATTTCATGGTCAATTCGCTTCACTTCACGATCATTTCCATGCATTTCACGGTCATTTTCGATGATTCCATGTTGATTTAGGGTCATTTCTATGCATTTCACGATCAATTCCCTTCACTTCACGGTCAATTCGCTTCACTTCACAGTCACTTCCATGCATTTCACGATCATTCTTGGCGATTCCTTGTTGATTCACGGTCATTTCCATGCATTTCACGGTCAATTCCCTTCACTTCACGGTCATTTTCACACATTTCACGGTCAATTCGCTTCACTTCACGATCATTTCCATGCATTTCACGGTCATTCTCAGCGATTCCGTGTTGATTCACGATTAGTCCACACATTTCATGGTCAATTCGCTTCACTTCACGGTCATTTCCATGCATTTCACGGTCATCCCGACGATTCCGTGTTGATTCACGGTCATTCCCACGCATTTCACGGTCAATTCCCTTCACTTCACAATCATTTCCACGCATTTCACGGTCAATTCCATGTATTTCATGGTCATTCCCGACGATTCCGTGGTGATTCACGGTCATTTCCATGCATTTCACGGTTAATTGACCGTGAAATGCATGGAAATGACCGTGAAGTGAAGGGAATTGACCGTGAAATGCATGGAAATGACTGTGAAGTGAAGTGGAATCGTCGAAAGTGACCGTGAAATGCATGAAAATGACCGTGAAGTGAAGGGAATTGACCGTGAAATGCATGGAAATGACCGTGAAGTGAAGGGAATTGACCGTGAAATGCATGGAAATGACCGTGAATTAACACGAATTGCCGAGAATACCGTGAAATGCATGGCAATGACCGTGAAGTGAAGCAAATTGACCGTGAATTGCATGGAAATGACCACGAAGTGAAGGGATTTGACTGTGAAATGCATGAAAATGACCGTGAATCAACAAAGAATCACCGAAAATGACCATGAAATGCATGAAAATGACCGTGATGTGAAGGGAATTGACTGTGAAATACATGGAAATGACCGTGAATCAACACAGAATCGCCGGGAATGACCATAAAATCCATGGAAATGACCGTGAAGTGAAGGGAATTGATCGTGAAATGCGTGAAAATGACTTTGAAGTGAAGGGAATTGAGCGTGAAATGTGTAAAAATGACCGTGAATTAAAACGGAATCGCCGAAAATGGCCGTGAAATACATGGAAATGACCATGAAGTGAAGCGAATTGACCGTGAAATGTGTGGAAATGATCGTGAATCAACACGGAATCGCTGGGAATGACTGTGAAATGCATGGAAATGACCGTGAAGGGAAGGGAATTGACTGTGAAATGCATGGAAATGACCGTGAATCAATACGGAATAGCTAGGAATGACCATGAAATGCATGGAAATGATCATAAATCAACACGGAATCACCGAGAATGACCGTGAAATGCATGAAAGTGACCGTGAAGTGAAGGGAATTGATCATGAAATGCATGGAATTGACCGTGAAGTGAAGCGAATTGACCGTGAAATGAATGGAATTGATCATGAAGTGAAGTGAATTGACTGTGAAAATGAAGGGAATTGACTTTGAAATGCATGGAATTGACCATAAAATGAAATGAATGAAATTGACAACGAACTGATTGAAATTGGCCACGAAGTGAATGAAATTAATTTTCAACCATCGACCTAATGGAATCTTGGAAAATAAGTAGGTTGGTTAGCTAAAGTAGCATCTCCTACCCCAAAATCCTATATGATACATCAAGTAACTCATTCTAGTTTAAGAGATATATTTATTAAATGAATAAAGAACGAAATGAATAAAAAAAAAAGAATTTTTTTTTATATGCTTATATATACATATTTATATAAATATGTATGAGAGAAAAATGTAGGAGAGAAAAAGTTCTCCTTCAAAAAAAAAAAGTACAAAGGTGAAACAGTGAGTAGGGGTCGGTCGACCCCAACTCGCTGTCCAACCTTTTGTAATTGGTGAGTTGTAGGTATCGATATAACTACAGTTATAATATGTAGCCAAAGATAGCCCCAACTTTCAAAAAGCTGAAAAGGCGGGGGCATTGTTGACCTGAGAAATGGGCCGTACAGCTGGGGCTGAATCGTGGGAGGTAAAAGGCGAGTGGGCTTCAGAAGGTTGATGGGCCATATATGGGTCGTACAGTTGGAAACTACTCGCAAAAAAACACATACATTAGGGTGGGATTCGCATGGTACGACCGGAAGGGGCAACATGCCATCCTTGGGGTGCTGATTAGAACCCTGATAGTGTTGTATATCTAAGCTGTCCAAACCATTTTAATACATGGACGTAAACATTGAGTAGATCTAAATTTCAAATAAACCACACCACATGAAATAGAGGTAATTGAATGCCCACCATTGAAGACTTCCTTAGGCACCACTATAAGTAGATCTGTAATATTTATTTACCATCTAACCAACCAAGCTTGGATTAAGAAAAAAAATAGAAACATCAGTTTGATCCTAAACTTTTATAGCCTAAAAAAACTTTTAACTGTCATTCACCACCTTTTTTCAATAACTTGGTCCACATATTCACCACTTTCAATAGTGTGGTCTACTTGTGATTTGGATCTGATTAAGTTCTATAATAAAGTCCTTAAATGAGCTGAAAAATCGTATGGGTGGTGTGGATATACATCATATTAATCAACGTGGGCCCCCACATGGTAAGAGTAACATTCACTATGGTGTTACTGGCGTAGCACCTTATCCGCACCCTTTCCTTAGAAGGCCAGTCGGCCGACAGGCGCAGCTTCGGTGAATCCGGGCATCCACCGAAATCGGTGGATCCTTCCGTGTTAGGGCAACATTGATGCATGTGCCTTACACTGCTCCCTTTCCTTGGCGGCCGGTCAACCGACCGGACGCTCGGTGAATCCGGGCATCCACCGAGATCGGTAGATCCTTATCTGTGGGGTCCACTGTGATGTATGTGCCTTGCATCTACACCGTCTATCCATTTTTCAATAATTATAAGGCATGATCCCAAAAATGAAGTAATCCAAATCTTAGGTAGACCACACCACGGAAATATAGCCGTGTTTAACCATTTAAAACTTCTTATGGATTAGCTGATATTTGTATCGTCCCTTCATCCGGGTCTTTGTGATCTTACCAATACTTTGGATGGCATATAAATATTTTGGTGGCCCTTACTAAGTTTTTAATGTTGGACATCCAATTACCATTGTTCCTTTGGTGTGATACACCTGAGATTTGGATTTGCTTATTTTTTTTAAAAAATTCTTATAAATGAGCTTTCAAAATGGATGAAGGGCGTGGATGTAACGCACATGGCCCGGCAGCCAGGGATCGAATGAAGCTGCGCACCGCATCGCCCAGGTGGATTATGTTTACCAGCAAATTATATACATGGTTTTTTAATTATCACAAATGGGGCTCCTTTTTCAGTAATCCAGACCATTGGTACACTGCATCTAAATTGGATGGACCAAATCTAAATTTTCACTGAAGATCCCACTGGCCACTAGGGGCTTTTGAGTTGAAGGTGGGCCACGGCTGTATTTTTTTATTAGCCATCCACCTTTAGAACGCCAATCAAAAGGCTAAGATTGTTCTACCCGTAGAATTTTAGGGAACTCTCCATCCATGGTGAGATGAAAAATACCAACGGACTGGATTCTTGAATCATGGTCCTCCTTTGTTACCGTCCTGGTATTCCATGCGAAGACGCCAGCGTACAAGAACATTTCTCTTTCTTTAAGGCCGGATTAGGCTCAAGGGGTTTTATACATCCTCGAACTACGTCATTGCCCGTCAAGTCACACGCGGTTCTTGTTTGGACGCCGATTCCATCCTTCCCTTGGGATGCGGATTCCCTAGGAAAGCCTTTTGCAAGAATTTACTGTGCAAGGATTGTGTTTGGGGCTACTGTCAAGTTTTGAAGAAATCTACTCCGTCCATCCGTTTTTAAGCCTCATTTTAGGACACGCAGCCAAAAAATAAAATGTAACAAGCCTTAAATGGGCCACACGAGAAGAAAGAGTGGGGATTTAGTGGCCACCGCTGAAAAATTCATATGGCTGCAAAAGTTTTTTAGAAGTTTTCACTTCATCTCAGTTGAAATGACATTATAAACGGTTTGGATGGAATAGAAAACATAAAGGTGCAGTCTAGGAAGTTTTTAACTATAGGTATCCCTTTCCCACTGTTTCATCTTGTGATGGCCCACTTGAGTTTTGAATCTTCCTCATTTTTTGTCATATGTCTTAAAATAGGCTTGAAAAATGGATGAATGAGTTAGATTTCTCACAAACATATCAATGGTTCCCAACCAGAATCATCGTGGAGAGACTTAGTGTGGAAGGCTTTCTCGTGAAATCCTCGTTCCGCTGTACTTGCATTTTAACACAAAAAAGATGGAAATCCAAGGCTCAAGTGGGCCACACCATGAAAAACAGTTAAGATTAATTGCAAACCGTTGGAAGCTTCTTAGTGGCCACAAAAGTCTTTAATGAAGCTGATATTTGTTTTACCTTATGTAAAGATTGGATGGCTAGTAAAAATCACAGCCAGCCCAGGACAGGTTTCAGCGGTTGTGTCATTATCACTGTGGAGTGAAGGAAACGGATTGGCTACTCCCCTGCCACACCAGCCAGGTGGCTAACTGTCGGTGCTCTGTGGGCCCTACCATGATGTACGTCTTTCATCCGCTATGTTTATCCATTTTTACAAATCATTTCAAGGCTTTGTACAATAAATGAGAGGTATATGAATCTCAGGTGGACCACACCATAGGAAAACAATAGTGATTGGATATCCACCATCAAAATCCTCCCAAGGCCCAAATGTACTATCTATTTGACATCCAATCGGTTGATTAGGTCATACAGACCCAAAAGAAGGGAAAAAGCGAAAATAAGCTTGATCCAATACTTTTATGGCCCCAAAAAGTTTTTAATGGCCGACGTTCATTCAACACTGTTTCCTGTAATGTGATCCAATTGAGGTCGTGATATATCTCATTTTTGGTCTCATAGCCTGAAATGATCTCGAAAAATAGATGAAGGGCCTGGATGAAACACTTACATTATAGTGGGGCTCACGGAGCACCGACCACGAGCCATTGGCTGGTGGCAGGGGAGTAGCCAATCCGTTTACCGTGTGGTCCACTCCAGCCTCCGATTTGCCTTTTATATATATATATATATATAACGGCCCTATGAAGCCCCAAACGGAAGCAATTCGTGTCTTAGTTAATTCTATAGGTAGGGCTATGGTTGCTAATCTAGACAATTGGTACGGAGAGCGAACTAGGTGCGGTGGACGACTCACTCAACATGGCGTGGCCCTGATTGTGGGCTAACCTTGATCTATGTATTGTTTATCCATCCTGTCCATCCATTTTTCCAGTTTAATTTAGGATAGGAGCTAAAAAATGAAGTAGATCCAAATATCAGGTGGAACACACCATAGGAAATAGTGTTGATTTTACATTAAAAATTTTTAAGGGTAAGAAAAGTTAATAAAAGTTTTGGATTAAATAGATATTTGTTTTTTCCTTTAGTCTTTAACGATGTCAATGGGCTGGATGGCAAATAAACATTGGTGGGTCCTAACGAGTTTTTAACGGCTGGTTTTCGATCACCACTGCTTCTTATGACATGGTTCACCTTAAATTTGAATCTGCATTATTTTTTAATCCATACAATAAATACATCAAGGTGGCCCACGGTCAGGGCTGCACCTAATCCACTCCCATTGGTGCGTTGTTTCCCAAAGTAACGGACCATGCCTAAAATATTCGAACGCTGATCGGGTGGTGTTGCCAACACCGACCCCGGCAGTGGTGTGTTAATGTGTTAGCCGCTGTGGGCCCAATGTGATGTATTTGTTTTATACGGAAACGCGAACCTGCGAACCAGTTCGTACGTACTACGTGCGAACTTTTTTGAGAACCCATTATACGTGATGTGGATCCAAAATCTGAACCGTTCACGTGAAGCAGCACCTCGTGAAACCCCCCAGACCCAAGTTTTACTTTGATCTAAAACTTTGATGGGCCATGGAAAATGAAAACAATTTTCTCCCTTGATTTGCATTTCTCTTTGCTACGGCCCACCATAATTTTAGATAGGGGTGAAAATTTGCCACATGGGGTTTCATGAGATTCCGCATCACATGGACCGTTCAGATTAGACACCCATGGCACGTGTGCAAAGGTGCACACGTGCATAGGTGCGCAGGGGAGCATGACTCTTGTTTTATATCCATGCTGTCCATCCATTTTTCAGGTCATTTTAGGGATAAATCAACAAATGATGCGGATCCAAAGCTTTAATGGGCCACACCACAGGAAAAAATAATAGTGATTGAATGCCCACCATTAAAAACTTACCGGGGCAACAAAAGTTTCGGATCAGGCTGATATTTACAGGAACGGATTGGCCACTCTCCCTGACACCATCCAATGGCTAATGGTTGGTGCTCTATGGGCCTCACCATGATATATGTGTTTTATTCATGCCAGTTATCTATTTTTCTAGATCATTTTATGGTATGAGACAAAAAATGAGGTACATTCCGATCTCAATTGTACTACGTTACAGGAAATGGTGTCAAATGAACGTCGACCATTAAAAACTTTTTGGGGCCCATAAAAGTTTCGGTTCAAGTTGATCTTTATTTTCTTACCTTCATCTGGGTCTTTATGACCCAGTCAACATATTGGATGACAAATAAACAGCACGGTGGGCCTTAGGATGATTTTAATGATCGATATCTAATTGCTATTGTTTTCCTATGGTGTGGTCCATCTGAAATTTATATTCCTCTAATTTTTTGGTATCATAAACTAAAATAATCTAGAAATATAGATGGATGGCATGGATGAAACACATATATCATGGTGCGGTCCACATAGCACCGACCATTAGGGGGAGTAGCCAATCCATTTCCGATATTTTGGTCTTCTCTTCATTCATCATCCAGGCCTAAGACACCTCATCAATAGGTTAGATGACAAATAAGCATCACTGGGCCCTAGAAAGGTTTCAACGGTGAGTGTCATTGTACTTACTGTTTCTTGTGGCGTGGTCCACTTGAGTCTAGGATCTGCTTTATTTTTGAGTTCAAGTGCCAAAATGAGCTGTAAAAGCTGATGGACGGCTTGGATGTAAAAGAAATCTATTATGTTGGGCCAAACAGCACCCAACACATCAACAGGCCACCGAGGGTTGGTGTCGGCAACCCAACCTCATCCACATTCCAGAAATTCTTCCCTAAAGATCGCACTGACTGCGACCTCTTTCAGTTGAAAGCGGGCCGTTGCTGTAGATCTCTTGTTAGCCCTCTATCTTCATGATACAAATCGAAGGGCTAAGATTGTTTCATCAAGGAAATTCTCAGAACGTATTGAATCCACAGTGGGATGCACCATATCAACGTTCTGGATTATGGAACCATGAAATCGTATAATAAAAACTTTATACTGTAGAACCACAATAACAGGTGGTCATTTGGACTACCAAATTAGTTCCTCTACCGAGGAAAAAACAAAAAGAAGACACAGATGGATTCCTTTTCACTTTTATTTTGAAAACACTTGGACCGAAATGTAAGATGGATTAGGTTCAAAATTCGCTGGCAAATTCCTCTGACCATCTCCTAACCCTGCGTACTTTTTTCCCATTGATGATGACGGGGGAAGCGGACTGCGTCTGACCCCATTTGGATTTTTTTAATGTATGACCGGTTCTGTCTTAATGTATTTATTTATCTGCAAAGTCTATTCCATTTCTTCATTAAAGTTGTCTTCTTTTTGGGCTTGTACCTTAACATGACCTATTAAAAAAAGTGGACAATGTGGATAAACAAATACATTATGATATGAATTTTTTAGCTAAATGCTTAAAAGTCAGGGGTTCCTAATAAATCTAGACGGGTATTGGACTGTGGCTTGTGTAAGCAACCGAGTGTTGTCAGAAGCCTTCAATTTAAAAGGGTTTTGGGTTTTTCGGCCGGTCGAGTGGACATTTCGACTAGTCGAGGATTGCTCGACTCAAAGTCCAGCGTCTTATGATTTTTGGTGTCCGGACCACTCGACCAGTCAAGGGGATGGCTCGACCGATCGAGGGGGTCCCTAGACCAGTTGAGGTTACGCAGATTCGAGTCCGGATTTTGTGCGAATTGCGGAAATCTGAAGCGATTTTCGCAAGGGTGCGAAAGTGAAATTTTCTAAATTATAAATAGGGGTCTCTAGGGCTATTCTGAAGTATTTTAAGGCTTCCTGAAGGTATTCTAAAGGGTTCTAAGGTTATCAAAGGGTGTAGCAAATGTGAGATTCGAGGTTGTTCGAATCGGATAAGTCCTCTCACTTTGTAATTTCTATTTTCATAGTGGAGATCTATCGCTTTGTGCCGTTATTTTTTCCCGAAAGGGTTTTCCACATTAAATTTATATTCTCTTATGTATGCTTGGTGTCATTGGATTACTACCCTAGATCTAGATCTGTGTGATTCTGTAGGTAAAAATCCCAACATCAAGTAGATTCTCTGGTTGGTATTATGGGAGGGAATGAGTTGGGATAGTGTGGTTGACTTGAGGGGGTTACAACCTAACTCATTTAAGAATTGAATCAAAAATTTAAAACTAAAGCTAACCCATTAAAAATTTGATAAGGTCTAAATAAAAAATAATTGATTCATTTATTTAATAGGTCAGATCTCATCACATGGTTCTTGCATGGGTTGATTAGGTTATAGCGAAATTGCAATTGACTTTTCACGTGAAGTGGATGGGTAGCACTGTAAACTACCTGGAGAGAAAAACGTCACATGCTTAGTATTTTATTTATTTTTGGTTAGATTGTGTTTGGTTTTAGCTTAGGTTTATTTTAGCATGATTTAAATTGGATCCATTAAAATTAATTAACTTAGTCATGATGATTTTATCGAGAGGACTATTGTATGCTTAATTAATTAATTTTCTCCGGGTCTAAACTGGGTTTGGGTTTGAGTTGGAGTTGGGCTCATTTTAGTTTGAACCATGTTGAAATGGCAGGGTCTAGTTGGGTCGCGTCAAGATGATTTTAAGATGATTTAAAACTTGAACCATGGATATCTTGAGTTGAACTTTTGAACTTAGACCCACCAATGGATTTAAATTTTGGACTGAAACCCACTAAGTACCAGTTGGAACTTGAATGGTCCACAAGGCCCTAGTTAGTATATGAGTTGGGATGGGACAATTTTGACTTATTCTAACCGGAGACATAGGCTTTTATTCTCTATTAGAAAATTTTATTTATTGTAATGTAATTGTGCTACATTATTATAGATTGCAACGCTGATAATGTCTTCACTGTCGGGCACCCATCTGGATGCATAAAAACATGGAAGCGTACCACAGACCAGCTATATATCTACTGTAGGTCGTGTCGTGCGAAGACGAGCACCGACGCTCCTGGAGCTCCAAGTTGTACCAACAGTTCAAACAAGATCAAAGTTACATAGCCCTACAGTGATGAATTTTTTATATCTACACCGTTCATCTATTTTTAGAGATCATTTTAGAGCATTAGCCAAAAACTGAATCATATCCAAAGGTCATATGGACCACACCACACATAGTAGCGGAGATAATGATTTTCACTGTTAAAAAATTCGTAGGTCCTACCATAACGTTTGTTTTCCATCTAATCTGTTTATAATGTCACAAAGACCTAAGTTAAGAGGAAAAACAAATTTCATATTGATCGAAAACTTATGTGACCCAAAAAGGGTTTCAATGGTAGACATTTAATCCCCCACTGCTTTTTTCAGTGTGGTTCACTTGATAGTTAGAACTGTCTTATTCTTTGTCTCAATCCTTAAAACGAACTCACCAAATGGATGGACGGTTTGGATATAACACATACCTCGTGATCAGACCCACAGAACTTGCTGACGTCAATACATAAGCTATATAGGTGGTGTGAGGTACACCAGCCAAACCGCTTCCGGAAAACGGAGAATCTCTTTAGTGAAGGTATTATAATAATAAAAAAAATTCAAACCGCCTCTCTCTCTTAAATACCGTTGCAAATGTCTCGGCTCAGTGGATAAAACTGAGAAAAGCCAAGACAAGAAGATTCTCTCTCTCTCTCGCTTTTCAAGGTTTGCCCCTTACCTTCTCCCAATACTACAATTTCCCTCTTCTCTTTGAAATGCATTCAGTTGTAGATTTCTTGTTGCATGTTATCTGTTCAAGAATCGATACGTAGAAACCCTAATTTCATGCTTTCCGACGCAGACTCGTATTTTTTCCTCTTTTTTTAATATTTTTTTAGACTGTTCGAGAATTAGATCAATTTGGAACTGAAATGTGCTGAATCAGCTGTTCTCGTTGTTGGAAATGGATGGTTGTGATCCTAGCCCTAGTTACCATATGGACGGGGGCCGGTCATTTGGTTATTTAACACGTGGTGGGTCTTGCCATGGATGGACCATGCCGCAAAATATCCCGCTTTGGATGGTCGTCACGGTCTGGTTAGTAGCTTGCAAATGGACGGTTAAAAGATTATGCGACGGTGACGGCATTTTTCGGGAAATTCCATCAAGCGGACGGTTAGGTTCATCTGTACATCCATTGTAGTAGGGGGCATGCCAGATGAGTGCTCTGATCAGCAAAAGCATCAAGCAAAACATGTTGTTCTGCTCGGCCGTGTACTCCATACGTTAGAAAGCATTTATTCAAATAATCTGATTGCTAATGAACTTGGAATCATCCAATTTGGCGTGTCGGATATCGATTCTGCAATCACGAGCCTTGGATATCTTTTCAGTAATTATGATTAGGTGGTGTTTGTTAGGATGTTTGGGTTGCGGGTGTAGAAATTGTGTTTGAGACTGAAACTTAATGGGAATGATGTATTTGGGTGAATCATAAATGGTAGAAATTGATGATCATGTGAAGCACATGTTTGGGAAATCAATCCGTCTATATGGATGTAGTACTTAGGAGCAGTGAGAAATCTTTCGATTCAAATCTCGGCTATGCAGATGTGAAGAGTGCAGTCTAGGGATGCTTCTTTTTCACCTGTTGCTGAAGAAATGTATTATGTGAAAATCATTGTGCAACTTGGACACACGAAATTATATCTAGATATAAACCGTTCATCTGAGGGACTAACTGTGATGGGCCACAATGGGAAATCTCACTGGTGGGACAATCTTAATTGTCTGTTCTGCTATCACATATGAGGCAATGGGGAAGAAAATTGGCAATGGTCTTCATTGAATGGAAAAGTTTTGCAGCAAGGAATGCCCAGCCCATATGATACTGGGAAAGTTGCCTATCCCTGATGGGGCCCACCCAATGAATGACTAGGAGCTCTGCACAGTGTGACATGTCCTGTTGTTGTGCAGCCACATGATACTAAGATCCATCTGGTTATAAAAACTCTTCTACTGATGTGTTTCTGGTGGACATTGTTCCAACAAAAAGGCTCATCTTACTTGTACGGGCAAGCAAAAAAAGACCCAACTCTCCCTTTGATTGGTTCACATAGGTGGTGGATCCACACATCTAGTATGACATCCATTTCTTCTAAGGTGACTGAGCAGAAACCAAGATGCTTTCCTTTCTCTTTCTTACAAGTAAGATTGCAATTCTGGAAATCCATCCTCAATTTGAACAATGTAATTTCTTCAAGTTTTATCTGCAGCTTGTTGCTTTCTCTTTGTGTTACATACAAGGTGGTAAGACTTCATTATCTTCTACCTAACACTACTAGGAAGCCATAATGTTTTTGTTTTATTGAGACAAACTATTGGGGCCCTCTTTTTTGTTGTTTTCTTATGAAGTAAATGCCATTCAAAATATTGAAAGATGCTTCTTAGAATCTTGATTATGATTTGCAGATGAAGATCTTGTTATTTCTTGTTTGGTATTCTAGAAATTACAGAGTTCCGTAAACCATCTTCTTGTTCTCACTATTGGATTAGTGAATTTCTACTTCTAGAACATGCTAGGTCTTTGAACTTTTTCAATGGATTTCATGCGCATACAATCTTGTATCGTCTGATGGGAAGCATGCATATTGTTCCATTTACTCCCTTCAAGGATGCATAAAAGTTGTTGCATTTCATGTATATATATCAGGAATGATAGATTGAATTGTTATCACGAAACATTTGAAACTTGAAAGATTGGTCTAGTTCTGAATTCCCTGTTTATTTGTTTATCTTTTAGTAGGATAAAATGCCAGAGATTCAGTTGGGAGCTCACACCATAAAATCTCATGGAGTAAAAGTGGCAAGGGTGCATATGCACGACTGGCTTATACTCCTACTTCTGGGTGTGATAGAGGTCATATTGAATGTTATAGAGCCATTCTACCGCTTTGTGGGGAAAGATATGATGGCAGACCTGAAGTACCCATTGCAAAGCAATACAGTGCCGATTTGGGCTGTTCCGGTATGATTTGGTTTCCAAGGCACTGTTTGATAGATGCCTAAAACTGAGTTCATCTCATTTAAGTTACAAGTGATTGTGTATTAGAGATCATCTCTAATACATTGTTACTGTTAACATGAACTCATTATGTATTAGAGTCAAGATCTCTAATACATAATTACTGTTATCTAAAATGAGATGAACTCATTTTTAGGTGTCTACCAAACAAGGCCGATGAGTTTTGCTTAATTTATCATGTGGCGAAGTAGATGCATTTGTAAATTCTACATATGATGGAGTGCAATTCTATGAAAAGTTCACAATCATTTTCTTTTTCCTGATAACAGATTATCGCAGTCTTGTTGCCTTTAGCAATCTTTATTGTGTACTACATCATCAGAAGGGATGTATATGATTTGCACCATGCCATATTGGGTAATCCTCCTCCCCTCTTATGCCTAATGTAAAATAGCTGCATAGTTGTTTATATGTTAAGGGATCATATCTGTAACACTAAAGTGATGACTATGCAAGCTCAGGCCTTCTATTTTCTGTACTGATAACTGGGGTGATGACTGATGCGATCAAGGATGCTGTTGGTCGTCCTCGACCGGATTTCTTTTGGCGCTGTTTCCCTGATGGAAAGGCGGTGGGTCCTCTCTCTCTCTCTCTCTCTCTTCAAACTCTTGTTCGCATGTGTTATGTGTCCTGGTGGACATTCTATACTTAGATCGCATATTGTTTCTGCCATTTATTTCTAGGATTACGATCCAGTCACAGGGAATGTTATTTGCCATGGCGTGAAAAGTGTGATTAAAGAAGGGCACAAAAGTTTTCCAAGCGGGCATACTTCATGTAAGCAGCACAATCACCACCCGATAATAATTTACTGTTTGCATATTGGTGTTTTTTACTTGGTACTGATTTTGTTACTGCGATCATGGTTCTTGGTAATTTTATTTTACATTTTGGAGTTTCGTAGTATATCTGTTTCTCCCTAGTTAAATAAATCATATATAGTTTGTTAGAGTAAACTTAACTTGTGTTTTTCCTTTTCCCCTATCCAATGCTCTTGTATGGTTTGTAACAACCAACATGTAAGAACTTGAGTCTTTGAAAAGTTCATTTGACTCAGTATTCCACGTATGTTATAGAAATCCTAACTCTACTAACATTGTTCCTTCATTATTGTACCTCTCAACAAGTGAAAACCATGTATGGAAGCCCAACGGGGTTTGGGCAAGCGGCCAACACCATAGGTTTGCTCCCTACAGGCGTGGGTTCGACTCCCCTCCCCGGCATTACCCGATGCACGTGGTTGCGGGTAATTGCGTGCATCTGCAGGGAGTAGTCTTGCCTCAAAAAGGGGTGTGGACACCCCGTGTTGTCCAGACAAAAAAAAAAAACCATGTATAAAAAACTCGTTTAATACTTCCCATCACTCACTACATCCAAATTAGGTGTGTTTGTGAGGGAAACAATCAAAGGGTAGCTTGAGTGCTTACTGACTTAAACAGGTTGTGCTGCTACTGCTTGATGCGTTTGGAAGCGGATTGCATCCTGCCCCCGCTTGGACGGAATCAGTCTAGGCCAGGGCTATGTGGGGCCCACCTTTATGTATGAGTTTTATCCACACTGCTCATCCATTTTTCCAGATCATTTTACGTTATGATCCCAAAATTGAGGCTGATCCAAGGCTGAAGTGGACTGCACAGTGGGAAATGAATGCCCACCACTAAAAACTTCTTGGGGCCTCAAAAGTTTTTGATCAATATGAAATTTGTGTTTTCCCTTCATCCAGGTTTGTTGGACCTTATGAACAGGTTGGATGGCAAATAAACATCACTGTGGGCCCTAGGAAGGTTTCAAGTTTCAACGGCGGGTGTCATTATCACTGTTGCTTCTTGTTGTGTGGTCCAATTGAGCCTTAGATCTGCCTCATTTTTGGGCTCATACCCTAAAATGATTTGGAAAAATGTATGAATGGCATGGATAAAACCCTTACACCTCAGTGGGCCCCACAGAGCCTCTGTCTAGACCGATTTCCGTCCTGGCAGGGGCAGGACACAATCCGATTCTGATGTGTTTATGCTGCCATTATTACATGCTTATGTCTAGCCTATAGTAATGGACGTACAGTTGTAATTAAATGAATATTTTTCCTGCAATGTCCCCTCCCCCTTCCTTTTTCTGTCGAGCGTGCACAGTTTTAGTTATGAATAGCATATAGTGAGAAGCAAGGAGAAGAAAGAGGACTACGTGAAAGGACTTGCTATTTGATCTTTATTTTTATTATTTCTTTGCACTTGTTTATTATTATGGCCGATGGGCACCACAGTAGGAGAATTTTGTTTGCATATGTTGTTTCACCTTCTTATCTTGGTTACCACTATATGTTGATATCTAGTGAAGCATGAACGAATGAACTCTTTTTTCCCCTTTTGTGTTCTTTGGTTAGCTTTATCATTATATTTTCACAAGGAATCATGGATTGGATTATAAGGCTGAGGATTTTAACATCTCATTTTCAGAAAAATTAACTTTGCTTGTGGGGTTATGGGTGCCTATTGGTGCGTGTCTGTATCTTTTCTCATGATCTTCTTAGTTGTGTTAATTTCTAAGGGTTTGAAATTATTGGGATCAAATATGCAGGGTGCTTCGCAGGTTTAGGTTTTTTGGCATGGTATCTTTCGGGGAAAGTCAGAGTGTTTGATCGTAGGGGTCATGTTGCAAAACTTTGCATTGTATTTCTTCCCCTACTTTGTGCAGCTCTTGTAGGAATTTCCCGTGTGGACGACTATTGGCATCATTGGCAAGATGTATTTGCTGGAGGACTTTTAGGTTTGTTCTTTAGGCATTAATTGTACTGGATACTATTGGTTATAATCAAATATTTCTTGATTTATTTAGTGACTCCAATGTCATTTGCAGGGCTAACAGTAGCCTCATTTTGTTATTTGCAATTCTTCCCACCCCCGTATGATATCGATGGTACACTCCTTGTTCTTTTCTTACTCTCCATTTATCCAAGACTTGCTTTCATTTTTCTATTGCACTTATATTTTGCCTACCATTGAGCTTCTAGTTATCATCATCCAAAAGAAAATCTAAGGGGGATTTCATTTTTTTTGGCAAGTTCTGGTGTTATTGAAGTAGTTAATATTTAAAGAGTTCCTATTCTGTTAATTATTTGCAACAAATGTAATGCTGTATGCAAAAATGCTATTGCTATCCCTTCATTTAGAAAATTTATTACAATTTACAACACAAAGCTTTGAGAATTGTTTTGCATGTACTTATTTGGAAGTTTCTTATTTCCAAACAGTGTTTCAAATAGTGCTCATAGCGTAGCGATAGCGCTACGTAGCGTAGCTAAATAGTGTAAATCCCCTATAATGCACGCTACAGGGGTCATAGCGTATGTTATAGCTATGTAGCATGTAGTGTTTGTAGCGTACACTACAATGTATTTTTTATTTTTATTTTGAAGAGTGATGAGAACATTTATTTTTATTTATTTATAGTCTTGTTTGTTAAAAATAGTGTAAAATTCATACTATAAAAATAAAAATAAAACTTAAAACATAAAGTTAAAACCAAACCTTTTCTTTGTTTACTTTCACTTATAATGGTGGTGATCATTTCTTAAAGTTGGTGTGAAACTCACACGCTTAAAAAACCATTAAAACTAAATTTAAAAGAAAAATGGTTTTGAAAGAGGGCTTTCAAAAACCCGTCTTTGTATAGATGACATCTGTATTGTACTTAATACTCTTAACCTGTGGGATTTTTTTTTTTGCTTTTCATACTTGTGAGTTGTGACTTGTGGTTTCAATTAAACATTATTAATTAAAGTGGTTTGCTTAGGAAGTTGTTGATGTGATAATTATTTGATTTATTTTATGACTTTATATGTGGATTGACTTTTGATAAATGATAATTAATAACTTGTTTGAATATGCTTATACTTGAAAAAATGAATCATCTTTAGTTATTTTTATATTGTTTGCTTTTTTCCCCCTTACTATTTATCATATTTTTCCTATATTTAAATTAAAAAATAGAAGTATCGTGTAGCTTACACTATACGCTACGCTATTTACGCTACACACTACAGAGGAATGAACGCTACACAACATGCTACCTCTATTTAAAACACTGTTTCCAAATCACTATCATTATAACAGAATCATGATTTAGCAGATTCTTGCTAAGGAGGGGTCGTGAGGACCCATCGTTGAGTTAGGTCATCATATACATTGTCTTGATGAGTATTGTAATTTTCTCTTGATCTTGAAGTAACATTGAGGACAGGTTTGGCAGTTAGAAATGAGGACATAGTACACTGGTACATCCACCCATCCCTTGCATGGCTTCCATGTGGGAACACCCGGGGCATCTCCTGATTACAATCCCATGGTCCTGGCCCTGTGGACCTTGTCCAATGTATGGGTCCGATATTCTACACCAAAGTGTGTGCTATTTTTCTTCTTGGATTGTTTGTGTTGGTATTATTTAGGTGTCAATTTTTGGTTCCCATATAATTGGGAATTAGGTTGTGCCATTTTGTCCGATGAAGTGTCTTGGCAAGGATTCAAAATTGAGGTTTCAGAGTGTGACTCACTCATCCCAATACAGGATTGATTTATATTGCTGGTACGAATAGGACCCTTCTTAGATTGGACAAGCCACTGGATGGCACAAAAAGATAATTAAAATGCGAAAAATTATAAAAATAAAAAAATTAGAATCTAAAAGATCAAGAAAAAAGCAGAAGATTTGCATGGTTTTTCAACCAAAAGATCTAAACAATGTGGCCACCATGATGGACAACTTGGATCTCTCACATGTATGCCTCGCACGTGTGGCTGCAAAGTGTGTGTTCTTAGCATAGAGAAAAGGGCAAAAATAAAAGAACTTTGCTTCTTTCTTTCTTCTCGTCCTTTTTCCATTTTCCTCTCTCTCCTTTGCTACCTTGTCTTGTCGAAATAAAAGGGGGGAGGGTGGCATGGTTGATTCATTGGCAGTGAGTGGTAATGCTATTCGTTGATTGCTATTGGAGGATTGGCACTGCATAAATCCTCCTATACGTGTTGAAGACTAAGGGATTCGGGGTGGATAGAATGGGCATCGGAGTGTGTGAAGTCAGCCCACTCTCTGTTATGGTCAGCGGATCTCCCAAAGGCTTCTTTAGAGGGTCAGGAGGCATTAGGCAAGGGACCCTTATCTCCCCATCAATTTGCTGTCATTGCAGAGGCTCTAAGCAAGATGGTTGTGAAAGCATTTGATGGGGACCTGATTTTAGGCTTCTAGGTGAGTATAGATAGTCTCCAAGTTGCTTATCTCGAACATGCAAACAACACAATTCTATTTTTTGTTGTGAATTGGGGTTAGGTGGCTAATCTGAAAAGAGCAGCGAGATGGTTTGAAACAACATCTGGAAAAAACAAATCAATATGTTGCAGAGTGAGATGTTGGGCATTTGCTTGAATGAGGAAGGGATTCAAATCTTGGCTTTGTAGATGCAAGGCTGGATGCCTCCTTGCAATGTACCTAGACTTATGATTATGTATAGGAAAGCTACTAAGCGGTTTTGGGATGCTATGATTGAAAGGGTGGAAAACAAGTTGATAGCTTGAAAGGGTAGATACTTATTGTTGGGGGGACTGGATCACGCTAATCAAAGCCACCCTGTCAAATATGCGCATCTATGACATGCCATTATTCTGGTTTCCAGCTCCAGCCAATGTGATCAATAACATAGATTGCAAAGGGGTGACAAGGTTTGGGCTAAAAGAAGAAATTTCGCCTAGTAGAGTTGAGCGAGGTGTGCAAACTGAAAGAAGTTGGGAACCGGCGCATTAAAGATCTAAGATCCATGAACTGTTTTGCTTGGGAAATGACTTTGGCATTACATAATGGAAGATGGAAACCATTCAATATTGTCAAATGGCATAAGCGATCCTGTGCGATCGCTTATGCCTGATCACTTATGCAATCGCACAATTGCATAAGCAATCGTATTAACTTTTTTTTTTTTTTGAAAAAAATTAAAAGAAATAAAAAAATTGGAAAAAAATGGAAAGTACGTGATCACATATGCGATTATGCGATCGCTTTATGCGATATGCGATCGCATACCAGCCATATGGCATATGCAACCATTGCATATGCCATATGCATGGCATTATGCGATCGCTTTTGACAACATTGAAACCATTGGAAAGTAATTATTTGTTATCAAATGTGGTAGTCGGAAGGATGGGAGGCTGGTTTGCTCGTCTCTTCTCATTACAAGGCTTCAAGGATCTGGAAGGTGGTAATGGGGGTATGTGAGGAGTTCTCTCAAGTGATTTTGTATATTGTGGGGAATGGATCTCGCATCATATTTTGGGAGGATCTATGGTGTCGTGACACTTAACTTAAGAGTTATTTACTCTAGCTGATTCAGTTTCTCTTTTGGTAGTGGAGTTCATCTCACAATGTTTCTTCGGTGAGGGATACATAGTAGCGTGGTCTCTTATGTTCCGCAGGAATCTTCTAAATGGGAAGTGGGAGAGATCATAAGCTTGTAGGATTGTGCCCACTTAGTTTTGATTGGCTGGTTTGCTCATCTCTTCTCATTAGAAGGCTTCTGGGATTTGGAAGGTAGTGATGTCCAATGTTCGAAATATCGGTATCATGTTATGTATCGCACCCTTGGGATATGGATACGCATTGGTTATCGCATGTGATATATCGGTTGTATCACATGTATTGCTGTTGTTGGAAACATGAAGAAACACTGAAAATTGGTCAAATTTTTCAATGAAACTTCAGTGATTGTTAAAAAAGACATCAATACACACTTATAAATCACAACATTACAAAAAACAAGTGCACATAATAGATTTTCTTTGTATGGGGTCCGAATCTATGCGCTGTCTAACTGAATTAATGTAAGTATATTCAAAGTCTATTCAAATAATTTATAAATGTAAGAAGATGTGTTGAGACACAAGTAATACATTCAAAAGCAAAAGAAGAATCACTAGATCAGGTTATATACATGTTTGGTTTTATGTTTGGACACAAATATTGCAACCGATTTTTGAGAAATTGGGAAATTTTGATTTGTTTCAATTTTCTGCAACTCGGCCCATCTCCAATTCTCGAAATCGAAGCTCCCAATCCATGATTTTTCATGCATACCATGAAAAATCATGGATTTGTAACAATGTGACACTGATTTAACATGATTTGCAGAAAAAAAAGGATTACAAATCGAATATGCTCACTGGATCGAACTTGTGGGATATATCTCACTACTTGTGCGTTTTGTATTGCATAGGTTGGATACAAGATATATCGTGGGATACATTGGCCGATATTGTCGATTCTTCAAACACTGGTGGATCCCTTGTCATCCCCATCTTTTCTTCTTCTTCTTCTTCTTCTCTTTTGAGGGTTTTAATAAAATTGTGTTGCTATTCAACAAAGACAAAAAGAAGGGTACGAGACCCTGTTTACAAGCCCCACACCCTTAAACAAAAGAGCCCATCTATGAGAAAAATATTTGATACTTTGGCAGAGCGTGATGGTCTTATGGATAATACACGTGCACTTAGAAATTGCACGTTAGGAATATGTAACTGAAATTAAATTGTCTAGGTAGTGGGCCCTACTTTAGATGGTTTATAAAACAATAAATGTACTAAAATGATTCCTTAGTGGTTGCGCTTGCTTGGTTAGTGGTCAAAGATGAAATCCTAACCATGAACCTCCTTCATAATAGGAACATGATGATCACAAATGGGGTGTTCGATGTGCTTATTGAATGCAGAATTCGTTAGCCACCTTTGAATTCATTATGAATTCATTTGGGTTGCATGGAACAACATATGCAATCTCCTTGATATGGTGTGGATCTCTCCTGGGTCTTTTGAGGCCTTCGTACAAGCTTGGCATGGAGAGATGCGAGGGAAAATGAAGTCAATTAATCTTTCCCTTATGGTCGTGCTTTGATCATTGTGCAAAAAGCACAAAAATAGGACTTTCGATAGTGAGTTGGCATCCCTTTAAGGCATTTTTCTTGAGAATCAAAGGCTAGATAATCTTTTGGGTGTTAGGTCTTCATTAGTTTAAAGGATGTAAGGGAGGATTTTTTAGGTTCTTGGAATGTATTTGTTTGATCTCTTTGTTTCTTGTGGATGATCCTTTATCGTCCACATCTTTTTTTTCCCCCTCCTTTGAGTGGTTTTAATAAAATTCTGTGTTGCCTTTCGGAAAAAGGAAAAAAAGAAAAGAAAAGAATAAAAGGGTGCATGACCCCTGTGTGCAAGCCCCCGTTCTTGTACAAAAGAGCCCATCTATGAGAGAGAAACTTCGCTACTCTGGCAAAGTGTGATAGTCCTACGAATAATACAGAGTCACTTGGAACCTACCCACTAGGCATATGTGTAACTCGAATTAAACCGTTTAGTAGTGGGCCCCACTTTAGATGGTTTATAAAACAAAGAAAAATGTACTAAAATGATTCCTTAATTGGTTGATTCTCATATATCTAATTGAAGGTCACCATGAAAATTTTTCTTCTTTAATCAAAGCAACGACTCAGGTGACTGTTGAAGTGATAAATTCCCTTGATATACATTGGTACACCACACTCTGACAGCTTAAGCTTTTGGAGTGAATGGTTGTTTGACATGGTATCAAAGCGGAAGGTCCTATGTTCGAATCTCGAGAGCAGCAAATATGCCTCGCTAATATATTATTCTCCCATGAGGGGTCAGGAAAATCAGGTCCGGCCCAGGGACCGGGAAATTAAGCCCGGCCTATTTATGGTGTGAGTGTCCCTCCACCTTCGTCAATATATTCCCGTGCGGAGTTCCCACCTTGCACGTGCGGGGGGGTGTTGAAGTGATAAAGTCCCTTGATATACATTGATACACCACACACTCTGACAGCTTAAGCTTTTGGAGTAAATGGTTGTTTGACAGTGACTTAGATAGAGTTGGCACTTTTTATTGTACCGGGTGGTGACTGTGATCGGTTCTAATTGAAACGCTGTAACTTGGCTGATAGTAAGTTGTACTAGTCCTTGTGGATGGATTTAAAAGAAGTCGTTCTTCACCACCAACATGTGTGTAATGGTTTATCATGTACTGAAATCATTATCATCATTCGCCATCATCATCTATATATCTTAGCCTCCTCCCAAATTCATGATTGGCTTTTAAAAGGTCACAATCACCAATTGGGTTAGCAACACTTGCATGGCAATAGGGTCTCTCCTGTGTTTATGAATATTGGTATCAGGGGGCATATCAGCCTAGTCAAAACATGATATGGTATGGGCACCGCATATCAGTATTGGCCTGTATCGGACTGTATCAGTTGGTTTTTTAAAAGCCACAGAATTAAAAAGAAATATTGGAAAAATGGGAAAATGAGATATTGAAGAAGTGTGTGTGTGTGTGTGTGCGTGTGTGCGCATAAAAAAGAAAGTGAAGGTTTACCCTTCTTTTCGAATTTTCCCATAATGGTCCGTTCCGCTTTGATTTGTTGAATCGCACTAATATCATTTGTTTTGATACCAAAATAGGTCTAGATCGAGCCTAAAATGACTTTCTAAACTTCATGGTTTAAATAAAAAAGGAAGAAGAAAAATGAGTGAAAATTTGGAAAGAAAATCAAATTTGAGCCTTTATGGGTGTATCAGCCCGTATCAGTGTTGACATGGGCCCCTTTTTTTTAAAAGGTTGGGCTGATTTTGTCCTGTATCACGTATCGTATCAGGCCGATAGGGATAAAATATGGACGTATTGGCTGATACAATACCGATATTGAAAACTATAGTCGCACCCAATACTGACTGCTAGCCCAACTATTACATGCATACCCCGAAGGGAAGCAACGTAGGACCATGGAGGGGAATTTGCTACATAAAACTGTTGAGCACAGGCCTCTCACACACACTGGAGTCATGCTTGAACAGTTGGTTGCACAGAAAAGCAAGGAACCCACCGATCCATGCTTACTAAACACCAATTACATGCCAACATGGTCAACACCATGCACTTTCTTAGTATATTGGGGATTAATATTGAGAACAAATTAACCTTGTTTAGCCATGAACTAAACTAAAAATATGCTGCGCACAATTGACCCACGTTGAGGTAATGAGTTGAACTAGGAATGTGGTTAGAATTAATATTGAGAACAATGGACCAATGTTAGAGGGTTCTTTTTTTTTTTTTTTTTAACACACACACACACCGCCACACACTCACGCCTAAGTGGGATTTCACCACTTATGGGTACTCGAACCCTTGACCCGGTGTTGAAACTCCTAAGAGTTTACCACTGGAGCAAGAGCACTCTGACTTAATTATGCTTAAGAAAGGTGAGTTATGTCATTACAACTGGTACTTCGATCCTTCATTTGGAATTTTTTGTTATGACCTTGTGAAGTATGTTGGTATCATCATGTTTTTGGAATGGGAGATTAAGTTCAGAATCGCAAAGTAAATACTTCAATGCAAATGTACGATCTTTTTTATTATGTTTACACATACTGCATGTTCTCCATAAGATTTAGCTTTCGAACGATAGTTCTCATAGCAGGACTCGGACAATTCCTATGTTGGGTTGATTTGTGGTTCAGTGGGTTGACCATGCGAGTCAAGAAAATGATTTTTCTATTATAAAATATATAATACAACTAATAAAGTAGGTATCTTAAATAAGATGTCTTACTTCTTGGTGAGACCATCGTCATCATCAACATCCTTCTTCACCATCAATGCAAGACACATCATCATCATAATCATATGCTGAAACCAGATTTTCGGTGAGACCCATCATCACAATCTTCTTCTTCTTCTCGGGCATCCACTCTCATTGCCATCGTCATCATCATTATCATCATCTTCTTCTTGGGCATCCACTCATTGCCGTCGTCATCGTCATTGTCATCGTCATTGTCATCACCATCATCTTCTTCTTCCTCCTGAAAATCACCAAAATACTCTTTCCCAACTCAACTGACTTGTTGGGACCAAGTTGAGTCAACCAAGTCCTGTTCTGACCCGGGAAACCAACGCCAAGTTAGTCAATTCCTGATATGAAGCGGAAAACCAATGCCGAGTCTCCTCCCGATCATTGCCATCATCTTCTTCTTCTTAGGCATCCACTCTCGTCCTCGTCATTGTCATCATTATCAACTAATCACTTAGTCTAAAAGCTTGAACTGATAGAGCATGGCGAATCAATCCCTTTATCTCATAGCCCAAGCCCCACATCCCATGGGTTAGGTCCTCGGCCGATCCACCCACCTCACACGGGCCACCCAACCTGAGCATCCTCCTGCATCCCATAGGCCACCCCACTCGAGCCCGGTGTGAAAATGCCCTTACATTAATCACCCCTGGTGAGCAGTCTCGAACTGAACATGAGACCTCCCGCTTTGATACCACTTTGATGTAGGACAATTAACCACTTTCTCTAAAAGCTTGAATTGATAGAGCATGGCGAATCAATCCCTTTATCTCATAGCCCAGGCCCACATCCCATGGGTTAAGTCCTCGGGCGAACTCCCCTCGTGGGCCCCACATCATATGGGTTTCGCCTCACACGAGCTGCCTGCCTCACACAGGTGGGGCCCGCCTCACATGGGCTACCCACCTTGAGTGTGCCCCTGCATCCCACAAGTTACCCCACTTGAGCCCGGTGTGAAACCCTACATTACTCCTCTGGCAGATGACTTGCAAGTCTTGGGTTGACCTGCCTAATTTGAAAACCATGGTCCAACTCCAAACATTTATTTAATAACTTGATGAGAAATGACATGCTAATTGTATCTCTAAAAAAAAAATGAGATGCCAATTGTGAGCTCGAACTTCATGAAACATTCAAGGTCAAGTATGTCACAATATATATTATGCTTGGAATATTTGCTGTGAAGGTGTAATCACCATACTTTTTTTTTTTTTTTCTCAATTTGATTGTATTCTACCACTGGAAAGGTTAAAATTTTCAAGGGAAAAAAAAATCACGAACTGTAAAATTTTAGTAACAATGGTGTGATTGCTAAAAGGCAAAAGATACAAAGGAAAATTGGAATGTTAGAACTTTTGTAGTTGATTCTTCTAGCTCAAATATGTTTTGTATTCTGCTACTAAACATACCCCAAATGGGAGACAAAAGCCTCAGTTTCATCTTTACATGAATTGCTTGTGGGAAATCTTGGCTGCTTAGAATTTTCTTGAGCATCACTAGCGTAGTTTTTGTTCTTGAGTCTGCCTATGGATTCTCCTCGGTAGCCCCAATCTTCTTGGCATCTATGGCACTGTTATTAGATAAACTACCCTTTGGAAAGTTTGGATGTACCTTGAGAACGGCATCTTCAAATTACATATTAAAAAAGGTGAGTGGAGAAATGGGGTTCTGGCAAATCGTAAATGCGCCATTCACGTGCCAACAAATAGGGTAACTTCCAAACAAAGCAGGTATTGTGTATGCACTTGTCATGGTGTTTTAGGTAATTTTTATTTTTGTTTTCTTTTCGTGGAGGCTATTCTTGGTGTTTTAGATATTGTCTTGGGGTAATAGACATTTCTGTTTGTGTAAGACACATTTCAATGTAAAAAAATAAAGAAAAATAAATAAATAAAAGTTCAATTGCTGTTGTGGTCATGCTACATTTTCAGGCACACTAAATGCAGGGAAGCTTCTGAACTCTGGAGGCAGAAGTTTATCTACCCAGTACAGCTTGCAGAAACATAACCAAGATTAGAATTGCACACATGTTTTACTCTTGTTTTCTCACAGTCCTGATGAGGATGAATGGAAGATGTGTATAAGATCTTGGCTGCACATCAGGCATGCCTCATGATACATGGGCTATGGTCCAAAATCAGCCTGTATAGTTTTTTGTTTTTTATTTTTTATTTTTTTTGAAGTGTCTCTCCTTCGTCTGGGACGATCTTAAGTGTCTGATTTGAGGAGGATAAAATGACAGCTGATTACTTTTGGGTCATCGTAGCAGCTAGGAATTTTCTGGTTGGCCTATTCTGAGCCCTAGGCCATATGGCGGGCCTCGCCATATGGGTGGTCCACATCTTGTACATGTTAGTGACATGTTCCTACAGGAACTCTTATGGCAAAAAATAAAAATAAAATAATAATAATAATAATAATAATAATAATTTGTAACTGATCATTTCCCGGACGTGCAGCCATATTATTTTGTTTGACCTTGGGCCTAAGTGCCAAAATTTCTAAGCCTTCGATTTGTTTTGGTATGCAGGTTGGGGACCTCATGCATATTTCGAGATGTTGGCAGAGTCGCGCAACGGCATCCAAGGATCTGCGAATGCGAATTGTCTTAGCGTGCAGTCAGGGGAGATTGAGAGTGTCTACATGGCTTCAGGACATGGTACAGCGACGGCAGAAATCAACATCAGAGAGAGCAGCCCGATTCTGGACGCGCTTGAATCTGGGAGGAGACGCTACTGATTCCATGTTTGAATATAGGGAAAGCATGGTCAGCCCTGGAACTTAATCGACCTTTTGATGTACAAATTTCTTTTTTGAATCAATGCATTTAGACCTGAAAATTTGCATGCGTCTTACCATTGTTCAGTATTCTTTCATTGGATCATTTAGTAGTTTACATGGATAGGATTCACATGCACTGTTACTCAAAATGCTACTTATAGATGTGACATTTCGTATGATTTAATTCTCGACGTAACGAACAGATGTGACATTTCATATGATTTAATTCTTGAACGAGATGGTCGAGTCAAGAAAGGGTATTTTTGACTATATGTAAAGCGAGTAGCTAGGGACAATTCTACCCACAGCGTCTTCGTAGAATCGTGAATTTCTGAATTTTTGTGCTCTTATGCTGGTCCCAAGTCAAGATAAAAGGAGGGCTGTGTTAGGTTAGCTGGTTGGTATAATTCGATAGAGTGAATGGCGGAACTAGATTCATGTAGCCGGCCCCAATTAGTTGGGATAAGGTTTTTAGATGATGATAGTTGTGAACTTTGGGTTTTAGGAGGGCACGGGAAGGGATTTGGAACATGGGCAAGGGAATTAGGTAATTTGGATGTCTCTGCATGTTTAGTAACCTACAGTTCAGATTTTAATTGCTCTGCCCCACGAGTAATGCAGAATTTACCCACTTTAGGGGCATTTCTTCCATTTTAAATTTTGATGTGAGTAGCCCACATGCTCGTAGTGCTCACCCATTTCCCGCCTCTTTGCATATGGCGTGCATCCTCTCTCTCTCTCTCTCTCTCTCTCTCTCTCTCTCTCGCGTGCGCGCGCGCGCACACACACACTCACTCACTTTCTATCCCAATCTCTTGATCTCTCTCCAAATTTTTTCCTTTTCTTGTTCCATGTGTACCTTCTGATCTTTTGCTCTTTTCTCTCTCCCTTCCTCCACATGCGCTGCACATGCCATACCAAATACTTACTATAAGCAGAGGCTTGCTGGTCCCTACTAGTGGGCATATGTGGGAACATGACATTTGGGCACGGGTTCCAAGCTGCTTATCAGGCTAAGCACCACTGTATTTATGCATGTCACTTTGTCTAAAAATCAGGCAGTCTGTGACAATCCTACCACCAGGCACTCTGCAAGGATCGTCCACGACTTGGTGTTTACTTGCAAGTTCAATCTTTGTTGTTAGTAGGGTGAGGGTGTGATTGATTACCTTTTGCACGGTGCTAAATGTGCCATATGTTTAACAATCAAACCGTTCAATTGCTATCATGAAAGATGAATTCAATTTCTTCAGTGAATTTCAAGCTGTGATTGATTACCTCTCGCAGTGCTAATATGTGCAAGGAATGCAAAAAGGCTTAGTTTGAGATAAACCATCCATGGAGGAATGATATCTGCATTCTTCAGCAGTGCCAAACATGAAAACTTCGAGTTTCCACAGAGAGGTTATTTTTATGTGTTGGAATGACACTTCGAGGGTGTGCCTGGATTCACCATTGAATTGAATGGCCATGTTATTCTACTAGAGTGCTGATAACCAAATTGTGATTTCCTTAGCAAGAAATAGGAATTGGCTGCAAACTGCAATTACATTACTTTCAGGTTGGACTTGAAGAAACATAACTTCTATTCAACGGCCACATACCTAATTACGAATGCTACAATGCATCACTTACTTGTGTTATTTCCTTTGGATGAAGGGCTAATTTGTGTTGGACATCTATTTGGATTTCATCAGAATGTTGCAATTGCGGGGCTGTGCTTCCATGTTGGATTTGGGCCTCTTGCTTCGTGGAAAGATGCTGCTCAAATTCTCCATGAAAAGAAAAGAAGATTGATTCATTTTCTGCAGAACGACTGTTATAAACCGAATGTTTGCATTTTGTTTCACTTGTGCGTCCAAACGTGACGTTAGTGAATCAAAATGCAAATTGATTAACTCTGAGAGCTTCACTGCGCAATAACACAAATCAAATGCAACTTGATTTTGACTTAATGAAATGTTGTAATGTAGTTTACGTCAATAAGATTTGATGGTTACAAGCCCACTTGAGATTGGGTCTTTCAGTTGGCTTAGATTGGGCTGGGATGAAGTCAATCTTGATTGTGGTCCACATCTGGCTGTGGGCCCTGTGGCCTTTCCAAGTGAAAGATAGGCCCAAGCAATGGATGGAAGATATAAACATGGATTGTCAACTTGGACCGACTTGTCTGAGTCAACTTAGACTCAGATGGCTCGGGTTAAAAAAATAAAAGAATTTATTATTATTATTATTATTATTAAATAGCTGCTCGCCTTTTGGGTTATGGACCCAAAACCGTTTACTTTTAAACTATTTTCGTAGAATTAACCTGCCCTATTAATCCAGCAACGGTTTACCGGAAGTGACCTCACGGCAATAACTCAATGCAGGCCTGCTACCCCCAACGTAGGTGTGGCAATTTTTAGAAATTCATCCTATCCATTTATTTTCGCTAGCTCATTTAGGAGGTGGGTCCAAGAATAAGCAGGTCTAAAACTCAAGTAGTCCACATGGAAAGAAATGCCTACCATTGAAACCTTCCTAAGGTCCACCATGTTGTTTATAAGCCATGCAAACTGGTCATAAGGCCATTCCTATTAAGATGAATTGAAAACTCAAATAAAGTAGCCTAATCCAAAACTTCCGTGGGCCCACGACTGCCCCACGAATGTTTTAATGGTAGGAGTTCAATACTAACTGTTTTTTGCTATATGGTTCACTTGAATTTTGGATTTGCTTGATTTTTTGGGTCCACTACCTAAATTGATCCGATTAAAATAGTGGATCGAGTGGATTTCTCAAAGACATTATGATGGTCCCTAAGTATTTAAATAGTGGCCATTCAATTTCCACTATTTTGTGTAGCCCACTTTAGTTTTGAATCTACCTCATTTTTAATCCACGCCCTCCTAACATGAGCTGGAAAAACGTATGAACGGGGTGGATATCTCAAAAACGTCATAGGTGGGCCCCATGACTACTTTCAATGGTAGGCGTTCAATACCCGCTATCTACTACCGCGTAGCTTATGGACTTCTCAAAAATATCACGGCTTACGCGTGAGTGTTTCAACGGTGGTTGGGCGTTCAATACCCACTGTTCCAGTGCGGTCAACTTAGGTTTTGGATATATCCAATTTTTAGGCCCAGGGTCGAAAATGATTTAAGGAAAATGGTGGACAGATGGATTGGTCAGAAACATCACGGTGGGCCCTGAGGATTTCAATGGTGGCCGTTCAATCTCTATTGTTTCCATTCATGTGGTTCACTTGAGTTTTGGATCCGCCTAATTTTTGGGATTATACCCTAAAATGATCCAACAAAACTGATGTACAGAGTGGATTTCTTAAAAATATAATAGTGGCATGAATGTTTCAGCTGTGGGTGTTCAATACACACTTTTTTTTACGGCGTGGGCCACTTGATTTTTGGATCTGCCTCATTTTTTGAGCTCATGTCTAAAATGGCCTGATGAAGCTGGTTGATGGGGTGGATTTCTCATAAATATCATGATAGGCCCAAAACTATTTCAACAGTGGATGTTCAATGCTCATTGCTTTGTGCCATGTGGCTTCTTAGAGTTTTAGATCTGATTAATTTTTGGGTTCACACCATGATTTTTTTAAAAAAAAATAAATAGTGGAGGAGATGGTTTTGTCAAAAACATCATGATGAGTCTCAAGTGTTTCAATGATGGTTGTTCAATTCCCGCTATTTTCTGTTGTGTGATCCACACAAATTTTGGTTCTGACTCATTTTTAGGCTCACATCCTAAAATGATCCAAGTAACGAAGTGGATTTGCTACCAAAATTTGGTGGGCTCCACCTAAGCAATTCGTGTCCCTTTTAATGGTCTTCTATTGAGTCTCTTCTCTCTACTCCCCTGCCATCAACCCTCTCTCAGCTACCCCTCTCTCCCCTCTTCAGCTCTCCTGTCCAATCATACACAGGCCTGTAGTATGGATGGCTTAGTTCTCAACAATCACAGCTGTTAGATGATCCTATCCATATGATGTGTGGCCATTAAAGTGACCGACCAAAACCAAAAACAAAAAGATTCAGTATGCAATGGGATGAATTGTTGATAAAGTAATAAATAATTTTTTTTAATGGGTTTTATTTTTGAAATGTAGGCCATCTTTCCTGATGCCAAGATATAGGTGGACCTGATCTATACAACCCACCATTGAAACCTACCTAGGGCCCACTGTAGTGTTTATTTGCCATCTAACTAGTTCATAAGGTCACACAGGCATGGATGAAGTGAAAACACAAATACCAGCCTGATTTAAAACTTTTGTGCCCCAACAAGTTTTCATAGGTAGGCATTCAAATCCCAATTGTTTCGTGTGGTATGGTCTGTTGGGATTTTGGCTTGCGGAATCACACAGATCTATATCTATGATAGTAATCCAATGACACCAAACACACACAAGAGAACATAGATTTAATGTGGAAAACTCTTGTGGAAAAAAATCACGACACAAAATGATAGATCTCTACTATGAAAATAGAAATTACAAAGAGAGAGGACTTACCAGATTCGAATAACTTCTAATCTCACCCTTATTACACCCTTTAAAAACCCTAAAATCCTTTTAGGAACCCTTGGAACTTCTTTAGAAAGTCTTAGAATTACCTCCCAATTCTACATACACCCCTTTATATAAGTTTAGAAAGAAGTAGAATCGGAATAGGACACAAAAATCGTAAAATCTGCGTTTCCGCAGAAAATCTGCATAAAATCTTCGATGTCATCGAAGGTCTATCGATGTCATTGAAAACGGACCAAAACTGTCCAGCGACCAGGGGTGAAAAATTCTCATAATTATCAATGGCATCGAGCAACCTTTGATGTCATCGACGACTGGCTTCGATGTCATCGACAGACCAACAAACAAATTTAAGACATCCGTCTATAACATGGTCCACCAACAATACCTTTGTGATATCCACTTCCCATCTAAATATTGAATTGGTAGAAGGGTAGGAATAAAAAAAGCCATGTAAATCCAAGGTTTAAGTGGCCCACCACACATGCAAAAGTATTTTGAATGGTTTGCATCCACCAACGATGCCTTTGTGACATCCACTTCCACCTAAGTCTGGGATGTGGCCAATTTTTTGGCTTTAGGTTCTTTGACTAGCTCTAAAAAAGATAAAGAGAGTGGATGTCACATGGACATTATAATGAGCCCCACCAAACTCACATGTGCTAGGTGTTCTGCTCTTGTCTCCATGAAACAATGGAGTGATACTGGTTCTTGTTGAGAAGAAAGCCTCTCATCAAATAAGGTAAAATTATGAAAAGCCATTTATCAAAGGCAAAAATATTATTTTAGGATTTTAGGGTTATTTTTTTTTAATAGTCCATCAATTAAAGTCAGCACAAGTAGATAAGTGTGTACTTTAAAAAGACAAATAGTTTAAAAGTAAAGGACTTAAGAGACTTGGATAACACACCTCAATTTAGGCAACTCACAACTTGTCTCATGACTAAATGAAACGGTCCAAGTCACTGCTAAAAGTTCCCTACCAACCCATTTAATAAGTTGGTCACTGTTGAGTATCTAGGACTACGTAAACCAACCGAAATCTCTTACAAGGTTGGCCACACCATAGAAAATAATTGACAACTTTAAATATAATAAAATAATATACATGTATTCTACTTGACGTGAATGGATATAAGACCATTAATCATCCTGCTAGAATAATGGGCCCTACCATGGCAATTTTTGTATGTCAACCAAAAAGCATAAGCTAGACCTTATGAACATTCTAGATAACTTGTTGGGCTGTCCAAGTGTCCAGATGAGACAAAGAGATGATACCTGACCATCTAATGTACCCACATATGAATATTGGATATATGATCAGAGCTTTTAATTGACATGAGGGACAACCAATCATCAACAGAGACCGTCCATTCACTAGTACCATTGGACTTAAAGCCATGTTGCAAAAGTAAGATGGCTGTCAACTCCATCTTTTCATTAAAAAAAAATAAAAATAACGATATAAAACACGCACTTTGATTTTCATCTCTCACCAACTTTCTACAACATGGAAGAATATTATTCCAAAGTATTTAACTACAATGGCTTTGAGAAACACTATAATAAGAATATTTAAAAGAAGTCATGATTCGTCGATGAGGTCCTCATCTAGTAGTGGAACATGTATCAAAGATCAAGCACATGCCACACGTGTTAGAGATATGGGCCATTCATCATGTAGTACATAGAAAAAATCAGATAGCACACTCGTTAAGTGAATCACACATGTGGGTTGAATTTGGATCGACGGACCTTTTGTTTTCTTGCTGACCATTTTTCTCCTATAAGTTTTTGACCTGCTTAATTAATGAGTCAATATTATTTTTTATTCATAGTTTGTTCACGATATAGCCTACCTAATGAATAATTAATTCTCTAACCTTTATGTTGTTAGGCCAATATATATATATATATATATTTTTTTAACATGACTCATGGACGATAGATGGATACCTTTTGGTCATATCCGGCCGATATACACTTCCTCACATAAAAGACTGCTCCAGGACTAGTTGATAGCTGTAAAGTAAGAATCTTGAGTCAAGGAGAGTAAGGTAAGGAAAATAAAATAGTCGCGATTCAAAACCTAAATAAATCTTTCATGGGGTCGGCCTATAATATTATTAATACCAAAGAATACATGTTCCGTGAAGCACGGGCCTTATAGTATTGCATGCACACATGAGATGTGGAATCTAATACTCAATATGGACGTGGGCCACCGCGAAAAACTCTTATTGATCAAAGGATTATAGCCTTGTAAGGAATGCAATGAATCATCTTATCTATCTTTAGAGACATTTATCCAAAATGGACTCTATTAAATGGACTATTCATATTAATTATTGGCCCTTTGATCTAAACCATTCATTTTTTTTTTGAATGGAATTTGATCAAATGGAATAGTTCCTTAGTGTGTAAATTTTCATCATCAGATTAAGACCATTAATGTGCTGGTGTTTACTAAGGTAGGCAGAGCTGCAGTTTAAAAAGTAAATTTGCTAAAATCAAGAGTCTAACATTTCTAGTATTTGTACATTAGTGGCATATTATCAATCTTAACAATTGTATTGTAGACTGGTAAACCTCACCACACATTAGAGCTGGGCATCCAGTTGAGTTGGACCGAGTTTGGGCTGAGTTGACTTGATCCAGTTTTGAAATAGGCCAGACCTGAACTAGAACCGACTTGGTACTGAGTCCAGCATGCTTGACCCGATTTGAGTCCAGGTCTGGCTTGGACTAATCCGAACCGAGTCTGACTAGATCACAAGTACCGAGTCGGCCGGTCAAGTCGGCAACAAATCGAGTTGGGTGTAGTAGGTGTCATGGGCTGAAATCACCACCCAAAGCCTAGATTCACTGGCTAAAATTGCAGCCTCTTCATCAGCTACATGGCATCTCGAATATGAAACATTAGATCTGATTATTTATTTATTTGTTTATAATTTTTTAAATATATTTGTATGAGTCAAGTCAGTACCGAGTTGGATTTTGGGTCGAGTTGAGTCGAGTTACTAGGTGATTCGAACTTGACTCGGTTTGAGTTCGGATTGGACGAAGTCAACTCAATTCGGATTGTCTCACCTACTTGTTCCGATCGAGTAGGATATGAATGACTCGGCCGAGTCGCGTTGTCCCGTGCCCAGCTCTACCACACATTGGGAAGATTGGAAGATCCAAGGGAAATTTTGCTAACGGTCCCTTTAATGGTTGGGCCATTAGATCGTTGAATCATGAGCTCTATCTTGATACATTAAGACACTATTCATGTCTTAACGATACTCTTTAATTTCTTGAGTAACCGTCTTAATCATCCATTTTTAGACCACTGTATCATTCTTTACAACCTGTACATCTCTAAAATTTCATATTGCTTCTATATTATTTTCAAAATATGGGCCGGTCTGGCCCACAGCCTTGGCCCACTTTAAGCAGGCCTTGGACTTATATACTACACCCAGGCCTATTTACAAGGGCATGTTTGTCAATATCATACATAATTAGCCACACCTAGTAAACAACCCAGATCTTACATAAAAGATGATATTGGGCCAGTTTATTTGGCCTGTAATAAGACCGGTCTAGGTTCGAACCTAGGGCAGGTGAGACTTAGACAGACGTAGGCCTAGCCCAAACCTAGCTGCTTGATAGCCTATTTAAAATTATATATATAATAAAGCTTAACACATTGCTTAACAAGGACTATATGCTTTCTCTTTATTTATTTATTTCTATTTTTTTTTATGGGAGCCTCACATGCAACTAGTTGTAGATAAAAAAACCATGCAACCAGCTATGCTATGGACCCACTTTGGTGCATGTAAGGTATCTAATTCACCCAACAAGTATTGTCATAAAAATTAAGATGGCTCAAAAATCATGCTGATCCAATCTTCATGTAAGCCACACTGCAAAAAAAAAAATGGACCACCACCTAAATGAAAACATTGTAAAAGGTAAATATACTCTTAGATCTTACCACCATAGGAGATGAGTGGCTAGAGATTTTCATCAAATAGAAAAGGTATACACAAAATGTAACATGTTGTACAGCTGACAAAGTTGATAAGAGAATTTATATAATCTTGGGACTGAGGATTGTATCAGTCCATCCACTGCTAATAGAAAAGCATTATGTGCGCAATCTGGCATATGACTTATAAAAAAAAATATTTTTTTAAATGAAATGACCATTTTGCCTTTTTCATTTTGGTCCCACCTTGGAACACATGTACATAGCACTTTTTCATTGAGGTGTCGAATAGTCCTCAATATTGATAAAACACATAAATTATGGTGGGCCCCATAGAGCCTTAACATAACTGTCCATCTCTGCCTACGTCTAATGGAGTAATACCCAGTCCACCTGTATCTATAATTTTATGATTATTAGATGGTTAAAAGTAGAATTTTAAGTCATTGGTAGACATCTTATAATAAAAAATCAGCAAAATAAAATATAAAAATTCTTTCTCTGATTCTCTGATATTATATCAAGCAATCACTTGCTCTAAAAGCTCGAGCCACCGGAGAATGATATAGCAACATATATATAAAAGTAATTTAACAAATAATTGTAGAGAAGACCTTTCCATTTTTTTTTCAAAGTATTTTAACTCATTCGTTGACATAAGAGTTTCTATTTTTCTAAAGTTGGGTGACCGCTCTTTTATTTCAGATGGGAAACTTTACATGTGGGCCACACATGCTTTTGAATTTTCTCTTGTACGATGGAGAGTTGAAAATTTCTTCATTATCTACATGTGAGGGGGTTTACGTCGTTTTTTATGGCCTAATTACACAAGAATATCAAAGGTAGACTATAATTTACAAAAGAAATGGACGGATGAAAACGCTTCGGAAAAGTTATTCTAAGACTGTGGATGTAAATGGTAGGACCCACATGATGGATGGCTTGGATCCCTTGGTCTAGCACTTTAGACGGCTCGGCATACCTCTGATTATAATGACGAGGTCTGGTGCACATGTGCCAAGTGATGACACGTGCGTGAGATCTGAGCTTTCCACCCGGTGTTTATATCTTCTGGCTTTAAAATAAGGGAAGCAGATCGTGTACTGAGTAAACTCTGTGGGGCCTACTGTGATATAAATATCTTATCCACGCCGCCCATCTGTTTTATCATCTTATTTTAGAGCATGAGACAAAAATAAAAGCATATCCATATCTCAGGTGGACCACACCACAGGAAATAGTGTGAATTGAACACCCACGGTTGAAAACTTTTTGGGGTCCACTCAAGTTCTAGATCAAGCTGATATTTGTGTTTTACATTCATCCATATCTGAGTGACCTTATGAAAAGATTGGATGACGAATAAACATCATTGTAGGCCCTAGGAAGGTTTCAACGGTGGACCTCATTATTCCCTCTGTTTCGTGTGTTGTGGTCTACTTGAGTTTTGGATATGGTTCAAGTTTGGGCTCATGCTCTAAAATGATCAGTAAAAATAGATGAACGGCATAGATAAAATACATACATCCACGGTGGGCCCCACAGAGTTTATCAAGCGTTCTGAGTTACTGAGTACGCAATCCGCTTTTTTTTTTTTTAAGAGTTCGTTTCAAACCTACGGTGGCCCACACCAAACCAAAACAAATGGATGGCTGAAATAAAACCGTCTGATTCTCAACCAAATGGAAGGCTCAGATCGGCAAAGGTGCTCCATATTAGCACGTGTGCCCCGTGTATGGATTGGTATCGATACACACCCGTGTGGAATTATCAAACCTCATTGCGAGTATAGACTTTATAATCTCTTAAAAACATTGAATCTCCACAAGTGTGACGGTCGGTCCATCAGAATGCACTTATTAGCCGTAGAAATTGTGGGGCCCACTTCAGATGTGACGTAAACTAACATTACACGGCACTGGACACGGATTACATCTGATCTACTGAAGTCGGAAGTTAGGTGGGTCAACCGAGATGTTTGTGAGAAGTCAACCTCGTCCGTCCGTTTTGTGGGCTCACGACGGTGAGCGGTGGAGATTGATGGTACACCGTTGAAACATTCGTGAAACCACGACAATAGCTTCCGACCGTTGAAACATTCGTCGCACCACAAAATTCTAGTGGGCCCCACCTAGTTTCCAGCCGCGGGTATTTCCTGCGGCGCGTCCACACTCGACGCGGATTGCAAGCGGTCGGAAGTTAGGTGGGCCCATTGATTTAGGTGGACTTGGTCGTCCACTCCCTTTGCCAGCTCATGATACGCATGAGCTAATAATGAGGCAGATTGAAAGCTCGATCTGCCTCATGAACGGTTGGGACAGTTTTAGATCAGGCAAATAACCTTATGAACGGTTGAGATGGCATATAAACATGAAAGTGGACCCAAAAAGGTTTCAACGGCAGTCATTTCTCTCCCAACCTTTTCCTGTCGTGTGGCTTACTTAAGTTTCAGATCTGCCTCATTTTTCATCTCATGTCCTAATATAAGCTTGCAAAACGGATGAACAGGATAGATTTCTTAAAAACATCACGGTGGGCCCCACCGAACTTAGGCAATCCGTTCCCCACCACACCGATGTCCTAGAAACTTCCTATTGGTTGACATCAATGGATGGTCAAAATGAGATATAGTCAAACCTCTGATTCCTTTCTGATTTCGTCTTGTGAGAAATCTACAGTGGCCAACGATTTCGATTGTTTGATTATTTAATCACATCTGTTAGGCGCCGCATGTATTATTTCCGAGTGCACGTGTATGAAGCATCATACTCTGCCAGAGTATGAAATAACAGGCACATTCTTCTCTTTTAACTTACAAATTTACAATTAACCTAGAGACCTGATCTAGGGACTAAACTTCCATGCACATAGTTGCATCTGGACACGTTGGTATTTATATCACCTATCTGGACCGTCCATTTTTATTTTTTATTTTTTTTTATAGTCCCTGCTTCTTCTAGCAATGTACAAGAATTACAGCATCCGTGACTATAACTGGACGGCTTGGATCATCTTATCACTATAATTTGTCTAGGAAGCCTGTGGAGAGTGGTTTAGGGCAACGGACGGTCCAGATTGATGAAATGGATTTTACAGATATCCAAATCCAACTGGGTGCAATGGATGGTTCCCACATGCATAGGTCACCAGATTTTCGCAGGTTTCCTCGAATATATCCGACGCATTCCAAATTTCCAATATGGTACGTCGGGACTATAACGTTTGAATCGAGAATCCTTCAATGATCTAAACCGTTTAAACGATGGGTCTCACTTTTTATGGTGGATAAACAGAAAATTAAATCTTTAAATTGAATTAACTTAATCTATGATCAATTGACTCTTTTTCTTTGAATATGGACGGTCAATATGATCTTTATATAATCAAAGGGCAAAAATATTTAATCTGGGAGATTTTCCAGGCATCCCCCATCCAAGGGGGATCCCTGTCACACAAATGGATGGGGAATTGAAAAACGTCCAAATCCAACGGTTAAAATCATTTAAAAAGTCTACGATGTACTCTAGCAAACCTCTTGTCTTAAATTACAAAACCGGAATCGCATTAGAAAAAGAAAAGGAAATATTAGATTTTTAGTTGACGTGGTTGACCTCGAAATGTGTATGAAATTCGGCAGAAAATCTCATTTTCATTTTCATTTCCATTTCATTTCATTTCTATCCATGAATGACTTCAAGGAACCATCTCAATGGACCACAAGGTTACCGTCCATCGACTGCATACATCCAACGTGTTAACTATATGAGAAATCCAAGCCGCTTGAAATGTTGGCCCCTCCTCGAGGGCCTGGGTTTAACTTTAGGCATGGGTCCTACCTTTTTAACGGTTCAGATGTATTTTATATGCGACATATTGACTAGGATAAAATAGTGGGAGATTTGTGGACGGCTATTTTTTATTTTTTAGTGCGTGGCAAAAATAGTAAGATAAGGAGCTTATCCGCAACAAAAGTAATCAAGTGATGTCATGCAAGGAAGATGTCCCACGTGGAGCCAACGGATGGATGCTGGTGTTTGTGCTGTCCATATCGGTGGGGCCCACCCGAGCTAGTGATGGAGCACTATAAGCTATCTGGAAGAAAGCTTTTCGACACTAAATCCTGTTTACCTAATAAAGGTAAAAGGGAGTTTTGTTGGAAACTAAGCTTTTTATCTGTTATAAAAGCGACTAAGGATCTAACCCTATCAAAATGGTGGGCCCCACTTAGGATCTCAATCAATCGATATCAATCTTTTGGGTGAGCAGAAATAGTTAGGCCGGCGGCTCCATTTTCCAATAAGTGTGATTTTGTACGTTGGTTTCCTAGGTGGGGTCCACCTTGACTTCTAAATTGTCGTGCCACGTGCAAAGCTTGAATGATAAAAACCTGGTATGAGTCGACTCAGAAAGTGATTCCACTGCGATGAAAGTCCGGATGGTGCGTTTGATCATGGGTCCTTTGTCGAATGACCATCAGCAGCAAGTGGGTCCCACTCATTCGTGTCTCAATGGACGTGGATTGCCGGAGGCCCCTGTGGAAAGTTCCCGCAATGGGAATTTAGGTTGGGCGCACAGTGATGTTTGTCTGAATTCATTACATTTCATCTGTTTTACCAGCTCATGCTATGTCAAAAGCATAAACAATGAGGTAGATCCAAAATTCAAGTGGGCTTACATGATGGGTACCAGCTTGTATTAAACGCCCACTGTTGAATAATAATGAGGCTACTGAAGTTTTTGATCAAGCTAATATTTTTTAGTTTATCCCAGTGAGAGTGATCTTATAAACAGTTTCGATGACATATATACATTATGGTCAGTAGGATTTCCCTTCCCTACTTTTTTATGTTGTTTTGCCCACAGTTTTGTATATGCCTTAATTTTGAGACTGTCTTAACATGAGCACTCAAAATAGATGGGTGAAGTGGATTTCTCAAAAACACATGGTGCGCCGGTCGTAGCTTTAGTTGGGAAGGCGAATTGCATCTTACTCCTGCCAGGGCCTCTGCGGGGGGCCACTATAATGTATGTATTTTATCTATGCCATGGGCTAAACAACAAGGCAGATCCAAGGCTCAAGTGGGCCATACCACAGGAAGCAGTGGTGATAATGATACCACTGGTGAAACCTTCCTAAGGCTCACCATGATGTTTATTTGCCATCTAACATGTTCATGAGGCCACACAACTTGATGAAGGTAAAACACTATGCCTCAAGAAGTTTTTAACCATAGGCATTTAATCCCCACAAATTTCTATAGTGTGGCCCACTTGAGTCTTCGATCTACTCCTTCCTGGGCTTATATCTTAAAATGGATAAATGCCTTAAAATGATCCCTTAAAATGGATGGATGAATCTACCTCCTTTTTTAGCTCATGGTTGAAAATGATTAGTTGAAATGGATGAATGCCCTATATGATAAAACACATACATCATGGTTGGCCCCACAGACCCCCTTGCAGGATGAGTCGTCCTAGCAGGGGTAGGACGCAACCCATATCCTTTTGTCGGGTCGTAGGCAATAGGCATCTCATTTCAATCTATTGTACCTTGGATTCATCCTAGTTTCCCTAGCATATGCTTGTCATGCACAGCAAATCTTAAGCACCCAAATAGTGGGACCCACTGTAGATGGATTATAACCCCACAGTATGACATCAAATGGTGATGTTTAGCTTTAATTTAAACACAAGGACATATGTGTAGTGCTTGGCTTCGCCCGATCGGACCGCCATTTGGTAATTTATCTTCTCTACTTTTTTCTTTTCTTTTTTTGTCAATTGTATTACATTTCTTATCAATTTAATAAAATCGGCACTTTGCTTGATATTTTTTTTACTGCTAAGTGCTATTTTGTTCACAAGCGGTATAACCAATCACCATTGTGATTAAAAAAAATTAACAAATTTAAAAAATAAAATTGCTTCCTAGGTATAGATAACTCATTTGAATGACTAACCCTCATCTTCATAAATTAGTTAGGCCGATCTTCATAGATTTGATCTTAACCCAGCTATTTCAGTACCATGTGTCACAAGGCGTTTGATTTTATTCAAGTTGTAATGACTTTAGAGCGTCTAGAATATACATACACATAACATGTGCAATCAAATTTTAGCCAAGCACTACACATATGATCCCTTAAAATGGATGGATGAATCTACCTGCTTTTTTACCTCATGCTTGAAAATGATTTGTTGAAATGGATGAATGCCCTAAATGATAAAACACATACATCATGGTTGGCACCACAGAGCCCCTTGCAGGATGAGTCGTCCTAGCAGGGGTAGGATGCAACCCATGTCCTTTTGTCGGGGTCCTAGGCAATAGGCATCTCATTTCAATGTATTGTAGCTTGGATTCATCCTAGTTTCCCTAGCATATGCGTGTCATGCACAGCAAATCTTAAGGACCCAAATAGTGAGACCCACTGTAGATGGATTATAACCCCATGGTATGACATCAAATGGCGATGTTTAACTTTAATTTAAACACATGGACATATGTGTAGTGCTTGGTTGGAATTTGATTGCGTGTGTTGTTTGTATGTATGTTCTAGACATGCTTAGGTTGAATACGACTTGAATAAAATCAAACACATTGTGACACATGGTACTGAAATAGTCAGGTTAAGATCAAATCTGGGAAGATCGGCCTAACTATTTAGCCACTTATTACAATAAATCAAATAATTTACGAAGATGAGGGTTAGTCATTCAAATGAGCTATTTTTACCTTGGAAGCAAGATTTATTATTATCATTATTATTATTTTTAATCACAATGGTGAAGGGTTATATCATTTGTGAACAAAGTAGCACTTAGAAGTAAAAAATATAAAGCAAAGTTCCTTTTTTATTAAGCTAATAAGAAATGTAATACAATTGACAACAAAAAAAGTAGAGAAGATAAATTACCAATGGCAGTCCGATCAGGCGAAGCGACCTGGACAGTCTCGACCGTTGTGATTTGGCTAACTAATCGTAGCCTAGATAAATCAAGTATGGCCTTAAGGATTTGAAATCCAATGATGAGGTCATGGATGAAGAGCTAAATTAATTCCAACTTACAACAATGCATTTGATAGAAGTGGATGAAACTAAGTTAAGACTATGCTAATGGATCTAGACTTGTTGTGGCGTTTTGCTGGACAGAAGTTGAAGTTGAGAGACTGGACTAATTTAAACATCCATGTGAGATGAAAAAAGAAGTAGACAACATTATGCTAAATAAAAGAATATGTTTGATTGGATTGACGACTGGAGCTCTTCGTTCTTCGTTGCTTTTGTACACGTAGATAGATAGTACCGTCGTATATGATCCCCTTTAGCTTGCGGAATTGATCATCCAATTATTTAGCAATCTTGGCCTACCATAATTCTAATTCAAGATAACTATTCAAGACAACTAACGAGTACGTATTGTCGTATAATTCTTTATGAGTTCCAATCCCGCACATCTCCTGATATTGTAGGACTTCTGGCATAACACGTCTCTGATAAAGACATCCTTCTTCTTTCTTTTTTTTTTCTTTTTTTTTTTTTTAATTTTTATTTTTTAAACACACAAAACCCTCACACTCAAACACACCACATGGGTACTTGAACCATGATCTCTATGTTGAAATCCACATATCTATCACATGGCAAAGATGCGTTTTTTTTTTTTTATAAAAAAAATAAATTTTATTTTTAACACATCCTCACACCGACACACACTACATGGGTATTGGAACCATGATGTCAATGTTGAAACCCACAAGGTCTATTACACGGTAAAGAATTTTTTTAAAATATATATATTTTATTTTTAAAGGCACCCTCACACCCACACACACTACATGGGCATTGGAACTGAGGTTTGAAAGCCAGGTGGGTTGATGTTCAACCGTTGTCCAATCCAAGGTTCTTATACCTCAACCCTAACCCTAACCCAACCCAACCTAACTTTAGGTTGGGAATTCTCAACCCAAGCCCAACCCAAGTGGGTTCGGTCAGGTTGCCTGGATGGATATATGTTAATATTTTTGTTATTAAATTAATTTATTATATTTTCAATACACCTCTTATTATTTGTACCTATGATTTTATTAATTTTATATATGTAGTTATAATAAAGAAGTTCATTTTTTTTTCTAAACAAACAAGCTAAAATATAGGACAAATACTCCTTTAAAAATTGTGTTGTGTAGCAGTAAATATATTTGGGAGAGAGAAATTTGGCGTATCTTATTATCTTGGGTTATCGAAAATGATGTGGACAAATGAAACCTGACAGCATTGGAATTTCCTATGCCTTCAACGTACATGATCTGCACTCAATTATAATTCATAAGGAACTTACATATCGATGGGGTTTGAGTTGGGTTGGGCAACCCGAGACTTCTACCTAACCTTGACCCAAGTTTTCATCAGTTTAATGTTTGTATAACCCAAGCCCGATATTGAACCCGACACATCGTGCCCAAGTCCAACCCAATGTTGGGTCGATCACGGGTAAGTCAGGTTGAACTCAACTCTAATCGAACCATGACCTCAATTGTTGAAACCCACCGGTCTACTGCATGTCAAAGATGTCCTTTTATCTTTACAATCTTCATCTACTGCTCTATGGTATTTCATCCTAAAGTACGGACAGGGCCTAAACTGTTATAAAATAAATGATTTTATAAAATATATTTTAAAGTAAATATATATATATATATATATATATATATATATATATATATATATATATATATATATATATATATATATATATATATATATAATATAAAAGTTTTGTAAAAAGCCTTTTTGAGGGCTTTGAGAATAGTCCCACATGGGAAAGGGAAGAGAAGTTTTCTTAGTTTATATGAAAACGGTGGAGTACCTTATTATTTACCCACATAGTCCATGGACCGTGGTACGCACTGGATCGAACACCCGCGCGTGCTCGGGCTTGAGCTCGGTGCGAGGGCATGGGCATGTGAAGCAGTGTGGCTGTAGAGGCGCTAGTGGCGCACTTCGACGTGCGCATTGTGTCACTCCCTTTGCGAATAGGTGCGAGCCGCGGTGCGACTGGGTGGGTAAGATGAGTGGCTAGTTGGAAGGGAAACTAGAGGACTGAGAGAGAGGTCTTCCAGTATATATAGAGAGGCTGAATATGACTGTTGCAGTAGAAGTGTAACTGCAGTAACATTAGTGTAGAAACCATGATATAACCGCTGCATGGTTAACCCAACAGCTAGAAAACGGCTAGCTACCGTCTCACAACAGTCAACATGTAACAGCTTAATGGCCCATGCACAACAGTCAGAAAACAGCCATAAAACGGCTAGTTTTCTCCAACAACTAGAAAACTATATAAATAGGGTCTGGATGGGTTTCCAAATTATCTCTCAACCCACTCCAGCAGACCCATACGAACTGAGACAGTCACTCCTCTCCTATACTCCAGTAACTCCAGCAAGATAGAAAGGTTGAACCATTGCTTGAAGAACAGACCAGTGATGTGGTCTAGAATGGTTCAACTGAACTAGTAGCTGAAGAACTGACCAGTGCAATGGTCTAAATCACAACTTCTCTTCTCTTCTCTTTTTTTTTTTGGGATTTTTTCTTTTATTGTACTTTTGTCAGAATGTGTGTAAAAGAGTTCCATTAGTGGGCCTTCGTGTTGGCTAAACGCAGACCCACATCAGGCTCGTCGTATTTTAGAAGTGGTTTGCTTGTAATCTATTGGCATACTCAATTCACTTGAGTAGGGGCAAATAATGCTTTAAGGATAACGTCCTAGACGTGCTTCAGCCTATCCTTATTTCAGATCTTGGATTTTTCAAATTCCATATTTTATAGACAAAAATATTATTCTGTAAAAAATTTTCAACATAAACATATACCTAATAGATGAATAATCGATTACGAACAATGAAAAGTAGTAAATAATCGAAATTCAACAATCAAGTGCTCCTTAATCAAGGGTCAGGATTCTATTAATTTGATTTTAAGAAAACAAACAATATATGCTGTTTCCTAACATTGGATGATCTGGATTCCAGGGATATGACATGTGTACGTATTATATAAGTAATTTAACAACAACTTATCAACAATATCTAATCTGAGATGAGAGTCTACAAATCACACTTTAATCACAGCATATCTTATATGTGCTTTAGCCTGATTTGGATCAATTATTATTATTATTATTATTATTATTATTCAAAATATTTTATTTTAAAATATTTCCAACGAAATAGGTTGGAATATTTCAATCCTATTAACTCTTTTCTTTTGAATATGCACTACTTCGATTAGCTGGTGTACCTCACATTAGCTATATAGCTGCCGTATTGATGTAAGCAAATTTTAAAGGCTAATCATGAGGTATATGTTATATCCAAACCGTCTATCAATTTGGCGAGCTCGTCTTAAGTTTGAGACGAAAAATAAGACATATCTAACTGTCAATTGGACCACACTGCAAAAACCAGTAGGGGATTAAATGTCTACCATTGAAACCCTTTTTGTGGGACAGAAGTTTTGGACCAATATGAAATTTGTTTTTCCTCTTCATTCAGGTCTTTGTGACCTTACAAACAAATTGGATGTAAAATAAATGTTATGTTGGGCCCTAACAATTGTTTAACGGTTAAAATCACTATCTCCGCTGCTATTTATAGCGTGGTCGCAGATGATCTTTAGATATGATTCATTTTTTGGATAATGCTAGCTTTAAAAATAGGTAAACTGGGTAGATATAATAAATACATCACTGTGGTGCCATGTAACTTTGATCTCCTTTGAACCGTTCGTACAACTCGGAGCTTGAGGAGCGTCCGTGCTCGTCTTCTCACGACACGTACCTACAGCAGCTATGTAGCTGATGTGTGGCATACCAGCCAATTCACTTCCTTTCTTTTTTCTTTTTAGAACATTGGTAGAATCTTCCCATGTTAAAGATTTTCTGGCTATCATAATGGGCCATCATGTAAAAGGTTTGGTTCTTTGCAAGATGAGACTATGTCCAACTTCTACCGGGCCGACGTAATAGATAGATTGGGATGTATAGTAATACAGAGAGCGACTTGGCTGCGACCCTCGATCCAGCAATGTCAATGAGACCCTTACCGTAGGGCCCACCTATTGTATATCCACACGGTTCATCTGATTTTTCAGATTATTTTAGATGATATTCCCAAAACCTAGGCAGATAAAAATTTCACGTGGATTACACCACAGCAAATAGTAGTTATTGACCATTAAAAATCTTGTGGACCACGAAAGTTTTAAGAACAAGCTGATATTTATTTTTTCCTTGTATTTTTGACATTATCAACAAGTTGGATGGCCAATAAATATTACGGTGAACGCTAGAAGCTTTTAATGGTGGGTGTTCAATGACCACTTTTTCCTATGGTGTGGTCCACCGGAAAATTTTATGTGCTTCATTTTCGGTACCATGCACCAAAATAATCTGAAAAAACATATAGACGGCGTGGATATACAGTTCATACATGGGAGTGGTCCCTGTTGTCAGGGTCTCACCCACATCGCTTCTGTAAATACAATAGAAGAACCGCAAGTGGGTGCATCTATCAAATAGGTGGGTGGAAACAGTACTCCTTTATTGTTGCCATTGGATAGTTTCGTAGTGCCCGGAATTTTTTGCTTGGTGGGGCCCACTCACTAAAGCCAGTTGGTACTGACAACGACGTTGGACCTGGCCCATCTTTTGCAAGATCTATCGACTAATGTCGGTCAAACTACTCTCACTGAAGAAGAAGAAAAAATCAAGAAGACTTTCGAGACATCTCCCATCCACAGGTAGGTCCATCGGATGAACGGTTTGGATCAACGATTCATGACTAGTGGGAGTGTGGGACCCATATTTGATCATTATGACGTACCATATTAATAGCGATTTTTATTTTTATTTTTAATTATCTATTATTATTATTTTTTTTAAGGTTAGCTTGTCAGTACACACACCCATCCAACCCGTACAACATCATCAGGTTCACCTTGCACAAAAATCAACGACATCCAGTCATCGAGTAGATAAAACTTGTATTTTACTATTAATCAATGGCTATAATTATTTTCTCTGGTATGGCCCACCTGATGTGTAGATTAGGCTGATTTTTTATAAGGTGTTCCAAATGGGCGGGTCCAACCTATTGGAAGGATTGGATTTAAAATTCACTTAATACGTTGGAAGTCATCTGCTGGGTGGACCCTACTCGTGGTCCAACCGGTATAATATAAAAAATTCCACTAACCACATGGGATAAACGAAGATAGAGATGCACCCGAAGGTAAAAACTTTGATACTCTAGCAGAATACGATGATCCATACACATGCACTTAAAAACTGTACAGGTGGCATATATGTGGATCAGATAAGCTGTCCATCTTGTGGGCCGTCTCTACAATGTCCAAAATGATTAATGACTGGACATCTGATGGATGTATAAATCAATGGTCCTAGTTCAACAAACAAAATTCCATCAACCCCGGGTTAGGAAAACCCAATCAAGCTGATTTTAAACTGTGACCTATCTACAACGTCTTTTTCAGTGCCTTAACGGTTTGATTTGAGTTAGATATATTGCTTGCATACCATACGTGAATGCATGCACATGAACCATCATACTCAGTTAGAATATCATATAATTCCTCAATGAGAATTGTTCTCAACTTTTATAATGATAGGGAAAGGGTGAGTAGAGCACCAAGAGCCACATCAGCTTTTTGTTGATGGCCCATCTTGCTTATAATGATGGCCACATATGAGGCAAGGGTTGCGTTTGGAAACACTATTGGAATGAATTGCAATTTGATTGCTTTCGTAAAGAGAAAAATGGCCAAATTCCAATTACCTTCCATTCTATTCATGTCATATCAATTTGATTAGGTCCACCCGGAAGCTTTACAAGTGTTAAACTCCCTTGATATATATTGGTGTACACTAAAAGCTGTAGTTATTCGACATGATATTAGAACAGAAGGTCAAGTATTTGAATCCCATGATATACTCTCATGAGGTTAGGAAAATCGTCTAGTCGGGGATAAGGAAATCAAGCTATTAATCTATTTAAAATATGTGGCCCACATTCTTTTAGATATCTTCCTCTACCTGTGACGTTACTGTTGATACTTAAATAGAGTGTTTTTAATCTGGTGTGCAGTGTTGTTTGGTCGACTAAAGCATGCTGTGATGTTTCCGGTCGATTTAGATCTGCTGTGGTTGACTGAGAGTGTTGATGTCTCCGTCGACCAAAGTTGTGACTGAGTGGAATGCGCAAGTGCACGATTTTGTTTCTAATTTTATATGGAAGTGTTTAAATACATTATAATATGATAATATGGTTAAGAATGAAAAGAGTTTAACACGTTTTAAAGGGTTTTGAGGGAGAAGCTAGGGTCTTTCACCTGTAAGTTGTTTTATCTCTTGTAACTTTCTAATTATAGTGGATAGATCGTCGCTTGGTGTTGTAGTTTCTGTCGCAATGATTTTTTCACTGTTCTCAGTGGTTGTCTGATTTTTTATTTTTTATTTTTTTTCTATTACATCGCGTGATTCCGTGTAAGGTTGATTTTGCACCGGATAAGTCGTGTTTGAGCTTATCGCACCCCTAACAGTTACACACCTGCTTCCGGTGAATTAAGACATATTTAAAAAAATCCATCAATATCTCCATCATTTCTTGATTTAGGATTTGTGAGTGGACCGCAATCTAACAACTTTGGTTGATCCAACCTCTTTGAAAGTAACACAATTGCAACTGGGGCACTGTTTTTATTCGAATGATATGAAAGGCGATTGCAATTCAGTAATTTAATCCTCTACAGCTAATTAGTGTAATTCTATTTAATACTGCATCAACACAACATAAAACATCCAAGACACTTGCATATGTGACAATACTTATTTAATATATGTTCCGTACCTAACAAGTTCCAGCACAAGTATTGACAATGACATTCCAAACCATGTTTGGGCACAATCAGTTGATCGAATGATCAAGATGAGAAAATGGAGGATTTGAAAAGGAATATAAAAGGCAATATTGAGATATTTTCTGTCCTTTGTCATGGTGTGATCATGTCGACGGGAAAACACTCTGAGATATTTTAGTTAGTTACATGAAAAAGATTTTTTTTTTTTCTTGAGATACAAGCTTTAATAAATGCTATTTGATTCTGCTTAACCCTAAGTGTAATCGCTAGGGCTCACATACCCAATTTAAAGGCTGAACATATGATTACTCTGGGCCCCACACCTGACAGCGGTAGGAAGAGGCAGCCCATGCTCCACCTCTCATTTGGGTCCATAAGGTTAGGTAGGAGAAATATCCAGGATACCCCCCACACAATCGATACAATGTAGTACTTTTCTGGAAAGTGATGGTTAACAAATAGAAAGACCTGGATACACTGGCAGTGTGTGATGGATGATACATAGGCGCTAAAAAATTGCATACATGATATGCAAGTTAAATTAAGCTGTCCAAGTTATGGATCCCAGTTTAGATGTCTCATTAACAAAAAGAAATTATGTTTATTTGATTATTTGATCCATCATCTGTCGTATTTCAACAAACAAGTGTATGCTAATAGAGGTTTCCGCTAATCTGATTTTTGGGATTGTGACTTAGCAATAGTGGGTTTCACAATTTAATTAGTTTAATATGTACTAGTCCTGAGTGTCTGTGTATCAAGTGTCACTCTGCCAGTGTATGAAAGAACTCCCCTTATACATTTTAGTAGAGGTGGGCATCGAGTCGAGTCGGATTGGATTAGGTCCAACTCGATTTGATTCGGTTTTTGCGAGTATCTGACTTGAACTCGATCCGATTCGGGACTGAGTTCAATAGGGCTGACTCGATCCGAATTGATTTCTTTGCTGGCCTGATCTGAATCGAGTCTAACTCGGTCAGGGAAATCGAGTCGGATCGAGTTGAGTCTGTTCGGTCGATTCAGACTGAGTTGCGTTAAGCCGAGTCAGAGACTCTTGTGCTAAGAAGGAAACATGAGGGAAATCGGGAGAGAGTGAGAGAAAGAAGGAGATGAGGGAAATTGTGAGAAAAAGGAGGAGAGAAAGAAGAAGTTGAGGGAAATCAGGAGAGAAAGGAGGAGAAAAAGGAGGGAAGGAGAGGAAATCGGCTGGGGCGGTGGGTAGGGTTAGGGTTCGGATAGAAGAAGGGTAAAGGTAGAAAAAAAAGAGTAAAATCTGACTTTATACTACCTAATTCTAGTCCGGATCAAATTTGGATACGACTGGATTGGATTGGATCGGATCAAGTTGCTACATGACCCAAACTCAACTCAGTTTGGCGACGGATCCGAGTGGATCTACTCGATCTGACCCAACCTTGGCTTTCGGTTTGGGTCGGATTGGATCCGACCGGTTAGGTTGAGTTGGGTCAGATCCTGGCCACCTCTACATTTTAGTTTGCATAAAAGAATCTCTCTAAAATCAAATGCATGGAATATCATATCTCCATCAGTTAGCATTTCAATATTTCTTTTAGATTAGTTAGTCTAATAATGTAGCAGGAAGTTTGGCGGTTCACCCCAAATTGCAAGTGGGTACAGAGTCATTTTTTATCCGTTTTTCGAGGTCGATTTGGTTCCCATTTCACATTCCACCTCAAACATAACCAAATGAGAAAGCGTGGACATCCAAACAGGCGCTAATCCTTAAGTTCTTGGATAAACAAGATTACAATAATAACTAGTAATTATTTGGTAAGTGCCTCTACCACCTGTGAAAGAATTCTCCATTGAAGTGGGTTACTGTCACAAGAATCCAATCACATCAGTTCTAAAAAAATTGCTCTTTTTGGCACTTTGGTTGCTTTCGCTCATTTTAAAATCATCATGGCCATGAGAATATAATGTTTTTTTAATTCAACCCGCATACAATATGTGGAATGTAACCAACACCTTATATGTTTATCTCTCTATATATATGGGTGTGTGAGTATTATAAATTATAGTACTCCTGATTACATTAGAAACATGGACAGTCGAATCCATCGATCTCGACTTTCCATCAGGGCCAACGCACATCTTATAAGTTATGGTGCGAAAATAGCATTGATTGAATGATCTAATCCATTCATAAGTTGGTCTTCTCTTTTATAGTCATTCATTTTCCAAGCTATGGATGGGATAGTTAGGATTTATTCCCAAAACTTTCTCCCTTGAATGAAAAGCAATCCATGATCAGCCCCAACAGACAGATTGCTCAGATTATCAATCGGGCCTATTTTTTCCATCAATGATCTCAACCATCCATTTTACAGGTTATTGATAAGATGGTTAGAACAGTTGGGTGGGCATGAATTTTGCATGTTAGCCCAAGAACTATCTGTTGTATCTAATGGACCGTTCAAGTTCGGATACAACTAGGAGCATTGTAAAAGAAGATATATATAAATGTATGTAGAGTCCACTGCCTCAGAAGCCACACAATTTCCTCTTTGTCATCATTGGGGAAGCTCAAAAGATAAGATAAGCATGTCTCCATTATACACACACAGGTAAGTCTCTTATGTTAGTTTTGTGGCATTTAAAAAATGGTTGTAACTTGTATTCCTCAAATGTGGCGATGATGTTCAGCTGTCTCAGCCATCTTGCGTAGCAGGTGCGTGAATAAGAGAAAATATATTACTATATAGTCTTCTGAAAAATAGCCCTTGATTTCATAAAAAAGAAAAAATTTCTAAAAAAAAGATAAATAAAAGTGATATCACTAGTGAAAAGTTTGAATAAAATAATTTAAAAAAATTTCTTTATATGACTTATATAAGTTTTGAATTCTAAATTTATAATTTTTTCTAAATAGTAAGATTTTCACTTCTTTTTTTTTAATTAAAATAGTATATGGTTTCTAAACTGATTCTTTACAATAACTCAAATAAGAATTTTAAGCGTGGAAGAATTTTAAAAACCCTAACATAAATTAAAAATAACAAAAAATATAATTTCTTAAAAATAATAAATTTTACCATTAAATGATTTACTTTTTAAAAACTATTTAGGAGTCGATAGTCATTAGCATTGTCGGACATGTAGAGCCCGTCAACAACTTTCAAATGATATATTATGCATTTGAATTTTCTATCTCAAATTTTTTTTCAATCTTAACTATTCATGGACCTTTCTTTGACTTCATTCTATATCAGCATCCAAATTTTGAGTCCCATTCTGAATGGAGGATATTTCTAAAATCATGCTAATCACAAATTCTAACCATTTAATTAATGCCTATAAAATAGATGGTTAAAAGTAAAAGAGTAGTCCAAATTTAAAGGGAAAACTTAGATGGTGAGTATTATGTTCTTAGTGCAAATTTGTCAAGGATTTGGAAAATCTAAATTATTGACGTCGGAAAGAGCGTGGAAGGATAAAGAGAAATATCATTACCTTCTTCAAGGCAACAGGACTTTAAATCCACAAGGCATTATGGCCCTCAAATCCAAAAGAGGTTTTATTTATTTATTTATTTTTAAATCGAAATACTTCATTAAAATTTCTCTCAACTGGGATTACAAAGATTTAAAAAGTTTAAGAATAAAAAGTTATATTTGAACTAAAACTTATTAATAATAAGTTTTTCGAAAAATGGAAGAATTAAATAGGTATAAGTCGTTTTCTCATGAAATGAAGCAACGCGATGCACTCACCGGTGTTAGTTGGCTTATAATGAAATTTGGGTTAAAATTCATAGGTCAGACGTCTTATAACTCATTTCATGTCAAAAGTTATGGTTGGTTTATGGTTTATATTTTGATCAGCATTTTTCTCAATTGAGAATAAATTTTTTTGATCTGTTCACACCTCGGCATAGTTACATCATGCCCTAGGTAAGACTAGGCCCATATCCGATGGATTATGTGGGCTTTTATTCAAGCTTTTTTCAGTCCATCTCGGCCAATACTAGATCTGCGGCCCACTCTACATCAATTATCATTTTAAGAGTTACCACTTTTTAAAGAGATATAAAGTCCATGTGTTTGGACCACAATGGCCGGAAATGATAACTTCTAACATGTCAAGTGCATCTAAAATCTGATCATTCCAATAGCTGGCCCACCATGAGGACCACTTAGTGCAAAAATCAGCCCTATCCATTCATCAAGTAGACCACACTTACAAACATCAGCTCTCTTTACTCATTATGTGGACCACACTATGAAAACAATATGTAGCTATTGATAAATAGCAAAATACAAATGTGGTCAATTTGACCACTGAATATCGTACTTTTTGCAAAAAGTGACCTTCATGATGAGTCCAACCTATTGGACCGTTTGGATGTCACAAACATATGAAAGGTTAGAAGTTATCCATAGGATGGACCATAATTTATAGTCCAATGCGCTTGACCTGAGATGTTCTTTTTTAAACGGTGGAGAACTAACATAGGAGTTTAGCCCCACATAAAGACAGCACCATGGTGGGCCCCACAGAAGTATGGGTGATGATATACGTTCCAGCGTATGTGATGACCCCCTTGCATGTATTTGAATAAATAAAAGACACATTTTCCACGTTCCTACCTTTGTGGAGTGACCCAAACGCAATGACAGTGCTGCATGCGTCCACTTAAGATACAATAATCCAACTTAGTCTCAATGCTTGCAATAGTTATAACCATTTCGGCCATAAACTAATCTAGATTGACTGATCCAGATCACGCAGTGGGGCCCACTTGGACCGATTGGATCATGGCTCGGAAACGTAATCCCAAATCCAACGGTTTCAGTACCATGATAAGGGCTACAAAAATCCTGGGGTTCTACGTACCATTCAAATAGTGGGTCCCACTGATCACTGGGTTAGGATCATCCGATCATTTCATTTTTTTTCTCCAAATCTGTACAAGCTATATTGTCCCCATTATGGACGGTCTGGATGGACGGGTATATGTGTAGTCACGTGTGCTAATAGCTGCGCGTGATCACCAACCATGATACTCCCTCATAAAATATTCCCATTTGATTTCAATCACTTATTATAAAAACCATAGACTAATCAAAACCCAAATCTGCCAATCCCTTAAAAATAGTGAGGCCTTCGTGACTACAGTGAACATTGCAGCATATTCAGTCAGGTAGTGACCTGATGACTGTGGGCCCCACCTTGATGTATGTGTTGTATATCCACACCGTTCATCCGTTTTTCTCAGCTTATTTTAAGACGTGGGTCTAAAAATGAAGCAGATCCAAATTTCAGGTGGATGACACCAGAGGAAACAGTGGTGAATTACATTGAAAACTTCTTGTGAGCTACAAAAGTTTTGGATGAAGCTGATATTTGTATTTTTCTCTTCATCCATTCTTTTTTACCTTACCAACAGATTGGATGGAAAATAAACATTACGGTGGGTCCTAGTAAACTTTTTAATGGTGTGCGTTCAATCACTACTGTTTCCTATGATGTGGTCTACCTGAAATTTAGATATTCTTATGTTTTGAAGCCATGTACTGAAATGATCTGAAAAAATGGATGGACGGAATGGATATACAACACGTACATCAATATGGGCCCCACGGTCAGGACCTGACTGAACTCGGTCATGTCCTGACCGGACCGAATCCCCGCCCGCCAATAAGACAAACGAAGAAGAACCAACCAATGGAAATCTGCCACGTAAACGTAAGCAATTTCAGGTTGCGGATGAGCTTGGCCATGCCATGTCTGTCTGGGCCTTTTGGCTAAGATCAAGAGCTCCTCCATGCCTATCCTCCCTACTCTCCTACCCATCTAAGGAAACATAGGCCCACGGCCCATCCCCTCCTCAAAAGGGAAGATCCCTTCAGACGTATGGGAAATATAATTGATGCATTGAAGCCTGTATAAGAGAAGGAAATTTGGACGGTTGTGAGGTGCTGTGGAAGCATGGTGGAAGTGGGCCATGCATCAAGATGTATCTTACACGTGACATACATGATCTTGATAGAGATGTCCAACATAATCCCACCCGGGATGGGCGTGACCTGTTGGATAATGAGCCATGGAACCTTCTTGATCCTGCCCACATATATATGGTGGAGACCTGGTTCATCCCTATAATGATTTGCTAGTCAAGATGGTTAATTTTTTCTTAAATGCTATTAATATTACAAATTATTTTTAAAATTTTAAAATCAATTTTCAACCATTTAAATCAAGGATTGCAAAGTGATTGGCATTTCGGGAATTGAAGATCTGACAATTAGGATCATCCATGACCGGACTCTATTCAAACCAAGTGGGTGAGTCGATTCAAACCGAGTAGCCTTCCCCCGGTCCGAATTCAAACCGAGCCGAGTCTGAGTCACCCAGTAAGTCAAATTGATCCGAAATCCAATTTATTCATACTTGACTCGATCTAAAAACCGACTCGACTCAGGTTCATATATATATATATATACACACACACACACACACACACACACACCTAATTATCTAACCTACTATATCGCACAAGACGCACACACCTGACCCGATCTCTCTCCCTCCCTCCCTCCCTCTTCTCTTGAGCTTGGCAGCCACGTATTAGCTAGGGCCACCAGCTCAGGTCGACCCAACTCGATCTTTGTGACCAGGCCGGACTCAGTCCGGATTAGTCTAGGCTAGATCTGGACTCAAATCGGTCCGGCATGTTGGACTCGGTAATAAATTGGATTGAGTTTAGGCCAGGTCTATTTCAAAACCGAGTCAAGTCAGGTCAGCCCTAACTCGGTCCAACTCAACTTGATGCCCAACACTAATCACAGCATATAAAAGGATTCCCAATCTCATTATACTCTTCCAATCTTGATTTTAGAGATGTTGGACGGTCCATATCCTTAATTTGTCATGGCCTGAATATCAGAATCATAACCCTAATGAGCCTTTCAGTGGGATTAATCATCCATTTGTAGGTCACCAATTGGACGGTTAAGATTACCTGAAAATGCGGGTATGCTATCCATCTATCTACTTGTGGGGCTCACAAATAATAGAAGGTGATTGGACATGCAAATTGATGAATTATGGGAAACCGTGGACGTATGGTGGAGTGGATGAAACTCCCATGTCGGCCTCACATGTACCATACATGTCCTCCAATCAAGACGCCCTAAGTGGGTCCCACAAGGAATGGGCATAGCCCCAAAAATCCTACCGATTTGACACTCCCATCAATGAACATTTATCCATCAAATCTAGACCATTGTTCTCTCCTCATGATCGCCAACGACGGCCCATGAATTGGACAATTAAAATGACCGAGCAGCCCAATCCAAATTCACCCCAACAAGATGGACGGTCTGGATTCAACAAAAATGTAGTAGTTTACAATGGATGTGTGCCCATGCGTATGATATTAAATGAAAATAGGAAAAATGAAAGATAAAAACAGCAGAGAGGCCATGCTACAAGTCAGCACCAGCGGCAAAACCTCAGGGGGGATGCACTTACAGTGCAGCGGTCCAAGTCATGTGAATTCCATCAACTTGCTGCATGGGCCCCACTTACATATACATACATCCACCTAAATAGCCTCTACCCAAGAATCTTCCCACCATCACATGAGTTGACCCACATCAAAACCCATAAAGAAAATAATACTCAAAAATAAAAATAAAAAACAAAGGAAAAAGACTACTATATATTCAACCCTCTTCTCTCTTTTTTTCTTACAACTTCCTCTTTCCTTTGTATTTCTATATTATAGGTTTTGAATTGGTGTGATATGGTCCACATGGATACTAGCTGCAGTGATGAGATCACAAGCGATTCGATCTCAGTTGCATCTCAACCATTGATCCAACTGAAGCGATCACCGGATGGCTTGCAACAGGTTGGGAGCGGCACAAGCATAGTCTTGGACTCCGACGGAGGAGTCGAGGCCGAGTCGCGCAAGCTCCCGTCGTCGCAATACAAAGGTGTGGTGCCCCAACCGAATGGCCGGTGGGGCGCACAAATCTACGAGAAGCACCAGAGGGTGTGGCTAGGCACATTCAATGAGGAGGCTGAGGCCGGCCGTGCTTATGATATCGCAGCCCAAAGGTTCCGTGGGCGAGATGCAGTCACTAACTTCAAGCCGCTGTCTGAGGCGGATCGGGACGGCTTTGAGGCCCACTTCTTGAGCTCCCATTCCAAGGCTGAGATTGTCGACATGCTACGTAAGCACACGTACGATGACGAGCTCCAGCAGAGTAGGCGTAACTCTGGGGCGTTCGACACCCAAGGCAGCCCGGGTAGCCTATGGGCATTTGGGAACCCAGGCTGCCATGTCGAAAAGGTAAGAGAGCACCTTTTCGACAAGGCAGTTACCCCAAGCGATGTTGGGAAGTTAAATCGGCTGGTAATACCAAAGCAGCACGCGGAGAAGCACTTCCCAATACAACTCGGAAGTGCTTCAAAAGGCGTGCTGCTGAATTTTGAAGACACGCAGAGAAAAGTGTGGAGGTTCAGATATTCCTACTGGAATAGCAGCCAGAGCTATGTTCTTACGAAAGGCTGGAGCCGATTTGTAAAAGAGAAGGGGCTGAGGGCTGGCGATATTGTCAGCTTTCATCGATCAACGGGTATCGATAAGCAACTGTTCATTGATTGGAAGCCGCGGGCCGGTGGGTGTATTGGGTTGCATCGTCCGGTCCAGCCGGTGCGGGCTGTTCGGCTATTTGGGGTTGACATTTTTGAAATTCCGGTCAGGAATGTCACCACCGACGGCGTTGGTAGCAGTTGGAATGGGAAGAGGAGTAGGGAGATGGAGATCTTGCCTTATGAATTCTGTAAGAAGCAATGCATAGGAGTTTTATAACATACCTGATGTTGGGTTTTTTTTTTTTTTTTTTCTTTTGTAAAATAGTTTGAGAGAGGGAGGTGGATGGGGAATGTATAGAGCTGAAATTGAGGAGAGAAAGGAAATCTTTAGAGAGGAATATATCATATGTTTTCTTTTTTTCTTTTGGCCGCGTTTGTTTGCACCAAATATCTCGAAATTCTGCGAAGTATGATATCCATGATTAATAAATCTTATTTGGTGCAACCAAACGCACCCTTCAGTTTTTTCTTATCTCATTGCTAATTCCACATGTGTGGAGCTATGCCCATACATCCACTGAAACGTGGCTAAATCTGAGCTTTCTATTTAATTAGAAATAATGCTTAGATCGTCTGATTAAAAAATATAAGCAGTGCCACTCCTCGGGTGGGCCACAATGTGCAAACTGCACAGTAAAACTTAGACCGTTAAAAATAAATTTCCTGGCTATCCATCTGTTTAAGCCACGCTGTAGGCCGACCTCTTGTATGAAGTGGGCTTGGTTTTATTTTTATTTGCTAAGGGATCTAAATAACATAAGCATATACGCGTTTCATATTGGCACGTGTGCTTGCGTGTGGAAATAACAAGCCTCATTCTTCCACGAGATGATAAGTATCAATTTTTTCATTTCCTGATCAAAAGGTTGTGATTCAATCTAGGGTTCATGTGAGGAGTACTGGAAGACCGGTAAATGATCACACGTGTCATAGATCTGGGCCACTCATTAGGTAGGGCGCACCATGTACCCGCCGTGTAGCAAAAATCAGGGCACTACACTCCTCAAGTGGTGTTGGGTGCTGTGGGGCCCACTGCAGTGTATGTATGTGTTTTATCCACTCCGTACATCCGTTTTGCTAAGTCATTTTAAGGCATGTATCCAAAAATGAAGCAGATAAAAGGCTTAAGTGGGCCACACCACAGGAAATAGTAGCAATTGAACGGCCATTGGCCATCATTAAAAACTTCTTTGGGGCCACAAAAGTATTATATCAAGCTTATATTTGTGTTTTCCCTTTGTCAAGGTCCGTGTGGCCTTATGGCAAATGAAAATTATGGTGGGCCCAAGGAATGTTTCAACGGTGGGTGTCATTATCCCTACTGTTTCTATTGGTGTGGTCCACTTGTGCTTTAGATCTACTTTATTTTGGTTCATGCCCTAGAATTCAAAAATGATTTAGCATAATGAATGAATGGAGTGGATATAAAACTCATACATCAGGGTGAGCCCCACATTGCCCAACACCACCTAGGGTTTTGGGGTCACCACCCAATTCACTCCCCATCAAGTGAGCCACGTATGCATGATGAATTAGTATTATTGGACTTTTATTTTCCTCAACACCATTTTTCTTATATAAGTTTGACCTGTCTGATCGGTGGGCCACCATTATTATTTGCTTCATGGCATGTTGACTATCTACCTACTTGATAAATGCAGACATCACCCCTCACATGAGGGGGAGTGGATTAAGTGCGGCTCTGCCTCACCCAACATGGTACTACCCTGACCATGGGGCTCACCATGATGGTGGGTCATTATATAGGAAATAATGGTGATTGAACATCCACCATTAAAACCTTCTTAGAACACACTGCCATACTTATTCGCTATTTCCTATCCACTTTGTTCATAAGCTCACACGGACCAGATAAAGGGAATATATATATATAGTCATGCTCCCCTGCGCACCTATGCACGTGCGCACCTTTGCACACGTGCCATGGGTGTCTAATCTGAACGGTCCATGTGATGCGGAATCCTATGAAACCTCATGTGACAAATTTTCACCTCGATCTGAAATTCTGGTGGGCCATAGCAAAGATAAATGCAAATCAAGGGAGAAAATTGTTTTTATTTTTCATGGCCCATCAAAGTTTTAGATCAAAGTAAAATTTGGGCTCGGGGGGTTTCACGAGGTGCTGCCTCACATGAACGGTTCAGATTTTGGATCCACACCACGTATGATGGGTTCTCAAAAAAGTTCGTACATAGTACGTACGAACTGGTTCGCAGGTAAGCGTTTCCATGTGTGTATGTGTGTGTGTGTGTGTGTGTATATATATATATATATATATATATATATATATATAAATGTTTCTATGCGGTTGAGCTCATGGGAACTTCCCATGAAGTTGAGCTGTGTAGACTCTATTATGATGCGTGTCGAACATATACCTCATCAGTCAGAGGCACCATTCTATGTTGGGCCTTGGGCTTAAAAATCAGGTCAATCGATGACTTTTGATTGACTTTTATAGGCCACAATACATACAAAAGTTGAGAGGAATTTTCCCCCATTAAAACATTCATAATCAATTGTTGGGCCTACTGAGGTGTGGTTCACAAATCCAGCCCATCCATTATGTGTGTCCCACTTGGATGAGGTGTCAGACCGAGTTTCATATGCATCCAAATTTTAGGTGGGCCCCACCAAGTGCTTTTATATGTTTTACGCATGTCTTTACATGATTTTCGATGGTATGGCCCACCTGAGTTTCGTATACGGTTGATTTTTGGGATATCCTATTATTTAAAGGGGACCCATCAAATTCATGGTGTTGATGTTTGACACGCATCATAGTGGGGCCCAAACAGTTCAACCTCATGGGAAGTTCTGATGAGCTCGACAGCATGGAACCATTACCTATATATATATATATATATATATATATATATATATATATATATATATATATATATATATATATATATATGAGAAATGGGCCCCATCGTAATATGTGTCGAACATCTGCCCCACCAGTAAGATGCACCATTCCCTGGTGGGCGACGAACCAGGGAATTAAAAATCTAGTCAATCCATCACTTGGGAGAGTCACACGACATACAGTATCACATGGGCTATATATATATATATATATATATATATATATATATATATATATATATATATATATATATATATATATAATTTCGGCCCATGAGAAGTTTTGAAAGGTCAATCATCACTTTTCCCTGTGGTGTGGTCCACCTGAAAATATGATCTGCTTCATTCTTTGGCTGATGCCCTAAAATAAGCTAGAAAAACAAATGGACGGTGTGGATATAAAATAATACATCAAGGTGTGCTCCATGGTCAGGACTGCACCAGATTGGGTGAGGCTGGGCTGCACCTAATACGATCCTCACATGAGGGTCCTGATTGAATCACGCCCAAAACATGCCAGCCGTTGATGATAAGTAATGCTTAGTGGCAATGATATATAGTTTTGGGATTTGACATTTACACCCAACTTGGTTCATGGCCCTTTTCTGTCTCCACTTTTTGGTAATACAATATTTAGTACTGTTGTATTACCAAAACTAAAAAGTGGTCGTGTGATTGTAAGCAGTGAGAAACAATGTTGGCTGTTCCTAGTTTTGGTAAAGTCAAAATGCAATAAATCTCAAAATGGATATTCAGGCCCTAAAGAATCTTTGATAGAGACAGCCACAAATCTAAAAAGCAGGTTTCGGCACATGGGCCCCACTGGCAGAGATGGTAAGATAATCCAATTCTTCATCCGGTGGGAGTAAGAATTCTATAAGGTGGGCCTTATTGATAAATGGTTTAATTGGATTTTCCTGGGGTTGGATAATGTGATGGGGCATACCAGTAGACCCTACAAAGTTGCGATTCGTCTAGAATTATATAAAGAGTAGTGCGCTACAAATATATAACAAGCATAATGTTTTAGTTAAACTAAGATTGTCAAATGTGTGGAGTATAAGAGAGGAGTTTGGATAGATGTCAAACCCTTCAACCTTCTAAACTATATAAGCATGGCTAGTATAATGCCTCAGTTTTCAAAACCTAAGTATACGACTCGTTTTTCAAAAATTCGAATGTTAATCTTTAAAGATAGCCAAATTTCATGTGTGTGTGTGTGTGTGTGTGTGTGTGTGTGTGTGTATTTCTTTTATAGAGTTACCAGTTTAGCGGAAGAGAAACAAATCAAGCATGAAAGAAATTTGCATACACATTTAGAATATACGAGTGGCTGCCCAGAGGACTTATACAAACTAATGTCCTAGTACTCATAATTACAAAAGGAAATAATTTAACATACGAAATAAAATAAATTATAGTTAATCATGAATTGTAAGATCTTGTAGCTACTCTTGGTCAAATACAACATACATCCTTGGTTTTTGTATCATGCTCCTTATCGACCTGAACATGAGGATCATTTAAACCACCTGCACTACCTGTATGGTTATATGTTCAAAAGATGAGCGACCAACTCAGTGTAAATTTTCCTAAAGATTACACACCACCGCATTAGCTAAATATAGTTCAAACAATAAAGCATATATACAAAACAATCCACAATGTAATCTTATTTAAATGCATGAATGCGTGAATGCATACCAACTGTAGATGTTCATCTAGTTGGACAAATGAATGGACCTTTTAAACAGTTGGTCCATTTGTGCAAAAGAATGAGCCTTTCAAACAGTCAGCTCATTCATGCATGAGAATGGATCTTTCAAACGGTCGACCCATTCATGATAAGAGAATAGACCTTTCAAACAGTCAGTCTATTCATGTAAGGAAATAGACCTTTCAAACAATCAACTCATTTATATAAGAGAACAAACATTTCAAATAGTTAATCAATTTAAGCAAAAAAAAAAAAGATCTTTCAAATAGTTAACTCGTTTAATTTGCAAGAGAATGAAATTTTCAAACAGTTGACCCATTCATATAAGAGAATGAACATTTCAAATAGTCGGTCCATTTAAACAAAAGAATGGTCTTTCAAATAGTCGACTTGTTTAATTTGCAAAAGAACAGATCTTTCAAATAGTTGACCCGTTCATGTAAGATAATGAGCTTCTCAAGCACCCGATAACGCCATTTAAAATTAAATGTGACTCTAAGGATAATGTTGAAAGATATAAAGTCAGATTTGTTGCCAAAGATTTGAAACAACGTGAATGTATTGATTTTAAGAAGACTTTCTCACAAGTATTTAAGAAAGACTTATTCAGGATCATAATGGCTCGCATAACTCATATGAATTTAGAGCTACATCAGATGGATGTAAAGATTATGTTTCTCAATGGAGATGTAGATGAAAATATATACATGTTGCAACATGAAAATTTTGCAGCCAATGGCTTAAAACATATAGTTTGTAAACTCAAGAAATCAATTTATGGGTTAAAACATGCATCACAACAGTAATACCTGAAGTTTTATGAAACAATTTTCTCATTTGGTTTTATAAAAAACATCTAAATGAGTGTATCTGTGTCAAAATCAGTGGGAGCAAGTTTATCATATTGATTTTATATGTTGATGACATTTTGCTAGCTAATAGTGACTTAAGATGATGAGCGATACCAAGAAATTCACATCTTAAAGGTTTGAGATGAAGGATCTTGGTGACACTTCTTATGTCATCAACATTAAGATACGCCATGACAAATCATACAGACTATTTAGCTTGTCACAGAGGATCTATATTAATATGGTACTAAAAAAGTATGACATACAAAACTGTGCTCCTAGATAATTGTCTATTATAGAGGATAATAAATTCGGCTAGTTCCAGTGTTCTAAGAATGATTTGGAAAAGAATCAAATGAAGGATTTTTCATAAGCATTGGTAGTAGGGAACATTATGTATGCGCAAGTCTGCACGCGACCGGATATTGCCTTTGCAATTGAAATGATGAGCAGGTATCTCTCTAATCCAGGAATGTAATATTTGATAGTTGTAAAGAATGTGTTATGCTACCTGCAAAGGACAAAGGACTTCGAACTTATATACAAAAGGTTTAATCATTTATAGTTGGTTGGATATTCAAACTTAAATTATGCTGGTTGCGTTGATACAAAGAAGCCCACCCTTGACTACATCTTTATGATGGTTAGTGGGATTGTCTTGGAAAAGTATGAAATAGTCGGCAATGGCCTCATCTACTATGGAAGCTGAGTTCATTACATGTCATAAAGAATCTAATCAAGCACTATGGTTATATCATTTCTTCTCAAATTTGCAGGTATTATAGCATATCCTGAAATTATTGAGAATCTTTTATAATAACTCAGTTGCGATTTTCTTCTCTAACAACAACAAACATTTATCAAGATTGAAGTATATTGACATTAAGTACTTTGTTGTGAATGAAAGAGTTTGGAATCATCTAGTGTTTGTGGAATACATTGACACTAAGTAGATGATTGTGTACCACTCACTAAAGGACTCAAAATCACGTTAGTTCAGGAACACCCATGAGAGTTATTGATCACATAGATGTATTTAGTTAGTGGGAATTGAACGTGCTTCATTTTCATATATATTAAGAGATCTCATTTGTAAAGTTTTGATGATTTTAGTATAAAGTTGATTTCTACTTCTCTTCGTGCATGCATAATTTATGTTAGATAAGTGGAATTAAAGCAATGTTTTATTGGAAACATACGAAAGCTCTTGAACCTCTTAAGGATAGGCACATATGTTCATATTGTGTGTATAATCCTTATACCACACTTCCTTATTCTTGATCTATGTCGTTAAGACTGGTGGTATTTGTGACCATGCTCAGTCTCACTTTGTCTAAATTAAATGTTGTGAAGGCTACCACAATCCAATACTAGTAGTCTTAATGGACCAGATTATATAAGTGTTGCACGTATTATCCAACAATTACATTGGTTAACTATTTGATACTTTCTTCAAAATTAAAATATGTCTTCAGAATATTTTCAAAATTAAACATTGATACTGATCAATGTGGCCTAAGTGAGAGATTATAAAAATTCTATAAAGTGGGTCTTATTGATCAACAGTCTGGATTTTCCTAAGGATTAGATAGTGTGATCGGCCATACCAGTGGACCCTATAAAGTTGTGATTCATCTAAAATCATGTAAGGGGTAGTGCGCTACAAATGTGTTACACGCACAATATTTTAGTTAGATTAGGATTGTTAAATTTATATAGAGCCTAAGGGCCTGTTTGGGAGTGTGGATTTGAAATCCTCCAGTTGTGTTTGACACCTTGAATTCAGAATCCCTTGTAATCCAAAAGTAACTATGCATAGTATATTTACAAGGGTTTGAATTTAATTACTAAATCAACTTTAATATCTATAATTAGTATACATATGTAATGTTTGACACAATGGTTGTAATAAGCCCATTGAAATATATATTTTGCCTGAAAATGATGAATTTCCAAGTCTCAGATGGGTCACAAGCACAAGATCACATCCGAGTGACTAACCAATGATTTTTAACCATTGATTTACATGGACAATGTTTAGACAACACATATCATCATATTAAAGTAATTATAGTAATGTAATTGATAATCTCATTGTTTTGGGATATCATAGGTGAGTCATGTGCCTAATAGATTAATAGTCTACTGACATACATGTTTCACATGTAAATCTTGGAAGGATTTTAGATGTAATCCAAGCTTTCACCTTGGATTTTAAGCCCCCTCTTTGAGGGGATTTGAAACCCTCAATTAGTTTATGGTGTCAAACACACTAGGGGATTTGAAATCCCCTCAAACCCCCCTGACTCCATGGTGCCAAATGATCCTTAAGGGCATGTTGGGAGTGTAGATTTGGAACCCCTTGGATTTGGAATCCTCTTATTGAGTTTAGCACCTTGGATTCAGAATCCCCAGTAATCCAAAAGTAACAATGCATAGCATATTTATAGGGGTTTGAATTTAATTATTAAATTAACTTTAATATCTCCAATTAGCATACATATGTAATGTTTGACACAATGGTTATAATAAGCCCGTTAAAATATGTACTTTGCCTGAAAATGATGAAATTCCAAGTCTTGGATGGGCCACAAGCACAGGATCACATCTGAGTGACAAACCAATGATTTTTAACCGTCGATTTACATGGACAATGTTTGGACAATGCAGATTATCCTATTAAAGTAATTATAGTGATGTAGTTGGTAATCTGATTGTTTTGGGGTGTTTTGACAGTGCAAATTATCCTATTAAAGTAATTATAGTGGGCCATGTGCCCAATAGATTAGTAATCTAGTGACACACATGTTACACATGCAACTCTTGGAAGGATTTTTTTAATATGTAATTTAAGCTTATACCTTGGATTTCAAACCTCCTCTTTGAGGAGATTTGAAACCCTCAATTACTTTATAATGCCAAACATACTAAGGAATTTGAAATCTCCTCAAATCCCCATAAATCTATGATGCCAAACGACCCCAAAGGGAGGGGAGTTTCCATGGGTCCCCAACCCTACATACGTTAAAGCATCTATTCTCATCCTAGTGCTTCTCCAAAGGGTGTTAGGTGCGGAAGAAGATACAAGCAACTCAAAATTTAGAGATGGCATCCCAATCAGGTACGAATTTCAGTTTGGATTTACCAATCCTCATCTCCAATGCACTATGGTCCCTTCAATTTCGCAATCTAGTTTAACAGTGGGCACTATTTTGTATGTCATGACCTCTGGTATCACATGAAATAGATAATTTTAAAAATTAATTTGTGGAGTTGAATATAAACCATTGAAAAGCTAATTTTCAACCATGCATGCGTATTGATGGTCATAGTCACCGATTCACCTTTTATGACAATGCTAAGAACATGGACGGTTCTGATCATGGGATCATTTCTTTGTGGTTGTGACATGATGAAATAGAATTAGGAAAAGCATGGAAATCAATGCAGTTCTAACTCTTCAACTTCTTAATATTCTAATTAAAAACAACACTCCAAACCAAACAATAAAATTATTATTGAATATAGGAATTTTCCTTCCTCAAGGTTCTATAAGGTGTTTTTTATTTATTTATTTATTTTTATATTTAATTTTATTTTTAATTTAAATATGCCGTTTTAGTTTTAATCGTAGAATAGAGCTCCAACGTAGGTTCGTGTCAACTTGAACTCAACTGACCCAACCCAAGTATGAGTCAGATTGTTAGGGTCCCTAGTCTAGTTAGGCTTGGAAAATGCCAACCCACTTTTAAAGTGGCTTACATTTGGGTTGACCAAATTCAGATGAGGTAGGCCAGGTTAGGTCGAGTGGGAATAATCATATGTATTTGGGTCAGGTTGAGCTGTGTCGGTTTAAAATAAGCATTGTAGAATTTGGATTGAGTTTGGTGAGCATGTTAGACTGAAATTTTAAAGTTGGGCTGGCTTCAGTCCTTTTAAGGTCAGGTCAGACTCATGTTGTTAGGTTGTCCGTACATGTGGAGGCCTATATATACTCATAGGGAATTAGCAAATCTTTATTTAGAGGTACCTTTTCCTTAACCTAAAATATTTTCATGGGTCCCATGGGATATTTCTTTCAACTGTGTACCATTAATCTTATTCATTAAGCATAAACATAGGCAAACGAATGCTCCTACGGTAATGCTGAGCTGCGTGGGTTCCACCGTGATGTGTGTATGACATCCACTCCATCCATCATGTCCGCCCCTTCATGTTTACCCTAGAAGTTAAGAATCGGGCCAATCGAAAAGTTACAAAGTTGCCACCATAAGTGTAGATTTACTCCTACATTCATGTGGTGTGGCCCACCTAAGTTAGTCTAATTTCTGGGGTGTTCCTTTATCTACATGGAGCACATCTGATGAATAGATTTTATTACATCTACAACAACTGTGGGCCCCAAGCAATCTAGAAGGTTTATATATGTGTGTGTATGGATGTATGTGTATGCATGCATTGTAGGTTAGCACTCATCTCATGGGGTTGTGACCTTGGATGTATATGCATAAATTGTGGGTTAGCACTCATCTCATGAGCTGTGACCATGGATGTAGGCAGTGGAGCTGGGCCCCAATTTACAAGTATTCCAGTCCAAGGAGTTCAGAAATGATGAAAGTTAGGCTTCCTGTAAAGATAAGAAAAAGAGAATGATCCAAAAGCATTCTACTTTCAACTAGTCTTTCATGACTTCATGGGCCTTATCATTTTTACCTCTTTTTCTTTGCTTTCTCTACTTTGAGTTTTCTTCGATGGTTGCAACATCATGGTCATGGGTAGTGGGACACATACACACTAGAGAGAAAGAGAGAAAGAGATGTGTATCCTTTTTGTTTATTATATTTTTTTTTTATGTTGAATAGAATGAGCTTATTATTAATAACTTGTTGATTGTAATGAACTTATATAATATATTATTAGAAATCATTTGATTGTATATAACCCATTTAATAGTCTGCTATATTTCCCCAACCTAAATAATAAAGGGAATTGTATCAGGTTGGCAACTGAAGTCGAACTTCCACCATACCTTCCAACATGAATCTAAATAATATAATATCTGGTAAAAAATAATTCATGTAGCCTACTCCAATTAGTTGTGATAAGACTTAAATGATTATAATAGTGATGTTGACAGGAATGACCAAAGTCTTTTATATGTATGTGTATGTGTGTGTGTTTATATATACATGCATGCATGTATGTCTATACATATGTGCATGTATTTGCTAAACTTACAACATCTCTGAACCTTTTAAATGATACATTAAATGCTTAATCATCAATTAGGACCGTTCATTCAATAAAAGCAAGCCATGTTACAAAAATCACGTGGATTTAATGATCCTAGCCTTAGGACTGAGGTGATCAAATTTTGCAACCGTCTATTTTGTTTATGGGTTACACGACGCATGATTAGAATCATCAAATTACAATGCTACTTTGAATCATAAGAAATACAGAGTGGGATCTACTGAATAGATTGTTTAAGATGATTGGACCTATTTTCTTTATCTGCTCAATCTTGACCATCCATTTTTCATGATATTGGTTGTATGGGCAGGATCATCTGTTTATGGGTTACACGACGCATGATTAGAATCATCAAATTACAATGCTACTTTGAATCATAAGAAATACAGAGTGGGATCTACTGAATAGATTGTTTAAGATGATTGGACCTATTTTCTTTATCTGCTCAATCTTGACCATCCATTTTTCATGATATTGGTTGTATGGGCAGGATCATCCAACTAGTGTGATTTTTGCACCATGGCTTGTCTTTAGTTGTATGAAAGAATGTATGTTGAAAATGACTATTGTGTGTCCTACATTTATTTAAAAGGTTGGGGAGACGTAGCTAACTTCCACATGGAGGAAAGGTCAGAAAAACCAACACAAATTTAAGTACACATAATAAATATAATAAATAGATGCAGAAAATGTAGACTTTTCATCAGAGAGTCAGCTTTAGCAGCTTCCAACCATTTTCATGAGAGAGAGAGAGAGAGAGTATGAGTCTTTTCAAGTAGTAATTTCTTAAGAGTCTTCTAAAGTAGCAATTTCTTGGGATAACGAGTGATCTGACCCTTCTTTAAGGAACAAGTGAAGAAAATATATTACCATGAGTGGATTCAACGGTTTTGATCAATACATATAGTCCGTGAGATCTGGCTGTGATGAGTGTGGGGCCCACCTTCTCTCATTTCCTTTACAATTGCTGGGACATGGTGTGCCCCAGCCAAACTTTTGATGGTCAGTGACTCAATCACCACACGGTTCGGCATGTGAGTCAGACAGTCAAACACGTGCAAGTTGATGCTAGGCCCCACATCATGGAATGGGCTGTACCTCTGTGGTGGCAGGACTCTATGGGGCGCATTGTGAGGTATGTGCCTTATCCACACCGTCCATCCGTTTTGCTGGCTCATCTAGGGCATGAGCTTAAATTTGAAAATGAAACATCATTGTGGGCCTAGGAATTTTTCAATGGTAGACATTATTATCCCATCTGTTTCCTATGGGGTGGTCCACTTGAGCTTTGGAAATGCTTCAACTTTAGGCTCATACACTAAAATGAGCGGGCCAAACAGATCAACCGCATGGATTAAACAAATACATCATGGTGGGCCCCACAGAGGGTGGTGTTTGGTTCACCATGCAACACCTGCGATTAGTGGCTCAATCACCTAAGGACACAAAACGAGAGTCGTCCATTTCATTACCCATAATTAGGGTTAGGAGTACATGGGCAAAATTCCATGAAGAGCCCCTCAAGGTGTACTAGTCACTGCTTGAAGTTCTACTTAGACCGTCGGACCGGATTGGACGGACTGCCCCCCAAGTGGGTCAGGTCACCACAACTGATTGGGAGTCCATCGTTTGCTAATTCCTGGCTTGGAATGGGTCCACTTGGGTCAGATCGGTTGGACCGAACCATTAAAAAAAAAAAAGTCACGTCTGTTCAAGTTTTAAAACAATCACATGTATGTGTGTATGTGTGTGCATTTGCTTCTGATCTTATGGCGTGGGCTTCTATCTTCCTTGGAAAATTAGCATGTTTTGATATGGCTTTGATTGTTTCGAAGGTTAATTTCTTTGACATGGTCTTGATTCTCTTGGGGTGTTTATGGCCTTAAATGTCAAGGTGGATTAGTTGCGAACCCAGGTGGGTGTGACAGTGACCTTGGGGCCCACCAGATATAAGTCATGTGTTGTTGTGCTGTCCATCTCTTTTGCCACTTATTCTAGGGCATGGTCTCAAAAATAAAAAATAAAAGAGAGATAAATCTCGGGTGGGACCATACCTCACGAAACAGCGGTCTTTGAATATTCACTATTAAAATCTTTCTAGAGCTCACCATCATGTTTATTTGTCATCCAACCTGTTGATAAAGTCACATGGACCTAAAGTCACATGGACTTGGATGAAGAGAAATCACAAATAGTAAGTTGATCCATGACTTTTGTGACTCTCAAGAAACTTTAAATGGTGGGAATCATCGTTTTTGAGACTATGCCCTAAGATAAGCTACGGATGGAGAGAATGGATAAACAACACTTACGTAGAGGTGGCCCCACATCGGGTCTCCCACAGGAGGTGGATTGTGTCAGCCCACCGGCAAGGAATAGGCAGATCTATGTGGGGCCCACTTTAATGTATTTGTTTATTCATTATGTGCATCCATTCTCTCTATCATTTCAAGGTATGACCTAAAAAATGAGGTAGATACAAGGAATAGAAAGCTTAGGCTACATTAAATGCAAGAGTCATCTCTAGTGTGGTCCACTTAAGCCTTGAATCTGTCTCATTTGTTAAAAAGAAGTGATGGACGGCATGGATAAACAAATACATCAGGGTGGACCCCACACTGATCTGCCCGTTCTTTGTTATAGACTGCGGGGCGACGGTCGCAGCTAGTCCGCGTTTCTTAAATGCTACCTTATAAATGACATGTTGACGTGAGGAGGCACGGACTGCTTGCGACCTACCTGCATACTAATTGCCGCCGGGATCTAGCTAGAAACGACGGTCTTGGCAGGGGCTCCGTGGGGTCACTGTGATGTATTTATTTAATCCATGCTGTCCATCCATTTTGACCTATTATTTTAGTGTATGAGTCAAAAAAGGAGATAGATTGAAGTCTTGATTGGACCACACCACAAGAAAAAGTGGTGACAATGATACCCACCATTGAAACATTCCTAGGGCTTGACTGTGATGTTTATTTGCAATCCAATCCGTTCATAAGGTCAGACAGACTTTGATGAAGAGAAAACATAATATAAGCTTGATCCAAAACTTTTATGCCCTGAGGTTTTTAACTGTAGGTGTTTCATCCCTATGTTTCCTTTGGCTTTAGTATGGTCAAACTGGAGCCTTAGATCTGTCTTCTTCTCAGGATCATACCCTAAGTGATCTTTCGAAATGGATGAACGGCATGGATAAATCACATGTATCAAAGTGGGCACCACAAAGCCCCTGCAAAGAAGACCTCCCCATCTTTGGCTAGGTCACATGGGGTAGTACCCAAGCTGCATTCCTCTAACCCAGTAATGTTTGTCAGAAATCTTAGAAAGGATTGAATGCCCACCGTTGAAGCCTTTGTAGAGTTACATTAGTTTTTTTAAAATCAAATTAATATTTTTTTTCAAGTGCAAATGACCCTACGTATCTTAGAAGATTTCAATGGTGGGGATTTCCCACCGCCTCATTTTTGTTTTAATATGAGCCAGCAAAACAGTTGTATACTTGAAGCCTCAAGCAATCTACATCCACATCAACCATCTCCACATGGAGTTGAAATGAAAAATAAGTCCCACTAGCAAGAAATGATCTAATGGGCCAAGTCTACAAAAATCTCCCCATTTATGGAGTTGAAATGGAGGTTATAGGCATCCACATCAACCATCTCTACCATCCATTAGGTCTTAGTCCATTTTCCGCCTTGAAAAATCAGACAAATTGGATGGATCCAGGCTGTTCATTTCCTTGCATAGAGGAAGACAGGTCTAATCACAATATTCATGGTCATTCAATTGTTGTTATTAATTTTAAATATGTAAATGCTTTCAATGATCCATCAAAATTAAACCTGCGATTGAATCACACCCTCGTTAGTTGGAGTTGGTCATCGTTATGGCGGTGAGTTAGATTCTGAAATCTATTTTTATAAGACTGTTGGTATATTCAATTTTCCAATTATAATAGTAATTGACTGAAAATGAGTTATAATTACTTATCCCAATAACATTGAGATCATATCCATTTAACTACAATGATTACATTATATTACTATTTACTCTAATGGTTACAATTTCTTTTGCCTCAAAACCGACTCTTGTTTTATAACTTTCTCTTGACCAAATACCTTTAAAAGATAGTAATGCCTCATTTACTTCGAATTAAGCTAAAAATTGAAAAAATCAAACATGCCCTAAATAAATCTCTAACTATTAACTTCAGTTACTTAAATTGTACCATGTGACATTCTTCATAAGGTCGACAATATTCTTAAAAACTTTCACAAAATTTCATATTTTTCCTTACTAAAAAGAAATTCAAAAACCATTTAAAATTCTACACATAACTATACTCATATGTACAAGTAAAGAAGACGAAAAATCTCATCTCTGCAACATCCTCATCTAGATATCTATATCAACAGGTTCACAATTAAATAATACATGTGTTATTATTTTTTCTTGCGTATATAAAAGGTAACACAACGATCCCGACTAGATCACCAATGTAGACATTGCACATGCGTCGACAAAACCCACATGTATGGCGGGCCAGGCCATATCTAGAAAGCAATATTAACCATTTATTGGGGACCCATTTTTAAAATTTGCTTATGTGAAGTTAAACAATGCTTTAAGTTGATGAGATTGATAGATCGGATTCTAGAACAAATTCATTGACCGAAGGCCCCATTCATAAATTGTTTTGGAAGTTTCCAAAGCCCTATGTTGAAAAGAAAGGCCATGAGAGTGTTTGGTCGTCGACGACTAAATAAAATATAGGTAGGTCTGTGGATTCTTCAGATCTTGCCTAGATTTTTCGGTTTTGTTTCCTATCTAATGACTTTTGGCCCTCTCATACAGAACCTGGTCCGTTTATTTGTTGGGCCAGAAATTTTGGCCCACTAACAGTTTGTGGCCACCACTCCCATTTGGGCTTTGTTGGCCCTTGGGCTGGACATGGGCACGATCCAGATGGTCCATTTTCATCTGTAGAAAAGCTGCCAATGTTGGGTTTGAATTAGGACCGTTTATTTGGGCGTACGTAGGCCCACACATGAGGCTTGAGCTTGGCCTTGATGGGCTAGGTCCACCAGTATTTAGGTCCATTCACAACCCTATTGGTTAGTAGTCCTAGTTACTTATGAGAAATCATCGGTCCTGATGAATCAGAAGATAATAGTATTCTAATGTGTAAGTTGGTAAGTTAGATGATCAGAGCCGTCAAACTGATGGAACCTAACATGAACATTGGAACATTATTACATCTTAAAATTCGTAATTTCAGTTATTAATTATGTTGCGTATTTTCTAAACCATTTCTGTATTTCCCTTAACTGCTTGTTAGTGGGCCACTGGCAAAGGGCTACGGTAATCCAAACAGGAAGATTTTTGGTGCATCCCTCATCCATGGAAGGACCCATCAGATGAACGGTTAGGATCTACAAATCATAGCCCACTTGCACGAAAAACGGGTACAGTGGAACATTACTCATGTTGCATCAGGATTATAGAATTTCTTTTGACTGGTATGATGCTTCCAGGAAGCCGCCTGGCCTAACTCCTGTAGGTCAACTTACAAAATTTGTGGTGATTAATGCATGGGGCCCACTTGGGTCTGGCATGTGCTTTGAACGTTGAAGTTTTAGAAATGGCCAAAAATCGTGGGAAGGTTGGTCGATGACAGCTCAGCATAGTACGCGTGTGAGAGATCCATCCAGTCATCATGTGGGGTCCACCATGAATATGTTCTTGCACATAGATCAAGAAAGTAGATGCATTAGGTGGGCCACAGAGGCGTGAGACATGTGGATCTTCAGAAGGAAATGGTCTATGATTAATATCCAATGTATATGCGTGGTCAACCTGATAATTAATCTGGAGTTATTTTTGGGCCAGCAAATGTTCACATTAATTCACTTCTGATGAATGGATCGGATCATGTACATATATTCATATCGGCAGGTGTTCCATGGTTCACCTGTTCTATCTATCGTCACGCGAATCGCATTAGCGTTTCTAGTGAAAGTGACTGACCCAAGACTGTTCGTTGCGGTGCACTCAAGTCTATGACTATCAAATCACGGACAGTGGAAAAGCTAATTTTGTTAGAAAATACTCTGGCCGAGTATGATGGATGATACTCGGACGCTTAGAGAATTGCATACGTGGCCTAAAAGTTAAACTGTCCAAATTATGGGTCCCGTGTTAAATTTACAATGAACGAAAAAATTACACTGATTTGATTATCGGAATATCAGATTGGTGGACATTTATTGGACGGTTTCAAATGAAAAACAAAATCCATTGATCCTATTTCAACAAAGAAATTTCCACGTTGGAATTGGAATTACTCAATCAATTGACTGTGAAGGTTCTACAATTAACGGTATAATTTGAGTTAATGCTTGCCACCTGTACAAATTCAGAGTGCCTGTGTATCAAGTTTCATATTCTGTCAGAGTAACAAATAATTCCCCGTTTTGATGAACATTGAACAAGTATAATACTTACATCAGGCGGGCCCATCAGGTGGGACACAGACCGTTCAACCACTCGGGTTAGACCCAGTGCTGAGGTCCCATATCTAGACCCGATTAAAGGATGCGGATCCGAGTCTGGTGGGTTTGGATTTTGGACACGATACTGGATTCAAATCCACGGATTAGGAACATGGTTTCAATTCAAATTCAGTGTCCCAACTGTACTCGACCAGATTCCTAATCAGATCCGAGCCATTGGACTAATCGGGTTGAAGAACCGGATCCATATCTGGTTAAATAGGATAGGATGTCTGGATCCAGATCCGAACCATTGGACTAATTGTGGGCGTCCGTATTCACGGTGGGGTCATTGGATCAACGGTCTGGATGTCTGAAGCATGGGCCACACTCATAAGAAAGGGAGCATCAGGACCCGGTAAGATTCAGTCCAAGGAGCTACTGAGCTACTTTCCCTCAAGTCAACAAAAGAAGGTGCTGGTCATATCAAACCCCACTTGGGTTGCAAGTGGTTTGAACTTTCTCAGCCGTTGATTGGTTCGGATGATATAACAAATAACAAAAGCGTGTATGGTTGGCGATGTATCGCTCGTGAAGGAAACCTACTTTTGTTGACAAAATCAAACAACGGATGAAACAGAGGCTTGTTGTGGGCCCCACACCACTACACGTCGGTTGAAACCAAGCACGGCCATTGGCCAGATCTCGTCAAACCTGGTCAACGTTCAACGGATTTGACCGATGGAATGGTCCGTCTACCTATGTTTTAGCCGGAGGAATTAGGTGATGCCCGGCCCGGCTGTTTTGTGGGGCCCACATTTCAGAAATGCGTAGAGTTGGTCCATCGCGTCGAACTCTGGATAGATTGTACCACAAAAGTCTTCTTGCAATCGAAGATCCTAGTGAGCTATTTGGGACTTTCTTCAGTTGAAAGTGGACCGTTGGTTTATTTCTCATCTCAACTGGTTATCTGATGGCCACAAATGGTCCTGATGAGGAGAATTTTTTGGCCATAAACCATCGCCCATGGAACACACCGAACAATGGCTTGGATCATCGAACCATGGATTACATCTGTTATAATATTCACACGTATCACTTGATTCCCTATTTTAGCCAGGTTAGCAAAACTACATTTTAAATTCCCTATTAAAAAATGTATAATTGATAAACGTTTGAAAATTTGTACCTCAAAGAACTATTTAGCTATCCATGCGCGTCATCATTCATAGATATAGATTCTAATATATATATTCTATTTTAACCTTATTTATATATAATATGCATATAGGCACGTGTATATAAATAGACGTGATCTTCACCTCTATTTTTTAGTTCAACCCATATTAAATCATATTTTCATTAATTTTTTTGCATTTACACATTTTGACCAAAATATTTACTTTTGTCTATTTGCAGACGCCATTACGCAATCAACATTGTCCAACGAGAAGTTATCATGGGTTGGAACTCATGTTTGAATGGTACCCTTACCATCAGGGCACGACAATTGATAATATGTAAGTTGTCAAAAGTAAATCCTTATATAGAAGTACGCACGTCTGCGATAGAAAAGGTGGATATGTAACCAACCCACGCGTGACCCCATTACATGTGGGGAATGTTTTTAAAGATGTGCCTATGGTGGATTCTTTACAATCCAACATATACATGGCATGGTTAACTTAAATTAAAAACAAATCAACATAAAAGTAAAAAATTTCTAGGGATGACTGATGAATTTTCGAAGTTAACAAGGGATTAAGAGTAATTAATAAAAATTTCTTCTAAAATTAAAAGCATATCAAATTACGATGACATTATACAATAATAAATTTGGTCCTATTAAGACATGGCTGTTGCACGATCAGATATTCACACGGAATTAGACACAGCCTTCGCCTCTCTAAGCTTATATAAGCTACACTTAATAAAAAACAATAGGTCTTCGCCACAATCAACCAATATCTTTAAAACATAACACTGTTTATTCTTAGTTTTTAACTTTTTAGCTTAATGTACTCTACTTATATCCAACCATATTGTAGTAAATACAGAGCCTTTAGTTTAGTTTAGATCAACTACTGTCCAGAGGTATCGTTATAGCATGCCGTAGGAGTAGGTCAAATATCCATGACCACCATCATTGGATCCCTGATCACTAGGCTCTTAATTGACAAATCACTATCACATCCTACTAACTTCACGCCACACCTGTCTCACGACTATTTGATTGTTCTCCATGGTTGTTTTGCCAGCACAAGTAGTCATAGCTATTTATTTTTGTAAACGCTAGGATCCTAGGCCAGAATCGACTAGATGGTTATTTTGCTCCACAAGGTGCCTCTTTCAAGGGCTTTTCGCTTTTGATTGATTGATTATATTTGACCAGAGTCACCACTAACCAATTTCTTTATCTCTACAATCGGCTAGACCATATAAAAACGTTAGGGTATGGATCCGAAGATTTCTTACCCTAAAATGACTCTCCACTTTTGCGATCAAAGATTCTAAGGGACCGTAGTTATAAAAAGGGAATATGTTAGACACCCGCTCTACCCGTACAAATGTACGGTTTCTACTTCACAGGATCTGACTGTTACTAAGGGTGAGGATTCAATTTTCGTTGTAAATGTATGCAATGCCGGTGACAAAATGTAAAGTAATTGGTTGGTTTTCTATTATGCAAGATATGATCAAATTAGCAAGCCTCATAGCATACTTCTTAGCTAATTAGATGCAAAGTGTATTGGATAAAGAGGTGAATGTTACGCTATGCAAATGCTATGGTTAGATGAAACTCGATTAAAAACAGTGGGGTGGCGGTAGTGTCGTAAGGATCGTATTGAGTGGCTTGGATTGAACTTGGGCTGGTTCAAGAAGTTAGTATCAGATCTGGACTTATGCTAAACTCTCCTTCTTACCCTCACTCTCCTTAGTGGGATGGATACTTGGAATGTGAAGGAATTACCAGATGCTTGAAATGTGAAGGAAGTGCGGGTATCTATATCCCCTCAGCCTGGTTTTCTAGTAATTCATGCGAAGATTAAGGTTAAAAAGGATTTGGACGGTTAGGATTTGAGATTGTCATGTGGCGAAATCTCATGTGTTGGTTTGGATAGCATTAGGTTCAATTTTGCTCAAAGGAGGGGCATTGGAGTAATTTTTAATTTTTGCACATGCATGAAATAAGCAAGGAGGACTGTAGCACACAAGTGAGCAGCTGTTGAAGTACAGTTAGTGCCACGTGGTGAGCAGCACCCTAGGTGTTGCTTGTCCTTCAGCTTTAGAGGGAGGCTCTCCCTGTACATGTGGACAAGTTTGGTCCTCCGAAGCTACCTTGTTGTCTCTCCTTTTCTCTGAAATTGAGCTTTGGAATGGGCTCCCAAAAGGATTTATGGACTTGGTTTGACAATGTGAGTTGACTGAGTAGGCTATGTGGACTAACTGGTTAGCTTAACTTAGTGGGTTGACTCAAAGGTTGACTCTATAGGATAGGTTTTTCCTAGGGTTTAGGTTCGGGACCAGGTTTTAGGGTTCTATTGGGTTACTGTGACTAGGTTAACTAGGTTTTTAGGATTTAGATTTAAGGTTTAGGGTTTGGATTCAAGTTTAGCTTGGGGTTAGGTTATGGATTTGGGTTAAGGGTATGGATTAGGGTTTGAATCAAAGTTAAGGGTGTAGATTAGGATTTGGATCAAGTTAAGGGTATAGATTAGGATTTGGATCAGGGTTGAAGGTCAGAGTTTCTGTTCAATCAAGCTTATCATCATCAATTTAGTTTAAGTGCATGGAATAGTCAAGATTTAAACAATTAGTTATCTTAGCTTTAATTGGATCTTCATTTACATATAACTATCTTTATTAGTCAATGATAAGTCAGCTAGATTGGCACTTTAGATAATCATATCTCAATTCTAACCATAAGATTCAGGTGATCGAGCGTATCTTATAAGTTCCTAATGGTGTCTAATTGAATTTGCATTGTTCCATTAATGGTAACACTTGCGTTTTCATTAGGATCATGAATTAAATACCACTAGGTAATAGATTAAAATAATCCTACTTTTTTTTTTCTTTTTTTTTGGTTTTGCCATGGGGGGTGGGGGCATGGTGAAGGAGGCTGGGCCAAGGCCTGGCAAGTTAGCCGTGGCCAGGCAATAAGTTATCAAAGGTTTGAAATACTTCACGTTGTCCTTTGTGTAAGTATGGTTTGGATCAAAATGGTCCTGTATCCAATGCATGTCGTTACACTACACATATGGGTGAAAATAGATGGGGCCAAGGAGGCCAGGCTCAACCTATCTAAGAATTGGGTTGGAATTTAGACCGAACCCAGTCAATCAGAATTTGGGTAAGGTGGGTTCAAATTGAGTTCAATTCAATAGTAGCCAGCCTGGATTGGTGAATGGGCCCGTTCTGGATATAGAAAAGCTCAAACCCTACCCATTTATCACTTGGGTCAAGTTTGGGACAAGCTGATTTTGAGAGGACCTTGACCCAACTCATTTAGTGATTCGGTTCAAACTTTGCAATCCAGACAGCTCAAAGGATCTAAAGGTTGGACCCAAACTATTAATTGTTGGGTTGGGTCCCATGACCCCCTGTTTGCACTCCTAACTACACATGCACGTATGAATTTAGGGCTGAAAGTCAGGCGGGTTGGGTTGGGTTGGGTTGGTGCTCAACCGTAGCCCAACCCAAGGTTCTTATACTTCAACCCTAGCCTAACCTAGCCCAACCTCCGGTTGAGAATTCTCAACCCAAGCCCGAATGGCGGGTTAGTCATGTGGATACATGCTAATATATTTGTTATTACATTAGTCTATTATATTTCAAAACACATTTTATTTTTTTGTATCTGTGATTTTATTGATTATATATGTAGTTATTTATCATAAATAATTTCATTTTTTCTAAACAAACAAGCTAAAATATAGGACAACTATTCCTTAAAAAGTCGTGTTGTGTAGCATGCAATCTATTTGGGAGAGAGAAATGACGTGGACCAATGAGACCCGATGGCACCGGAATTTCCCATGCCTTCAACACAGACGATCACGCTTAATTATAATTTATAAGTAACTTATATATCGATCGGGTTGGGGTTGGGTCGGGCAACCCTATACATCAACACGAGCCCGACCCAAGTTTTATCAGGTTGGTATTTGTATAGCCCAAGCCCGAGACTGAACCCAATAAATCCTGCCCAAGACCAACCCAATGTCGGGTCCATCACAGGTCAGTCGGGTTGAACCCGCCCAACTTTCAGCCTTAGGTATGATGGGAACCACTCATAAGTCTTATTAAACTACCCATTATTTTCATACCATGGTAGCCCACCTGTGATGATTAGACGGTGACAACAGGTTCGGACACTGGGCCAAGATTTCAAGGGCCTTAGGCTCTGGCCCTACAGACCAGACTCTGAGCCTTGGCCAGCTGGAAGAGCTCAAGACGGTCTAGGTCAGTTGGCCTGGCAATGGGTTCGGTTAGGTCCAGGTCAAGGTCAGCCCAAGCCCAACCTATTTAAACAAAGGGTTCAAGAAAATTGACCCTAACCCAACCCACTACTAATTACCCAATGACCTGACCTGACCCATTAAAATTTCTAGAGCCCGAACCCAACCCAACTGGACCCATTTAATTGAAATCAGGTAAGGCTCAAGCGAACTGCCCAGCTAGACCCATACACTTACTTTAATCTCTCATATTTGGTTCTTAAGTATTTATAGGTCACGTCGGGTCGTGTTGGGTCATTCAGCTTGGCCCATTGATTCAATATATGGATGAGTTGGTTTGGATTTGCTTAAATCTGAGCCCGACCCATTAATCTAAATGAGCTATTTTTTGGCCGAAGTCCAACCCACAACCCCACCCGACTTGGCCTGAACCCAGCGTAGAAGTGGGTCGGACTAATTGACCCATGGGTCAACCCTGTTGCCACCCCTATAAGCCAGATTTCCTGATGGGCTTTTAAGCAGATGAGAGAAATCTTTAGCGTATTCAGATTTCGGGCCTAACACTCAGTCCCAGGTCTGGCCAATACACCGCAAGGCATGGGCCAAAACTGGCTTAAAGTGGGCCAGGCCAATCCAGCCCACAACCCACTCGGCCCAGGATCTAGAGGACGATTTTTCAGGTTCCATTGTAGATGGAAATGCTTAAAAGATCCAAGATTAGAAGATTCTAGCCATTTTTAGGCCTTTTTTCGAGTTGGATATGGCCATTGTTGTATTCTCCTCTTGACAGTCTATTTTTGCAGGATGAAAATTGAAAGGTCAGGAGTTTCCTGTCGAGGAGAATTTTCAGGTATGGTCTATTTAGTGTGATGCAACAGACAAACGGTCTGGATCACCCAATCCCGAGGCTTACTTGTACAAACTGAAGACACTTTGTACTGTGCATAGCCTCCATCCAGTATCATATTATTCCAGGTTACATGATTTTCTGTTAATCCGACGGATAGTATTGATGGCCAGTGTGATTTGCATTGTTCACGTCTATTACGAAACTTATTTCTGTCAACCATACACGCTAAAATGTGGACCCCAACCTCAAGTAGATGGGGGTTCCTGACAATGTATGGGCCACTTCACTAAATGGATGGCCCATAGGATTGTGGATGGGACAATCTGGATCAGCTTTGGCCTGAATTAATCAATACTGTCTATAACAAAACAAAAACAAAATTAAATTTTTTTTTTTAAAAAAAAAAAAACTAACTAACGACTAGGATCAGTTTCTTCTAGGAGGCCCAGCCTGAATATTCTATGTAGAGCATACTTTAGGCCCATAGGCAGGCCTTGCTGGGCTAATTTTAGGCCTGGCTAGATCAAGGCTCAGCCCAGAACCCACCCCGTAGACAGTCTTATCAATAGCATTGTACACAAATCGAGTTAGATCGGTCAACTGGCTCGACTCTACTTGGATCGAAACTAGGTTTATGCTGAGTCAAGCCCGATTTTTTTAGTTCTTGAATCAACTCAGCTCAAAACTGGACTCAAACTTGACTTAGGGCCTGTTTGTTAACGCTGAATATTTGCACTTAATGCGGTATTGAGAATATGTTCCGTGTTTAGTGGTGTTTGTTAATGCGTCGTTAGTGCGAAAAAGGAAAGCACTAAGTGGTTTTTCACTAAATTCTTTCTATGACAGGAGTCTAGCTTAACGGAGAACGCGGAATGCCGCCTGTGAATTTTTCGCTAAACAAAAATTTTTGCTTCCAAAATTATCCCTTTCTAAGTTAGTACGGCAATTTTTCTCTCTCCCCCTGCCACCAGCCCCGGGGCTGTTGGTCGGTGCTCTGTGGGCCCCCACCATGATGTATATGTTTCATCCATTCCGTTCATCCATTTTTAAAGATCATTTTAGGGCTCGATATACCTCGTTTTTTGTCTCATAGCATAAAATGATCTAGAAAAATAGATGGACGGCATGGATGAAACACATATATCATGGTGGGGCCCACAGAGCACCGACCATCAGCCATTGGCTGGTGGCAGGGGGAGTAGCCAATCCGTTTCCGCTACTGACAGGTTGAGTAGCGAGACTGGCTACTGAAGTGACGTCACCAAGTCCTGTGAGCCCCACCATGATGTATGCGTTGTATCCACACCGTCCATCCATTTTTTAAGATCATTTTATGGGCTGATACAAGGAATGAGATAGATCCAAGTCTGGAGTGGACCCATCCACGGAAAACAGTGAGGAGAGTGACCCTCACTGTTGAAACCTTCCTAAGGTACACCATGATGTTTATTTGAGATCCAACCTGTTCATGTGTTAAAGCAGACGTAAAAGAAGGGAAAACATAAATATCAGCTCGATCGAAAATTTTTGTAGCCTTTAGAAGTTTTCAACGGTGGGCGCCACTCTCCCCCACTGTTTTCTGTGGTGGGGTCCACTCGAGATTTGGATCTACTTCATTCTTTGTATCAGGCCATAAAATTATCTCAAAAAGTGGATGGACGGTGTGGATACAACATATACGTCATGGTGGGGCTCACAGGACTTGGTGACGTCACTTGAGTAGTGAGTCTCACTACTCAACCTGTCAGTACTAATCCGCGTCCGGTCTAGTAACCATCCCAATCTGTCAATCCATCACTTTTTTTTATTTTTTTTACACGCGAATTGACAATCCTTGCCAATCTGGCATGCAGACATGATCTTCACTGAAGGGCCCCACTGAGATATGCGGGCTGACAGTTTCCATTTTAACCGTCTCTTTTTCATGAGCCATTTTGATCAGGGTCCACTATATGGACTGTGCAGATCATCTGACCAAGTAGACCCTCAACACCCCTAAGCTCCAAAAGTCGCCCAACGCAATCAGCAACGAGCCTTAAATTTCTGGTCGAACCCCGCACGTTAACAACCTAAACTATCTGGACCTGGGCGTGAGTGAGATAAATTCGGTACGTTATAAGGTAGTATCAGAGAACGAGAATAAGATAAGTCGTGCCTTGGGTAGGAACCTATTACATAAGCTTCATGTAAAATTAGAAAATTTTCACTTTGGTAAATTTCCCATGTAATTAGAGTAGCTTAATGAACATAGATACTTAAACTCTAAAAGATCCTTTTGAAAACTTGCTAAGATAGTCATTTGAACATAGAAACATCACTTAGGTTCTGTGGGATATAAGTTCCTATTATATCAAAATGTAAACAAAATTGGAATCCCGAAAAACTTGAAGAGAAAGAAAAGCTTTGGAAAAGTTGAAACTTAGACATTATAGGACTTTCCTCAAGTTTAAATCAGTGTTTTCTCTAAGTATCAGCAATTTGAAATTCTTGAAAGTGAAATTTTTAAATGTTTAGTGAATTATTATAACTTAGACTGAATTTTTGAACCAAATTAATGTCCTGATTAAAACTAACAAAATAGTTGTCCAAAAGTTTCTGTGATTTTTCTAGGGACTTCTGACTTAACTTTGGATCACTCCACAAATTTTCAGAATAACTAGTGCTCTGAAAAATCATAAAAATTCAAAAGATGGTCTAAAAAAGGTGAACTCTCAGCTGTTGGATAGCAGAATTTTTCTGCATTAATAGAGGTGAAACCCCAATTGTATGTGAGAATTTTGCTCTGAAAATTTTTATAGTCATACAGATAGTCTGGAACTTGGGTTTTAAATTTTAGGTTATTCTGATAAACAGTCTGAAATTTAAAATTCTTGAAGCGAAAGGCTGTCAGGATGTAACGTTTTTTACCACTTTCATCTATCATTAAAATTAATGACACTAAAGGTTTGGTTCAACCAAAGATGGGCCATTTGGGCCCATTCCTCATGAACCTAGGGTACTTTTTATTGTGAAAAAAAGTGTGTGTGTGTGTGTGTATAATATTAGTAATAGAATTCTCTTTTACACATTGATTGTCATCTGAATAAGTTCATGATTTTGGTAACTATTGAAGAAAATTGTGAGATTAGTGGGCATCGAAATAAATCTATATTGATATAAATTTCTTAACTTAGGGATTACTGAAACAAGTCCCTGGGTATTATAGAGCGTCGAGGTAGAACGCTATGAGAATCAGATGGACCTGTACTAGAGGAATATCAGGATGTAAAGGAGGAGCTTTCTTAGGAGCCTTTCTATAGTGCAACTGAGCTCTTAGAATTAAATAAACGGATGTTTTTCTTTTTTGTTAAGCATTGAACTCTTTAGACTTTTCACGTAATGTTGAATGTAATAAGTCTAAGGCTCCATCTGAGTGGACTAGTGTGTGTGTGTTGTAACATCTCCATCTGAGTGGACTAGTGTGTGTGTGTGTTGTAACGTCTCCATCTGAGACTAGTGTGTGTGTTGTAACGCTTGGATCATTTCTTCGTTATGCCTTACATTGCAAATACCTACTGTTGGAGAAAAATAGTACAAGTCCAGAGATTCGGCTATGGAATAGACCAACTCTACTGACACTGTCCGGGCTCCCGAGGCAACAAGCCTAACCGAGGCACGCATACCCAAAGCCTAAAGGAGAGACTTAGCTCGGATTACAAGGAACCAATCCAAACCGAGGCTTACAAAGTCCCGAGCCGTAAGGCAAATAATCTTTGAGATGCACGAAGTTGGCTCGACAAACGAGGCAGCAGCATCCAGATAGGCCGATTAAGGCCCAATGCTCAGAAGCCACACGACCGGCCATAAAACCGACCTATCCTTAGGTCAGTTACAGAGTCGGCTATCGGATTAGAAAGGCGCACTGATTATGGATCAGTTTCGTCTCATCCGACAGAGGGCAAGTAGCTCAACCTTCTATAGCCAGCCGAGACTCGCTTATCAATAAAATTGGCCAAGCCCGATTCAATCAGCAAAATCTACTAAGAAAGGAAGAAACGGTGTGAAGTGAAATACCTTCCCGAAAATGTAAGAAGAAGATCCCCAATCCCGAGGATCTTGGGATCGATTAGAGTCCAAAATTGGATTGGCATTGAATATCCAAGATATCAGGAAAAGAATCCTGGCACGATGGGTTCCTTCCATTCCTATTAAATATAAGAGACTTAAAGTGTGAAAGGTACGCGAAATCTCTCTCCCAGAACCCCTCCATACTATAAGACCCAGATTCCTAGCCTGACTTTGGCATTGGAGGGTCCCCTGCTCTAGTCAGGGTCTCCTTTGTCTTCTTCCTGTGCAGGTACTCGAAGGTCTAAAGAGGATGTACCAGGTTTTTGCATCAACAGTTTGGCGCCGTCTGTGGGAATCGATATAAAAAATCATTTTTCCAGCTCTATCAAAAAGCTTCAAATAAACCACCATGGCAAGAACACGAAGAACTGCTTAAGAGGAACCTAATGAAGTTCCAGTTACGGGACCCCAAGCCACCAATGGAGCCCAAAGACGACCAGAACAACAGGAGAATCGCCAGGACTCCGTAGCCCGCTAAGCGACCTCTAGCTTATCCAGGCGATCCCAGATGAACCGAGGGAACGGAAGACTAAAAAGAGAGATTCAAGAGATACGGAATGATATGAACTATATGAAGCAAATGCTAGAACAGTTGCAATCACATCCGGCGCAAGCCCCTGATCAGGAAAATGCTTAGCAGCATGTTACCCGACAACCGATTAACCCTCAACCAACCGTTTTGCCGATTGCTCCTTAGCCGACTCAGCATGAGGCGCCGGCTGAACCCGCTCCATCTCATGTCTCAGTAGCGGTCCAGCTACCAGCCTCAGATCTACGACACGAAATAGACCGTAGAAGGCGGGACAAACCTCCAGTCGAGAGAACAGCCGACAGTTAAAAACCTTAGAAGGCTGAGATCTAAGATCTGCGGAAGCAATTCTCGAATTTTAAGCTGAGTTGCCCAGCCGGCTGGCGGGATATGAGGAAAAGGAATCTCCGTTCGTACATTCGATAATGCAGGCGCGACTGCCCGAGCGATTCTACCTTCCTCAGATCACGCCATATACCGGAAAGGCTGACCCAACTGAGCATATTGAGTCCTTCTGAACTTACATGGAGTTACATGACGCTTCAAATGCTATTATGTGCCAAACATTCTCCCTTACACTAGCGGATGTTGCTCGGCTTTGGTTCAAACAACTGAAACCAAGGTCTATTAGCTCGTTCACCAAGCTTAGCGACGCTTTCATTGCCAATTTCATCGGAGGAAAGAAAATACTCAAGGCTTCAGCACATTTGAACAACATAGTCCAAAAGGAGGGGGAGCTCCTCAAAGACTATATTAAGCGGTTCAATCTTGAAGCACTACAGGTTCGGAAACATTTCGATGAAACGACCCTCAATTCCATCATACAGGAAGTAAGAGACAAAACATTCCTTTTATCTCTTGATAAAAATCCTCCATCTACCCTGGCCGAGTTTATGGCTCGGTCGAAGAAGTATGTTAATTCCCAAGAAATCCGAATCCTACGAGAAGCCGCTCATAACGCAAAAACCCGGTGAAATAGTCGAACAAAAAGGAAACTGACTCGGCCAGTGGTAAGAAGTAGAAAGATGAGTGCCCCCGGGACGATCGCAAGACAAGCAAGCGTCCCGATAATAGGTTCTCGACTTACACTTCTCTCAATAAATTGCACGAGCAAGTCCTTATGGAAATAAAAAACGAAAGGTTCATAAACTGGCCTGACAAGCTCCGCAATAACCCCAACCGTTGGAACAAAGACAAGTACTGTCATTATCATGGCGATCATGGGCACATTACGAGTGATTGCTATCACTTGAAACAAGAAATCGAAAGGCTCATCCGAGAAGGCCATCTCAGAGAACATGTCGACCAAAGAACCGGGACAACTGAATAACGCTCAGGGGATAACCGACCTACAGAAGAAATTCGAATTATTGTCGGTGGTCCCTGAGGCGGAGGCGACTCGAACAACGCTCGAAAAAATCATACAAGGACATCAGTCGGCCTGAGTCCGATATCCTGATTTTAGCTCATGCCTCAAAAGAAAGGAAAAAGGAAAAGTACTGCATATCGTTTGCCGATGAAGACGCTTGGGGTATTCATCATCTACATGATGACGCTTTAGCAGTCACCCTTACCATAGCAAATCGCAAAGTGTTCAATATTCTCATTGATATAGGATCGTCCGCGGACGTACTATTCACTCAAGCACTTGACAAAATGGGCATCGAACGGTCGGCATTACAGCCAGTTCGAACCCCATTGATCGGATTCTCGGGTGGACAAACCCTTCCTGAAGGAGTTATCTCACTCCCACTCACTGCTGGGGATTCCCCCAACCAATCGATGGTTATGGTCGACTTTCTTGTGGTTGGCCAGTCATTAGTCTATAACATCATCCTTGGCCAACCTTCTCTGTGCCTCCTCCAAGCTATTGTATCAATGTACCATCTCTTCATGAAATTTCCGACCGAGTCAGAAGTAGGAGTCGTTAAAGGTGACCAACAGGACGCAAGGCGCTGTTATGCGATGACCGTAAAAGCTCCAGTCGAGGTAACCACAATCGAATCACTGGACCCTCGAGCTAAGACTCATGAGTGAGGTCAACCAGTAGAGGACCTCATTCCAATACCTTTAGTCGAGATAGACGAGTCTAAAACTGTTCGGATTGGCTCGTCTCTGCAGTCGCCCCTGAAAGATAAGCTGGTATCTCTACTCTGACGGTACACCGACGTATTTACGTGGAGTTATGAAGACATGCCCGGGATCGATCCCTCAGTAATGACTCATCGCCTCAATATCGACCCGACCTATCGACCGATCGGACAGAAGCGATGACCACTCAGCCCTGAAAGGTATGCCTTCATCGAAGAACAGGTTAGCAAGCTCCTCAAGGTTAAATTTATCGAGGAGATATACTATCCGAAATGGGTAGCTAATGTCGTACTCGTTAAAAAACCAACAAGAAGTGGCGAGTTTGTATCGATTATACTGACTTAAATAAAGCCTGCCCAAAGGACAACTTTTCTCTTCCGAAGATCGATCAATTGGTGGACAGCACGGCAAGCCATGAACTTCTTAGTTTTATGGATATTTATTTTGGGTACAATTAAATTGTAATGCATCAATCAAATAAATCTAATACTACCTTTGTCACTGACAAGGGTCTTTACTGTTACCGTATGATGTCATTTGGTCTAAAAAATGCAGGAGCAACCTACTAATGGTTAGTGAACAAAATGTTTACTCGGCAAATCGGCCGAACCATGGAAGTGTACATCGACGATATGCTCGTCAAAAGTATGCGGGCGGCCGATCATATTGCCGACTTAGAAGAAATGTTCCTTATCATTCGCAAATATCAGATGAAGTTGAACTTAAGCAAATGTGCCTTTGGAGTAAGCTCGAGTAAATTTCTCAGATTCCTAATCAGCCAGCGAGGGATCAAGGCAAATCCGAAGAAGAATAAGGCGTTGCTTGACATGGAATCCCTGAAAACGATTAAAGATATACAGAGACTGACTGGACGGGTAGCCGCACTCAATCGCTTCCTTTCCCAAGCTATTGATAAATGTCTCCAATTCTTCAAACAATTGAAGGGACGGCAAATGGTAGATTAGACGAAAGAGTGCGAAATAGCATTCTAACAGTTGAAGTCATATCTCGGATCTCTACCTCTCCTATCAAAGCCCAAGCCTGGGGAAGCCTTGCTGTTGTATCTGGCGGTTTTCAATGCAGCCGTAAGCTCGACCTTGATAGATGAGCATGAAGGGAAGCAATTACCAATGTATTATGTCAGCAAAGCACTGCTCCCATCAGAAACTCGATATCCACCTCTGAAGAAAGTGGCCCTGGTATTAGTTGTGTCTTCATGACAACTACGGTCATACTTTCAAGCACACTCCATTATCGTCGTAACCGACCTCCCACTACGTCAGATTCTCCAGAAACCGAAAGCTTCCAGCCGCCTAACGAAGTGGATAATTGAGCTCAGTGAATTTGATATTCAATACAAGTTGAGGGTAACAATTAAAGGATAGGTTGTGGCCGACTTCATAGCTGAAGTTACCCCACAAACCGATCCACCTATCGAGCTAATAAATGAGCCAGCCAATCAGCCGATAACTGCAGCTCCCGCGACATCACCCGACCCACACCACTAGCAGCTTTACGTGGATAGCTCATCCAACTCTAAAGCAAGCAGGGCAGGAGTCCTCCTGGAAACTCCCGATCAAACTTACATGCAATATGCCTCAAGACTTGAATTTCAAACCTCAAACAATACAGCAGAATAAGACGCCCTATTGCCCGGCCTTCGACTAGCAGTCAGTCTTGGTGTTACTCATATCAACATATTCAGTGACTCGCAGTTGGTCGTTAATCAGGTTACTAGCGTGTATGAAACACGTAAAGAGCAGCTGAAAGCCTACATGAAGAAAGCCAAAGAGTTGATCGACGGTTTTCAATAATGTACTGTTATTCGGATCCCCCGAACACAAAACGCTAGAGCCTCAAACAATACAATAGCTTTACGTGGATGAGCCAGCCAATCAACCGATAACTACAGCTCCCGCGACATCACCCGACCCACACCACTAGTAGCTTTACGTGGATGGCTCATCCAACTCTAAGGCAAGCGGGGCAGGAGTCATCCTGGAAACTCCCGATCAAACTTACATGCAATATGCCTTAAGACTTGGATTTCAAGCCTCAAACAATACAACAGAATAAAACGCCCTATTGCTCGGCCTTCGACTAGCAGTCAGTCTTAGTGTTACTCATCTCAACATATTCAGTGACTCGCAGTTAGTCGTTAATCAAGTTACTAGCGTGTATCAAACACGTAAAGAGCAACTGAAAGCCTACACTGTTTTCAATAATGTACTGTCATTCGGATCCCCCGAACACAAAATGCTAAAGCCGACCTATTGGCAAAACTTGCTTCTGCCGATAAGGACGACATACATAGGTCCATTCCAATTGAGTACGTCGCTAAGCCAAGCATCGACGACCTGCCTAGCTCGACCGTGCACTCGATCGATTTGAAACCTACTTGGCTTGACCCGATCGTCCAAGATCTCGACAATGGAAAGTTGCCTAAGATCGTGCCGAGGCCCGACGGTTGAAAATCCGAGCCTCCCGTTACACCATACTCAACGGTATACTATATAAGAAAGGATTTTTCGCTCATTTGCTACACTGCCTAAGACACGACGAGGCTAACTATGTACTGTGGAAAATTCACGAAGGAATTTGCAGAAATCACTCGGGAGGACGATCGCTTGCGCACAAGGTCTTGCGGCCAGGCTATTACTAGCCAACCATTCAGCACGACGCCCGTAAGCTTGTCCAAAGTTGCAACAAATGTCAACGATTCGCTGTCATTCCAAGACAGCTACCCGAGAAACTGACCCCTATGGCCGGTCCTTGGCCCTTCGCGCAGTGGGGGATGGACATCATCAGACCGTTCCCTTTGGGGAAAGGTCAGACTAAGTTTGTCGTTGTCGCGGTGGATTTTTCACTAAGTGGGTTAAAACCGAACCATTGACCAGGATAACTGAACAAAAGATCACAAATTTTATCTAGAAAAATATCATCTGCCGATTTGGGATACCTCGAACCATTGTTATTGACAACAGGAAGCAATTCGACTACAAGCAATATCAAGGGATGTGTGACAATCTCGAAATAAAGAATATCTACACATCTCCCCATCATCCTCGGACGAATGGACAAGTCGAGGGAGTCAACGAGATCATCAAACAGTATCTCCAAACCAAACTCGACCAAGCTAAGGAAGCATGGGCTGAAGAACTTCCTAAAATACTATGCGCTTACCAAACTACCACTCGAATGGCTACGGGAGAGACTCCCTTCTCCCTTGCATATGGATCAAAAGTCATCACTCTAGTCGAGATCGGAATGCCTTCTGCTCGAGTCAGTTCGTTTAACAAACGAGGCAACGAAGAATTGCCGTCTCTCGGACTCAACCTCTTAAAACAACAAAGGGAAAGGGCTCGGCTACAAATGGCAGTTCGGCAACAACAGGCATCTTGCTTCTATAATGCCCGAGTCGAGGTTAGACGATTCCGAGTTGGGGACATGGTCCTCCGAAAAATGTTCCTGAACACAAAGGAAGTTGGTGTGGGCACACTGAGACCAAATTGGGAAGGACCATATATTGTCTCAAGCATCATCCGACCTAAAACGTATAGGTTGGAAGATCTAACTGAGTAATTACTCCCCATCCATGGAATGCCGAGTATCTAAAAATCTACTATCCCTAGGTTAGCCGGTGAGTGATTGGTTAAATTCTGTTATCAGGCGAGCAAAGAATGGAAAGCATGTAAATTGAGTCAAATGAATGTAAAAACTCAAATATATTTATTCATCAGTATGAATTTTACGTCAGATTACATTAGTTCCCACTTTGGAATTACATTGACAAAGTAACAAGGAAAAATGCAGAAAAGAGTCGGCCGAGATAAGCGACGCCCCCCCCCCCCCCCCGGTTGCAGATGCTCTCAAGCCCGGCTTGAAGCTTGATGTACTTGAAGTGCTTAAAGCTTTGTAATCCAAAATTAGCTTCAAGATTCACCAGGAGCTGATTCAAGAGGTGGCTCGGATTCAGTTGCTACTTCCACTCGGAGCAACCACTGGCGCCGCCTCAGGAGCAGCCTCGGAAGTAATCTCAAGATCAGCCGCTGCCATACCAGAAGACCCAGCTGCCCAGGCATCTGGACCGTCAGACCCAGAGCCACTCTCGTCGAATCCCGAGAGATCAAGTTCAAGGAAAGACAGCTTCATCAGGTCCATGCACTTGGCATAGTCATCCTGATACAAGTGGTCCCGCTCGTCCAAATACTCACGGGATTCAAGATAGCCCTCTACAGCTTGGACCTTGGCATGAGCAAGGGCAGCCTTAGTCTCGGTCCTAAGCCGAGCCAACTTCCGGACCTAGAGCCACTCTCGTCGAATCCCGAGAGATCAAGTTTGGGGAAGGACAGCTTCATCAGGTCCATGCACTTGGCATAGCCATCCTAATATAAGCGGTCCCGCTCGTCCAAATACTCACGGGATTCAAGATAGACCTCTACGGCCTGGACCTTGCCATGGGCAAGGGCAGCCTTAGTCTCGGTCCTAAGCCGAGCCAACTTCTCTTCAGAGGAGACATAGGCCTGACAATTCTGCCGGCTCTCCTCGTTCAGGGAAGGACAGCTTCATCAAGTCCATGCACTTGGCATAGCCATCCTGATACAAGCCGTCCCGCTCGTCCAAATACTCATGGGATTCAAGATAGACCTCTACGGCCTGGACCTTGGCATGGGCAAGGGCAGCCTTAGTCTCGGTTCTAAGCCGAGCCAACTTCTCTTCAGAGGAGACATAGGCTTAACGATTCTGCCGGCTCTCCTCGTGGGCCTCTTTCAATTGCGAGGCCAAACGAGCACTCTCGACGGTGGCCCTCTCGAGGGCTTACCCCCTAAGTCGTCAGTCATTATATTGAGCTAAGTCGTAGCAGCAGCGAGTTGTGCTTCCGCCTCCTCAGCCTGCTTCTGGGCTTCGGCCAGATCCGAGCAAGCCCTAAGCACACAAGGGGCAAACTACAAAAGGAAAATAAAAGGTCAACCATGCCGGAGAAAACTAATAAAGCAAGCGCAAAGTCTAGTTCTTACTTCGAGAAGCGTCTTCACCATATGGGAGAGAGTCGGCCTTGAAGGGGCTTCGAAGAGGGCAGTGAAGTCCTTTTCGCTCCCGTGGGAGATCGCTCAGGGAAGCATGTCGTTAACAGCTCGTTGGAAGACGGACGTCTCCTGTTGAGTCGTCTCCTCTCCTGAGGACTCCTCCCTTCTCTGCTCCTCTCTCTGTTCCAGAACCGGCTCGGCAACAAGTCCTGGCTCAGCCACCGCGTCCGCCACTCTCGCCCCTTCCCCCAAGTCAGGAACAATCACCGTCGGGATCGTTGGGGCAATTTGCCCCTTAGACTTTGAAATCGTCTTCGGCCTCTTCGAAGGTCGAGGCTCTGACCTTGGAGGAGCCTTCATTTTGGAAGGCGGACGGAGGAAGGGATGAGCCTCAGCCATCTCTGTATCAACCATAAGACGAGTCAACCAAGAATCAAAGGGAATAAAGAAGGACGACCAGGAAGTACCTATTAAGGCCGAGTCCAAACCCGATTCAAAAAGACGCTCCGGTTAGAGAAACCTCTTCCAAGACCTTCGTTCCGCACTCAGCGCCTTCAGATCTTTGATCCGAGCTAAAGCACCGACTTCAAGACTGGGCCTTCGCCCGAGAATATCTGCGAAACATACATAGTCAGACTCAAAGACTTAAAATTATGGGGAGGTGGAGAAAAGCATGCACACCGAGTCACCTGCTTGGGAGAAAACCCGAGGAACGCGAGAGTCGATGGGCTCAGGCTTGGCAGTCTCCCAGCGACCACATGCCCATAACCACTTATCTCTCCAATGCTTATTGGAAGTAGGAGGGTTGGTTATCAAAGATTCGCCCTTATTCCGCCAAGCACACAAAAAATATCAGTCGGGCTGCTGCGGGTTCGACCGTATTTGGTACAGATAGAGAAACTCATCGACGGTCAATGAGGGCTGCTCCATCTCAGCCCACAACACTGCGCATCCGAACAAGTCCCTCTACCTATTTGGAACTATCTGCTCAGGTGCTATTTGAAGTTGGGAAAGCATATCCCGAGCTATCCCCTGAAGAGGTAGACGCAAGCCGCACTATAAAGCAACCAGGAAAATCATGACCATTCCGGCAAGAGGACGGTCGAGTAGTTCACTTGGGAGAGAGAGGTGAAGAATGACCGAGTCCGAAACATGGTACCCGGCCCTGATCTTGTCCAATTCTGCTTCGGTCAGAACCGAGGGAATGGGACCCTTTTGTTCGTCCTCAGCCTCCTCTCCGCCGGCTGCTGATTTAGCAGCACTTGCCACTTTCCAGGCAACGACCGACTCACTAACTCCTTCGGCCGTCTCACCCTCTTCCTCCTCTGCTTCCTCCTCAGGAGGATTGGGCCTACCAGGGGCACTCACTAATGACACCCCTCTGCGAGATGAATCTGCTAAGACTGGGCGCTCCGCTGAAGATCCCGCCATCCTTTCGGAGTGTTGGAAAGCAACATTGGCATCTACAGCCATCTCCGCCAACAGCGAAGGTGATTCCGGAACGTCCCAAAAACGTCTCGCTTCACCTTTGTCACTGAAGGCTCCCTCCCAGAGGTTCAAGGGTCCTTGCATTGTCACTACAATTGAAAGCAAAAGGGATAGAGAGAGTTAAAAACTCACTGCAGGCAACAAGAGTGGCTAAAGAAAAGACGGAACGTGGGAGCAGGAGTTGGCAACGGAAGGGCGAAAATGGTGAAAATGGCGAAAAATAGTGGAAAACACGGGCGCGAAAATGGGAGCCCAGCGTCCCGTTCTCCCTTTTATAGCATTGTCACGTAGCAAGTGCATTTAAGGAGGAGTTGAGTCGACGCCTGCTTCAACTCCCCCGCCCGACACGTGGCTCATTTCGGGCGACGCGAGCGCTTTTTTCGCCATGTGTTTGGCTCTTATAAGACAAAAAGACGTATTGGCGGCTTCCCGCTCGTGCAGCCTCGATTGACGAACCGGTGCATGTTCTGGATGATATAGAACGTCTGCAAGCAATAAATGCTCCATCATAAAGTCGGTCCCAGCTCGAGCCGACTCAACAACTATCTACTCCTTAGCGTCAATAAAGTTGATGCAAGGAGTAGGGGGGCTTACTGTTGGGGAAAAATAGTACATAGCCGAATGGACCAACTCTACTAACACTGCCCAGGCTCCCGAGGCAACAAGCCCGATCGAGGCACGCATACCCAAAGTCTAAAGGAGTGACTTAGTTTAGATTACAAGGAACCAATCTAGACCGAGGCTTACAAAGTTCTGAGCCGTAAGGTAAAGAATCTTTGAGATGCACGAAGTTGGCTTGACCAACGAGGTAGCAGAATCCAAATAGGCCGATTAAGGCCCAGTGCTCAGGAGCCACACGACCGGCCATAAAACCGACCTATCCTTGGGTCGGTTAAAGAGTCGGCCATCGGATTAGGAAGGCGCACTGATTATGGATTGGTCTTGTCTCATCCGACAGAGGGCAAGTAGCTCAACCGTCTATAGCCAGCCGAGACTCGCTTATCAATAGAGTCGGTCAGGCTCGATTCAATTGGCAAAATCTACTGAGAAAGGAAGAAACGGTGTAAAGTGAAACACCTTCCCGAAAATTCAGGAAGAAGATCCCTGATCCCGAGGATCTCGGGATCGATTAGAGTCCAAAATTGGATTGGCATTAAATCCCCAAGATATCATGAAAAGAATCCTAACACGATGGGATCCTCCCCTTCCTATTAAATATAAGAGACTTCAAGGGTGAAAGGTACGCGAAATCTCTCTCCCAGAACCCATCAATACTATAAGACCCAGATTCCTAGCCTGACTTTGGCATTGGAGGGTCCCCTACTCTAGCCAGGGTCTCCGTTGTCTACTTCCTATGCAGATACTCAAAGGTTTAAAGAGGGCGTACTAGATTTTTACATCAACACCTACCATGTGAGATAAACGTGAATTATTATTTTGTGTGGTTAGATGACACAACAAAATTTGAAGCATTACAGTAGGGGTTAGTCCTTGATGGATTCTTGTTCTTTGCATTAAAAACTTTTCTTTCAATGTTGATTCCAGGCTTGGAATTTCTCAATAGAACAATAATAAATAAAAAGAATAAAAGTTAAAGGCTAATAATGTTTATTTTATTTATTTGTATTTGGAGCTCAACACAATCGACGGATAAAATAAGTAGAGAAATAAAGATAAATACCAGTGAACGCTTGTATAGACAAACAATCGAAGTGAATGGTCAACGAGATGTGACCAAAATGTTTATTTTTTCAAGTAAGAATTCAGTAGATTAGGATCCAACAACAAAAGGTTATGAATATTTAATATATTCTTACACTATTGTAGCGTTGGCACTGGACAGTAGTGATCTAAATTAAGCTAGGCTAGGGTATGCTAAGATAAAAGTAAAGGCTTGTAAAGATATATTGTGTTTGGTGTGGGCATGGAGCTCTTTGTAGATAGCAGCTTTTATAGGCTTTTGAGAGGCGATGACATTGCGTAGTCTTTAACATCGTGAAGGACATGGATTATCAGTTGTGTAAATCTCCGTAATTCTCTATGCTAGCATAGCATATCATGTACTATCACGTGTATAAGAGAGAGAGGCTCTCGCTTCTTCAAATTATGCGTTGGCTGAAGTCCTTCATCACCGAACTCCCGCATTGGAAGGTTGTTGGAGTCTTTATGTCACTTGCCTTTGGCATTAGTAGAGTGCTTTTAGCATGAATCTACCATTTAATGATAGATAGAGATATACTTTAATAGGATTTTGACATTTAATGTTAAGGGAGAGGTTTGCTTTAATGAGGTTCTTACTTTTACCGAGAGTACTTTTGATAAAAGTCTAGCATTTAATACTCTCACATGTGCAAGCATCTCTAACTCCCCTCTTTGAAATTGATCTACACCACATATGATCTAGCTACCACATGACACCTTCTAAATTGTTCGATTTAGACACGCCAAGCTAGGTGTAAACAATGACTTTAATACGTGAGTATGATTTCGTTCATTATTAAGCGAGTAGTGCCAACATGCCACATCTCATTGGTCAAAGCAGAGTGCAAAAACTGAGTGTAAACCTAAATAATAAATAGAGAAATTACATATTTATTTTCAAGTTCTATTGTTCAACTTTTTAGAAGGAAAAGGATGAAGTTAAGATCAGTGGCTAGGATAAGTCAAACAGGTCATAATGGCATATTGGGTTAAGGGTCAAACCAAGCCCAACCCAACCTTAAGTGGAATCAACATGAGGCGTGACCCAACCAAGATATAGTCAATACTAACTCAAACTCAGGCTAGGTTTTAGCTCGTTTGGGCCTAACATTAGATGCCATATAAAAATGTAAGCATAAGCCCTAAAAATCAGGTCTATCTGTGATTGAAGTAGGTCACACCAATGAAAATAATTTAAAGTACCCATCTTGCCTTTTACACTATTTCCGATTATGTGGTCTACTTGAATCACAAATGAGACCAATTTTTGGGCCCCGAGCCTAACATAGGTGAAGCGCACCTGACATTCTGAATGAATTTCACGTAAACATCACGATAAGGCCCCACCTACAATGTTGATCCATGCCAACCAAAAGCTAGGACCTTTTTCCTTTCTTAAAATTTGAAGGTCTCCAGCATTGCCTTCAGAGACTGAGTCTGGAATCACAGCAAATGCTGTGATTTAGAACTTTTTGGGGATTTGAAATGTATTTGAATTTAAATCCTTCACTATCGTTTAGTGCTAAAAACAAAAAGATTAGTTTTAAATTTTGAATACATTCAAATCCAGATTGTCAAACAACATATAAGAGGAATCAGCCCAAGACCCAACCCAACCAAGGTGTACTCAATACCAACCCAATTTCAGGCTAGGTCAGGTTTAGCCAATTTAGGCCGAGTTGAGCCGAGCTAGCGTAGAATCTCAACCACAAGTTGTTGAGCATATGGCGGCTAACATCGCTTTTAAATTACCAAAAAGTCGTGACTCGACTTAAAAAATTAATTGCATCCAAGATTACGCCTGCCATTATATACTCTAAAAAATCGAGGGTGCGATTGCGTGTGGCCTCGACCCAAGCTGATTCTGTCATGAATAGAAGTAGGCATGGGACGACTCGACTCGGAAAACTTGACTCGTTCATATCCAACTTGATCTGAACTGACTGGTGACTTGAACTCAGACTTGAAATCCAACTTGGTACTGACTTGATTCGATCCAAGAATCCATATATATATATATATAACAGATCTGATGTTTCAGATATGAGATGCCGTGTAGCTAATGGCAAGGCAGCAATTCTAGTAAGTGAATCTAGGTTTTGAGTTGTGATTTCAGCCTGTGGATACCTGTTGCACTCGACTTGACTCGGTACTTGTGATGGGGTCAGACTCAGTCTGGATTAGTCCAGGCCAGACCCGAACTCAGATCAGGTCAGGCGTGCTGGACTCGGTACCAAGTGGGGTCGAGTTCAGGTCAGGCCTGTTTCAAAACTGAATCGAGTCGGTTCAGCCCTAACTTGGTTCAACTCAACTCGATGTCAGCTCTAGTCATGAGTCAAGCTGAGGATTTCCAGTCCAAGCCTAACCCAACCAACCCAGCCAACTCAACCTAACTTTTCGGGTCAACCCGCAGTGGGGTTCCGGTTGAGTTGAGCCCTCTGAGGTGAACCCTTAGATGTGGCCCGCTATACAGATGACAACAATAAAAGGCACAGGAAGAACAGATGGAATAATGAGTAATCTTTTTAGAAAGCACTAATCACTTAACAGACATGTGAAACTCAATCATAAAACTAATAAACAAAACCTCTTCCAACATCAGCAAACACAAAGCATCTCAAATCACCAAGAACAAAAAAAAAAACATGAGAGAGAAAGATTAGTTTTCTTTAATACTCTGGCAGTGTGATGGCTCATACAGACATTCAAATGAAATTGTGGGACCCACTTTAGATATGTCATAACCTTAAGATAAGATTAACTGAACAACCCAGGCCTATCTGATTAAAGATCTAATCTGAACCATTGAACATTTTAACCGTCCATTAGATGTCCACTGATGACCCATTTAAAGTGGGTCATTTTATTTGGACGATTCAAATACGTACACGTGTCATACCAACTGCCAGAGTATCAAGTCTTTCTCATTCCTCAATTAGTAAAATTCTTAATACAAGCATCTGGCTCAGTAGCCTTAGCAGCTGGTGAAGGCTCCACACTCGGACTCGGTGGGACGGGTTGACCCAGTAACTCGGCTGGCAACTCAGCTATACCTTTGAGATAGAATGTGTAGAAAAGCTTGAATGGGAAAATGATCTGTTGCAGCTTCACCTGCCCATATACACCTTCGAAAATGCCCGACCCACCTGTTACAGCCAGATATGTATCTTCATATGTTAGATATGCTCCTTGTACTGCAATGTGGCCGTAATCGCCGAAGTAGAAGCTGTAGATTGCCTCATAGCGGTCTCCTTTCTTCTCGGGGACATGTTGGACAAGGATACAAAGGCCCGCCGTGATTCCCAGACGCTTTTGGAGGTTTCCATGGTAGATCTGAACGAGAATGGCACATGAGTTTTCCCAGCATAGTTTTAAAAATCAGATAAAGTTGAGTTGACTAGCGAGTCGACTCAACTCGACCCAACTGAAAGTGAGTTGAATCGAGTGAAGAGCTCAATTCCTCAGGTGACTCGGTAAGTCTCGATGAAAACTCGTTCGAGTCGAGTCGATTCCAGTGAGACATATGTTTCAACTCAACTCGAGACATCTGTTTCAACTCAACTCGGCCGAGTCAACCAGAATCGAGTCAAAGCGGGCCGAGTTTAATGAAAAACTCGACTCCAAGACTCAGCTCTTGATGAAAGCTCAGTCAAGTTGACTCGACTTGACCAAGACATCTGTTTTAATTCCACACGTATGCTGATATGGAACATGTGTGTGAGATCTGAACTTTCCATCCGTTGGAAACACTGCTTAGATCTTGTTGCCTGAGAAATCTAGCCGTTTCACTCAGGTGGGCCACAACGTATAAGGTGAACAGACTTTTCTGACCGTCCATTTGTTTTGTACGATGCGGTCCACCTGAGGTGCGAAACAGCACAATTGTAAGTCCAGAGGATCTAAACAATCTTGCCCACCTGATGGAAAGCTCAGATCTTGCACACGTGTTTTACATTAGCACGTGTTCCCACGTGTGAACGATTGGATCTAGCAAAATTACACCTTCCAAAGAAAAGGTCGTTGACCAAACACTCACCTTATTGCTAAACGGGACTAGATCGCCGAGCGAGTTAACCGATTTCTGGCTCAGCCGTAGATACGCTGGGCTTCCGCGATCTCGTTCGTTGATTTCATACACATGCAGCTCTTGAACATCACCTAAAAACACCAACCAAAACAAGGTAAATTACAAGGAAAACATAGTATTTACAGTGTAAATAAATAACATAGAGATGGGTAGTTTGGGAATACTTGGTCTTGAGGAAGCTGTGACCTTTGGAGAGAGGGATGTGCTCATGCGCCTACTGGTTCTTTGGGTGGTAGTGAAATCAAGGCGGGCACTTCCCAATTTGAGAGATTTGGTGGGGAAGGCGTTTGGCTGACCAAATGCAAGGCATTTAGATTGTGAAATGGGGTGAGAGAGAGATGGGGTTCTTGTGGTGTGGGATAGTTTCAGGGAGAGAGAGGAAGCTCTGAGTGCTGAAATTCCAGCCATTGATTTCGCTGAGAGGAGTAGATGGAGCTCTGTTTTGGCTGTGAGAGAGAGAGAGAGAGAGAGAGAGAGGGTATAAATGATGATAATGCTCTGAAAAGTAAGATGGATTGGAAAGTGGGTCTTTTGGATTGAATGGAGATTTGTAAAATATAGGAAAGTTCTTGGGTGTGTGGCCCACCTAGAGAGAATCTTTATATCATGTGGTGTGTATGTAAGCTTATTTATCTATAGTGCATCTGGTCTGGTGCCCACCGAAACAGTATAGCTGATGGCGGAGTATAGGACTCATGTTACACGTGAACATTTCTGTGGCCTACTTTGATCTAACACATTCAAGTATCTGGTGCTCCTGAAATACATGGTGGGCCCATTTGGATGCTTTGGATGATGATCTGAACGGTTCTCTTATTCTGATACGGAGTAGATGGTCGGATGAAGTGATATCGTATCGGTTGGATAATACTGTCCGTCAGATTAATGGATTTTAAATGGAATGGTAGGAACCTGGGGAAAAGGTCAGGATTAGGAGGTTGTTTTTTTGTTGTGGATCAGAGATGGTATGGCCCAACTGATGGACGGTCTGGATTGTCTTATGTCAAGCCATGTGCGGCCCTATAAGGCAATGGGAACTCAAGCGCGATAAAAAGAACCGGTCACCGTCCGTCTGTAGCTTTCGACAGGTCATATCGCATACGCCACGTGTTTTTCGTTGGACGGTCTTAGCGTTTGGAAACGTACGATAGGAGAGGAAGAGGAAGTTTCTGTTTTGAATAACGTGGACTAAATGGACGGTGATGATGAGTCTGTCCAATCTATGACTCCACATTGGACGGTTGGTAACGTGTTTTGAACACGCAATTGAACTTTTCAGGGCTAGGCTTGCGGTGTCACCGCCCCTGCTGAAATGGTGGTGACTGATCCCCGTGCTGAGGGGGGCAAATGTGTCGGGTCCAGTCGGGTCATTGAACCCGATGATAAGTAGCTACGAGTCCTAAATTTGGACCATGTGGCAAGTTCGACCCGAACAGCTAGATGCGTTAGGGCTGGGATCTCTTTAAAATAGGGCTGTCAATTGGCCAGGCTTACCAATCAGACTTTCGGGCGTGGCCCACTTCAGGGCCGGGCCTGAGCAGACATACCAGACCCGGTGGTTGGCCCGGCCTAAAATATAAGCCCGTTTAATGACCAGACTGGGCTCAGGCTTTCCTTAAGAGCCCATTTAAGAGTTGAAAGGCATTTTTGTCACATGTCACCTTTTTTAATTTTCTATGCAAGTGTACTGCTTTTTTTTTTCAACCCTCTGGCTGAAACTCCAACCTCAAAATAATAACTTCTTCATTTTAACTATTATGTTGAATTGAACTTGTTTGAAAAGAAAATTAAGGAAAAAAAAAATAGATGGAGAAAAATTACAAATACTTCACTTTTAAAATATGAGTTCATTTCTTTAAAAAATAAAAAATAAAAATTGTACTTAAATGGATCTTTAGCTAATAAACAAATAAAATAAAATAAAAATTGAGAAAAAACAAAAAACAAAAAAAGGCACGTTCAAAAAAAAAGAAAGAACTCTTCTTTCTACAAAAATTATACTCAAATGGATCTAATAGAAAAGAAACTTATATAAAGAAATGATATATATATATATATATATATATATATATATATATATATATATATATATATATATATATATATATACACACACACACATATATATATAACCCTTACTTTTAGAAGATGGTTATTTTCTTTTCTTTAAAAGATTAGGTTTAGATTTGTCTTTTGCTAAGAGTTAGAGTTTTGGTCTACTTTTAAAATATTAAACACCGTTCAAATGAGATGATTTCAAAGTTATTCAAAACTTTGTTGAATTATTTTCTCCATCAAGTCGAAGATCCCCTCAATCTAACTTATAACGAGGGAGTTATAATCATTTTTGTGAGACCACATGATACATTATTTAAACCTCAATCGTTATTTTGTCCCTACTTTTGAAAGATCAAATGGTTTTTAAATGAGATTATTCCAAAATCATTTGAAATATCGTTGAATTATCTTTCCAACAAGTACAAAATTACCCTAGTCTGACCTGTAATGCTTAAGTTATGAATGTTCTAGTGGGGATCGCGTGATGCATAGTCCAGACCAAGATTGTAACATTGTCTAAATCACGATTATAAATTTGGGCCCACTTTTAAAAGGTTGGACAGTCTTCAAATGAGTTGATTCTAAAATTATTTAAAAGTTTGTCGAATTATTTTTCCAGCAAGCATAAGATCACCTGAATCTTACTTGTAATGAGAGAATTATGATAACTTTTGTAAGGTCGCATGATATATTATGGAAAATGTGATCGTTATTTTATCTAATTTGAAATATGAACTTTGGTCCTACTTTTGAAATGTTAAATGATGTCCAAAGAAAGTGGTTCTAAATTCATTTGAAAGTTCATTGAATTATCTTGATCAACCTCTAACGAGGGAGTTATGATCGTTTTTTTGGACTATGAAATACATTTTCCAAACCTCGACTACTATTTTGTCAAAATTGTCATATGGACTTTAGGCCCCTTTTGATAGGCCAAATAGTTTCCAAATGAGCTAATTTCAAAGTTATTTGACAGTTCATCGAATTGTCTTTCTAATGAGCACAAAATCACCCTGATCCAGCTAGTAACAAAGGAGTTATGCCTATTTCCGTAAGATCGTGCGATGCTTAGTCCAAATAGTGATTGTTGTTTTGTCCAAACCACGATCAATGCATTGTCCATACCGCAATAGTTATTTTGGATAAAACAACAATCGAGGTTTGGACCAAGCATCATGCCGTCTCACAAAAAATATCATAACCCCTCATTATAAGTTGAATTAGGGTAATCTTGTACTCATTGGAAAGAAAAGATAACTTAACGAACTTTTAAATAGATTTGAAATAACTTCATTTGAACATCATTTTACCTTCTAAAAGTGGAACCAAAGTTTAAGTTGCAATTTGGATAAAACAACAATCACAATTTGGACAATGCGTTGCGCGGTCCTATAAACAGTCATAATTCCCTCTTTAAAGGTGGGCCAAAAGTTCCTAATCACATTTAGAGACCATTTAATAATATTTTAAATGGCTTTACAATCATCTTATTTAGACACCATTTAACCTTTCAAAAGTGGGCCCAAGTTCCTAATCATATTTGAGCAATGGTCATGTCACAATTTAGACCATGTATTATGCAATTTTATGAAAACATTTATAATCTACTCGTTACAGGTCGAACCAGAGTAATTTTATGCTTGTTACAAAGACAATTTAATGATCTTTCAAATAGTTTTAGAATCATCTAATTTGGAGACATTTGATCTTTAAAAAATGGGCCCAAAATAATGGTTGTAGTTTAAATAATGCATCATGCAGTCCCATGAAATGCTCGCAATTCTCTTGTTACAAGTCGAATCGGGGTGATCTTGTGCTCATTAAAAAGATAATTTGACAAACTTTTAAATAACTTTAAAATCATATCATTTTGCTATTGTTTGATTTTACAAAAATGGGCACAAAGTCCAACTCTTAACAAAAGATCAATCTAGCCTAATTTTAAATAAAGGAGAAATTTTTATTTTTAAAGTGTGGAGTTTTTTTTTTATCTCCTTAAATCAATGTTCTCAAGCAAACCCATCTAAGCATTATCTTTATAGAAATAAGGAAAACTAATTTGCTAAAAGTGAAGTTTTTTATTTTATTTTTTTCTTTCATTCTATTTGTTTCTTGGTAAATGACCAATTTCAATAAAATATCTTGAAAAAAGAACATATCTTTTAAAAATGAAATATATATTTTTATTTTATTTTCATCTCTCTCTTTTTCTCGACAACCCCAACCCAACATTATATATATATATATATATATATATATATATATATATATATATATATATATATATATATATATAAAGAAAAACTCATTTTTCTTAAATGAAAGTTTTTGCCTAAAATATTAGGAAGGAATAATGATAGGATAAAAGGTGCATGTGCATAGAGATTTGAAAAAAGTAATCAAAATTATTTTGGCGAAGAAAAAAGACAACACATGCCTTCTGACGTTTTTAGGAAAAAAAAAAAAAGTTGTAAAAAGTGATGCTACCGCCTATGAATGCTACCATGACGGTGTACAAGAGACAAAAACCCATTTAATAATGGCTCGGTCCCTGGACCCCTCTACCTTAGTTGAGCCGACCCCTTTACAATGGCACGCATGTAAGGCAATGAACCCTCTCAATCATGGGCCCCATTGCAAATGGAGCATAGCCAAGAATCAACAATGGTCAAGTGATCTTAACCATCCAATGTTACCCATTGAATTTGGACTATTGCCCATTTTAACGGCTTCTTCTGATAGCTCCATTTCCTAATCAGCTGGACGGTTTGGATCTTTGTATCAGTGTAATCTCTGGAATGTGCTCCACGAAAAATGGGCACTTTGATTTGGATGGTTTACATTCGGTTCTGTGAATAACATAGCCCAAGTTCATGGTCAAAGATTCACCACCATTTAAGTAGCAGCAGTCAACTTTCAGCGTGATCTTGTCCACCTTTCCACCGAAAGGTTTGATTTTAGGGCACACGTGCTTGCAGTGTTGGACGGACGAATAATAAGATACAATGACACAAGTCTTTGCACGGTACACACGTGTCTTCAATTTTGACAAACGAGGCTGTCAGTTCAATAATCCAGGCCATTAATTTGTTGTTTCTCATCATGAATGGACCATTCTCCAAATTTCTCCTTGATTGGAATGTCGTATGTAAGCTTTTGTAATTTTTCTCTTGTTAACCGTCTATTTGTAGGCCGCATCTGATTATCCCACTGAGGGTGTTTCCGGGGGCATAGTCCACGATGGACAAAACATACCAATGGTCTAGATTAACAGATCATGACCCTCTTGTCAAAGACATGGATTGTGTGTATCATGTAACAGGAGAACCGTTTGATTTTTTGTTTTTTATTTTTTTTTTCTGTTAGCTTGTTAGTACACCCATTGTCAGTCCACACTTCATTATTAGCCACCCCCTCTAGGGAGGAGAACCGTTCGATTGAATTCAACCAATCTATTCAAAATCAGGAGTCTTGTTTTCATTTATTTTCACCAAAAGGCCACCGTTTTGACGAGGGTCTTGTACCAGCGCAAATTGTCTGGTTTTTTAATTTCCATTTGGTTGTTTACACCGGACCAATGAGACACCGCAACTTGTTAAGATAACGAAATTCTACTCGCATATTCAATATCTTTTACCCAGTGTTCTTCCAAGACAAGTGTTGTATTTTGTTTTAAAATAACATTAAAATTTGAATTTTCAAATTTTTGGTAATTTCCCTCCAATTTTGAAAAGTTGTAGTACTTTTGTGTTGTGGGTTTTGTCCCACATCGGATTTGAAAAAGTAAACTATCTTGTTTATAAGATAGTCTTTTTGCCTAGGGCTTGAGCCCCTTTCAGGGGGCATGTGAATTTGGTCCTGTGCGCCGAGCTGAGCCGTGCCATGTCGTGCCATGCCGAGCCGAGCCGAGTCCGAGTCCGTGTCCGTGTGCGCATGCGCGACGCGACGCGACTGGACGAGACTGGACGGGACGGGACCGGCTGGGCTGGGCTGGGCATGGGCGCGGGTACGGGTGCCGGTGCGATGTGTGTACTCGCGTGGGTGTGTGTATGGATACTCGCAGGACTGTATGTGCGGGAGTGTACTCGCACTTGCGCCTTTTCGTTTTAAACCAGAGAGATGCGTCCCTTCCGGTTGGTCGCCTCTGTTGGGTTTAAACCCAACGGACCTAACCTTTTGAAAAGGGTGCTTATGCACCACTTCGGAGTCTATATAAAGACAACCGATTCCAGTTTTATATATACGAAAAATTCTTCTCTTATAAAACGCTCTCTGATATTCGGTTTTAAGCATTTTCTACTGAGTTCATCGCTGAGTCAACTCAGCACTTTCGGATTAAACTGCAAGTGGTTCGAGCCCGTGTACAGTGAGTGCACCGCTGGGACCGGGTCATAGTCGTTGTATCCTGGAGGTCGATTGCTCTGGAAACCTGTTGCACTTGGGACGCTGTCCAAGGGGAGCAAATTCGATTTCAAGCCGAGTGACTCAGTCACGCCTCGACTCATTCAATAAGTTCTTCTTTCTCAAAATTTATTTTCCTTTTTTGGTTCTCGATTTTTAATAGTCTATTTAATTCAACTAAATATTCCAACAATCTTGAAATCGAATTTTGTTGAATTACATAGACTATGGCTACAGTAACAGTAAATGCTTCTACTGAGTTAGCCAAAATCGAACCGTTCGCTGGACAATCATTTAAACGGTGGAAACAGAAACTGATGTTCGCTCTGACCACCCTGAAAGTTTCATACATTTTATCTGAATCATTTACTATAGATCCAGCAAATCAAACTGAAGTAATAGATGAAAATAATTGTAAAAATTATATTCTAAAATCTTTATCCAACGAACTTTATGACGTGTATGCTTCTTACGTGTCTGCTAAAGACATATGGACTGCTTTGGAAAAGAAATACATATTAGAAGATGCAGGCGCTAAGAAACATGCAATTGCTAATTTTCTTCATTATGAAATGACAGACGATATACCTGTCACAAATCAGATTCATGATTTTCAAAGTCTAGTTCATGAACTATCAACAGAAGGAATTAAGTTGGATGAAGTGTTTCTGTCAGGAGCACTAATAGAAAAGTTACCGCCCTCCTGGAAAGAATATAAGAATAAAATGAAACATAAAAAGAACGGTGTTTCTTTGGAAACCACTATCGTACACATACGAATAGAAGAGACCAATAGAATCAGAGACCAAAAAGAAAATGGAAATGAGATAAATTCAAAGACGAATCTTGTAAAATCTAGTTGGGAAAATAATAAGAAAAATGGAAAATGTCATAACTGCGGCAAACCTAGACATTACGTAAATGAATACAGGCTTAAAAAGAAGAATACAAACAATTAATTCAAGAAAAAGAGAAAATTGCTACAGCTGTGGAAAGCCTGGGCATCATGTCAAAACTTGCAGGTTTAAGAAAAACAAAGATAAGCCGCAGGCTAATCTTACAGAAACAGGCAATGAGTCTGACATGATAGTAGCTATAGTGTCAAAAGTCTTCCTTGTAAACAACTTGGAGTGGGTACTAGACACTGGTGCAACTAGGCACATGTGCAAGGATCGTAGCATGTTTACCTCCTACCAAGTATCAGGAGATGATGAACAAGTGTTCATGGGTAATGCTAGAACGTCTTTAGTTGTAGAAAAAGGAAAAGTACTTCTGAAACTCACTTCTGGAAATACTTTAATATTGAATGATGTCCTACATGTGCCCGACATTAGAAGAAACTTGGTCTCTGGTTCACTCCTCAATAAGGCTAGTGTTAAATTAGTATTTGATTCAGATAAGCTTATAATGACTAAGAATGGAACCTTTGTTGGTAAGAGATACTGTAGCGATGGTTTATTCATTATAAATGTATCCAATGATAATAATAAGAAGACATTCAGCTCTGTTTATATCGTTGAACCTTTTTATCTATGGCATAGTAGATTAAGTCATGTGAATATAACATTTTAAAGAAAATGAAAAGATTAGGTTTATTACCTAATATATCTAATGAAGAATTTGACAAATGTGAAACATGTGTCGAATCAAAATTCATTAGAAAACCCTTTAAACAAATAGAAAGATCATCTGTTCTATTAGAGTTAATACACAGTGACTTAGGTGATTTTAGAAATCACATGTCTAGAGGTGGAAAAAGATATTACATAACTTTTGTAGATGATTACTCTAGGTTCACTAAAGTCTATCTATTAAGAAATAAAGATGAAGCTTTAGATGTTTTTTCTAAATATAAAATTGAAGTTGAAAATCAGTTAAATATAAAAATTAAAAGATTTATAACAGATAGAGGATGTGAATATGAATCTTCTCAATTTAGAGAATTATGTGAAAAGAATGGAATAGTTCACGAAACTACAGCTCCTTATACACCAGAACAGAATGGAATAGCAGAACGTAAGAATAGAACTCTAAAAGAGATGATGAATGCTATGTTAAATAGTTCAGGCTTACCCTCAAATATGTGGGGAGAAGCAATTCTATCTGCTTGTTATATTCTAAATAGGATTCCTTCTAAATCTTCTGAACAAACACCATATGAATTATGGAAGAATCATGTTCCTAGTTACAAATATATTAAAGTGTGGGGGTGTCTTGCTAAAGTAGGATTACCTGAAAGTAAGAAAAGAAAGTTAGGTCCTAAAACGACCGACTGTGTATTTATAGGTTACGCACAAAACAGTGCGGCCTATAGGTTTTTAGTTTTAAAAACTAAGGATAATCTTCTAGATCCTAATACAATTATAGAAGCTAGGGATGCAGAGTTCTTTGAGAACGTATTCCCTATGAAATCTAAATCTATAGGAATAGAGGAAGTCAATGAATCAGATATTGCATCTACTAGTAAAAATGCATATGAGAAAGTAGTAGAAAAGATACAACTAAGAAAAAGTACTAGGGTTAGAAGAGAAACTAACCTAGGAGATGGTTTTTTCACTTTCTTAGTAGAAGATGATCCTACAACCTATATAGAAGCAATTAACTCTCCAGATGCAACCTTTTGGAATGAAGCAATAAATGATGAGTTAGAATCAATTATATCTAATAACACTTGGAAAATTGTAGACCTACCACCTGGAAATAAACCAATAGGTTGTAAATGGGTGTTTAGAAAGAAACTAAAATCAGATGGGACTATTGATAAGTTTAAGGCTAGGTTAGTAGCGAAAGGCTTTAAACAAAAAGAAGAAATAGATTACTTTGATATATACTCTCCTGTAACTAGAATTACAACTATCGGGGTCTTAATAGCGATAGCTTCCATATATAAACTAGAATTACAACTTTTATGGTCTTAATAGTGATAGCCTCTACATATAAATTGGTGGTACACCAAATGGGCGTTAAGACAACTTTTCTAGATGAAGATTTAAAAGAAGAAATATATATGAAATAACCCGAAGGTTATAAAATATCAGGTAAAGAAAATAGAGTATATGGACTAATTAAATCATTATATGGTTTAAAACAAGCTCCTAAGCAATGGTATGAAAAATTTGATGGTGTTTTAAAATCAAGTGGTTATCATATAAATGATGTAAATAGATGTGTATATAGTAAATTTTTTAGAAATGATTATGTTATTACATGCCTTTATGTTGATGACATGCTTATTTTTGGAACTAATATTAAATTAGTTATTGCGACTAAGAAATTCTTGTCATCTAAATTTGACATGAAAGACTTAGGAGAGGCTAGTGTAATCTTGGGTATTGAAGTAACCAGGAAAAATGATGTTATTATATTATCTCAATTTCATTACATTGAGAAGATATTGAGAAAGTTTAACCATTTTAACTGTTTACCTGTCAGTACTCCTTATGATTATAGTGTGACTCTCATGAAGAATACAGAACATAGTGTGTCTCAATTGGAGTATTCCAGAATAATTGGTAGCCTTATGTATCTAACAAACTGTACTAGACCAGACAGTGCTTTTGCAGTAGGTAGGCTAAGTAGATATACACATAACCCTGGAAAAGAGCATTGAAATGCTTTGTCTAGGATTTTGAGATACCTAAAAGGCGTATAGCCTATGATTTACATTATAATGGTTTTCCTTTTGTATTAGAAGGATACCAGTGATGCTAATTGGATTAGTGATTCCAGATGAGACAAAATCCACGAGTGGATATGTCTTCACTTTAGGTGGAGGAGCATCTCTTGGAAGTCTACCAAGCGGACATGTATCGCTCGGTCTATTATAGAATCCGAGTTTATTGCCTTAGAAAAGGTGGAATAGAAGCCGAGTGGCTTAGAAATCTCTTAAGCCGATATACCATTGTGGCCAAAGCCTTTGTATCGGCCGTATCTATTCATTGTGATTGTCAAGCATCTAGCGAAAGCAAAGAGTAAAATATATAATGGAAAGAGCGGGGCATATTAGACTCGGACACAACATAGTGAAACATATGTTGCGTGATGGAGTCATATCTATTTACTTTGTGAGGTCAGAAAAGAATCTAGCAGATCCTCTGACTGAAGGACTATTTAAAAGGTTAGTCAATGATACATCGAAGGGAATGGGGCTAAGCCTAATATATGAGCTGCCAGTGTCGGTAACCCAACCTATACAAGTGGAGATCCCATGAGTTAGGTTCAATGGGTAAACAACAAGACACGAGGTAGGCGATTGCCGAGTTGTATGAGCCCCTTCTATGGTGTACGGTGCAAGCGAAGAAGGATGAGTTGTTAGAACTCTTAATGAATCCATAGCCAAATATTTGGTGGTGTATACGATTATTTACATACACTTGATGGAATTCACCTATATGAGTGTAAAGGTGGAGGCCGCTTCCTATGAGAATCTAGGCGAATTCTCTAGTGCACTCATGAAATTCAGGTAATGGTGTATGGCCGAAACACACCGAACCGCAGAATCACTTGCAGAGGAAGAGTTATGTGAGTGACATGTACTTGCGATCTACATTAAAAGGATTCAGGTTCAAGACTATGGTGTCACTTGATTCCTGTAGACCTGTCTTGCTTACTCTAATGTCGGTTCAAGTCTATGGTGACACCGGCACCATTGCACAACTATTACGCTTTAATCCGAAAGGGTTTATTTTAAAACATGTGGGGGATTGTTGTATTTTGTTTTAAAATAGCATTAAAATTTGAATTTTCAAATTTTCGGTAATTTCCCTCCAATTTTGAAAAGTTGTAGTACTTTTGTGTTGTGGGTTTTGTCCCACATCGGATTTGAAAAAGTAAATTATCTTGTTTATAAGATAGTCTTTTTGCCTAGGGCTTGAGCCCCTTTCAGGGGGCATGTGAATTTGGTCCTGTGGGGGGCTATGCCAATAGCTCTAATCTATGTCATTAACCACACGCGCACGTGCGCCGACGTGAGTTGTGCCGAGCCGAGCCGAGCTGAGTCCGAGTCCGAGTCCGTGTCCGTGTCCGTGCGCGACGCGACGCGACTGGACGGGACGGGCTGGGCTGGGCTAGACTGGGCATGGGCGCGGGTGCGGGTACGGGTGCCGGTGCGATGTGTGTGTACTCGCGTGGGTGTGTGTATGGATACTCGCAGGACTGTATGTGCGGGAGTGTACTCGCACTTGCGCCTTTTCGTTTTAAACCAGAGAGATGCGTCCCTTCCGGTTGGTCGCCTCTGTTGGGTTTAAACCCAACGGACCTAACCTTTTGAAAAGGGTGCTTATGCACCACTTCGGAGTCTATATAAAGACAACCGATTCCAGTTTTATATATACGAAAAATTCTTCTCTTATAAAACGCTCTCTGATATTCGGTTTTAAGCAATTTTCTACTGAGTTCATCGCTGAGTCAACTCAGCACTTTCGGATTAAATTGCAAGTGGTTCGAGCCCGTGTACAATGAGTGCACCGCTGAGACCGGGTCATAGTTGTTGTATCCTAAAGGTCAATTGCTCTGAAAACCTGTTGTACTTGGGACGCTGTCCAAGGGGAGCAAATTTGATTTCAAGCCGAGTGACTCAGTCATGCCTCGACTTAATTCAATAAGTTTTTCTTTCTCAAAATTTATTTACGAAATTCTACTCGCATATTCAATATCTTTTACCCAGTGTTCTTCCAAGACAAGTCACATATTCAATATCTTTTACAGCTAATCTTCGAGGACAAGTCGCATGCCAAAAGTAAAATAGTAAAAATCCGAATGCACATATGTAGATCAGACACTGCGACGAGTGACACATAACTCTAACATGCGTGGTGAACGAGCGTGCTCGATAAATTTATAAAATCTCACCGACTAGAAATCCTGTCACAATCCGATTGTGTTCTTGGTAAGGCAGTCTCACACAATCCAGCCCAAATGAAAAGTTTTCCTAAAGATGATTAATGCTTTTGCCGTGATTATGAAGATTTGGAAAAGAAATTCCTCTTAAAACGGAAAAAAGGTCAAACGATACCGAGGAATCTAAGTCTAGCAAGACAAATCCCATAATATCTAGGGATCTCTGCGATCACGCTAGTGATGAGATCTAGAAACGATTTCATATTGTAATTGTAAAGTATCATAGACTAGTTAGAAAATCCAAAAGGGTTTGCCACCTCCCAAGCTATATAAAGAGCACGTGGTGAAGAGCTTGGGGCCCACGCCAAACACAACCTCTCTACACAGTGCAACACGCCTATCTTAGTTTAGCTTTATATTCCTCAACTTTTGTCCGATCACATTGCAAAACGTCTGGAGTTTATGATGGTTTTACATTGTTATTGTCTAATGGCATTGTTACAGTGCACATAGGAGTAGTATAAATATCCAAGACTTACCATCATCGGATCCCTGATCAATCAAGTCGTTACTTGGAAAATCACACCCTTGTCATATTCTGCCGACCATCTGCATCAAGTCTTTGTTCATATGGTCAATCGTATGTATTTATCTTTTATTTATTTCTCTATTTATTTCGTTTATCTGTTGATTGTACCGATCTTCTATTATAAATTAATAAAATCAGCATTCCAACCTTTAGTTTTAATTTTTTCCATCCATTATTGCACTATTGAGAAATACAATGCCCGCAATCAATGTTAAAAGAAAAGTCCTTCGCGCAAGGCAAAAAGATCCCATTCGGAAGGATTAACCCTCTCCTTCTAAATCACCTGATTGTTGCAACAATCGGTGGTTGGGAAGGCGATCGATCTTCACTGATCGAGTTTTAATCAATCTATCTCAGCACCTAGGGTCGCAATCATTCAATCAAACTCGAGTCGAGTACGACTTTTGCACGCCTACACTATCCTAATCACACATGTTTGACTAAATACAAACCTTCGTTAACACATGTGGCCACATGTCTGATTGAATAGCGAACAGTGTGGCCTAAGTGGGCCCAACTATGATCAAACCCAAACCTAAACCATGACCAAATATCACATCCATGTAATTGAATCCTTGTTAAAATGGACGATGAGTACGGAAATGATCTCACCTCCCATTTGCAAGCCCTCATTTGAGGGTGTGTTTGAACAACCCTTGAATTGTAATTTAGATGTTATTTAGCTAAATTCTATTTAACTAAAATGTTATTTGAAACAATATTGTTTGGATGGCTCAAATATTATTAACTTGGAATATTATTTAAGGTCCTTGAAAGATCAGTTTTTACTCTAGGCATATATTAGAATTACACCTTCAAAAGTGAGTGAGAATCTCGTGCTAGCAATTTGCCGATTAAGTCTCTTAAATGATAGGCAACCAAGCATATTGAGGCAAAAAAAAAGGAATTTGAGGAGGAATATTTTTATTTTTTGTTTTGTATTTCATTGGGAGTTATACCTGAATGGCTTTGCTTGGGAGCTTAGTATGTTGTTCCTCCTCATGTCTAATGGGATAAAGCGGAGGAGAATGTCTGTTCATAGCTTTCAATGACTTTTAGGCCGATTTCTCGCTTATCTCATGCTATGACCATCACATATTGGTAACATGTTGCATACATCCCATGAATTGTTTGAATAATGTAGCAAAGTCACCGGAAACCTACCAGGAAGAAGACCCTACTTCAACCTCGATTATAGGCTCTTGTTGGTCCATATCTTATTGTTCTTCCAGAGCATCAACCACAAAACTAGCCTATTTATTTATGACACGTCTTATTCTATTGAAAAATATAATGAACTTTGATAGGTCTCACCAAGTGTGCCAAAAAGAGCGTTGCTCTCAATTCAATCATATTAGACCGCACATGTGAGCGAAGGCCTAGGTTAGATGCACGTGTGTGTAAGTAAGGTGTGCAGGCATGCCATAGTCTGCCTAACTCAATGGTTGATTGAATTGTTGGTGTCCCATTCACTGAGATAGACAAATTGGAGACTGGACGCAGGATCTAAAGTCCTCTTGGCTACCGATATTATGCTCCGTTTGGGCGATTTGTGAAGGGAAATGAGGCTAATCCTTCCGAATGAGTTCTTTTTTCCTTGTGACAATAGGTGTGAGTCTATGGATTTAAGGACTTGTTCTTTCACCAGCACATTAAGTTCAATATACTTCTCAAATGAATAAGGATACACACACAAATTAAAGAAGGCAAAATATTACCGATTTCATTAATATTTGGAATAATGCTCATTACAATTGACAAGTTGCGAGACAACCAAATGAATTAACAAAAATATAAAACGATAAATACATGATGCACCTATCGGAACAGATGATCAAGGCGGGTGTGATAGCTAAATCGGTATTTAGATGATCACAATCCTATAACTTAAGGTTGTAGAAATTTACTTTACTCCGAAGGTATTATAGTGGGAGCTGCTGGTAGTAGCTATGTAAAACAAAGCTAGGCTGGGCTATGTTAAGAAAAATAAAAACAAAAATTGATATGTTTAGCTTAGGGCCTCAGGCTCTTCTTAGATTACTCTTATAGATTGTTGAGGCGGTAAAACTCTTGTTAAAATTTCCTTGCTGCTTATAGATCCTTTGTGCTCATGTCAATGCTCTAGATATGGGAACCCTTTGATTGCTCCGGAACTGTTGACTTAGATTGAGAAAAATGACTCCAGTCAGATTTAGGCTCCATAGCTTCTCAGATCTTCTTCCTGTAGTTGATCTGTCGTGGGGTGTCCGTGATCATACATCAAGATTCCTCTGATCAAGATGGCCAAGTCCAGGGCTAGATCTCGATCAATCCCATCCACTCAATGCCTCTGATGATGGCCAGCTACACGAATCGAGCTAGGAACCACCAAAGTTTCTCTGATGAAGACAACTAGACCATGATCCACGAACCTCAAAAGCTAGACCTAGGTCGGTCATGGCCACCCAACATCACTATTGATGGCCCAACTTATTAAACAGTCCAGATCAAACCAGCTCTTGTGTTTAACCATTCGTAAGATGATGGTTTGGAGTGCTGGAGAGGATTCAACGCTAGATGTTGGTCTGTCAAAGGACCAATAGTTCTCCCATTCTCTTGATGTTGATCGATGTACGGTGTGGGAGACCTGATCGAGTCGATGTGTTCGTTCCTCTTAACCTAAGCTCGAGCTGTGGCTAGGTTTTCTTAGACATCAGTCCGATCTTCGAATCTTCGGGATCTTCTTGAATGCTACAACTTCTCCGTACGTCTCTAGGGAGATCTCACATTTTAAAAGGATTGTGAGAGACGGCCTCACCAAGAATATCATAGGCAAATTTGTGGTAGATTTGTTCTTTCGTTAGGTCTCTTATTATCGTGTTGGGCATGTTGTCTTATTAATGGGTATGATAAATATGACCACATGGCATGTGTTGATTTACTTTCCCAAAGGACGACATAAGGGTTCGTGCACTCGCATTTATAACAAAATGTGGCTCACTGAAGGAAACGCAAACGACGCTACTTGTGGATGAGAGTAGGTTTCATATCAGTTGCCATCATGTGGTGTCGACATGTAGCGGCCTTTGATTAGTCCACGTCAGGGTACCGAAAGTGGGTGTAAACAATGCCCGTGTCCCTTCGTATTAAGAGATACGAGGGGACGTATGATGTTTGGGTTTCAATAGCCATTCTAGCATATGACACGCGATAGCATGGGTTTTGCTCTCGATTGTTGCATAATTTAATGCAGACGTCGGATCCACCTGGCATTATTGCCACCTTTTATTGCAAACACAAATTGTGATGTTTCATTTTGTTTATATTCAGTTACATTTCCATCGCAATCAATACTCCTTTATCCTTTGACCATCTTAATATTTTCTTTCTTATAGTTTTCTTGCATCATGGCTTCTTCTTAGGATGTCGAGCCTATGAAAAGGGTGCTTGGGTCAATAACCATGGAAATCCTGACTCCTGATCTACTCGAACCTATTCTTCATCACCTTGGAGACTCCATTAGGCCAGAAACTCTTACTCATGCTTTTATACCTATCACGGGCCACATGCTCTGCCCTTCTTTTGCTCCTACTACTGACCTTGAACATCTTTCTCCTTTCTTCCCCCTATACCTTGAGGAACAACTCCTACTCCGAGGTCATTCCTTGACATGGAGTCGATGGCCAAGTACTAGTTCGAAATTTTGACTCTGACCCAACCCGACTCCCGATTAGATAGATTGGGTAAAAAGGGTTCAAGTTGCATTGGGTCATCTTCAGCAGGAAATCTAGATCTTTGATTGCATCAAATTTCTTGCTTTACAACCCCATATAGTCTCTTCTTTTGACCACAATAATTATTATTTTTAGTCGTTCAACCAACACTCTTCACTTTTCATATAGTTTTTTAGAGGTTGACTCTTCTTGATATTTGCACCCTTACTGGACTACCTGTCGAAGGTGAGTATGTTGAACCATCTAGTTCTTGGTCCTCTAGCAAGTTTAACAACCAAAATATCGGCAAGACTCTATACAACGCGTTTTTTCATGCTAAAATGGGTGAGGATTGCCCATGCCAGATTTGCGAGATTCCAACAGATCGATAATCAAAACTCCTGTTAAGTTTTATTCTTACTATAAATAGTAAGTTTTAGTTCGATTATAACTTTTAATCCTTTGAGTTATAGAAGTCGTGCCCAACATGAAGGGCTTAGAAAAATTACGAGAATAACGTGGTTCAGCCAAATTGGACAGTTAATATTTTTGGCCCAAGAGTCTAGTAGAAATAGAGGAAGTCTATAAATAGCAAGTTTGCTATTTATAGTAAGTCACGTTTTTAAGGTGTTTGAGTTGAAGTCTAAGTCTAAAATTTTATCCTAGATTTGAGTTCCTTATTTAAAGAGTTGTAATTTAATTTTTTATCATCAATCAAGTTATTTTGAACTTATTAAGAATTATTCCTACTTTTATCGCTCATAGATTCAAGGAAGCTCTATTAGGAGTCCAAAGAGCTCCATGTATTCGGAGTAATTATCCATTGACGAAGACGGTGATCGACCTCATCACGTCCCTCCCTAAACCAAAAATTGATTTGGCTATAGCTGCTGGTACTAAAGCAGAAATAGAGCCAGCTAAAGGGCCATTGATGGACAGATGGGCCACCTAAGATGATGGGTTATTGCTAAAGATGCTGCCACACTACGTTGCCACTGCTGTTGGAACGCTTCAATGCTTGCTGTAAACTTCAATGTAAAAAGCTTCGGATTGCATCCGGCCTCATTATTTCTTCTCGTGGCTAGATCAAAACTAATTGGTAGAATAATTTGTACCAAGATCAATGAACTTGACCAAGACTCAACAACAACAACCATAGAAGACGAACAAAAAAAAAGCACCTATTAATAAAGAATCCTCAAATACCCAAAACTCCATATGGGAAAATAAAGAACAGAAATCAAAACAAAACAAAACCCAATAAAATTGCTTTAGACCACAACTCCTAATCATCGTCACAAAACCCATTAAAGAAAGAAATGATAAGCAAGGGTTTTTTTCCACAAAGTTACCCTTTTATGCTGCTTGTAGCCAATCCCAATTAATTGAAATAAGGTTTAAGATGATGATGATGTCAGAATATTGTATATGGGTTGTCATTAGTTGTAATATACTATATATAGAGAAGCTCTAAATAAGCTTCCTTGTATATTCTTGTAGAGTGGTTATTTAAACCCACATTTGGGTTGAAGCAATATAAAGAAAAGATCTTCAAATTCCGAGATTATCATGGTATCAAAGCCATGACCCTGGCCTGATCCTAGTCATTGATTCCCCTTCCATGCCTTTCTTTTCATTGCCGCATCATCAGATCTATTGCAATCCGATACACACCTTTTTTATCTCTGTTGCAACGCTACTCCTGATCGCATCTTCGTTGTTGCTCTATTTACCAAAACTATGACCTCATCCCGTCATATGCTTCTTTGTGGCAAACTGATATTGGTTTATTATCCCACATCAAGTTGAAAGGGGGTGTGAGAATATTATATATGGGTGGTCATTAGTTGTAAGATACTATATATAAAGAAGCTCTAAATAAGCTTCTTTGTATATTCTTGTAGAGTGGTTATTTAAACCCACATTTGGGTTGAAGCAATATAGAGAAAAGATTTCCAAATTCCAAGATTATTAGATGATGACAACGACAAGCGACCCTTTAAGGCAACATAATCCAAATGGAGACCTATGATTTAATTGGTTTCATTTAAGTTACCAGCATGTCGTGTATGCAATTTCTAAGTGCCTACCTACCAACCATCAAACTCCACCAGAGTATTGATATTTCTCTTTTAAAAGAGTCATTCGATAATTCACTGTGAAGAATTGAACTCTTTAAATACAATTTAAACAAATCCAAAGAGAGTTTTTACAAAGAGACAGATGGCATAATTCAAAATCAAACCCCTTAACTCTTGGATGCCTTTTCTTCGGCTTACACTGGAAAATTGAATTTAAAAAAAGAAAAAGAAAAGAGAGATGAAAATTAAACGAATAGAGAAGAAAGAAAAAGAAGAGGTCCCAAGAAAAATTAGAAAAAGGCCATATGCCTTTTTCACCTCTGTTACAATCGCACCAAACTCCTTCCTTTGATCTGAAACCTCCTCCCCACCAATGCAATAATTTGAGTAGGCTCCACAGCAGTAGCCATATTTAGATTAGGCTCCTCGGCAACAACAGGGATGTTTAAATCAGGAAGATTATAAGCTCTGGAGTTCTCTTTCAAGCACAAGCCCAAGCCTACCCCTAATGCTGCTACCTCACTGTATGGTTTCTGATCAATTATTTCCATTGGATTGATGACAGAGGATGTTGATGCATGATGGGACAATGTGGGTGCCTGACGAAAAGATGGATCAACAACTTGCAATGTGGACACCTGATGACTGGCCAGAGTCAAAAGTTGCCAATGCTCCAAAGCCGGAGAGGATTCCTGTTTTTGCAAAATATGAAAACTTGAATTAAGCAAGTGCTGATTACTAGAAATCTAACAAAATAACAATAATAAATAAATAAATACAGTGGATAAGGTTACATAAGAAACTAGACAAAAACGAAAGGAAAAAAAAAAAAAAGATTAACCGATTGCAAGGATTTCCTACAGTCAGGTCTCGCCGTGGATAATAGATATCTAGAAAAACTCTCCAAATGGAATATCTCAACACTTGTTCATTAACTTTTTTGCTTTGAATGCAAATACCTCAACCATTTCTTTGTAGGCCATTAATCAAATGTTTAGGATCTAACAATCTTGAAGACTTTCAAGGTAGCCACCCCCATCGGTGCATATCGGCAAATCATAGTTTGCTCTCTCGTCCCAAACTATTCTACAACAAGATGTGTGGACTTGTACTAGCAAAACTCCCACAAAAGAACTGAAAATGTTGTTGAATCATCTCTCCACATTACACAAGACAGAGTGATCTATAAATCAGGTCCATCAAACTTAATGACCTGACGTCCATCACTGTTTTAAAAATCAGACCTATTATATGACGATCTACAATACAACTGTCCATCTGATTAGGGACCTTCAAAGAGACCAATGGTGTGCTGATTCCACCATGGGCGGGTCCCGAATGTCTTCCAGATTGGAAGACCCCAGCCCTTTTTCAGTTGCTTGTGACAATTGTGTATTCCTCTTCTCAGCAATCTCTCTTTATGCCAGAAATCAGAATTTTAACATCGTCCTCTTGAAGTAAAATTTTGGTAAGGGTCCATCACAATGGGATAAAATACAGATGGTCTTGATTATGAGAGGCCCCATTTATTAGAAATCCATGCCAGGCATCAATCTAATTCCCATTTCCTAGAAGGAATTAAGTGAAAGTGGTAGCTAGCAGTGAAACTTTTTGCCAGTAGCAGATCTAGCAAGGACATGAACCACTATGAGCACAAATCAAAACACAAGGGGAAGCATTTCTGATGTAGAGCGGGTCGCGGACAGTTACATGGCCAAGATAGATCAGAAAAGGCCCGGTCGACGACAGAAGTGATCCAGACCATCGAACCTTAAATCGTGCGTATCTTGCAATCCAGAATGAGTTATTTGACGTAAAATATATGATTTTGGGGTAGAACGAGCTATTGAAGCCAACCAACCTTGCTATGCCGGGTTGCGCAGCCTGGAATTGCGAAAAACCCCTGGATCGACGGTCGTTTCCCTATTTTAATTTTGTTTTAACTATAAATAGTAAGTTTTAGTTTGATTATAACTCTTCATCGCCTTAGTTAGGAGTTGCGCCAACGTGAAAAGAGCTTAGAATAATTAGGAGAGCAGTTTAGTGAAGCCAAATAGGACACTTACTATTTTTGGCCAGAAATCAGAATGTTAACATCGTCCTCTTGAAGTAAAATTTTGATGAGGGTCCATCACAATGGGATAAAATACAGATGGTCTTGATTATCACAGGCCCCATTTATTAGAAATCCATGCCAGGCATCAATCTAATTCCCATTTCCTAGAAGGAATTACGTGAAAGTGGTAGCTAGCAGTGAAACTTTTTGCCAGTAGCAGATCTAGCAAGGACATGAACCACTATGAGCACAAATCAAAACACAAGGGGAAGCATTTCCCGCATATTCTTGCAAGCATTAGTCTAGCAATAATGCATTGGAGCTTGTTTGGGAGCTTTAAAAATGTTTGGAAGGATAACTTTATTCCATAGGAAGGGCACTTTCCCTTGTTTGCAAGCTCACTTTGATCATATGGAGGTCCACTCTCCTGCCATTGATCAGAAGGTTAGGATCATCAAGTCAAAGTGATTTATGACAGAGGGGCTTGGGCCATCAAAGGTGTGCTGCACACCACAGACGATCCAAATCAATGATCATATCTTTTATAGACTAATCAATATGATCCATCCATTCTCCTAACCGATGCGCAAGATGGTTAGAATTATCCAGTTGAAGTGATTTTTACGGATGCGCCATCAAAGGTGGACCACACACAATGTACGATCCAAATCAAGTACTGTCCCTTTTTCTAGCATAACCAATATGAAGCGTCCATTATCAACCATTGATCAGATGGATAGGGTCATAAAATCAAAGTGATTCTTACAGAAAAAACAGAAAAACCAAGAAGAAAATCTCACATGTTGTGGCTTTTCTTGTTTTGCTTTCACCTCAGCTGCCATGTCATTTCCCTCCTCTCTTCTTGACTGAAAAACCACCAAAAATTATATTAAATACCCTGAATTTTCAATAGAAAAAGAAACAACAAAATAACCATATAAAGAAGAAAATAATCATTAAAAATAAAAATAAAGCCCTAAACCCGAGCGTAATCACACATGTATATTAGTATAACTTGATTCGGGTTATGGGATAGATCGTGTTGGGTCATTTGGCCCGGCACTGATTCAATATATAGGCTGATCGAGCTGAGTTGGCCTAAACCCGAGCCCGACCCATTAATCAAACTGGTCTACTTCTTTCGCCCGAGACCGACCGACCACCTGACCCAACTTGGCCCGGGGTCAAAAGCAACCCATGGATCGACCCAACACATTGCCACCCATCAAAATCATCATCATCGTCATCATATGTAGCCTTAATTAGGGGCACCTACATGAATTCTTTTTCGCCATTCAAAACGAGCTAAAGAGTGAGATTGACTAGAACCCACTTGATAAAAACATGAGAAAAGAAAAACCCAGAAATCAAACCAGGAATTATGAAGCAAAAAAGCACGAATGGATATAAAATTCGAGACAACCAAAAAAAAAAAAAAACTGAGCAAAAGAGGGAAGCCGAATCAAACCCACATGGTAAAAACATGAGAAGAGAAAATTCCAGAAATCGAAGGAGGAATTACGAGCGAAAGCGTAAATTGAAATCGATACAAACAAGAAGAAAAATAGAATTTTTCGGTGTACCTTCTTCTTCCTGGGAGCTCTCCTTTGGGAGGGCTTCTTCTGCGCAGAATCACTGATGCTTGGTAACAAGGAAAGATTGGTGGAAGGACTTGATGGGATTTTGGGTTTTTCTCCATTGCTTGGAGGACGGCAATGTCGCTTTCTTTTTCCACCCCTATTGGCGGAAGAGCGAGGTTGGGGTGCGGAGGGGCGAGATTGGGCGGCAGAAGCGCAACGTTGGTTATGTCTTTCAACAGTTTCTTGGAATTTGAGGAAGATTTCAGCCACTTCCAAATCTTGTTTTGAGAATTCGTCTGGATTTTCATCCAACTCCACTTCTTCTTCAGCCAAGGAAGGTGGAGAGAAGCAGCTCTCCATATTCTCTTTTCCCTTTGAAGAACTGGAGCAATTCCCCATCTTCTCTTTTCCCTTTGAAGAACTGAAGAAATTCTCCACCTCTTTTCCCTTCGAAGAGCTGAAGCAATTCTCCACCTCTTTTTCCTTCGAAGAGCTTCCTTCCATTTTCAGATTGAAGAGAGAGAGAGAGAGAGAGAGAGAGAGAGAGAGAGAGAGAGAGATCGCTGTAGATATAAGAGACGAAGAGAGAAGAAGCAGAGGAGTTCGAGGAGCAGAGGACAACGAATAAACTGTTATGGTTTGAGGGTGCGATATGGTACACTCGGATTGCGTATGAAACTTGATACGCGGGCACTCATAAATTGACACGTGTAATATATTAATTAAAATAAAACCGACTAGATTGTGATTATCACTACCTTAAATTCAAAATTTTAAGATGATATTGATTAAATAATCCTAACCTCTGATTCGTGGACACTTGTTTGTGGAAACAGAACCCTTCGGCTTTTTCATTATTAACCGTCCAATAAATGTTCACGAATCCTGTATGTAGGCAATAAAATTAATCTAATTTTGGTTATTCATGTATATAATAATATATTTCATAATTTGGATGGTTTATACTTACTAAATATAATTCCATATATACAATTTTGAAGTGCCTGTGTATCATCCATCACTCTCTGTCAGAGTATCAGGAGTTTTTTCTCTTGTACTTTCTATTTTTGTGTCAGTTTTAAATTTGAGTTCGTCTAGGACGTAGGTTTGCCAAAATAAGTCGACCACTGGGACCCACAATTTTAAATATTATAATGATCGGAACTGTCCATTTGTAGAATCGACTCTCTATAATTTAGTATAATTAAAATTTTATAATTTAATGAACGACTGAAAATATTTATATGTAAATGGATATAGACCGTTGAAAGACCCCTTCCTGCGATTGCTTACTTTCGGCTCTAAAAAATTAAATGTCATAATTCTTTGTGAAGAGATTTTATTTAAAATGGTCCATTTATTATAGTTTTGAGAAAACATTCCGTTCTAATCGTTGGACCATTTTTCCATCTGGCCCCCACTGATGCGACACACAGTGGGAATCTAAATCGCGATGTACGCAAAGCGAATTTGTGTTTCCTTCCCGCGCCCGTTCCCCATGCGTGGCAGTTTACAAGTCACAGAGCTCCGAATATAGACCGATCCAGGATATCGACGGTCCACAGCATACTTTACAGGTTACTGTACAAAAATCACATTAAGCTTAGTGGACGAGGATTTCCTGAGCAAGAATTCTGGGTGGAGCCGACTGCAATGTTTGTAAGAAATCCAAGCCGTCCATCCGTTTTTCGAGATCATTTTAATACATGAGACAGAAAATGAGGACAATCCAAAACTCAAGTGGACCATAGTAGATGAAACAGTGGTGAAAGGAATGCCTACTATTGAAACCTTCCTAAGCTCCACCTTGACGTTTAAATGCCATCCAAACCGTTTATAAGGTCATTTTCATTGAAATGAAGTGAAAACACGGTAAACTTAATCGGACACAAAAATTTTGTGGCCATATAAATGTTTTAACAGTGGTCACTAAATCCTCATTGTTTCCTCACATGTGGCCCATTTGAATTTTTGATCCACCCTATTTTTGGTATCATATCTTAAAATAATCTAGCAAAACGAATGAACAGGTTAGATTTCTTACAAACATTGTAGTGGCCCCACCCATGATCCTTGCCCAGGAACCTTATGCCAAAGGCTTTCAACAGGAAATCCAAAGTCCAAACTGACTCGCTGTAGGGCCCACTTCGATCATATTTTGTAAGTTGTATATCCACTCGGTTCATTCGTTTTTAAGGCCATTTTAGGACACGACCTGAATACTTAAATATATCCAAATCTCAGGAGGAACATACCACAAGAAACAGTGATTATTGACTGGTCACTGTTAAAAACTTCACAAGGCCCACAGTAAACAGATCCATAATGTTTATTTTACATCTAACCTGTTGATAAGGTCAACCAAAACTGATGAAGGGAAAATAAAAAGATTAGCTTAATTCAAAACTTTTGTGGCCTAAAGAAGCTTTTAATGATTATTCATCACTTTTTCCAGTGGTGTGGTCCACCAGAAACTTACATACACTGAGGTTTTGGGATAACGTTGTTAGATGAGCTGCCCGCATATGAAGCAAATTCATCAAGGTGGGCCCTACACGGTAAGAGTAACACCTACTGAGCTGTTGCCTGTTACAGGGTAACATCTAATCTACTCCCACAATTTTGACCACTAATTAATAGCTTATTAAATGTACGGCTATGATTGCTTATAGTGCTCAGGCGCGTATCATTTCCTTCATACAAATCATCATATGGGATCCACGATGATGTTTTAATGACATCTAATCCAGTTATTTGTGGACGACACTAATTTTATCGTTGGAGTCCAAAGCTACCGTCGAGTAAAAAAACTTAATTGGACCACCATTAAAAACCTTCTGCACTGTATGTGGGACCCACCATATTTTAATATTCCATCTAATCCATTCAATAGATGCATTCCACAAGGACTAATGGACAATAGAAAACTAAGGCTATTACAATACTCAGGTAGGTTACAGCGACTCATATTCAGAGGATTTGGGCATGGTCTTACAGAGTGTGGCCCACAGGAGTTTTGGATAAAACTTATTTTTGGGATCCAAGGGTAGTAATATATTTTTTAGATAATGGACCGATTGAATTTTATTTTAAAATGAATTTAGGCCATACATATAGATTTGTGCATTGAGATTGCTTTAGAAGCTTTTTGTATTAGACTAATTTCTATTCATTTGCATTTATTACAAATGTTCTCTATTTGGAAACTACAGTCCGTTACTCCACAACCACTACTTGTAGAGAAAACATCGGAGGAAGCGGGCTGCATCCTGCCCCGCCTAGACGGTAATCGGTCGAAGCAGGGGCTCTATGGGCCCACCGTGATGTTTGTGTTTTATCCACACCGTTTATCCTAGGGAATGATCCTAGAAATGAGGTAAATCCATGGCTGTTGCAGACCACACCACGTGAAGCAGCAGTCGTAATGATGCCCACCGTTGAAACCTTCCTGAGGCCAGTGTAATGCTTATTTGCCATATAACATGTTGATAAGGTCACTCGGACCAAAATGAAGGGAAAACACAGTTATCATCTTGATCCAAAACTTCTGAGGCTCTTAGGAAGTTTATAACGGTGACCGTTCAATCCCCACAATGTGGTCCACTTGAGCTTTACATCTGTCTTATTTTTGGACCTGCATGCTAAAATAATCTTTTAAAAAATGAATAAACAGCATGGATAAAACCCGTGCATCACGGTGGGCCCATAGAGCCCGGAGGCAGGACGCTATCAGCTTCGATCAGCTTTCAACATCCGACAACTAACTGCATGCGGCCTGTGCGTATTGCAACGGATCCGTGCATCATGGTCGCCAAACCATGAAAATGGATGCCCAGCAAATCAGGAGATCCAATTTTAAGGTTGCCCACCAAAAGAATAATGACGTTTTATGGGACTCGGATTGACTGGTGACACTACATCATCCAGGTAGCGGGTAGAAAAGCTTTGTAGGCTGCATCTTTATTTATGTATTTTATATATTATGTTACTTCACATCCTAATCCATAGCTTAAGTGGTAGACTGAGTAAAAGATACCTTGTTTCAACACTTGAGGTCTCGTTATGGATCCCTAGTGAGAGTGGCTAACAGTGAAGTGTTATCTGATAGTGGGGTGTACTACGAGGCTAACAAAAGTTAACAGTGAAGTGTTATCTGATAATATATATATATATCCCCATGCTCCAGGTGATGCGGTTATTTGAGATTTAAACTTACCTCATCTTTTGGCTTCTACAGCTGGTTGGCTTGGAAATAATAGTCTAGTGCGCAACTTTGGTAGGTCCTCGACAGTGGAGCCCATTGTGATGTATTTTCCTTGTAGCCATGCCATCCATCCTTTTTTCCCGCTCATTTCATAGCATAATTTAAGAAATGAAGCTGATCAAAATCTCAGGTGGACCATACCACATCAAACAACGGTGACTGACCATTAAAAGCTTCTTGTGGGCCACAAAATTTTTATATTAAGCTGATATTTGTGTGGTAGCTTTATCCAGGTTTTTGTGACCGGGTTGTATGGCAAATAAACATTCCGATGGCACTAAAAAGTTTTTAATGGTAGATATTTAATAAACATTGTTTCCTGTTTTGTAGTCAGTCTTAGATTTTGATATACTTCATTTATAGAATCATGCTATAAAATAGGCTGGAAAATGGATGGACGGTGTGGATGTAAGGAACATGCATCATGGTGGCCCCACGGCCAGGCATCCACTCACCTCCGCTGATGTCTTAACCTTGCCACGAGTGGATTAGGTGTTTTCCACGTAACAACTGAACGTTAGACCCTGTACGGCGCCATTTATTGGTGAGAATAGGTGGTAAGCACATTGCCAGCTGTTGTATAAAAGTCTGTGGGTCCACTATGATATATGTGTCTCATCCAGGCCATTCACCTTTTTTACAAGCTTAATTTAGGGCATAACCTGGAAATTGAAGTATATCTAAAGCTTAAGTGGACCACACAATATACAAGAGTATAGATTGAACACCTACGGTTAAAAACTTCTTGTGGGCATAGAAGTTCTTGATCAAGTTGATATTTGTGTTTTCCATTCATTCATGTCTGTGCTATCTGATGAACAAGTTGGATGACAAATAAACATCATTGTCGGTGCGCCAAGGAAAGTTTCAACAGTTATTATATATCTCCATTGTTTCTTGTCGGGTGGTCCACGTGAGCTTTAGGATGTGCTTTAATTTTAGCACCGGAGCCTAAAATGATTTTGAAAAATGAATGGACAGTGCATATAAGATACATACACGGTGGACCCCACAAAGTTTACTTGGTATGCAATCCGCTTCTGGTTTGGTGGAGAATTATGTCTAACCTTGGGAGGGACAATCTCAAGGAATGGCAAAGCTTCCATTAAAGGGATGGCAAAGATTTCATCCATTGAGTGGCATATAGCTAAGTATCAAATTTATGTGAAATCCCAACTGCTTAAAATATTTTTTTTCACTTTTTATGTCTGTACAAAATGTTATATGAATTATTGAAAGGCAGGGCCCTGACCTATACTATTTTAGGTTTTGAGGATGTTTATCTAATGTAAGATTAGTTGATCCTAAAAAACCTAAGTTAGGAGATAAATTTGTTAGTTGTGTAGTTGTTGTATATGCACTTAATTAAGTAAAGCTTATAGGTTTTTAACCCTAGATGATTCTTCTTGACTCTGGGTTTGGTCCCGTTGATTCATACAAGTCTTTTAATTCAAATGGATCTAATCATTTAACTATAGCTAATAAGATAATTCGCAAAGGATTTTGGACCTGATTTTTATATATACCTATAATATAAAAAGTGATCTAGCTACATATAAAGAGGCTATGTCATTTAGAGGTGTACACGAACCGAACTAGCTCGGTTAGCTCGCTCGTCTCGACTCGAAAAAGCTCGATTCGAGTCAGTTCGAAGTTGAGTTCGAGCCGAGTCGAGCTGATTTTTTGAGCTCGAAAATGAGTTCGAGCTTGCCCCAACTCGACTCGACTCAGATCCAACCCAGCTCGAATCAAACTCGGATCAAACCAGTTCGGTGACTCGATTACTTTGATATTGGTGTTGCTCACCAAGTGTTTGATGAAATGACCCAACGAAGTGCAGCTAGTGGCCAGGAAGGTATGTATATGAAACCAATACCCTTTTTTTCTTGATTTTTATGTTGCTTAGAAGGTGTTTGATAAAATACCTGTAAAAACCATTGCTACTGTCTTAAATACGGTGAGATTTTGAAGGTGTTGTCCAGGTGTTTGTGAAAATGCTACACAGGCAAACTCGGCTTGATCTTAGCTCAAACTAGCCCGAGCAGCTGACCGAACCAAGCCGAGCTAGCCAGTCAGGCTCGAGGACCGAGCCAAGCCAAGTTCGAACTAAGGTTAGCTAGTGGCTGAGCCAAGTCGAGCTGATCAGGCCAGCTCAACTCGGTTCGACTCGATGTACACCCCTAATGTCATTTCATGATGCCTCATTTTGTAATGGACTATAGATAGTGAGATGGAATATATCATGGCTAATTATACTTGAACTCTGGTTGATCTATCCGTTAGTTTGAAACTAATGTCATCGAACACATACTAATGGCATCGAAAAGACACCCAGTTAGTCCAGCGATCAACTGAAGAAAAATTGAAAAATCTCGATGAGATCGAGCATTGTTTGATGTCATCGAAGGTGACATCGAACAGTCTCTCAATGGCATTGACAAGCTCTATATCTGACTCGATTTAAAACATCAAATACAACATATACAAGGAAGGAATTTACTTCTACATATATGGAAAATCTATATACATGAAAGAGAATGATACGCTATCAAATGTAACATCCAATTTGTTCAATTGGTTGGCTCCATCATAAGAACTTAAGCAAAAATCAGCCGAAATCCACTCATTGAATGGGCCATTCTTGTTTTTTTGCTATTTATCAATGGCTAGAACTTATTTTCTATAGTGTGGCCCACCTCGTGAGTATATGGAACTGATTTTTGCAGTAGATGATCCTCATTTCATAGTTCGTGAGTTTAGAGAAAATTTGCTATAATGAAATATATGCAATCAACGCACTAAACATTTATCTATACTACATAAAAAGATTCTTTCTATTTTGTTTGCATCATGAAGAAATCTCATTTTTCATGATTTTTACTAGGAGCAAGAATCCCAAAAACAATAAATTGTTCTTGAGCCTGGATCAAATTACAAAGCTTTGTACAGGTACAATGTACGTCAAAGTATATTCGAGCATGTTTAGTGCATCTAGGAATAACTAAGTCCATCTGAGATAAGTCTATGTGCATCTGAGTTTATTGTACTTACATGAACTTGAACCTGACCATCATACCAAAACTCTTCAGCAGCCTACAAAAATCAAATTGAATGATGCTTGTGACTCAACCATGGATCGAAGCTCGGCAAAATGTGAGGCTAACACACATACAGCATATACAACTAAAGAAGCCTCAAGCAAAATTCGGATACTTCACAGAAAATGTTGTTGATGTCTCAAATCTTTTTAGCAATAGGGTCTGTCGATGCCATTGACAAACTATTTGATGTCATCGGCAGCCACTCGAAGTCGTTGTGAAAATTCAAATTTTCCTATGTTGGTTGTTGGACACTTTTAGTGTCCCATTCGATGCCATCGAGAGGGGTTCAATGCTATCGAAGTCCCATCAAAGCACCATCGGAAAAATTCAGAAAATCCATGTTTAGTCGTTAGAACATCTTGGTGTTTAGTTCGATGACAACGACAGACTATCGATGTCATCGAAGGTGTTATCGAATGATCACGTAGAGTTACGCAGAATTGCATAAGTGCGTGATTTGTTTTCTATTTCGATTGTAATTCTCATATAAGTTATATATATGGGTGTAATATGGAATATGGTGTATCTAATAGCTTTCTAATTTATTCCAAAGGGTTTCAAGGGCTTGTAAGGGGAGATTCGAGTCTTGTTTGAATCGGGTAATCTCCATCTCTTGTAATTTTTGCTTTCGTAGTACATATATATTGCTTTTGTGCTATGGTTTTTTTTCGAAAGGATTTTTCCACATTAAATTCAAAGTGTTTGTGATTGGACTCGATTGTGCGATTGGAATACGTTGCTTGATTCATCTTTGTATTCTTTCGTAAGTCCCCAACAGACAATTGACTAGAGAGCCAAACCTGGATGGAAGCTGTGAAGCCAATAAGCAGACTGACTTGATGTATGATCTCGCATACAAGAAAAAAAAAAATCTCATTCAAGCCTTGATGCTATGATCCATCCCCAAAAAGAGAAAACAGATTAGCCATATGGTGGACAATGATAATCTTAGAGAAGATGCAAAGAATCACAGCCTCTAACAAAGACGCGAACTGCACCCAAAATCCCACGAAACAAGCCAGTTGTTGTTGTTGCTAGAAGCATTGATAGGGCCACAACAAAGCTAATCTACCATTGTGTTGCTGCCACTCTACACCGCTGGGCTGGAACAGGTAACACTGAAACTTCTAAGAATCCGAATTAGAGCATAAACCCATGAGCTTGGAACGCCTTCTCATTTATAGCACCAATCCAGAATCGATGAAACTGTTGAATCAAAAAACAAACCCAGGAACAAATCACTGTAACGAAAGGCGAAAAAATGAAGATTTAGGGCTAGAACTGATGTAGAGCGGGTCACAGACACTTTAATGGCAGATATGGACCAAAGAAGGCCCAATCGGAGGCAGAAACGATCTGGACCATCAGAACCTTAAATCAATCATATCTCCTAAATCGGGAAGAGTTTTTTGACATATTATATATGATTTTGGGGTAGGACCTACTTAAGCCAACTAACCCAGTTATGTTGGGTTGCCCACGCCGGATTTGCTAGATTCCATCAGATCAACAGTCAAAAGTCCCGTTTAGTTTTGCTTTTAATATATATAGCAAGTTTTAGTTCGATTATAACTTTTGATCATTTGAGTTTTAGAAGTCGTGCCCAAGATGAAGGATATAGAAAAGTTAGGAGAATAACGTGGTTTGGCCAAATTGGACACTTGCTTTTTCTTTGCCAAAAAGTCTAGTGGGAACAGAGGTCGTATATAAATAGTAAGTGGAGTAAGTCTAAAACTCCATCCTATATTTGAGTTCCTTATTTAAAGAGTTGTAATTTCATTTTTTTATCATCAATCAAGTCATTTTGAAAGTATTAAAAATTATTCATGCTTTTATTCCTCGTGGATTTGAGGAAGCTCTATGAGGAGTCCAGAGAGCTCCATAGATTCAGATTAGTTATCCCCTAAGACGGATGGTGATCGACCATTCAGTTATAGCTGCTGGTAGTAAAGCAGAAACAGAGCCAGCTAAAGGACCATTGCTGGACAGATGGGCTGCCGAAGGTGATGGGTTATTTCTAAAGATGCTACCCGACTACGTTGCCACTGCTGTTGGAAACACTTCAGTGCTTGTCGTAAACTTAATGTAAAAAAGGTTTGTATTGCAACCAGCCTCATTATTTTTTCTCGTGTCTGGATCTAAACTAATTGGCAGAATAATTTGTACCAAGATTAATGAAATTGACAAAAAATAAAGAATCCACAAATACCCAAAATTCCATATGGGAAAATAAAGAGCAGAAATCAAAACAAAACAAAGCCCAATAAATTTGCTTCAAACCACTACTTCTAATCATCGTCACAAAACCCATTAAAGAAAGAAACGATAAGCTAGGGTTGTTTCACGAAGTTACCCTTTTATGCTGCTTTTATGCCATCCCAATTAATTGAAATAAGGTTTGAATGATGATGATGACAACAACGAGTGACCCTTTAAGGTATGCAATTTCTAAGTGCTTACATACCAAACATCACACTCCACCATAGTATTAAGGTTTCTCTTTTAAAAGAGCCCTTCAGTAATTTACTGTGAAGAATTGAACTCTTTAAATACAATTTAAACAAATACAAAGAGAGTTTTTACAAAGAGATAGATGTCACAATTCAAAATCAAACTCTTATATAACTCTTCAATGTCTTTCTACAACTTAAAAATGAATTTAAAAAAACAAAAGATAGAAATGAAAATAAAAGAATAGCAGGAAGTTCCTCCGATGGGATGCTTAGGTGGGGCCATCGTGATGTTTGCAAGAAATCAATTCTGTCCATCCGATTTTACCGATGGTTTTAGGAAAAGAGACCAAAAATCAAGTATATCCAAACCTCAAGTTGGCCATACGAAAGGAAACAGTCGCAGAGTTTCGGATTAAAGAAGTTTTTCTTCTCTACGCGTCTAGCAGAAAATAGGAATCGTACTTCCGTTCGCCGCTGGTGCTTCAGGTGCCATTGGGTTGGCGTTGGCAGGATTGTCTCCTCCGATAATGTCATCTGGTTGGCGTTTATCTCTTCCGATGATGTCATCTGGGTTGGCGTTGGCGGGATTATCTCCTCCGATGAGGCAGGATTAAAGAGAGAAGGGAGAGGATTGCAGGCGTTGGTGGGATTAGAGAGAGAAATGATGGTGTTGGGAGTATCAAAGAGGAGAGGAGTGTCTGCCATGGCTAAGAAGGATTCAAGAAGGCGGAATAATTCCTTGTATATGATCGGGAGGACAGAACGTTTCTGTTGAAGCGGATTGCTGTCTGAGTTAATCGCATTGATTAAACTCTGTTGAGCCCACAATTAATGAATTTGATTTATCCATACCGTACATCAAAGTGATTCTTAAATAAAAAAACAGAAAAAACCAAGAAGAAAATCTCACATGATGGGGCTTTTCTTGTTCTGCTTTCACCTCAGCTACCATGTCATTTCCTTATCTCTTCTTTACTGAAAAACCACCAAAAATTATATTACAATAGAAAAAGAAACAACAAAATAACCGTATAAGAAAATAATCATTAAAAAAAAAAGAAAAAAAAGAGCTAAGTGCCCTAAAACGTCAAAAGCATTAGGCCTAGCAATGGGTCAGGTTCGGTCTAGATCGAGGTTAGCCCGTCCCATTTAATAGATGGGTCAAGAAATGTGGCCCTAGCCTAGCGTGCTTCCTAGTGACCCACTTCCAACCGGCTTAAAATTTCTAGAGCCTGGCCTAACCCGACCCATTTAATTGCAATACGGTCGGGCTCAACTGACCCACCTAACCATAAACATACACTACCTTTCATCTCTAATATCAAGCTTCTTCACTATTCACGGAGTTTTCATGTGTATGGAGCTCACTAGTACACACTCATACGATTTGGATTTTTCATCACACTCACATGTTTCATCTATAGGCTTGGTGAAGAGCTTTTATATGACGCTCGTATGTTTCGTCTCATTTACGTACTCCTAAAAGAGTAATCACACATGTATATTAGTATACCTTGATTCGGGTTATGGGTTGAGTCGTGTTGGGTCATTTGGTCTGGCACTGATTCAATATATAAGCTGATCGAGCTGCGTTGGCCTAAACCCAAGACCGACCCATTTATCAAACTGGTCTACTTCTTTCGCCCGAGCCTGACCCACAACCTAACCCAACTTGGTCCGAACCGGGTTAAAAGCAACCCATGGATAGACCCAACACATTGCCACCCATAAAAATCATCATTACCATCATCATGTAGCCTTATTTCAAATAATTGGGGGCCACCTACATGAATCCTTTTTCGCCGTTCGAAATAGGCTAAAGAGGGAAATTGACTAGAACCCAATTGATAAAAGCATGAGGAAATAAAAACCTAGAAATCAAACCAGGAATTATGAAGCAAAAAGTCACGAGTCGATATAAAATTCAAGACAACCGATAAAAAGAAAGAAAGAAAGGAAAAAAACAAAAACATAGCAAAGGAGGGAAGCCGAATCAAACCCACATGGTAAAAACATAAGAAAATAAAATTCCAGAAATCAAAGGAGGAATTAAGAAGCGAAAAGCGTGAATCGAAAACAATACAAACAAGAAGAAAAATAGAATTGTTTGGCCTACCTTCTTTTTCCTAGGAGCTCTCCTTTGGGAGGGCCTCTTCTGCGCAGAATCAGTGATGCTTGGTGTTCACTCCCCAAGTGTAGTGGGGTTTTTCTCCATTGCTTGGAGGACGGCAATGTCGCTTCCTTTTTCCACCCCTATTGGCGGAAGAGCGAGGTTGGGGTGCGGAGGGGCGAGATTGGGCGGCAGAAGCGCAACGTTGGTTATGTCTTTCAACAGTTTCTTGGAATACATCACGCAGTCCCACAAAAAATGCTCCCTCATTATAGGTTGAATTAGGGTGATCTTGTGCTCATTGGAAAGATACCTTAACCAAATTTCAAATGAATTTGAAATAATCTTATTTTGACATCATTTGATTACTAAGGTGGATCCAATGTTCAAATTGCAATTTGGACAAAACAACAATCACAATTTGGACAATGCGTTGCGCGGTCCTACAGAAACCCTCATAATTCCCTCTTTATAGGTTCGATAATGGTGATCTTATATTCTTTGAAAAGATAATTCGATAAAATTTTAGATAGCTTTAAAATTATCTCATTTAAACATCATTAGCTATTCACAAGTGGGCGAAGTTCGAACAACGCCCAAATCACAGTTTAGATCATGCATAGTGCAATTCATGGAAACGATCATAATTTTTTCATTACAAGTCTAATTGAGGTGATCTTTGCTCATTGGAAAGATAATTCTATGAAATTTTAAATAGATTTAGAATGATCTAATTTGCACATGTGACGAGAAAATTATAACTATTTTCATGAGATCATGCAACACAATCTCATGAATACTAGTAACTCTTTCGTTACAAGTCAAATCAAGGCGATCATGATTTGTTTTTTAGACAATTGAACAAACTTTTAAATGACTTTAAATTCATATCATTTCGCTCTTGTTTGACTTCACAAAAATAGGCCCAAATTTTAGCTCTTAGCAAAAGACTAATGTAGCCTAATTTTAAATAAAGGAAAAAAAATAAAAATCTATTTTTAAAAGGTGAGGTTTTTTATGTCTACTCTCCTTATATCAATTTTCTCCTAAACATGATCTTTATAGAAATAAGAAGAGCCAAATTTCTAAAAATGAAGTTTTTAATTTATTTTTTTTCTTTCATTCTATTTATTTCTTGGTAAAAGACCCGTCACAATAAAATATCTTGAGAAAAGAATGTATCTTTTTAAACAAAAATATTTGTAATTTAAAAAAATTTCTCCCTTTTATTTCTTAACAAGTCCAATTCAACTTAATAAATAAATAAATAAATAAGAACCCACTTCTCTGAAATGAAAGTTTCAGCAAAAAAAAAAATTGCTAGGGAATAATGATAGAAAAAAGTGCATGTGCATTGAAAATTTTAAAAAGTAATTAAAATTATTTTTGTTGAAGAAAAAGACAACAGGTGCCTTCTGTGCCTTCTGATGTAAATAATAATAATAACAATAACAACGTTTTGAAAAGTGATGCTACGAGTGCTACCATGAATCAGGGGGAAGCGGATTGGCTGGTGTACAACACACCAGCTACCTATCTGTTGTGGGTACGTTTCGTACGAGGACAAGCGCTGACGCTCCTCGAAGTTGTACCAACGGTTCAAAGGAGATCAAAGTTACATGGCCCCACAATGATGTATTTATCATATCTACACCGTTTATCCATTTGGTGAGACCATTTTATATCTTGATCCCAAAAAATCATTAATTTTCAAGGCTCAAGTGGACCACACCACAAATAGCAGTGAGGACAATGATTCTCACCGTTAAAACATTCGTAGGGCCACCTGAACGTTTACTTTCCATCCATAAGGGAAACAGATTGGCTACTCCCCCTGCCACCAGCCCCATGGCTGATGGTCAGTGCTATGTGGGCCCTACCATGATGTATGTGTTTCATCCAATCCGTTCATCCATTTTTAAAAATCATTTTAGGGTTTGACACAAAAAATTAGAGGTATATAAGGCTCAGGTAGTCCACACCACATGAAAACAATAGTGATTGGATATCCACCATTAAAACCTTCCTAAGGCCCAATGTACTGTTTATTTGATGTCCAATCTGTTGATTAGGTCATACAGGCCCATATGAAGGGAAAAAAAATCAGCTTGGTCCAGATCTTCTATGGCCCCCAAAATGTTTTTAATGGTCGACGCTTATTCAACATTGTTTCTTATAATGTGGTTCACTTGATATTGGGATATACCTCATTTTTTGTCTCATACTTTAAAATGATTTGTAAAAATAGATGGACAACATGGATGAAATACATACATCATGGTGAGCCCACAGAGCACCGACCCAGCTGGCGGAGCCAGCTAAAGGACCATTGCTGAACAGATGGGCTGCCGAAGATGATGGGTTATTTATAAAGATGCTACCCGACTAGTGGTTGGTGCTCTGTGGGCCCACCATGATGTATGTGTTTCATCCATGCTATCCATTTATTTTTACAGATCATTTTACAATATGAGACCAAAAATGAGGTATATCCCAATCTCAAGTGGACCACATTACAGGAAATAGTGTTGAATGAGCGTCAACCATTAAAAACATTTTGGGGCCATAACAGATTTGGACCAAGCTGATTTTGTTTTGTCCCTTCATATGGGCCTGTATGACCTAATCAACTAATTGGATATCAAGTAAACAGTACATTAGGGCCTTAGGAGGGTTTTAATAGTGGATATCCAATCGCTATTGTTTTCATGTGGTGTGGACTACCTGAGACTTATATACCTCTAAATTTTGGTGACAAGCCCTAAATTGATCTTTAAAAATGGATGAACGGAATGATGAAACACATACATCGTGGTAGGGCCCACAGAGCACCGACCATCGGCCACGGGGATGGTGGCAGGGGGAGTAGCCAATCTGTTTCCGGGGTAGTAGTGGGTGTACTGGAGACAAAAGGCCATTTAATAATGGCTCGGTCGCTGGACCCCCTCTACCTTAGTAGAGCCGGCCCATTTACAGTTGCACGCATGTACGGCAATGAACTCTCTAAATCATGGGCCCCATTGCAAATGGAGCATAGCCAAGAATCAACAATGGTCAAGTGATCTCAACCATCCAATGTTACCCATTGAATTTGGACTCTTGCCCATTTTAACAGCTACTTTCGATAGCTCCAGTTCCTAACCAGCTGGATGGTTTGGATCTTTGTATCAGTGTAATTTCTGGAATGTGCTCCACCAAAAATGGGCACTTTGATTTGGATGGTTTACCCAAGAACATACTTTCAGCGTGATCTTGTCCTCCTTTCCAGTTAAAAGGTTTGATTTTGGGGCACACACGCTTGCAGCGTTGGACGGACGAATAATAAGATAAAATGACACAAGTCTTTGTACAGTACACACGTGTCTTCATTTTTGACAAACGAGGCTGTCAGTTCAATAATCCAGGCCATTAGTTTGTTGTTTCTCATCATGAATGGACCATACTCCAAATTTCTCCTTCATTGGAATGTTGTATGTAAGCTTTTGTAATTTTTCTCTTGTTAACCGTCTATTTGTAGGCCGTGTCTGATTATCCCACTGAGGGTGTTTCCAGGGGCATAGTCCATCCACGATGGAACAAAACATACCATTGGTCTGGATTAACAGATCATGACCCTCTTGTCAAGGACATGGGTTGTGTGTATCATATAACAGGAGAACCGTTCGATCGAATTCAACCAATCTGTTAAAAATCAGGAGTCTTGTACCAGCGTGCAATGTTGACACAAACTGTCTGGTTTTTTAATTTCCATTTGGGTGTTTACGCCGGACCAATGAGACACCGCAGCTTGTTAAGATGACGAAAATCTACTAGCATATCCAATATCTTTTATCCGATATCCTTTTAGGACAGGTCGCGCATATTCAATATCTTTTACCCGGTATCCTTTAGGACAAGTCACGCATGTTCAATATCTTTTACCCCATATTCTCCGAGGACAAGTCACGTATTCAATATCCTGTACTCGGTATTCTTCGAAGACTAATTCACGCGTCTTGAGTAAAATAGTACAAAGTTGAATTTAAATGTGTAAATAAGTCACTACAACGAGTGACATGTAACCTTGACATGAGTGATGAAGTATGCTTGATAAGTTTATAAAGACTCGGCAACTAGGGATCCTATCACAATATGTATATGCTTGACAAGACCGTCTCACACACTTCAGCCCAAATGAAAAATCTTCTTAAAGATTATCAATGTTTTTGCAGTGATTATGGAGATTCGAAAAAGAAATATCTCTCAAAACGGAAGAAAGTCAAAGGACACCGAAGAATCTAAGTCCAGCAAGACATATCCCGTAATATCCAAGGATCTTTGCAATCATGTTGGTATGAGATCTAGAAATGATTTCATTCGTGATCGTAAAGTATCCTGAGCTGGTTATGAAACTCAAAAGGGTTTGCCACCACTGGAGCTATATAAAGAGCACACGGTGAAGAATTAGGGGTCTACACTAGACAGAATCTCTCTACATAGCACAACACTAAATATGTTCGACAAGACCGTCTCACACAATTTAGCCCAAATGAAAAAATTTCCTAAAGATTATCAATGTATTGTCTAGTGCAATCGCTACAGTATGCTTAGAAATAGGATAAATATCCACAACCTTCCTTTGTCGAATTCCGATTAACTGATTCCTTACTTGAAAAATCAAGTACTCTAGTCACATCCTACTCACTATTCGCATAGATCGTTTGGCCATACAGACGGTTTAGATATTTATCTCTTCTTCTTCTTCTTCTTCTTCTTTTTAAAGGTTTATGGCGATGTGTATCCAAGTGAGAGATTATTGAGATGTGGAACCACATTTGGGGGCGGCTCGACCAGTCGAGTGCCCTGCTCGACCGGTCGAGTGGCCCACTCGACCAATCGAGGACTGACTCGACTCAAAGTCCAGCAAGCATCAGGTTTTAGGTTCCAAGGTGCTCGACCGATCATGGCCTATGCTTGACCGATTGAGTATTCTGCTCGACCAGTCGAGGTTATGTGGATTCATTTTCGGATTTGATACGGACTGCGGATTTTTGAGTCGATTTTTCGTAGAGGTACAAAAGGTAAGTTGCCTAAACTATAAATAGGTGTCCCTAGGGCTTTTTTAGGGTATGGGAAATAATTCTAAGGTGTGGGTAAAGAGTTTTCTCTGTATTTCCAAGGGAGAGGTTAGTATATTGCCTTGTAATATTTGTTTTTCTTCATAGTGGAAGTTTGCATCCGTGGTTTTTTACCTTTGTTGGGGTTTTTCCACGTATATCTTGTCTTGTGGTTTGTTTGGAATACTTTGATTCTGTTTGTAGTTTATATTTCTTTTTGTTTATCGTTTGTGTGTGAGACCGAAAATTGGATCTCGGTTCACTGTGTTGTTGGCGTGCTACGCAACAAATTAATCTTTTAATTTCCAACCATGCTATAATCTATCCTAAAATTGAGAAATTTGATGGTTCAAACTTTACCTTTTGGAAGATGCAAATAGAGAATTATCTGTATCAGAAGGACCTTTATATTCCTCTAAGAGGAAAAAATAAGAAACCGAAGAAGATGACAGATGATGAATGGTCTTTATTGGATCGGAAGGCTTTAAGAACGATCCGACTCTCTTTGTCTAAGAGCGTCGCCTTTAATATATCTAATGTGAAGACCACAAAAGAATTAATACAAGCTTTAGCTACGATGTATGAGAAACCCTCAGCATCTAACAAGATTCATCTTATGAAACGACTATTCAACATGAAGATTTTAAATGGTGGGAGCATGACTGGACATCTAAACGAGTTTAATACAGTCATGAGCCAATTGGAATCCATTGGCATTGTTTTTAAAGACGAGGTCAAGGCATTATTGATCTTATCCAGTTGCAGACAGTTGAGATGGTTTAGTGATTGCTATGAGCAATTCTTCGAGGTCGACAAAGCTGAAATTTAATGATGTGGTCGGTTTTTCTCAGCGAAGAATTTAGAAGAAAGACATCGGGAGTTTAGGGGATTCGAGGAATGCTCTAAACGTTGAAGGAAGAGGAAGATCGAACAAAGGAGGCAATAAACACGGACGTTCTAAGTTGAGGAAGAAGTCCAAGGGACCGAAAGACAAAGACGGGTGTTGGCATTGCGGTAAGAATGGGTACATGAAACGTGATTGCGGGCGCTCAAGAAACAACAAGGAAGCTCTCAAGGTGGAAAGATTCAATGAATCTATCTAAGGAGAATGACACGAAGCATTGATCTTGTCTCTTGATGCGATAAATGAGTCTTGGGTCATAGACTTAGGTGTTTTGTTTCATGCCACTTCATGTAAAGAAGTTCTGCGTAATTATGTATCAGGTGACTTCGGAAAGTCTACCTGGGTAATGATGAACCGTGCATTGTATGTGACTTCAGGATCGTATAGTTCACTCACAGTCGCATCAACTAGAGCAAATGGTCAGTTATAGCATCAGATGTTGAGACATATGAGTGAGAAAGGGATGAAAGTGCTATTGTCAAAAGGGAAACTACCAAGGCTGAAGTCTATTGACTTAGAATCGTGCGAGGACTACGTATATAGCAAGCAGAAGAGGGTAAGTTTCAACAAAACAGGACATACTCTAAAGACACATCTGTTGGAGCTTGTACACAGTGTGTGGGGACCGGCATAAGTATCATCTCTTGGTGGCTCACGTTATTTTATTTCTTTTATTGATGATGCTAGTAGAAAATTGTGGGTCTATTTCTTAAAACACAAATCTGATGTATTTAATGTTTTTAAGAAGTAAAAAGTAATGGTAGAAAACGAGACAGGTAAAATAGTAAAATGTCTCAGATCAGATAATGGGGGAGAATACTATGATGAGAGGTTTGAGAAGTATTGTGAAACAAATGGAATCAAACATCAGAAAACGATTCCATGGACACCACGGTGGAACGATGTGGCTGAGCGCATTAACAGGACCATCCTTGAGTGCAGTAGGTGCATGAGGTTACATGTAGGGTTGCCTAAGACGTTTTGGGAAGATGCTATGAATACTGCTGCATATCTCATCAATAAAAGCTCCTCAGCAAGAAATGTGGACCGGGAAAGAAGTGAACCTTGCACATCTAAGATTGTTCGGTTGCACTTCTTATGTTCACATTGATATAGAGCACGAAACAAGTTGGATGCGAAGTCTAGGAGATGCATGTTTATAGGCTACGGCGATGATTTTGACTACGAGGTTTTAGGATGCGAGAAAATAGAAAAATTATCAAAAGCAAGGATGTAATCTTCAATGAAAAAGTGATGCATAAAGACAATGTGTAGGAAAATAAAGTCGAGGAGAAAGAATTCGTAGAGTTGGAAGAGTTACAAGACACGGGTGTTACGGCGCCACAGGATGATCATGCACGGGAGCATTATGGGCAGAGTTACCAGACACGGGTTGTGAGGAGATCTACTCGGCGGAGGAAACCCACAGTTCGATACTCACCCTCCTTACATTATCTACTGCTGACAGATAATGGTGAACTAGAGTATTTTGAAGAGGCATTACAGTTAGATATACAGGTTAAATAGGAGTAGGCCATGGATGATGAGATAGACTCTCTTGAGTCTAATCGTACATGAGAGCTAGTCACTCTACCTAAGGATAAGAAAGCTCTTCATAACAAGTGGGTTTACAAACTGAAGGAGGAGCACGATGGTTCGAAACGGTACAAGGCGACATTTGTTGTGAAAGGGTTTCAACAAAAGGCAGGTATCAATTTCACCGAAATATTTTCACCTATGGTAAAAATGTCTACGATTCGCATGGTTTTGAGTATAGTAGCTACAAAGAACTTATACCTAGAGTAGTTAGATATTAAGACAGCCTTTCTTCATGGGAACCTTAAAGAAGAAATACATATGCATCATCCGACAGGATACATGGCACCAGGAAAGGAGAACATGGTGTGTAGACTGAAGAAGAGTCTATATGACCTGAAGCAGGCCCCGAGGCAGTGGTACAGGAAGTTCAATAGTTTCATGTCGGGAAATAATTATAGGAGATGTCATGCAAACCACTATTGATATTTGAAGAAGTTTGATACATTGTACCTCATCGTTCTTCTATACGTTGATGATATACTTGTGGCTGGATCAAGCATGAAGGACATTTCAGATCTTAAAAGACAACTGTTTAGAGAATTTGCCAAGAAGGATTTAGGAGTTGCAAAACAAATCTTAGGCATGAGGATAAAGCGTGACAAGGAAAATAGAAAACTAATTTTGTCATAGGCAGAGTACATAGCTAAGGTACTTGATCGATTTAGTATAGGAGGTGCTAAGCCAGTTAGATATACTTGTGGTCGGTTCAAGCTTGAAGGACATCTCAAATCTCAAAAGACAACTGTCAGAGAATTTGCCATGAAGAATTTAGGAGTGTAAAATAAATCCTAGGCATGAGGATAAAGTGTGACAGAGAAAACAAAAAACTAATTTTGTCAAAGACAGAGTACATAGCCAAGGTACTTGATCGATTTAGTATAGGAGGTGCTAAGCCGGTTAGCGCTCCATTAGCCAACCACTTCAAGCTATCTAAGGAGCAAGGTGCAAATACGCAGGAGGAACGGGATTATATGACTAAAGTCTCATACATGTCAGCGATAGGGAGTCTCATATATGCTATGGTGAGCACAAGGCCAGACATTGCTCAAACAGTTAGAGCTGTTAGCAGGTTTATGAACAATCCCAGGAAGGAACATTGAGAAGCTGTGAAGTGGATTCTTAGATACTTGGTAGGTATTAAGGATGTAGGACTCTGCTATGGTAGATCGAAAATCAAGCTACAAGGCTATGTGGATTCAGATTTGGTAGGAGACGTCGACAGCAGAAGAAGCACTATAGGTTATGTCTTTACTTTGGGTAGTGCTACAATCAATTGGGTCTCTTAATTACAGAAGATAGTATCTATCAGTACAATGGAAGTAGAATATGTTGCAGGTACAGAAGCATGCAAGGAGATTGTGTGGATGCAATGTTTCATGGAAGAGTTGGGTAAGAAGCAAGCGATTGCAAGCTATACAATGATAGTCGAGTACAATACACTTGGCTAAGAATTCATCCTTTCATTCAAGGACCAAGCATATTGCCATCGATATCACTTCATACGTTCGTTTTTAGAAGATGATCGATAGGTCTAGAGAAGATTCATACAAGTGAGAATCCTGCGGATATCTTGACCAAGGCGGTCACACGGGAGAAGCTAAAGCTCTGTTCGGCTTTGATTGGTCTTGAGGCTTGAAGACGGGAGGTGGTGCGCTCCGGATGTAGAAGACGAAGGCTTATAGTGATATGTCTCCAAGTGGGAGATTGTTGAGATGTGGAGCCACATCGGGCCGCTCGACCGGTCGAGTGCCCCGCTCGACCGATTGAGTGGCCCACTCGACCGATCGAGGACCGCTCGACTCAAAGTCCAGTGAGCATCAAGTTTTGGATTTCGAGGTGCTCGACCGGTCGTGGCCCGTGCTCGACTAGTCATGGCCCATGCTCGATCGGTCAAGAGTCCGCTTGACCGGTCTAAATACAAACCTTCGTTAACACATGTGGCCACATGTCTGATTGCATAGCGAACAGTGTGGCCTAAGTGGGCCCAACTATGATCAAACCCAAACCTAAACCATGACTGAATATCACATCCATGTAATTAAAGCCTTGTTAAAATGGACGATGAGTACGGAAATGATCTCACCCCCCATTTGCAAGCCCTCATTTGAGGGTGTGTTTGAACAACCCTTGAATTGTAATTTAGATGTTATTTAGCTAAATTCTATTTAACTAAAATGTTATTTGAAACAATAGATTGTTTGGATGACTCAAATATTATTAACTTGGAATATTATTTAAGGTCCTTGAAAGATCAGTTTTTACTCTAGGCATATATTAGAATTACACCTTCAAAAGTGAGTGAGATTCTCGTGCCGGCAATTTGCGGATTAAGACTCTTAAATGATAGGCAACCAAGCATAACATGACGTGTCATTGTTGTCGCCATATTAGACTAGAAGTTGTGGTCCACCCAGTTGATAACTTCCAACCTTTAATAGAATTCTATTACAATTTTCTCAGATATTACTTTAGCCTCAACGAGGCTTCTATAGAGATGTACATAATACACGAGGAAAAAAATTACTCTATACAAGGAAGGAATTTAGTCCTACATATATGAAAAATCTATATACATGGAAGGGATGTATGCGCTATCTAAATCTGCTCCAACCACCAGGCGCATGACCGACGGTTAGCCCTAGGGCTTGAAAACCAGCTCCATCCGTTATTCTGGTGGACCACACGATTGGAAACAGTGTACAGAGTGGTGCCCACTTTCAAACTATTTCCCTTGGTGTGCCCACCCGAATTACTAATGGGCCTGATTTTTCAGCCCCAAGACTAAATTTTGGTGTGGCATCCAATGATTCGAGTGGATTTCATATAATTGCATGTATATTAAAGGTTGGAAGTTATCCACCGGGTGGTCTGTGACTTGTGGTCGAACTTGTTGGACTTGAGAGGTATTTGTGATGTAAAGTGGGTCGCAGACAATTTCATGCCCAAGATGAACTAGAGAAGGCCCAATCGAAGGCAGAAGTGATCTAAACCATCGAACCTTAAAATAGGCATATCTCGCAAATCGAAATGAGTCATTCGACATACCATATATGATTTTGGGGTAGGAGAAGCTATTTAGCCAACCAACCCTGCTACAACGGGTTGCCCATGCAATATCTTAATTTCGTTTTTACGATTTATAGTAAGTTTTAGTTCAATCATAACTTTTGATTATTTGAGCTTTAGGAGTTGTGTCTAACATGAAAAAGGCTAGAAAAATTAGGAGAATAACATGGTTAAGCTAAATAATACACTATTTTTGGCTGAAAACCATGAAGTGTAGTGGAAATCACGACCGTCTATAAATAGTAAGTTTACTATTTATTTTAAGTCACAAATTTTAGAGAGTTTGAGTTGGAGTCTAATTCCAAAATTTCTTCCTGGGGTTCATATCACTATTTAAGGGATTGTAAACTCGTTTTTTATTAAGATTCTCAATCAATTTATTTGAAATTTATTAGAAATTATGTTATGTTCTTATTTTTACTGGTGGATTCGAGGAATCTCTATGAAGAGTCCAGAGAAGCTTCGTGGATTTGGAGTAATTATTCCCTTTAGGAAGACTATGATCAACCTCCATCCCCGCATCATTTCTATGTGCATCTGAGTTTATTGTACTTACATGAACTTGAACCTGACCATCATACCAAAACTCTTCAGCAGCCTACAAAAATCAAATTGAATGATGCTTGTGACTCAACCATGGATCGAAGCTCGGCAAAATGTGAGGCTAACACACATTATATAATGACAGAAGCCGAAGAAAAGTGGATATTTCACAAATTAAGCTTAGACAATGTTGTTGACGATTCCTAGTACCTGCATCTATGAAAGTGTCTGGTTGGTGTTTTAAAACATCGTCCCAGAATGAGAGTGAGTGATCAACTCAGTGGTTTCTATTAGCAATAAGTTACACATATTATCAATTCCATAGGCGCGATTAATGAGAAGCATCAACACACAGTTCGCAGCTACTCTTATTAATGCACATGCATGTTATTATGATATGATGCATGCCCTCACCATTCAACACTCCCTTAAGTGACACCATCTTATGTTCGCAATGCCCAACACTCCCTCATAAGGTGACTTCAACTACTGAGTTGCAAACTTAACTAATGTAATGCTATGAATATTCATGCTAGCCGAGTATTTAATTAAGTTCGTTCATCCAACAAAATTGGAGAAACTGAAACACCTTCATTTAATCAATGGTCTTATCCAAATCACTTGGACTAGGGCGACCGTAACAGCTTTGAGCCTGCAATCCATGATCCAAATTTAGGTATCATCATTTGTCTCACAAATTAATAATTCCAAAGGTAAGACATGATACCTAAAAGTATGAGGATCAACTCGATATGAGTCATCACCCAAACACCGAGTATGATCAATCAATTCTAAGGTGCGAGCTTATCACATAACCGAATTTCATTCACGCCCGAGTCGTTCGAGCGGTACTGCGGTATAGAACCATCGTAGGGTAATTTGACGGGGCCATTTGAACAAGGACCTATCATTTCCTATGCTCGTTGGTCACTACGGGAGGCTCGTCACCCAGCGTAGGCCGACGACTTCGGACACAATGTCTCATTCCACCATGCCGGCTCCCGAGACTTGGTTGCTCACCGGTCACTACGAGGAAGACTCGTCACCCCAGTGTAAGCGACAACTCGGACACGGTGTCCCATTCCACCATGCCGGCTCATGAGTCTTTGTGGGATCAAATCACTAACGGTTATCGGTAGGCCTCTCAAAGGTATGGGGTGTTTTAGATTCAAGAAGGCGTGAACTATACATGGTGAACACACATGGTTGATCGGCTGTTAGGCTAATTCAGTTGACTCGGACTAGGGAGAGAGAGGAATGGCTCTGTGTGTGTGTGTGAGAGAGAGAGAGATAGAGATGGTATCGAAGAGTGGACAACGAGAGAGCCCGAGAAAAGAGGGCGAGAGAATCGGAGAGAGGGAGAGATAGGTGTTGGTTCGAGCAAGGGCATCAAGGGCAAGAGAGAGGAGAAGTCGTGGGTTTTTCGGGAAAATGGCTTGCGTCTACCCCACCCATACGATAATCCAATCGGGCAAGGCTCTATGGGGCCCTTTGTGATGTATGGGTTCTCTCCACTTTGTTCATCCCCTTTCTCAGATCATTTTCAGCCCTAAAATGAGGCACATCCAAATGTCAAGTCAAGTGGACCACACCAAAGGAAGCAACGGTGATAATAACACCCTCACACCGTAATGGGGCCACTGTGATGTTTATCTACCATCCAACCCATTCATAAGATCACATGGACCTGGATGAATTAACGACACAAATTTTAGCTTGATCTGAAACTTCTATAGATCCTAATTAGTTTTTAATGGTGACGTTCAATCTTCACTTTGTGGTCCATTTAAACATTGGTTTTGCCTCATTTTTTGGATCATTCCAAAAAATGACCTTAGAAAAGGGATGAATGACATGGATAACACTGTTACATCATAGTGGGCCCTATAGAGGGGTGGGGTAGGGTGCAACTCATACTGTACGTATAATTAAGAATGGTTTAAAGACATACCTAATTAGGCCTTAAGCTCTTCCTCAGCCTCCACTCCTTCTCTACTCTCTTCTCTCTCTCTCCCCACTTGTAGGAAATTCGTATGGAAGTGTGGGAGAGAGATTTAAGGGCTTATATAGTCTGAAAATTAGTCCAGTTGGCCATAAGGAGACTTGTTATAATGTATATACCCCTAGTGGGTGGATTTTTGGTTCTTAGGGCTATCCCAGTGGTCCATCGGGCCATCTGCATCATGGAGTAGGTACCCTATGGTTAGATGAAGGATTATTCCAAGTTTGGTGGTAAACGGATGAGTCAATTAGCTGTGAGGGCCTGATTTACAACAAACGGTCACCAATGTTCGATCAAGGCCCCAACTTCATGGATATGAGCAGGGAAATATCCCTGACTCATGGCCCAAGTTTGATTGTAATTTAACGGTTGGAAAGCTGCTACTTTGCAAAAGAGCAAAATGCCTATTTCACTTAAGTTTTCAGATTTTAGTTTAGGGGATTCGTGTGTTTCAAACAATTAGCTTCTGGCCCAAGTTGAGCAGTTTTGCACACTTTCTTGGTTCACCACCCACGATAGATGTCAAGCCCAGTGAGACAGACATTATTCTATAATTTCGGAACTAATGGATCACTAACGAGTGGTTGGGAGCTTGTTCGGCCAATGGGGGCATTTTTCGAATGAATTGGGTAGGGAGATTTTTTAGGTGCAATTGTTGGGGTCTGGATTAACTAAGTTCAAAGTGTGGCCTATTTAAAATTAGTGAAAATGGTGATTCAGTCATCATTACCCTGAGTCATTGGTTCTTAGGCTAAATGAGTAAATAGGTTGACTTGGTCCATTAGTTAAGATTTGGGCCATAGCTGGCTCGACTTTGAGTAGATCTTTAATTTAGTTACAATTTTCTTGATTAGTTAGTGATAGGTTGGTTAGATTTGGGCCTTAAATGAACAATTTACAAGGCTAGACTTGAGGTTTAAGTGATCAGACGGATTTGTTGGCTTCATACGGTTGGTTAATCGAATTTGTGCGGTTCTTTACTGGTATCACCTACGTATAGGCTCACCTTAAGTGTCAAGGGTTGGTAAGTGATGAGTGGGCTAGTTAGTTTTATATATATATATATATATATATATATATATATATATATATATATATATAAGGATTTTTTAAAGATCCAAAATAGTGAAATTCTAGGATGTTACAATCTACCCCCCTTAAAGACAATTTCGTCCCCAAAATTGCCTAATGTCAAAATGTAAAGATATTCCAACTTCGTATGCCTAAGTTCCATTGATTTCTCGTTCATATGTATGGGAGGGCGCATACTAACAATGCTAGTCTAACTTAGTTTAGTCTACCTCCCTTAAAACTTTTTCATCCTGATGGTTTATTACGATTTTTCAAAAGATTTGGATTCATGACGACGATTCCCCTCTATTTAGAATAACAATATCTGTTTTCAGTGTTCGGCCAACATGGAGAGACGGTTGTAGTGGGTTTGAACCCAATACGTCGATCATCTACCTGACTAGGGTAGAAGGCTCGTTGTATCCCTCCCTAGTTTTGATGAATCTTGGTCTTCTGCTCAGTAAAAGTAGTAAGTCCATTGGTAGTCACCCAGGATAGAGAATTGGGTCAAGCCGCGAATGCTTCGCAGGTGTATAGTTCCGTAATTCCATAGTCCGATTATTCTATACATTTGTGGAATGTCAAAATTTATTAAGAAGTTCAAATTTCACATTTATAAGAGCAACTCAAAGTCGCAGAGTTTTTTTTTTTGTCCAACTCGTCTATTGTTCGTAACCTATTTATCACTTTCAATTGCTAAATTATTTTTAAAAATTTTTCTAGTGATCCATTATTAAGCTTAATTTTATTTCACAAAATTTCATTTCATTTGAAGTTCTAGGAAAATTATAAAAATTCTGCATGTATCGGCTGTCCAAAACTAATGATTTTTGGTATGATTCCAAAATATTTCTATTCCTTGTAACATTTTCTATATTTTGAGTTATTAAATTATTTTTAAAATTTTTATGATGGTTTATCATTAAGTTTTAAGTTATCCTACAAAATTTTATTTCATTTGGATTTGTATAAAAATTATTAAAATTCTAAAAGTAACAACTATCTAAAATTAACTATATTTTAATTTTTATTTATTTTTATATAGAACTATACTTATTAAGCTTCAATCTAGCTTTTGAATCACCCCAATTGGAGTTATATTGAGGGAGATATGATTTTTTGAAGTTAACTCAAAAAATAGAAAATCACAGAAATTTCGGCGGGGTCATGTTCATTTGGCAGGGTCCCACCAAATTCTGTCCAGAATTGGTGGGGTCACACCAATTTTGCGATGGCCCCGCCGCCCGCTGGACTAAATCGGTGGGGTCATGCCATTTTGATAGTGGCCCCGCCACTCGTTATTTGAAATCGGTGTATCTCACAATCCAGAATGAGTTACTTGATATGCCATATATGAATTTGGGGTAGGAGAAGCTACTTTAGCCAAAAAAATTAGTTATTTTTTGATATTTTATTAGGTAAATAGTCAAAAATTCACTTTATTTCCATTTTTACTATTTATAGTAAGTTTTAGTATGATTATAACTCTTCATCCCTTGAGCTTTAGGATTTATGTCCAACATGAAAAGTGCTTAGAAAAATTAAAAAGTGGTGGAATGTGAGAAGTTGGTGGCCTTGAGGAAGATGAGTTTAGGGAATAAGGGATGTCACACCCCAAACTAGGGAAGGAGGTTCGGTGGGGAGGAGTTGTTGTGAGATTTGTTGTAGAAATGGGTTTATGAGCATGTGAGTAAGGGATAAGGTAAGAAGATGGTGTTGGAAGGGAGATTTTTTTTGTAGCAAGAGGGCCTAGGGGTGAAGAGAATGAAGGAAAGGAAGGCTTGGGCGTTTGGGAATGGAGGATTTGAAGGAGATGGGTTTGTGAGCCCTTGAGAAAGAAGGTTTTTTGGTTTTTGAGAGGGGTTTTTAGAGGATTTTGAAATTCGAGGAGGTTACTTAGGGTTAAAGTGGGTTGAAATGGATAGGGGGTAAATTAAAAAGGGCTAAAGGGGAACCAAGAGGGGGTCCACATGTGTAGGAGGGCCCCACATGAATCTGGCACCAGCGGTGGCCCGCCGATCTGGCAGTGGCCCCGCCACCCTTTAGGGTGTCCAGCGGTGGCCCGCCAAAAACAATGGTGGCTTTTCTTGAAATAAACATAAATTTTAATGCAAGTAAATCAGTAATAAGTAAAATATGTCTATACAGAGTACAAGATTACAGCTAAGGAAAGTTTACAATTCAAAAAATATATACAAATGTGCAAAAATATATAAAAATAACCCTACCCTAAAACCCTATCGCTGGCCCTAGGGCAATTATAGTGGCCCACCCAGGAGTTGGCAATAAGAGAGCTCCTCCTTCGAGTCTATGGACGCTTCATCCAGTGTGTCGGATTCCTAGTACCTGCATATATGAAAGTGTTCGGTTGGTATTTTAAAACACCGTCTTAGAGTGGGAGTAAGTGATCAACTCAATGGGTTCCATTAGTAATAAGTTACACATGTTATTAATTTAATAGGCGCAATTAATGAAAAGCATCCAACACACAATTCCTAGCTACTCTTATTAATGCACATGCATGTTATTATGATATGATGCATGCCCTCACTATCCAACGCTCCCTTAAGCGACACCATCTTACGTTCACAATGCCCAACACTCTCCCATAAGGCGACCTTGATTGCTGAGTCGCAAACCTAACTAATGCAATGTTATGAATATTCATGTTAGCTAAGTATTTAATTAAGTCTGTTCATCCAGAAAGATTGTGGAAGCTGAAACACCTTCATTTAATCAATGGTTTTATCCAAATTTATGTATCATCCATCTATCTCACAAATTAATAAATCTAAAGGTAAAGCATGATATCTAAAGGTATGAGGATTAATTCGGTATAGGTCGTCACCTAAACACCGAGTATGACCACTCAGTTCGGAGGTGCAGGCTTGTCACATAACTAAATCACCATAGGGAAGGGTTTGTCACCGAATCCCATTCTTGTCTGGGTCATTTAAACGATACTCTGGCATGAAACCATCGACCAGATAATTTGACAAGAGTCATTCGAACAAGGACCTGTCACCTCCTATGCTTACTGGTCACTACGGGGAGGGTTGTCACCCCAGCGTTGGCCACAGCACGAACACAGTGTCTCATTCCACCATACCCGGCTCCCTAGACTTGGCTACTCACTGGTCATTACGGGGAGGCTCATCACCCCGGCGTAGGCCGACAGCTCTGACACGGTGTCCCGTTCCACTATGCCCAGCTCATGAGTCTTAGTGGGATCGAATCACTAACGGTTATCAATAGGCCTCTCAAAGGTATGGGAAGCAGGATTCAGGCAGGCGTTACAATACATGGTTAACACACATGCTTGGTTAGATAGTAAGCCAATTTGCCCCGTTCAGGCGAGTTGCGGATCACACGGCATTGGGATCGAGTGTCCCATGTAGCCTAATTACTGCCAGCTATCCGTACTCGGACTAAATGGGTCAGATTGGTTGTTGGATAGTCCTACTGATGGAGCTGCTGCTATGGGCTTCTGTGTTTACTGGCCAACCCAACAAGGGGGATTGTATTTCTAGACATAAGAAAAAAATATTACGATTTACTTCTAGTTGTGGAAAATTCAAGCATGCGTAAATATTAGATTCATATATTTAATATCGCTAAAAATCAAATTGTAAGGGAGTTCTAAGCAAGCATGTAAGGGTTTCAATTCACTTAATATTGTAAGAGTAACATATACTATTCTTAATTCCAGAAATTTGAACATGCATGCAAGTAATTATGTAGTCAATTATCTCAATTCATATGCATGAAAGGCATGCAGCACATTTCCTCCAAATTACCACAGGTTTGGGGATGAGCTATACTCAAATTTCTCATAGTTGAAAAGAAATCAAACAAGGTAAACATCAGATGGCTTGGAGCTAAAACACTTCCCTTCTAGTCAAGTTTAATCAAATTAAAATGAATGTCTACTATTATTTTCCTTGAAAAACAACATGCACAATAAAATTCTCATCGAAAATCATTAATTCACGCCTAAGTTTAATAAATGGCCACCTAAGGATAATGGTGAAAAGGCCGAACTTAAAGTCCTGGCGGGGTTTGAATAGGACTATGCCAAATTAAAAATAAATACGAATACAAAGATAGATAGCATAATCAAATAATAAAGTAGCACAATTAAATAGCAACCTCAAATGCACTAGTCTTAAGAGGTTGATACAAACTGAGTTCTAAGGACAACCTAACACCAGAAACCAAAGGCTTATGGTAGGACAACCTTGCTAGAATGTTTGTAAGTATCAAAAAACCCAAACCAATGAAGAGGCAAATGAAATAAACTAAGTTGTTACAACATTCACCACAAGCGAATAAAATAAATTACACCATTCACCACAAGTGTATAAAGTAGATTACAACATTCACACACATAAGCAAATACTATCATCCACCAGAACTCCAGGAATTATAGTGGTTCATTTGTGTGTACACCAACTGTTAAAAAACATCCACATAACTACTCCACTCCTAATATCCACTCCCTCAGGATATTAGCTTTCACTATGAAAAAGGTTTTCCAAGGTTCACCTTAAAGCCTTCACAATTGTGTCTTTAGATGGGCTTAAATAATTATAAAAACCCCACACTCTGAGATTTTATGGATTACCTCAGACAAAACCAAAAATAAGATTTTCCTGCCATAACCTCACAAACCACAAAAGATACACAAAGATTAAATGGTACTTATATGGAAAATTCTCTTTCTAATGAAGCTCGGTAGAACTAATCCGATGTAGACGAAAATATTCAATGTGCAATCTCACAAATGAAAGGTTTTAGATCTAAATGAATTTTAGATTAATTCAACCTGTGCTAGGTTGATTTGATTTTGATCTCAAAACGGGTAAAATCATAATTCCCTTCTTTAATGAAATTGAGTTGAATGGAGATCACAAAATCAAATGCAAATGGCTATTTAAGAGAATTTAAAATGAACACAATATATCTTAAGAAGTGCGGGACTGGTCTAAGGGTTTGTTCGACTGGTCGAAGGACCAACCAAATTTTAAAATTTTTGGCGTGTAAGATAAGGTCATTACTCGACTGGTCGAGTGGCTTGCTCGACTAGTTGAGTGGCCTGCTCAACTAGTCGAGCAATGCACTCGACTGGTTGAGTGGGACCAAAAAACCTTGTTGGACTTTGAGTCGAGCTTGCACGACTGGTCGAGCAGTACTGTTCACTTGACTGGTTGAGCAGTCCCCATGACTAGTCGAGGGTCTAATAGAAAATTTTAAAAATTTGCAACAACTCTTGGACTGGTGGAGCTAGAGCTTGGACTAGTCAAACAAAGACTAGGACTGGTCGAGGAAATGACCTATAACTTATGAAATGACCCACATAGCATATGCAATCAATATGACCTAACCTATGGTCAATCTAGGGTCATCCATACCTTGTTTGTGAGTTTGAACAATTGAAACATCGTTTGCTTTGCTAATTCATACACTTGAAATACTTGAAGCTTGTCTTTAAATCTTGAACTTGAGCTTGAGTAAAGACTTGAGTTCTTAAGTCTTTAAAGTACTGATCTTGAAGAGTATACTCGAACTTGAGCTTGAAATCTTGAACTTCGACAACGCTTCTTCAACTTGAACACATAGAGAAGTTCGACGAAGACTTGGAAAACTTTAAAGTGCATGAATTTGATCTATTCATCTTATCAACACATGATATAGATTCTAAATGATTTGGCATAATAAAATTTGACAACTTTGGGTGCTAGATTTACAATATAGCATTTACAATCTCCCCCTTTGTCAGATTTGTGACAAAATCAAATAAAGAATCAAGCACCAGTTACCAATAGGATTTGCATGTTAGGATACATGTAAGGGGCCTAATGCACTAAAAACTAAAAGTGGGTTGGAAGGATACCTTCCGGTTGCTGGCAGGGTGCTCCCACAGTAGTGGGGTTGTAAGCTCCGGCGTGGGACTAAGGTAAGGGAGGAAATTTCTCAACTTCCATCCTCCTTGAGCTCTTCCTCAGCCTCCACTCCCTCTCTACTCTCTCCTCTCTCTCCCCACTTGCAGGAAATTCGTATGGAAGTGTGGGAGAGAGATTTAAGGGCTTATATAGTTTAGAAATTGGTCCAGTTAGCCCTAGGGAGACTTGTTCTAATGTATATACTCCTAGTGAATAGGTTTTTGATCCTTGGGGCTATCCTAGTGGCCCCCTGGCCCATCTACATCATGGAGCAGTTGCCCCATGGTCAGATGAAGGGTTGTTCCAAGTTTTGTGGCAAACGGATGAGTCGATTGGCCATGGTGCTCTGATTTGCGATCAACGATCACCGATGTTTGATCAGGACCCCAGCTATATGAATTTGAGCAAGAAAATATCCCTAACTCATGGCTCGAGTTTGATTACAATTTAATGGTTGAAAAGTCGCAACTTCGCGAAAGAGCGGAAGGTTTATTCACTTAAGTTTTCAGATTTCAGCCTAAGAGATTCACGTGTTTTGCTTCTAGCCCAAGTTGAGCAGTTCTAGGCACTTTCTTGGTTCACCACTTGCGATGGATATCAAGCCCAGTGAGATGGACATTATTCTATAATTTTGGAACTAGTAGGGCACTGATGAGCGGTCTAGAGCTGGTTTGGATAATCGGGGCATTTTTCAAATGAATTGGGTAGGGAGATTTCTTGGGTGCAGTTGTTAGGGTCTGGATTAACTAAGCTCACAGTGTGGCCCATTCAAAATTAACGAAAATGGTGATTTGATCATAATTACCCTAAGTCATTGGTTCTTAGGCTAAATGAGTAAATAGGTTGACTTGGTCCGTTAGTTAAGATTTAGGTCATAGCTGGCTTGAATTTGGGTAGATCTTTAATTTAATTACAATTGTGTAAAGTATCCTGAGCTGGTTATGAAACTCGAAAGGGTTTGCCACCACCGGAGCTATATAAAGAGCACACGGTGAAGAGTTCAGGGTCTACGCTAGACAGAATCTCTCTACATAGCACAACACTAAATATGCTCGACAAGACCGTCTCACACAATTTAACCCAAATGAAAAAATTTCCTAAAGATTATCAATGTTTTTGCGGTGATTACGGAGACCCAAATTGCACCAAAAAATCCATTGAAATAAGTCAATTGTTGCTGTTGCTAGAAGCACCAACAGGACCGCAACAAAGCTAATCAAACACTGTGTTGTTGCCACTCCACACCACTGGGCTAGAACAAGTAACACTGAAACTGCTTTTAAGAATTTGAATTAGAGCATAAACCCAGGAGATTGTAATGCCTTCTAATTTATAGCACAAAAGAATTGGTGTAGAGTAAGTCGCAGACACTTTCATGGCAAAGATGAACTAGAGAAGGCCCGATCAGAGGCGGAAATGAACAAAACCGTCAAAACCTTAAATCAGTCGTGTCTCGTAAACCGGGATGAGTTTTTCAACGTATTATATATGATCTTGGGGTATGAGGATTTGTAAGATTCCATCAGATCGACGATCAAAAGTCCCATTTAATTTCATTTTTTATTATAAATAGTAAGTTTTAGTTCAACTATAACTTTTGATCATTTGAGTTGTCGAAGTCGTGCCCAACATGAAGGGCTTAGAAAAGTTAAGAGAATAATGTGGTTCGGTCAAATTAGACATTTACTATTTTTTTTGCAGAAAAGTCTAGTAGGAACAGAGGTTGTCTATAAATAGTAAGTTTACTATTTATAGTAAGTCACGTTTGAAGGGTGTTTGAGTTGGAGTCTTAAGTCGAAAACTCCATGCTAGATTTGAGTCCCTTATTTAAATAGTCCTCATTTTTTATCATCAATCAAGTTATTTTGAATTTATTAGAAATTATTCCTGCTTTTATTCCTCGTGGATTTAAGGAAGCTCTGTGAGGAGTCCAGAGAGCTCCATAGATTCAGAGTAGTTATCCACTAAGGAAGATGGTGATCAACCTCATCATGTCCCTCCCAGCACCAAGAACTGATTCGGCTATAGTTGCTGGTAGTAAAGCAAAAACAAAGCCAGCTGAAGGACCATTGATGGATAGATGGGCTGTCGAAGATAATGTGTTATTGCTAAAGGTGCTACCTGACTACATTGCCACTGCTGTTGGACACGCTTCAGTGCTCGCTGTAAACTTAATGTAAAAAGCTTTGTATTGCATCCGGGTTCGCTATTTTTTCTTGTGGCTGGATCAAAATTAATTGGCAGAATAATTTGTACCAAGATAAATGAATTTGACAACGACTCAAAAACAACCAAAAAAAAAAAAGGCCACATAAATTAATAAAGAATCCTCAAATACCCAAAACTCCATATGGGAAAATAAAGAACATGTTCGTAACAGCTGAAGATCAGCTAAAGATCTTGCATTCTCAGTTGTTCGCTTCTTCTCCAAGAATGACACGCTCATAAACTACTACATGTATCATGGTGGAACGAACTTTGGCAGAACAACTTTCTCATTTGTAACAACTCACTATTACGATGAAGCTCCTCTCAATGAATATGGTTTTCAGAAGGAACCCAAGTGGGGTCACCTCAGGGACTTGCACTCTGCTCTGAGACTTTGTAGGAAGGCTTTGCTTTGGGGGCTTCCCACCATTCACACAATGGGGAAGGATCTAGAGGCCCTTGTTTATGAGAAGCCAGGAACTAGTGTGTGTGCTGCCTTCCTCACCAACAATGATACTAGAGTAGCTGCAACTGCAACTTTCAGAGGTGTTGAATTTTATCTACCCTCTCGTTCGATCAGTATTCTCCCTGATTGCAAGACTATAGTCTTCAACACTCAAAGGGTAATTTGCAATCTCTACCACTTGTTTTCTCAAACACTATTAAACAACATTACAGAAAAATAAAATAAAATTAGATTCAGGAAAACACTGGAATTATTGGGTATACAATAGCTCATGGCCTACTAATTGTCTGAAACATTCTATTAATTTCATAAAATTCCCTCTTTCACTTACACTTGCCGAAATGAAACATATTTTTACTAGAGACCTCAAATGGGTCTTTTACCATGTCCAACACTTAAATTATTGGCATACAAGCTATAACTATGACATATTGTCTCAATTTAACATATGGTAACCCTGTTGGCTGTATCCAAACAGGTAACTTCACATCACAATGCAAGGGGCTATCATCCAGTGAAGGAATCTGATTCAGGCAACAACATTCTATAGGCCTTCTCTAGCCCTTCAGGTAGCTAATTCAATCCCAACAGTAGCAGCAGCAGCACCAATACTACCAGCCACGGCAGCAGCAGCAGCACCACCACCAATACTTCCAGCCACAGCAGCAGCAACAACCCTCTCATACAGACACAATGTCCACATCACTGTAGTGGATCATGGTGAACCTGGTGAAGCATCAGGATGTGCAAGCCAAGCTGATGGAAGAGATCGCTCGGGTTGTGGGGGATGGACGAGAAGACATTGAAGAGGAGGATTTGCAGCGGATGTAATATCTGAAGGCAGTGATCATTCTAGAAAAGAGCAAGGAATTGTTGGATTATAGAAGCCTGGAAATGAAATGTTGTATTGAAATTGGAAATTGGAATTGAAATTGAAATGTGTACTAGAAAAGAAAAAGATTATTATGTGTGTGAATCATTCTATTGTCTTGTTCTTCTATTTGTGTAATTATTTGGCATATAATACAAGTAGATTACATACCCCACTCTCTCTCTCTCATACAATGAACAAAAGGGTTTAAAATTGATCTTAAAATTCCGTCCTAAAATGTGACCGTTGGCAACATTAATAAGCATTCAAATCTGTTTATAAAATTGTGCCTAAAATGTGACCGTTGGCACCAGAACGGTTTAAAACCGTTCCTAAAAATTAAACGGTACCCAAAATGGTTCCGAGCCGTTCCTATTTTCTGCGACGCCTCATTTAGGAACGGTTTAAACCGTTTCTAAATGACTATTTTGGTATAGTGACAAAAAGCAAAACAAAACAAAGCCCAATAAAATTACTTCAAACCACAACTTCTAATCATTGTCACAAAACCCATTAAAGAAAGAAACGATAATCAAGGGTTGTTTCACAAAGTTACCCTTTTATGCTGCTGGTAGTGAATCCCGATTAATTGAAATAAGGTTTAAGATGATGACGATGACAATGACAAGTGAACCTTTAAGGCAGCATAATCTAAATGGAGACCTACAATTTAGTCAGTTTCATTTAAGTTGCCGGCATGTCACATATGCAATTTCTAAGTGCCTACATACCAACCATCACACTCCACCAAAGTATTAAGGTTTCTCTTTTAAAAGAGCCCTTCAATAATTCACTGTGAAGAATTGAACTCTTTAAATACAATTTAAAGAAATACAAAGAGAGTTTTTACAAAGAGATAGATCACATAATCCAAAATCAAACCCCTCTATAACTCTTAAATGCCATTCTTCAGCTTACACTGGAAAATTGAATTTAAAAAAACCAACAGAGATATGAAAAATAAAAGAATAGAGAAGAAGAAAGAAAAAGAAGAGAACCCAAGATAAATGAGAAAAAGGCCATATGCCATTTTCGCCTCTAAAATGATTGTTACAGTTGCACCAAACTCCTTCCTCTGATCTAAAACCTCCTCCCCACCAATGCCTGAATAGTGGCCGCAGTAATTTGAGTAGGCTCCACAGCAGTAGCCATATTTAGATTAGGCTCCTCGGCAACAACGGGGATGTTTAAATCAGGAAGAATAGGAGCTCTGGAATTCATTTTCAAGCACAAGCCAACCCCTGATGCTGCTACCTCACTGTATGGTTTCTGGGAATCACCTATCGTCTGACGAAAAGATGGATCAACAACTTGCAATGTAGACACCTGATGACTGACCAGAGTCAGAAGTTGTTGATTCTCCAAATCAGGGGAGGATTCCTGTTTTTGCAAAAGATGGAAACTTGAATTAAGCAATTGCCAATTACTAGAAACCTAACAAAATGGAAAAAATAAAAAAACAGTGGATTAGGTTACATAAAAAACTATACAAAAATGAAATTTAAAAAAAAAAAAAAAACAACCAACCGATTGCAAGGATTTTCCCTACAGCTGGGTCTCGCTGTGGATAATAGGTATCTAGAAAAACTCTCCAAATGGAATATCTTAACACCTGTTCATTAACTCTTTTGCTTTGAATGCAAATACCTCCACCATTTCTTTGTAGGCCATTAATCAAATGTTTAGGATCTAACAATCTTGAAGACATTCGAGGCAGACACCCTCATCTGTGTGTATCGGCAAATCATGGTTTGCTCTCTTCCCAAACTATTCTACAACAAGATGTGTGGACTCATCCTAGCAAAACTCCCACAAAAGAACTGAAAATATTGTTGGATCATCTCTCCACATTACACATGACAGAGTGATCAAACTAATGACTCAGCATCCATCACTGTTTTAAAAATCGCACCTCTTATATGACTATCTACAATACAACTGTCCATCTGATTAGGGACCTTCAAGGAGACCTTTGGTTTGCTGATTCCACCATGGACGGTCCCAAAAGTCTTCCAGATTGGATTACCCCAGCCCTTTTTCAGTTGATTCTGACAATTGTGTATTCCTCTTCTCAGCCAGAAATCAGAATGTTAACATTGTCTTCTTGAAGTAAAATTTTGATAGGGGTCAATGACAATGGGATTAAATACAGATGGTCTAGATTATCACAGGCCCCATTTCTTAGAAATGCATGCCAGGCATCAATCTAATTCCCATTTCCCAGAAGGAATTAAGTGGAAGTGGTAGCTACCAGTGAAACTTTTTGTCGGTAGCAGATCTAGCAAGGACATGAACCTATATGAGCACAAATCAAAACACAAGGGGATGCAATTCCCACATATTCTTGCAAGCATTAGTCTAGCAATAATGCATTGGCGCTTGTTTGGGAGCTTGAAAAATATTTGGAAGGATAACTTTATTCCATAAGAATGGCACTTTCCCTTGTTTGCAAGTTCGCTTTGATCATATGGAGGTCCACTCTCAAGCCATTGATCAGAAGGTTAGGATCATCTAGTCAAAGTGATTTATGACAGAGGGGCTTGGGCCATCATAGGTGTGCTGCACACCGCAGACGATCCAAATCAATGATCATATCTTTTATAGAATAATCAATATGGTCCATCCATTCTCCTAACCAATGAGCAAGATGGTTAGAGTTAAATTGAATTTTTAACGGATGGACCATCAAAGGTGTACTGCACACAATGTGCGATACAAATCAAGGACTGTACTTTCTAGCCTAACCAATATGAAGCATCCATTATCAACCATTGATCAGATGGATAGGGTCATAAAATCAAAGTGATTCTTAAAGAAAAAAAAAAAAACAGAAAAACCAAGAAGAAAATCTCACATGTTGTAGCTTTTCTTGTTCTGCTTTCAACTCAGCTGCCATGTCATTTCCGTCATCTCTTCCTGACTGAAAAACCACCAAAAATTATATTAAATACCCTGAATAGAAAAAGAAACAACAAAAACAGTATAAAGAAGAAAATAATCATTAAAAAAAAAAAGAAGCAAAGTGCACTAAAACATCGAAAGCATTAGGCCTAGCAATGGGTCAAGTTCGGTCTGGATCGAGGTTAGCCCAAGCCCGACCCATTTAATAGATGGGTCAAGAAATATGGCCCTAGCCCGACATGCTTCCTAGTGACCCACCTCTAACCCGCTTAAAATTTCTAGAGCCCGTCCTAACCCGACCCATTTAATTGCAATACAGTCGGGCTCAATTGACCCACCTAACCAAAAATTCACACTACCTTTCATCTCTCATATCAAGCTTCTTCACTATTCTCGGAGTTTTCATGTGTATGGAGCTCACTAGTATGATTGGAATTTTCATGACACTCAAATGTTTCATCTATAGGCTCGGAGAAGAGCTTTTGTACAACACTCATATGTTTCATCTTATTTACATATTCCCAGAACAGTAATCACACATGTATATTAGTATACCTTGATTCGGGTTATGGGTTGGGTCGTGTTGGGTCATTTGGCCTGGCACTTATTCAATATATAGGCTGATCGAGCTGCGTTGGCCTAAACCCGAGCCTGATCCCATGAATCAAACAGGGCTACTTCTTTCGTTTGAGCCCGACCCACAACCTGACCCAACATGGCCCGAACCAGTTTAAAAGTAACCCATGGATCGACCCAACACGTTGCCACCCATAAAAATCATCAACATCATCATCATGTAACCTTATTTCAAATAATTGGGGCCACATACATGAATCCTTTTTCGCGGTTCAAAACAAGTTAAAGAGGGAAATTGACTAGAACCCACTTGATAAAAACATGAGAAAAGAAAAACCCAGAAATCAAACTGGGAATTATGAAGCAAAAAAGCATGAATCGATTACAAAAAAAAAAACTAGAGCAAAAGAGGGAAACCGAATCAAACCCACATGGTAAAAACATAAGAAAATAAAATTCCAGAAATCAAAGGAGGAATTACGAAGCGAAAAGGGCGAATCAAAATCGATACAAACAAGAAGAAAAATAGAATTGTTCGGCCTACCTTCTTCTTCCTTGGAGCTCTCCTTTGGGAGGGCTTCTTCTGCCCAGAATCACTGATGCTTGGTAACAAGGAAAGATCGGTGGAAGGACTTGATGGGATTTGGGGTTTTTCGCCATTGCTTGGAGGACGGCAATGTCGCTTCCTTTTTCCGCCCCTATTGGCGGAAGGGCGAGGTTGGGGTGCGGAAGGTCGAGGTTGGGCGGCGGAAGCGCAACGATGGTTATGTCTTTCAACAGTTTCCTGGAATTTGAGGAAGATTTCAGCCACTTCCAAATCTTCTTTTGAGAATTCGCCTGGATTTTCATCCACCTCCACTTCTTCTTCAGCCAAGGAAGGTGGAGAGAAGGAGCTCTCCAGCTTCTCTTTTCCCTTTGAAGAACTGGAGCAATTCCCCATCTTCTCTTTTCCCTTTGAAGAACTGAAGCAATTCTCTACCTCTTTTCCCTTCGAAGAACTGAAGCAATTCTCCACCTCTTTTTCCTTCGAAGAGCTTCCTTCCGTTTTCAGATTGAAGAGAGAGAGAGAAATCGCCGCAGATACAAGAGACGGAAAGAAGAAGCAGAGGAGTTCGAAGAGCAGGAGAAGGAGAACGAATTAACTGTTATGGTTTGAAGGTGCGATATGGTACACTCGGATTGCGTATGAAACTTGATACGCAGGCACTCATAAATTGACATGTGTAATATATTAATTAAAATAAAACCGACTAGATTGTGATTATCACTACCTAAGAGTCAAAATTTCAAGATGATATTGGTTAAATAATCCTAACCTCTGATTCGTGGACACTCGTTCGTGGAAACAGAACCGTTCGGTTTTTTCATTATTAACCGTCCAATAAATGTTCATTAATCCTGTATGTATTTAATCAAATTAGCTTAATTTTGGGTCCTCTTATATATGATAATGGATTTCATAATTTTGATGGTTTATCCTTACTAAATATTATGTCATGTACGCAATTTTGAAGTGCCTGTGTATTATCCATCACTCTGTCAGAGTATCAGAAGTTTTTTCTCATGCACTTTCTATTTTTGTATCAGTTTTAAATTTGAGTTCGTCTCGGACGTAGGATTGCCAAAATATGTTGACCACTGGGACCAACGTTTTTAAATATTATAATGATCAGAACTGTCCATTTGTAGAATAGACTCTCTATAATTTAGTATAATTAAAATTTTATAATTTAATGAACGATTAAAAATATTTATATGTGTAAATGGATATAAACCGTTGAAAGACCCCTTCCATCGATGGCTTACTTTCGGCTCTAAAAATCAAATGTCATAATTCTTTGGAAAGAGATTTTATTTAAAATGGTCCATTTATTATATTTCTAAGAAAAAATGCCGTTCAAATCGTTGGACCATTTCTCCATCTGGCCCCCACTGATGCGAAACTTAGTGGGAAGCTGAATCGCGATGTACGCAAAACGAACTTGTGTTTCCTTCCCGCGCTCGTTCGGACGCGGAGTTCCTGCGAAAGCCTTTGCTGGGGGGGGGGCCCACCTGGATGTTTGTGAGAAATCCACCCGTTCATCCACTTTGAGATCTCATCTTAGGACGTTAGAACAAAAATAATGTGTATCAAAAACTTAAGTGGGTCACACGAGAGTAAATAGTGGCGATTCAGTGTGAATCGTTGAAATGTTCTTGGGGCCATAAAGTTTTTGATTCAGGCAATTTTTTTTTGATATTTTCACTTCATCCCAGTGTTAATGACCTTATAAACGGTTTGGATGGTATATAAACCGTTTGGACGGTCCACGGCATAATTTACAGGTTACTGAACAAAATCACGTTAAGCTGAGTGGACGCGGATTTCCTCGAGAGAAATCTGGGTGGATCCATTTTGATGTTTGTAAGAAATCCAAGCGGTCCATCCGTTTTTCGAGATCATTTTAGTACACGGGACCAAAAATGAGGAGAATTCAAAACTCAAGTGGGCCATAGTAGATGAAACAGTGGAGAAAGGAATGCCAACTGTTGAAACCTTCCTAGTCTCCACCCTGATGTTTATATGCCTTCCAAACCGTTTATAAGGTCATTTTAACGGGAACGGATTGGCTACTCCCCTGCCACCAGCCCTGTGGCTGTGGTGGGTGCTCTGTGGACTCCACAAAGATGTGTGTGCTTCATCCATTCCGTTCATCCATTTTTACATATCATTTTATAGCTTGATATGAAAAATTATAGGAATATAAATCTCAAATGTACCACACCAAAGGAAAATAATAGTAATTAGATACCCACATTAAAATCCTCCTAAGGCCCGAGGTACTGTTTATTTGACATCCAATCTGTTGATTAGGTCATATAGACCCATATGAAGGGAAAAAAACAAAGATCATCTTGATCCAAAACTTTTATGGCTCCTAAAAAGTTTTTAATGGTCGAAGTTCATTCAACACTGTTTCGTGTAATGTGGTTCCCTTGAGATTGGGATATACCTCAGTTTTGGTCTCATACCATAAAATGAACTGAAAAAATAGATGGATGGCATGGATGAAATACATGCATCATAGTGGGCCCACATAGCACCTACCATCAGCCATTGGCTGGTGGCAGGGGAGTAGCCAATCCGTTTCCCATTTTAACTTAGATGAAGTGAAAACACTGATACAAAACTTTTGTGGCCGTATAAATGTTTTAACAGTGGTTACTAAATCCTAATGTTTCCTCCCCTGTGGCCCATTTGAATTTTGGATCCACCTTATTTTTTGTATCATGTCCTAAAATAATCTCACAAAACGTATAAACAGGTTGGATTTCTCATCAACATCGTAGTGGCCCACCCAAAATTCTTGGGTAGAAACTTCAGTCTTCTGCTGGAAATCCACGTCCAAGCTGAGTCGCCGTGGGGCCCACTTTGATCATATTTTGTATATCCACTCGGTTCGTCCGTTTTTACAGGCCATATTAGGACACGGCCCCAAAATTAAGTATATAAAAATCTCTGCTCACCGTTAAAAACTTCCAAAGGCCCACTGTAAACAGATCCATAGTGTTTATTTTCAATCTGACCCGTTGAGATTTAGATTTGCCTCATTTTTTGGCTCATGCTCTCAAATATGAGGGCAGGATGGGCCACCTGTCTAGCTGATTAGCCTAGAAATAATGGAGTCTAGTACGCACCTTTAGTGGATCCCTAGCTAGGGAGCTCATTGTGTATTTTCATTACAGCCATGCCGTCCATCCTTTTTTTCCAGCTCATTTTATAGCACAATTTAAGAAATGAAGCAGATCAAAATCTTAGGTGGACCATACCAAATAAAGCAACGGTCTGACCATTAAAAACGTCTTGTGGGCCACAAAAATTTTAGATTAAGCTTATATTTGTGTGGTAGCTTTATCTAGGTCTTTATGATCTTATCAACGGGTTGTATGGCAAATAAACATTCCGGTTGCACCAAGAAGTTTTTAATGGTAGATATTTAATAAACATTGTTTCCTGTTTTGTGGTCAATCTTAGATTTTGATCTACTTTATTTACAGAATCGTGCTATAAAATAAGCTGTAAAATAGATGGACGGTGTGGATGTAAGGAACATGCATCATGGTGGCCCCACAGCCATGCATCCATCTACCTTTGCTGATGTCCTAACCCAACTAGGAGTGGAGGATCAGGTGTTTTCCAGGTAACAGTGTTAAACCATATACGGCTCCATTTTACTGGTGAGAAGAGGTGGTAAGCACATTGCCTGTTGTATAAAAGTCCGTGGGTCCACTGTGATATATGTGTCTTATCCACATCATTCACCTTTTTTAGGAGCTTAATTTAGGGCATAACCTTGAAATTGAAGTATATCTAGAGCTTAAGTGGACCACGCCATAGAAAAGAGTATGGATTGAACAGCTACCATTGAAAACTTCTTGTGGGCATAGAAGTTCTTAGTCAAGCTGATATTTATGTTTTCCATTGGTCCATATCTGTGTTACCTGATGAACAAGGTGGATTACAAATAATTATCATTGTGAGCCCAGGAAAGTTTCAACAGTTATTATCTCCATTGTTTCTTGTGGGGTGGTCCACTTGAGCTTTGGATGTGCTTTAATATTAGTGCCCAGGCCTAAAATGATCTAGAAAAAATGAATGGATAGTGCATATAAGATACATACACGGTGGACCCCACCAAGTTTACTTGGTATGCAATCTGCTTCCGATTTGGTGGAGAATTATATCTAACCTTGGGAGGGACAATCTCAAGGAATGGCAAAGCTTCCGTTTAAGGGATGGCAGAGATTTCATCCATTGCGCACCATTCTCTTCCATTTGGATGGTATTTGAAATTTCTCTAGCCCTGCCTTAAATCCCTCAAATGCCACCAAATCCATGCTTCCGAACAACCACTAAAGGAAACATTGAGGATTGGACACTTGTTGTTGTAAACTTCATTAAGGCCTCCAAAGTTTTGAATAGAGACTATATTTGTGTTTTCCCTCCGTTCAGGGTTGCGTGACTTTGTAAAAAGTTGGACGATAAATATAACTAATTATACATGAGTTAAACTAAGTCGAGCCGACTAACCCCAACTCAAACTTGACTTGGCTTGGTCTTCGAGCCTACTGGCTAACTTGGATAAGTTCAATTAGCAACTTGGGCTAGTTCAAGCTAAGTTTGAACATATGAGACATTTTCTCAAACGCATATGATGCATCTTCAATCTCTCACCAAATGCAAAACAGTAACAATACCTCATATGTATTTCATCAAACACTCGGCAAGCAACATAAAAACAACATATGAGAGCAGTTTTATAATGTAATTTTATTTTTTTTTGAATACAGTGATTTGTTTCACATACATTTCTTTGTCACCACCAACCAATTTTGTAGAGAATGTACGCATTCATCCCAAGCAACACTTCATTGAGTCATTTCATCAAATACTTAGAGAGCAGCGTGAAACTAAAAAGATTTAAGTCATTGAACCGGTTTGAACTGAGGTTCAAGCTAAGCCGAGCCAACTAAACTCGATAATTTTTGAGCTCCAGCAACCAGCTCAACTCAGTTTGAATCCAATTTTGAGATGAGGCCGGTCAAGCTTTTCTGAGTCGAGTGGAGTGAGCTGACCGAGCTAACTCGAGTCGTGTACAACTCTAATTTGATAAGTAAATATTGCAGTGGGGGGCCAAGAAAATTTCAACAGTAATAGTTCAATCCCAGTGTTTTGTATGGTGTGGTCCACTTAAGCTTTGGATTCGCCTCATCTTTTGGTTCATGCAGCCCAACTAGCTAGCAAAATGGATAGATGGCATCGATAAAACACATATCACGTTGGGGCTAGAAAATTTTGACACCCAACGTGGGGATTACATATGCACCACTGAAATTTTATTGGTCTGTGGAAATCTTGAATCCAGGTGATATTTGTGTTTTCCCTTCCTCCTGCCAGGAACCATTCCTATTAGGGGCTTGGATGACATGACCATCACGGTGGGCCCGGAAGGCTTCAACAATGGCCGTTTCCTACCACTATTTTCTATCGATGGCCAACTTGAGCCCTGGATCTGCCTCATTTTCAGACTAAGATACTAACATAATCTGGCAAAGGTGATGGACGGATTGGATTTTACAGAAGCATTGTGATGGCCCCACATAGTAATGTTGCACAGGCTCCCGTTTTAGAAAATCCGCGTTGGGCGCCACTCGGCGGGTGGCCCCACTCAGTAGACACGTCGCGCGTGTGTAGCGTGCATGACTGCGTGTGCGGTTCGCAAAATCAACATCGACTGAGGTCCTCTAAGCCCACTCGCGTCTGGAGCCTGCCCATCCACACGCAAGCACACGTGCTAATGAAATAAATACGTGCAAGATCCGATCTTTTCATTTGATGGTCTACACAGTTTAGATCATACAAACAAATAACCAGGCCGTGTCACTCTTCAGGTGGGCCACAGTACAGAAAACAAGTAAACCGCTAATAGAAAACTTTCAGCCATCCATTTCTTCGGCGGACTGCGCGTGTAGAGTAAAACAGCCTAATTCTCGGTCTGGAACATCTAAACAGTGGGGCCCACTTGATGGAAGGTTCACATCTTGGATACATGTGCTAAATTCACACATGCGTGAGGATGGATGGTTACGCCTTCAAACGCGCGAGGGAAACGGATTGGCTTGGGGCCCTACCACCTGCCCCGTGGCTGGTGTTCGGTGCTCCATGGGAACCAACATGATGTATGTATTTCATCCATTCCGTTCATCCATTTTTAAAGATCATTTTAGTGCTTTATACTAAAAATTATATGGATATAAACCTAAGGTGGACCACACAACAGGAAAACAATAGTGATTGGATATTCACCATTTAAATGCTCCTAAGTACCATTGTACTGTTTATTTGACATCCAATATGTTGATTAGGTCATGAAGACCCAGATGAAGGGAAAAAACAAATATCAGCTTGATCCAAAGCTTTTATGGGCCCCAAAAAGTTTTTAATGGTCGACGTTCATTCAACACTCTTTCCTGTAATGTGGCCCATTGAGATGGGGATATATCTCATTTGTAATATAATACCATAAAATAATCTAGGAAAATATATGGACAGAATGGATGAAATACATACATCATGGTGGGTCCCACAGAGCACCGACCACCAGCCAATGGGTGGTGGCAGGGGGAGTTGCCAATCCGTTTCCACGCGCGAGGGCCTAGGCAATCCCCATCGTTTTGGCGCTCAAAAGTTTTCACTCTCTCTTCCCCAAAACCAAAATCCCTTCCTCACAGCATTTCCAACTTCCGACCGAAAACGAAAATCTCTCTCTCTCTCTCTCTCTCTCTCTCTCTCTCTCCTCTTCTGTTTTCACTCTCAATGGCAATCTCTCCCATCTCAACTTCCAAACAGAAGAAAACCAAGAAGGAGAAAACCCACCTCTCCGTAGAGCAGAAACAGACACCATCCCTCCCCTCTCCTCCTCCCAAACGCAGGAAATTTCCAGGAATCAGAATCGTTGGAGGCCGAATCTACGACTCTGAGCATGGGAAGAGTTGCCACCAGGTGAAAAATACCGAAAGAATGGGAAAATTCTCCGATTCTTCTTTCCGCATACACTCTTCTTCTTAGATTTCATCTCGTCCCTTGTTTTCGTGTTGTTGGATTTTCAGTGCCGTCAGAAAACCATGGATTTTGTCGCGGCGTGCAAGAACGAGAATTCAAAAAACAAGGCCTGCACTATCAAGTTCTGTCACAAATGCCTCCTTAATAGGTATTTCTACTTTTTTTCCTTCTAGTTCTTGTTATGAATCAGGTGTTGATGAGTAGGGTCCTTATGTAGGAATGGTTGGATGTTGATAGGAGCCGTCTGTTTGCTTGGAAGTGTTGTGGATTTGGTTTGTCCTGAAAATCATGCTGAGCTGATGATCCTGATCACGGATTTGTGGGATTCAGATGGGCGGTTTAAAATGGAAGTAGTCAGTGTCTTAGTGATGCACATTGAAGTTCACTGGTTGATTGGTGTGATCTGTAGTCAGTGTGATTTTTTATTTTTGGGATCCTGATCCACTGTTAGTAGTGGCCTGGCAGATGGATGGTTTCGATCATCCGACTGCATGTGGGCTACATTGAGCTATGCTTGCTGGAGGGCTTTTCATTTTAAGGGCAACCTAACCTGAGTTCTTGTCATCAATTTCCTTATCTCTGTCCATATATTGTTGTGCCCCCGTGAATGGACAGTTTCAGTCATCCGGCAGGCAGGCCGCATGAAGGCATGCATGTTGGAGGAGCATGCTCTTTAGTTTCTGATTTTTTCTCAAGTGTGAAATTTAATCAAACTGGATATGTTGCATGATAGAACATGATCCGGACTGTTTAATGTGTGGGTCCCCTGCTAATTCACAATGGGGGAAAAATCTAACTGATCGGTCAATCTGCCTATCTGCCTTTGAACTATTAGCATGCAAATCAATCATGGCAAAGAATACCAACCACTGTCAGCGTTGAATGGAAGATGAATGCCAATTAGACAGGTAATATGGTCCAATCTGTGTGGTTTGTGGGCAGTTTTGGATCTGTAGTGGGACCCATGAAGTGAATGTTCTTGATCATGGACCATTGTGTTCCATGTCCAATTTGAATGCAGCTCACCAAATAAAGGAATTTGTTTGCTGAGATCAAGTTACTTTCCTCCTCCAATCAAAGCAGAAATCTAGGGCCAATGCTGCGCATAGCTTTTTATTATTTTGTGCTCTGCATGCAAATTGGATGCTTGGCATGATAATCTGTGATCCAAACTGGTATGTGGTGTACCCTCATTGAGTTTACTACAGTAGAAAAATGCAACGGATTGCAGACGAGATATGCACAAGTGGTTATGTAACGGTGGCCAATGTTACACGTTATGGTGTCATAACGGTTGTTTACAGCAAAAAGAAGATCTGTAACAGCGCTGTAAAGGTCCATTATGGGCCGGTATAGGTTTTTTTTTTTTCACGTTATTTCTTTTTCTTCTTCTTCTTCTTATTTTTAAAGAGACCTTAATGGCTGTTACGGTCCGTATCGTATCGGCAACGGTGGTGGCAGTTATGGTCCGTATCGTATCGGCAACGGTGGTGGCCGTTACGGAATACCTTGATTGCAGACTACAACATTACAATGGTCAACATTGAACATGTAACAAATCCACCAACTAGACGGGTGGGGTTGTCTAATCTGTGGTGTTTATGGAGAGTGGCCCGTGTGCAATGAGTTCTGCCCAATGAAGGGTATCAATCTCCAAGCGTTGGCTACACATATACTGGTTTTATGCAATGTGCTGGATCTAAAATCTAAGCACACTGCTCAGGTAGAAAACATTTTCTTAAAAGGTAAGGAAAATGGTTGGGCTGTTTGTTTTGATTATGCTCATCTTCAAATTCAGATATGGAGAGAAAGCGGAAGAGATGGCGAGATTGGACGATTGGAAGTGCCCCAAATGCAGAGGCATCTGCAATTGTAGTTTCTGCATGTAAGAGCAAATACATCTCTTTCTAAAGTTCATTTTATTATGATTGTTTTAGTTTGTATATTTCTCTACATTTCTTGAGAATTTAATTTACTACATAGGAAGAGAAAAGGGCACCAACCGACAGGTATCCTTTCGCCCACTGCCAAGGCAACTGGGTTTTCTTCCGTTTCTGAACTGCTGCACCTCAAAGGCCCGGAGGCCATCAAAATGGTTGTAAAAGATTTGCATGCTTCTCCAAATAAACAAACTGTCTTTATCAAGGTCTGACTTTTATTTTTATTTTTTTCTGCTGGCAATTTTCTTTTTGGGAAACTAGGTTCGTGTGTTTGCATTTCTATTTCATTTTTTACTGCCGAACTATGGATGTTGACAGGGATCAGGTGTAGATTCGAAAAGAAAGTGCAGAAAGGAAAACACTTCAGCTAATCGGGGAGATTCCAACATTAAGTGTAAGGCTTTACTGGTCAATGACGATGCAAAATTAGAATACAAGAGGATTGGAAGGAAAAATTTAAAATTGGATAAAAGTAAAGGCAGTGTAAATGAGAGCATTAATGATGACGGCGGACTAAGGAAGAAGGATTCAAAAACAAAGAATTCGAAGAAAGCCTCTATAAATTCTGTCAAGAAAGAAGAGAGCATGTTTGGCGGGGAGGCAAATATGCCAAATGGGGAAAATGATGATGATGCTGAGGTGAAGAAGGCTAAACAAACTGTTTCTATCAAGGTCCGACTTTTATTTTTATTTTTCTGCTGGCAATTTTCTTTTTGGGAAACTATGTTCATGTGTTTGCATTTCTATTCATTTTTTACTGCCCAACAATGGATGCTGACAGGGATCAGGAGTAGATTCGAAAAGAAAGCGCAGAAAGGAAAACACTTCAGCTGATCAGGGAGATTCCAACATTAAGTGTAAGCCTTTACTGGCCAATGATGATGCAAAATTAGAATCCAAGAGGATTGGAAGGAAAAAATTAAAACTGGATAAAAGTAAAGGTGGTGTAAATGAGAGCATTGATGATGATGGCAGCCTTAAGAAGAAAGAGTCAAAAACAAAGAATTCCAAGAAAGCCTCTTTAGATACTGTCAAGAAAGAAGAGAGCTTGTCTGGTGGGGAGGCAAAGATGCCAAATGGGGAAAATGATGATGATGTTGAGGTGAAGAAGGCTTTGCCGGTCTCAAAACTCGACAACCCGAAGAAACATGTTTTGGCAAGCCATGGTGAAAATTCCAGTGAAGATGTCACATTGCCTCAAGGCAATGAATTAACGACTGTAGCTGGGATTGAGTTGCCTGCGGATGATGTCGGATCAGCTCTGCAGTTTCTGGAATTCTGCTCTGCTTTTGGAGAGGTAGGATGTTATCACGAAGTGAAAGTATCTCTGATATGATGCATATTGGATATTAGCATGGGTGACATGGGAAAATGCTATGCAATGCAACTATTGCCATAGTTTGTTTATTCTGATGCTGTGTTACAAAGCCTGGATTCAGGATTATATAAGCAAAACAGTTTTTCGTATTTGGAAAAAAAGAAGCAAAAGAAACAATTCGGGAAAAAATAGAAAAAGCAGGAAAATTGGAAAAAAAAAAGAAAAAAAGAAAAATTTCTTTTTCTTCCTTTCTTTGTGTGTTTGTGTGTGTGTTTTTTATTTAAACTTTTGCACTTGTAAGCCTAGTTGGTCTCAATGCCCTATTAGAAATCTGAAACTTGGTTCATTCATAGATAAAAATGTAAACAGGTTACAGAATTTATTCTGTTGTGTTGGTTTTTTGAGTTTAAAGAGAGTTAGTGGCCAATTATCATTATTAGTACTTTGGCATCATTTCCCATCCCATTACTTATTTCTAACTTTTAATTTTCTACTTAGTTTTAAAATAAGTATATTTAACTTAATAGTTAGTCCAAAATAAGACGCATTTTGAAAAAAAAGAAGAGAAAATCTAATATGTGAGTGGATCTAGATTATGACACACCTTTTTAATGTGTTGCTTAATAGTGATTCCAGGACAAAAGACTTCTTTTGAGAAGTTCTCAATTAATATGCAATTTTTTAAAATAGCTCCATTTTGGAATAGAGATGTTATGTGGAGCGACAAGTGAGGTTTATGTAAATTGGTGAAGCTTTCTATTTATAAATAGTTCCATAGAATTACAATTTAAAAATGGCCTCTTTAATGCTGTTTGACTTAACACCAATTATGTAGTGTGTGTGGGCTTTGCCCAATGGACCCCACCTCGGATTGTCCATACTAACCATATGAACTTAACTCTTTGGTCAAGAGGTTGAGGTTCCAAATGGATGATCAAGGTTCCAAATATCGGTTCAGAGGGCATATTGGTCTGCCAAAAAATGATTCAATACCAGGTGTATCAGATTGTATTAGACGTGACTTTTTTTTTTAAAAAAAAAAAAACAGAAAAAGGGAAAAATGTGAAACACAAGAATACACCATTTGTTTGTGTCTTTGCCATGTATCCGGTGGTTATTGAACTTTCTTGTCCTACCTTGAAATAGTAGAAACAAAATAAGTAAAAAAAAGAAGTCAAAAACAATATAAATAAGTAAAAGATAACAAGCACATGCACATTACATATATGTGTATGTGTGTATTCTTTAAAACATGCTTTAATAGTGGCCTCCTGCGAGCTAAAGTTTTTGGGGGTTGCTTTGGTGGGCCCCATTGTGATGTGTATGTGAAATCCACTCTGACCATCAGATGCATCAACCCATGTTGGGCTCAAGTTCCAAAAATTAGCCACATCCATGATTTAGGCAGGCCACATGATCAGAAACAGTGTATAGGGGTGATGCCCGCCCTCCAAATTGTTTCCCTTGGTGTGGCCCACCTTGAGCTCAGACCATCCTGATTTTCGGCTTTGGGTCTAATGTGTTATGAATCATCTGATGGTTGGAGTGGATTTCGCATACACATCATGGTGGGCTTTGTAAAAAATCAATGGTGGGCGTCTCTCTTCCAACCGTTTCCTTTGGTGTGACCTGCTTGAATCATAGAGCAATCTAATTTTTGGGACCCGAGCCTAGTGTGTGTGTGATGATGCATTTGATGGTGAGCGGATTTCACATACACATCTAGTGAGACCTGTAAAAAATTGAGGGTGGGCATTCCTCTCCCAACTGTTTCCCTTGGTGTGGCTCACTCGAGTAATGGACCAGCCTGATTTTTGGGCCTTGGTCCTCACTTGGGCTGACACATCTGATGGTCAGGGTGGATTTCATGTACACATCACGGTGGGGCCCACCCGAACTCACCACCACTTTGCTTGCACATAGGGTCTCTTGCGACACTACTCCCAGTAGATCACTACCTCTCTCTCTACACACTATCATGCAAAAGCATGCATATACATACATGAATGACACTTGTACGCATATACATTCATGTATACAGTTTCTATAAAGATTAGCCTTGCTGCAACTTATGGTATAGTTGATCTTTGTGGGCCCCACTATAATTTTTGTCAGACATCTAAACCATGCATCTTGTGAGTCCCTTCTAGGTGATGGCCTCACCCAAAAATCAGCCATATTCAGAACTCAGGTGGGTCACACCATTTATAAAAGTGAAAATCATGCCAAAAATGTCTAAAATCATTTTGTGGGGTTCACTTGGGTTTTGGAATAGCATGAAATTTATTGGAACCCACATCCAGGAGAGGGCACACAGAATGGATGGGGCAGAGCTCTGAACCACACCTTGTTGCACCCATAAATAAATAGGAAGGTCTTAATGGGCGAGCGTCTACTCAACTGTTTCCTATCGTGTTGTGTGTGGCCCATCTAAGTTATGGATCAGGTTATATTTTGGGCTCTAGTCTAAAAATGGGGTAATGCATCAATCGACCGGGTGGATGTCGGACACAAATCATGATGGGGCTGATAGAGATCGACCTTTTATATATATATATATATATATATATTGGATTGTTGAATCAGTTTGTATAGGAAAAAAGGAAAAATAGTAAAGAAAAGGTGTAAAAAAAATAGCAAAATGCATAGGCTTGATCTCCTACATGAGTAGATCTAGGTTGAAAATAATTAGATCTTTTATTTTCCTAAAAACTTTTTAAGAAAATATTGATTCTTTTTAATGAATGATTAATGGCATGAAAAATGGCCTACAATGCCCAATAATGCCACATAGCCTTTTTTGTTCACTTCATAGATCTAGAGTGCATATAGCCAAAATTGCATGCAAATTTGAAAATTTGAAAAAAAATTAAAAAAAAGGAAAAATCTATAAAAAATATGAAAAATTGGTTAAACGTGAAAAAAATTGATAAAGAACCAAATGGGCCGTAATTGAACACAAATCAAGCATTAGTTGGTGGAACATGCCCATTAGGTTGTAAAACAACAAAAAGAAGGAAATGAAAGAAATGATGGTTTAGTGCTTTCAGGTTTTCCCCAAAATGTTCCACTTGGAATTCATTCGTTGAGTCACCCTTTGAGTATTTTGTTTGATTCAAAATAGGAATCTGGTTGAAACTCTAGGTTATCCTTCATGCCCAAAATGAATAAAAAAGAAAAAAATTCGAAAAAAATCTTGAAAAGCTGGCAAAATATTGCATTTATGTGAAACAGCCCGATATGGGCTGGTAAGCTTGTGCACGCTCCTGAATATTTTCATAGAGTGTGTTGATACAGATACACATTGGCTGATACAGTTGGTATATATCTTATTTTTGCATATCTATGTTTTAACCGGTTTGCTTGGTTCAACTTGCATGCTAGCATCATGACCCTTTGTTCCTGCTTTCTTGCTCAAGTTTGTTTCAAGTCTGCCGAAGAGAGCATCCATTATTGCAGTTGACAAGTTTGTTTTAAGTTGGATGGCAGAAATGGTAGTTCCACTGTTTGATATTGAAAAGCTTCCCTACCGTAGTGTGTTTGCTCATATTAAAAAGTGCTTTTTGGTGATTCATTCAATCTTTGGTAGCCTGTGGCTATACCCTGAAGCCAAAAAAACTGCATGCCTCACATTACAGTAACACTTAATCCTGCATACTTGCATGGCACTAATGCAAATAGCTTATGCAACACACCAAGGTATTCCATGACAGCAAACGGTAGTTGTAACGGCCACTGTCATTACCCCTGTGATACAGGCCATAATGGCCATTATGGTTTTGTTTTTTTTTTTTGAAAAAAATTTATTTCGGCACTGCAACATACCGTTACGGGTCATTTTTCCCGTAATGCGTAACGATTATCACCGTTACCGTTATCTAACCATTTTGGAATACCTTGCAACCTTTGCTCTTCTTATTCATCTTCTTTATGTGATATTGACTTATATGTACTAGTTATGTACTCATGTTGATTTTATAGGCAATATTGTAAGCAAGTTGGTAAATGGGCCTGGCATATGTCCAGGCTGCATTGGTCTAGATTTGGGATGGGATGGGCCGCAAGGCCCACGGGTCAGGATTGGTTGGAGCTTTTGGTGGTATTGTTAATGGGGTTGGGCTTTGACTTGTACTTGCCTAAATGCTCGACACATATGCCTAACTTGCAATGTTACTTGGACATGTGGCATCGGTGCACAAGTATCAAAGATTCCGGTATGACAAACTCTGATAATCTAGTCATGGCATAGATTTACATATCAATATCATACCATACAATGTGGCAGGGATGGTATTCGGACCGACGGATACAATACGTGATAAAGTCCGAATTGGCCTATTGCCAAAAGACAGCCCATAATGGCCATAATGATTTTTCTTTCAAAGTTTCTCTCATTTTCCTCTTCTTTTTTTCATTTCAACCATGGAGGAAACTTCAAAAGTCATTCTAGACTACATCTAGGTGCATTTTGGGTATTGAACCATAAGATTTTAGTGCAATTCAATGAGTCAACGTGGAATGGACCATTATGGGAAAAAATCAGAAAAAGGTAAACCATCATTTTTTCCCCGTGTTTTCATCTTCTTTTTGTCTTACTTCCAATGTAATGTTTTTATCATCTTTTTGATGTATTTCAATTTAAGTAGGCACTAACTGATGTAGAGCGGGTCGTGGACACTTTCATGTTCAAGATGGACCAGAGAAGGCCCGATCAGAGGCGGATGTGATCTGGACCATCAGAACTTACAACAGGCGTATCTCGCAAACCGGAATGAGTTACTCGACGTACAATATATGATTTTGGGGTAGGAGAAGCTACTTTTTAGCCAACCAACCCGAATATGCCGGGTTGCCCACATTGAATTTGTGAGATTCCATTAGATCGACGGTCAAAAATTCATTTTATTTCCGTTTTTTACTATTTATAGTAAGGTTTAGTTTGATCATAACTCTTCATCCTTTGAGCTTTAGGAGTTGTGTCCAACATGAAAAGTGCTTAGAAAAATTAGGAGAATAACGTGGTTAAGCTAGCTAGGACACTTACTATAAATAGTAAATTACAAATTTTAGGGAGTTTGAGTTGGTGTTTGATTCTGAAACTTCTTCCAAGGTTTGGTATCACTATTTAAAGGATTGCAAATTCATTTTTATTATCTACTAATGAAATTTTGAATTTTTTAGAATTTATTTCTATTTTCTTATTTTCCCTCGTGTATTTGAGGTATCTCTGTGAGGAGTCCAGAGAAACTTTGTGGATTCGGAGTACTTATCCCCTTGAGGAAGACGGTGATTGACCTCATCACGCCCATTCCTCGTGAATTATCAAGCAACTTATTTCGAATTTTAGAAATTTTTTTCTATATTCTTATTTTCCCTTGTGGATTCGAGGTATCTCTGTGAGGAGTCTAGAGAAGTTCCATGGATTCAGAGTAGTTATCCCCTTGAGGAAGACGGTGATTGACCTGATCACGCCCATCCTTGCATCACTAACCGACCAAATGATGCTTGATTGTGTTTAATTGGGGCCTGTTTGGTTGCCTTTCAACAGGTCAAGTTCATAGACATCATTCATTCACCATTATATACATGTAAAAAATAATAGATTCTTTAAGTTCTCATTTTCCCCATTTTTTGTGGTGTTTTCCCTTAATTCTTTGGCTTAAAAATCTGATTGATATAGTCTCATACTCCTTGATACCAATATTCAGAACCATGAGGCACAGGACATTTTTGCAGACAAATAAAAGATATTTTAATTAACTAAATAAAATGTATAGAAAATAAAATAGAATGGTGAAAACATTAAAGACAAGGAAATAAAAGAGAATATCCATGCATTTACCTAAAAATCAAATCGAGTTTTTTTTTTTTTTTTTTGAAGGTTTGCACTAGTTGAATTAGAAATTAGCTTTTAAAAAAAGTTGATCTAGAATAACAAATGATTTATAAATAAAATATTGAAAATAACGCATAATCCTCTCAAGAAAAAGTAGTTTGTATGAACACCACTTGCTTTCTTAAAAATAAGAGAACTTCAAAGAGCGAGAGGTAAAAAAGAACAACAATGCTTGCCCTTTTTGTTATATGGATCATGGTACCTATGGTGAAAATGAAGGCAAGTTTCAAGGGAGAGAGGAAAGGAACGCCTCGTGGAGAATATGTATGGAGACCCCTCTCGAAGTGTTCAACATGTGGCATTTGTCGATGACATCACTAGGATAACTAGCCAGTACAGATTTGGAAGTGATATCTTGTGACTGGGAGTGTCCAAGTCTCCCCAAGTGTCGGCACAGAATAAATCTCATAAGTATAATTGTCCAGAGTGTCCATGTAACACTCCCATTGCCGTCTAGCTTTTGTGGGATGAGTGTTTGGATGGTGGGTGGCCTGGCCTGGTTTGAGCCCAAATTGGGTTGGGCTAGGCCTGGACTCTAGTCCTTGTCTTGACACGCTTCAGCCAGGTGGATACAATAGTTGATATGGTACGAATTGGCCTATTGCCAAAAGGTAGCTCACAACGGTCATAATGATTTATTTTTTTTTCAAAGTTTCTCTAATTTTCCTCTCCTTTTTTCATTTCAACCATGGAGGAAACTTCATTCTAGACTAGATCTAGGCGCATTTTGTGGGACTGAAGCATAAGATTTGTGTGCAATTCGATGAGTCAAAGTGGAATGGATCATTATGGGAAAAAATCAGAAAAAAAAGTAAACCATAATTTTTTCCGTGTGTTCATCTTCTTTTTGTTGTACTTCAATGTAATGTTTTTATCTTCTTTTTGATGTATTTAAATTTAAGTGGCACTAACCCACCAAATGATGCTTGATTGTGTTTAATTGGGGCCCATTTGGTTGCCTTTCAACAGGTCAAGCTCGTAGACACCATTCATTCACCACTGCATACATTTTCAAAATACAAAAATAAAAAATGATAGATTCTTTAAGTTCCCATTTCCCCCATTTTTATGGTATTTTCCCTTAATTCTTTGGCTTAAAAATCCGATTGACAGTCTCATACTCCCTGATATCAATATTCAGAACCACGGGGCATGAGACACTTCTGTACACAAACAAGATATTCTAATTAACTCAATAAAATGAAAAAAATGTCGAAAACATTAGAGGCAAGAAAATAAATAAGAACATCCATGCATTTACCTAAAACTCTTCCTTACAAACAATTTATAAATAAAATATTGAAAATAACACAATCCTCTCAAGAAATAGTAGTTTGTATGAACACCACTCACTTTCTTAAAAATTAAAGAATTGCAAAGAGCGAGAAGACAAAAAGGCAGCAATGCTTGTGCTTTTTTGTTATATGATCATGGTAGGTACCTATGGTGAAAAATGGAAGCAATCATCAAGGGAGACAAGGAAAGGAAAGCCTTGTGGAGAATATGTTTGGAAACCTCACTCGAAGTGTTCAACATGTGGCATTTGTAGATGACATCACCATGACACGTTGTCCGTACAGATTTGGGAGTGATATCTTGTGACTAGGAGTGTCCATGTCTCCCCAAGTGTCGGCATAGAATAAAGCTCAAGGGGTCCATGTAACACTGCCATCGCGGTCTAGCTTCAGTGGGATGAGTATTTGGATAGTGGGTGGCCTGGCCTGGTTTGAGTCTGAATATGGTTAGGCCAGGCCTGGACTCTGGTCCTTGTCTTGACATGCTTCAGCCTAGCTTGGTCCCTTTGCCACCCTAATTTAGGGAGCTGATTTTTGTGATAAACTCCTTCCCTTTGGTATTTGAGAAAAATTTAAAAATAACCCAGGAAAGTGGCATATCATATATAAAAACTGGGGGTGCTAATGTCATTTCCATATTTTAAATACAAGATTGTAACTTATTCCTATTTCTCATGTTGCATTCTATTTTCCTTTTCTATTTTTATGGGCAATACAATAATTTTTTAAAAAAGGAATTACATTAGAGGGATTGTATACTGTATGAGAATATTGGGTGATGAATACCCTATTTAGCTAGGCTGCTAGGGGACAAGCCAAAGCATTATAGTATTGGAGACACTTTTTCTTTCTTTTTTTGTAGTTTTTATGAAATTTCTTTTTCAACAAAAAGTTGTCAAACTATATTCTGCGATATGTATCACATATCATATTGGTCAATTTGTTCTTCAATGGTAATCCTTGGATGCATTTTACTTTATTGTTGGACCCCCAATGTATATTGTAAACTGAAAAACATTTTCGACACCTTTCATCTGATTGGGATAGTGGTAACTCTGTAGCTTGGATGGGGTAATTGCTGCTGCTTCGCTTAAAGCTTTTATCATGATAAGCTACATTCTTCAGATGATATTTAGTTCTTCATGTAGGATATGGCAGCTTCTTACAATGCATTGTCAGTGGATGCATTATTTGTCACTAATCAGTTATGGAAGTAGTGGTTTGACCGGCATAATTTGCCGTTTGAGACCTCTTCATTGATGTTCATAGGTTGTGTTATAAAGCAGGACACTTGATCTCGGCCATATAATACAATTTTATCAGTAAGCTCCAGACTCTTTTTAATTCCGAGCCTTTGTGCTTTGCTGTCATTATGCTTGGCAGTGTACCCACTAGGCCAAAGAACTATATGGTCTCATCCATGAGCAAGCATATGGTTTTTTCACCAGCAAGGCTCAGTACATGTTGCAGCTATGGTTTGACATTCTGAACCATCAGTCTAGTGGGCCCATTGTGAATGGGGGTTGTGCTGGAAATCTTCCAGATCGGATGATCCTAACACTTCGAGCATTGGCTTGTAAATTGAAGGTAAGGAGAAAATACAACAATGATGTTCATTCAATGGAACATTGCCCAACAATCAAAATGTTGGGACATTGCCCAACAATCAAAATGTTGGGGTCAACGGCGCCTAAATCACCAACCACCATATGTTTTCCATCCACAACCATGCAATCTAGGTTATGGGTAATTTGTGATCCATATCACTATTTTTATGTATACGAAATTATAGTTCTCTACTCCCAGTGTGGATTAAGTTCTAATATAAATCTATATTTAGAACATAGAGATTTCTACTTTGATTTATGCAATAGAGTGCATTTATATTATGTTATGTGCAAAGCCTATAACTCATTGTTTATTTAAAATCACAATATCCATTAGCATATAAAAGTTACTGTGTGTACTTAGTGCTTGTTTGGGAGCTCGTAAATTTTGGTAAATAGGAAATGGAATTGGAGGTAAATGAATTAGGGAAATGCATTTGACATCCAAATATTCCGTTTGGATGGGAGTAAATGGAATGCATTGGAAATTTTCAATATATTCATGGGAATACATGTGATATCCTAAATTAGCTTTGACATCACAAATGAGCGTACATATGTGATATTTGACAAAATGAATGTAATAAGCCCATTGAAATATATACTTTAGCCAAAAATTAGGAAATTTTGATTCTCGGTTGGGCCGCAAAGATCACAAACAAGTAACTTGTCAATGTTTTTTAACCGAATGTTTAGATGGCCAACCTTTGGACGGTTTGGATCATTCCATTGGTGTTATTTTAGTATGTAGCCAATAATTGGATTGTTTCATAGTATCATCAGCGTGCCATGTGTACGGCAAGCATGTGTGTAGTGAAACCTTTGTTTACTCATGCAACTCTCTGAGGGAGCCCAAAAAGGCATTTCACCCCATTTACTTCCAAATCTCTCCTCTGAGAGAGCATTTCATTTATGGGCCCATTTATACCCAATTCATTTCATTTCCATGCATGTACTCCCATCCAAATGCACCTTAGAGGCCATTTACCTCCATTTACTCCCAATTCCTCCCATTTACCTCCATTTACTCTCATCCAAATGGCCCCTTAGTGTAAGTACTTGATGGACCCACATGATCCTATCCCTAGCATGCTACACAGTGAAGTGTCATACTGCATAGCTGTTCTAGTACCATGTAATGGGGCTACCCTCAATCCAAGTAACCTTGGTTGGGATTTCCAAGAGTTTTCTGTGCATTCCCATTGACAGAGGAGCCTATCTGGTTGATGGAATGGATTGTTGAGCTATGGGTCCTGCGTGAACGAAATCCTGAACTGTAGATTCACACATGTCAAAACCCCATGATGCTTCCTATCGAAAATACTGTTGGTTCATTATTTATCCTAAGGAGAAATGTAGCAATTGGTTTGTAGATCTGAACCACCATTTTCAACTTTTCCTACCATCTATTACATCAATATTCCTCTAACATACTGAAGTATTTAAGTTGCACTTTGAGCATCTGCTTTTGATTAGCTTGGACTTATTTTGCAATTGCATTTTAAAGAGCCCCAGGAAGTTCATCTGATGTTACTCTACCATGTTCCCCCATCTTTATTTCCTAAACATTGTCCTTATTTATTTATTTATTTTTTATAAAAGGTTCTTGATCTAAAGAATGGCCAGCCAGAATTGATTCTTCGAGAACTAATGCGTGGCCGTGCTGCGCGTCGGGGGTTGTATTCCTCAATTGTACAGTTTCACATCAAATTGCTGTCCCTGATACAAAAGGACTTGGGAGAAGAGTATAAATCTATCCAATGCGATTTCTTTTGCTGAAGCTTAAATTCAACATCCAATGAACTATGTTGATTTTTCACTGTTTATTTCAGAAATACTCTAGATTCAACGAGCAGTGGTAATTCATGGATACAAGTTCTTAGTAAATGCATCTCTGAGTCCCAATGTGCATCGAAGGATCTGCCTTTGGATTGTATCAATAGGGGAACTGATGAATATGAGAAGCTAGATTCTTCAACAAAGCTTAGAGTCTTAAACTTCCTCTGTGACGAGACTCTTTGTACTGAGTAAGTAATAACCGGACGTCCATCTTATGATGTTATGGGCCCGTCTTAGGTGCAGACTGGGTCCACAATAAGCCTGTGTATACCTATGTCCAACCATCCAAAGATGTAGTGTGGGAATCTCAGCAGATCTCAAGATGGGATTTTGAACTACATCACTTCCTATTTTGAGATATATGTTGGGATTTCTGCTTTCCGTCTTCGGACAGTGGAGACAGGTGTGCATCCACTCATACGCTCATATTGTGCATGTAATATTTTGCCTGGACTTATACTTAATTTCATTAATTTGCTTTTCTAGAGATTTGAGGAGTTGGATTGATGAGGAAAATTCAAGATTTCTAAAAAGAAAGAAAGAAGCAGAACAAAAGCTTCTGGCTACAAAAGAAAAGGTGCCTGACTTCAAGTGTACCATCCATGTTGATCTTTTAAGTGGCTTGTGTGATGTCTGTCCTTAAGAGTACTTCTCTTCTAGGTAAATAACATGAAGAAAAAGTTGAAGGATGAGGTGGCTCGGGCTATTCTCTCTTCAAGAGATGGTGGTCCCCTTTCAGTTAGCGAGCATGATGATCTTCTCTCAAAAATAAGAAGTGAGACGAAGAAAGCTCAAGTGGAGAAGCTAGAAGTGATGAACTTGGTACCTAAGAGTATGTTTCGGTTCTGTTCTCTTGTGCAGCTACACCATTTTTTTGAAGTTTTGGTGTTTTATTCATGTGTGCGCATGTTAAATTCAGTTCAGTCTATTAGCAAAGACATGCTTTTGATTGCAAAATCCTATGTGTTAACAAGGATAGGTAGCTGCATTTTCTGCTTTTATAAGAGCATTGCTATGTGGTTGTTTATGAGATGTTCAGCACTAAGTTGGAACATTGAGTTCTTTGGTTTCAGTTTTTATGAGGAAAATTTCTCTAGCTTAGACCTTTGAGGGTGCTTTATATTGTATTGACTGGTTCTTCTGAATGCGGGCTGGATTTGTCTATTTCAAATCTTATGTTCCATAATTAGCAGTCTTACTTGGACACATGGCACGGGTGCCAAGTGTCAAAGTGTACTAAAAGTGTACTAAAAGTGTTTGGCATGACAAGAGTATGGAGCCAAGTATGAATGGGAGTAAGAGTGAGGAAGGGAGGGAGGGTGGAGTCAAGTGTTAATGGGAGCAAGAGGGAGGGGAGTTCAACATAAAACTCTATATCAGCTTTAGAAATATCACTTTATGGCCATAAATATAGACAATTTTCTCATGGAAATTCGAGTTGAATAAAGTAGTATGTTCTTCTATTTGGTAGAAGTGTTGGAGTGAGGGACCTCTGTGTCATATCTATTCTTGGCTTACTCTTGCTTGGATCTATGGTGTGGTTTCTTGGGCTGCAAGACTGGTTCATAAGCTCCAAATTAGTGCAAACTAGTTCTTTGGATCTAGTTTGCGTTATAGAGTTTTGTGGAGAGGGAGGGAGGGAGAGCTTTGTGGAGAATATTTTTTGACAATGACACATCACTAAAAGTGTTCAACATGGTTTTCAATGACGTTGCGGCAGCAACATCTTTTTCGTTAGGGCTGCAAGATTGAGCCAACCTGAGTTCAGTTTGGTTGGGCTTGGGTTCAATAAATTTGGATTAGGTTAGATCCAGTTGGTAATAGTCACATGTATTTCGGTCAGGTTGGGTTGGGTTGAGTATATAGAGGAATTCAGGTTGGGTTTGGGTCCTCTTGAGGTTGGGTCAGGCTTGGGTTGAATTGATCCTCAACCCCAACACAATCTGCCCAATTGCACCCCGATTATCCATGCAGATTTTTCTGTTTTCTGTCATGTCCAGAAGTGTCTAAGTGCTCCCAAGTTCTAGCACAGCAAAAGCCTAGAAAGTACTAGTGTCCACTGATAATTGGGATCAAACACAGTTTAAGAGCTGTTGCAAGTGTATTTATTGGTTGGATGGTATATATTTGGATATATGTTGTCTATGCACTGTAGGTAATTTTTTTTAGTGACGTGTATCTAGGTACAAGAGCACATGCAGGGTATCAAATATGAGAAGGATTGGGTGTGTCTGATCATCTTAAACCCAAGTAAGACTAGCCTTAGTTACAACTTGAATGAACAATCATGTTTAGAATATTTCCCAAACAAAATTCACAAGTTGAGCTTGTAGCCATGTTGTGCCATAAAGGCCGTTACGTAAAGGTAACGGTGGCAACCGTTACACGTTACAGGGTTGTAACGGCCGTAACAACCGTTATGGAAAAAAATGACTCATAATTACCGTTAACGGCATGTTACATCCCCTATAAAGGTCATAACAGCCCCGTAATTGTCTGTTATTTGGCAAATACAGGTTTTTTATACTTTTTAATCAACATTACAGGGCAAATACATGTTTTTCAGGATTTTTTTTTTCAATAAAAAAAGAGACTGTAATAGCCGTTACGACCCGTATCGTAAAGGTAACGGTGGTGGCCGTTATGGCCACCGTTACCATTACAGAACACCTTGCTTGTAGCTCAATTGGTATGATTCACTGTGGATTCTAGGGCTGTGTTTAGTAGCACAATTTAATTGAATTGCAAAGATATAGTTTAATTAAGAGAAAATGACGAAGGTTAATGATGATTTCTAGTTTGAGGAAGCAAACGGGCACTTACATTTCCTTCAAGTCCAAATTGAGGGTCTGTTTATTTTGCCCATTTCCCTGGTAATGTAAAGTAGTGTCATCATTATTGTTTTACCACTGTCAAACCAAACGCAGGAATAGTTGGTCAAATGCAGATGTATTTAGTAGACAAGTAATTGTAATCATCACACTTTTTCATGGAATTACTGTAAAAATCTCTATCCAAACAACAACATCATTTTGTTTTGATGATGATTTGACACAGAAGTAATGTAAAATTGAAATCATTATAAATTTTACCTCGGGTAAATCAATCAATGTAAAATTGTCATTATTGCGGTTAAATGCAACTGTCGTCATGAGACAGGTAAAGTAATTTGTAATCATTGCTAATTTCCTTTACATTACTATGGTAATGGGCAAAACAAACAGGCCCTAAAGATAAATTGATTGCATTTTGTAAATAAAGCAAAAACAATGAAGGTTTTATACAAGGCAAAGCATGTGGCCTGTCTAACACATTTTGCAGCCTAGACCCTCAACGTGAAAGATAAATAATGAAATTCCATCTGTTTTTTTACCACAGTCAGACTAGTATGTGCAATTCAGTTTCAGTTTGATGGTTTGTCCAAAAGCACTGTAAATGGCTAATAGGCCTAAGAGTTCAAAACCTGGGTATGTGTGCTTCAAATCTTAAGGAAGAGGGGTCCATTCTCCTGGTATCGGAGTTAGGTTCTTGGTTTTTTGAAAGATTTGAATTTCATAGACTCATATTACAGTTTTTCCTCAAGCATTTTTGTTTATACTGCATTGTTGAATGTATCATATTGCAAACACAACCCAATTTGCTAGAATGATGCACTCCAGCATAGAAAATTTTCTTTTGATGATGATCCATTGGTCCAAGAAATTTTCACGATACATCTTTTCTGTCTCTGGCTATGGTTTTATATTTTCATGGGCCTCTAGGGGCCATGCTTTTTTTTTTTCCCTTTGTTTTAAGTGATTCAATTGTTTATTAACTTTTCTTTTGCAAATAATAACCACAGAGAAACAAAGATTGGATGCTGTTCGAACAGAGCCTGTTCTTTTGGATGGTAAAGGTCGGGCATATTGGAGACTGAGAGGCTGTTCAAGTAGATCACAGATTGTGCTTCAAGGTTCCTATTAATTGCGTGCTCTTAGTGGTTTGATTGTTGACTTGCTAACTTCAAAGTCCCAGGTTCTGACATCTTCTCAATTTCTATTTTCAGATATTGGGAACTGGGACTCGCTTACACCTCAGGAAAGGTGGTTTACATATGATGATGAACAGGAAAAGGTAGTCGAGAAATATGTTTCTTCTTTCAGGTGAGTAGAAACTTGACTTTAATATCATGTAAAGTATGCAATTTGTTCTTTTTGGGTGTTGCTTTTGTTGTATCATTAATCATTAGATTCTAACATAAGAAATATAATAAAATCCATGTATTTTATATATTTTGTATTGATTAATTTTAAGTTGGTATATCTTTGTTTTCATGTATATTTAGAAACTTCACTTTAATTTGGCTCAAGAAGAGATTGCCATCCTTTGGATCATAAAAGGTTCCTAAAGTTAGTAGCAGTGCACTTCAAATGGATCATTTACTCTTGATTCTTTAGTTGATGCATTGATGGTTTTCCATGGAAATGCCAACTTTGGCCCTGCGAGGTCAGTTGTACTGAGACCATCACAAGCTTATCATTACCTCTTGTATTTCCACATGATAGAACTCTTACTTGAAGATCTTGGGGTAGTTTTATTTGAGGAAGTAGTTTGACAACCTCCCCTCCCCCCAAATAAAATAAAAAGAAAAGGAGGCTTTGTACCCTGATGCGCTCTTTTTTTTAAACATGAATGCATCTAATTTGGCCTTCCCAAGGGTGCCACTGATTCAACAGTTCTCTCCCAAGGAAAATGGTTTATAATAATTATGGATATGCATAAATGGGATAAATTCACTTATTTAGAATATTAAATATAGGAGTTCTAGAGTCAACTAGGTAAACATGACTTCGATGGCCTGAGACAACGTTCTTGTCAAAAGAATGGCTTGTTACACCATCAAGTACAAGTTCAAAATCAGAAAAGAATGCATATTTAGAATCATCTCATTTTTTCCTGCATTTTTTTAAATATATTTTCACATTTTTTCTTTTGAAAAAATTCAACCATTACAGGGCCATAATTGGCGTTATGCCACTGTACCTTTATTGATACCTTGCTTTCTTGACCGGTCTTTGAATTTTTAAGTTAAATGTTTACTGGTGAGTATTTTTGTTATGCAGCTTGCATGTTGCCTTATTTCTCTATAGTTATGTTCTTCTCTGTATCATTCTTTTCCTAGAAGTTTTAAGAGTAACATCCACCATGGTGTAATGTAGGCATACAACATAATGGATTTGTCCCCATTATAGAAAAATTGACTTGATATCTAAGGCTGCTCAGTTCTCCCTAGAACCTGTATGCTAGCAATATGCCAAGGGAAGTAATGATGGAGAGTTTCATTAAAAGGATAATTTGGTGCTTTCGCTCTACTCATGTACTCTATTTATAGAATGCAAAGAGTTACCACGAAACGTCTCCCCCACACCAAGGGGTGCGTTGTAATTGATGCTCCCGTGAATGGTGCTCCTTAAATGTGAAAGGGTGCACTGTGCACAAATAAAAAGGACGATGCATTTCTGGTTTCAGGGTCCCCCAGTTCAAGAGATGTGAAATGGAGGAACTTTTGGGTACTTCAGAGAATGATTCGCTGGTTACATAATGGGTATGAGGGCTGATTCCTCATCATCCTTCAGGAAGAAAAAAGTTGTATTGAAATGTCTTAAACCTGTTCGTGCAATGGTTCTTTACTGCCCAAAAGACCCCAAAGTCTTGGTTTTAAATACGAGGAGTTCATGATAATGAGATTCGATAATCTTTTGTCAGTGTATGGACGTTTGGGGGTGTGGGTGCCTGCACACACTCTCATGTATGTCTTGGAACATCCTGGGGTGTTTGGATTGTAAGTTACTTTACATAAGCTACTTACGCCTCAAGTAACATCTTGGTTTCCTACTAATTCAGTAGATAAGTATGTGTGGTAAACAACATAATCATCTGATAAAAAATAGAAAGGTATGTTTGGTTTCCAACATCACATAATTACTTATCCGTCAAGTTTGTTTGGTCCACCCTTAATATCCACCGTCCAACATGTGAGCCCAACCTTTGATGTGGACCATTCATCATATTAGGCCCACCTTGGCTATCTTCAATGTGAACTGTCCAATGTGGGGCCTACCTTCAATGTGGACCATCCACCTTGTGAGTCATGCGGGGCCCACCTTGGATGTGGGCCGTCCATCGGAGACCAACTTCAAAGTAGCCCGTCCATCAAGCGGGGCCTCCCTTGGATGTGGGTCATTTATCGTTAGGGGCCGACCTTTGTATGTGAACAGTCCTAATGTGGGGCCCACCTTGATATGGGTCATCTATCATGTGAGCCCCCCTTTTAATATCCACCTCCAATAATGTGGAGGCCACCTTTGATGTTGACTGTCCATTATGCGGGGCCCACATTGGATGTGGGCCATTCATCATTGGTACCTTTGATGTGGATTGCAGATTATGTGGGGCCCACTTTGATGTGGCTCATCCATCATCTGGTGCCCACCATCAAAATAAATTGTCCATCATGTGGGCCCACCTTCAATGTCCACCGCCCACCTATGTGGACCATCCATCGTGTGGGTCCCCACCTTCAATGTTGGCCGTTGATCATGCGGGGCCTGCCTTGGAAGTGGGTCATTCATTATTAGGGGCCGACCTTTCATGTGGATTGTCCATTATGTGGGGCCCACCTTAATGTGGGTCATCCATCATGTGGGGTCCACCTTTAATGTTATTGTCTATCATGTAGGGCCACCTTCCATATCCACCGACCCTCATGTGGTGCCTACCTTTGATATGGACTGTCCATCGTGTGGGCCCCACCATCATTGTGGGTCGTCCATCATGTGGGGTCCACTTTGGATGTGGGTCATTCATCATTAGGGGCCTACCACCTTTGATATAGACAATCTATTATGTTGGCTCACCTTGATGTGGGTGATCCATAGTGTGGGGCCCATCTTTGTTGTGGACCCTCCATTGTGTGGGCCCTACCTTTGATGTACACTGCCTATGATGTGGGGCCTTCTTTGATGTGGACTGTGCATCATGTGTGGGTGGAGGGAGGGAGGGAGGGCATTGAACATTGTAAAATTCTCATGATGAGTTTTGCATGTCTGCAGAGTCATTCTCATCTACATATGCATGCCACTTACACCCATGAAGAAAAAGAAAAATGTGAGAAACATGGAACCACGTTTAGCAAGCGCATGAGTGAATGTTTTTGCATGTGACGCATCCTCCTTCCTGGATCTAGTACTTCAGCAGATGATAATGCAATGAGGCCATTATGATTATTTTTTGGTGTGTGCAGAAAGAAGCAGCATCGGCCACGTGTAATCCCCAACACAGATGTAATGGGGAGTAATGAAGCCAGTTTAAACCATGATTCTCATCGATCATCTCCAAAATGTACAATGAAAGGTATTGTATCAAACCTTGTTTTCTAGACCAATAAGAAAACTTCTCATCCTTGAAGGCTTTGATTACGAGTAGAGAACATACTATTCGCTGCATAAATATGAAGTATTTTCTACATGAAGCCTTTTGTTTTGTGCATGATCTGATATGGTTTGGATACAAATTTGAACACATGAGAAATTTGCAGGCCTTCTTTAAAGGTTCATCATATTATCCACTATCCCACTTAACAAACAGTTGCGGTAACTGTAAGGTGGAATCATGAAATATTGAATGAAGCTTTTTAACTGGAAGTTGGGAGTTCTAAAACTTCCAAAGAAGCTTGATAGACTCTACATTTTCTTGCTCAAAATTGTCAAAGATTAACCTTCTATGCAATTAAGCGGGCTCCTGTGCATTAGGGCCATCAGTGGTCCTGTTCTCAGATGGGTTTGGGTTCACATATGGGGTGTGTCGGGTCAGATCCAGATCCTAGGATCTGATTATTAATCATGTTGGATGTAGGCTTGACTGTGATCTGACTGAGTCCGCAGTGCTAACAGAAAGGCTTTCAATGGGTTGGGTTGACTCAGTAGCCCAACAGAACTGGTCTAATTGGACCTGGGCGTAGGTCAGAACTTTGTCTGAGTTTTGGGATCTGATTAGTGATAGGGTTGGATTCAGCTTGGTCATGATCTGATCCAAATTTGACCCATTTAAAACCTTACCATGGATCGGAGCATTCTAGAACTACCCACTAAAAGATACTTTCAAGCAGCTCTCCCATTGCTAGCCTTCAGTTCCGGAACTTCATATTTGATCTAAATCCTCCAACACATGCCTTTTCTGCACTTTTGGTTTAGCCATGGGTTTGCTGAATGCTTGCAGTTGATGATCAGTACATTCCATGTTTAGTCAGGATTTGATGAGATGGAATTGGGAGTGACTTGACTTTGTTCACATTAGAGATTATAAATTGCTGCTAGGGGTTTTTGGTTTGTACAAGGGGGCCCATGGTTCACAAATTGAAATTAGTTGATACTGTAGGGCACTCTGGATGCCCATGCAGCAAAAAATTCACAGGGGGAAAAATCCTAACCCTTCCATAACAGATGGTAAGAGTAATATCAATGGTGTAGCTCTAAAGCTCGGTGACTTGATGCGAAACTCAATTGTATCAACTCAACTCGGTGAGGTTTTGAGCAATGTCACCATGAAACTTACTGATGATGGCCAGACTTGTCAAGTCAGCTTGCAGACTCGGTTGACTCGACGCAACTTGGCACAATTTGAACCGAGTCGCTCACTGGGTGTTTTTTTTTTTTCAGAATGAAAAGAAGGCAGAGCATGTAGTGGAGCATGAGGTAAATGCTCCTTACCCCTGACCTATCTTAGAGAGTCTACAGACTACCAACAAGCCATGCACTTAATCCAAGATCATTCATGTCAATTTTTATATGCATACCTATTGAATAGCTGTTATACTTGGATATTCTAAGTAATTAAATATCGAGTAGAGGAAGTCAGCTCTTCAAGTCGACCCTAGCCACTTCATGTTTTTGGGTTTTGAACTACGATAAACAATTTGGATGACACAACTGTGTCTGTACAAACTGAAAATCCAAAAGTTAACTGTGCAAATATTCCTCAAGCCAAGCTCTGTAGCTTTTTACTGTTGAATGTCATGGACCAATTTATTAAACAACAGTAATGCTGTGGTAACGGTGTGAACCGTTGCACGTTATGGGGCTGTAATGGCTGTTATGAAAAAAGGCCTGTAATGGCCACGGGGCTAATACATTTATTTCCCCCCACAAAATAAAAAAAGAAAAAAAGAAGAAGAATACAACGGCCTTTGTGGCCATTGTTACTGTTATTGAATACCTGCCTTGGTTCCTTGTTTATTGACTTAGAATGTTGCTGCCAATTGGATAAAGGAGATTAAGTGATTAACTCCAGTTCCTGTTATTGGTTGATGCAGAGAAGGAAGCTAAATGACCCCGGAAAGTGCTTAAGAGTGCTGGAAATTTTGCCCTCTCATGCTTGCATCAAATTCCTCATCTTTCATGGTATAGATTATCATACTCAACAACTGTTCATGATCAGGGACACCCATATGGATGGATCAGATAGAAACGATTATCTGTGTGATGATGGGTCCCATATTTTGCATCTTTTTGCCCCTGTTGTTCTATTTTGTCTTTGGAAATGTGGTTGGTAATGTATATGGATCTGTGGTCATCATCATGATGTGCTTACTCATAGAAAGATTCATGGCTGATGATAACGAAGATGACGAAGATATGATTCATACACACTTGGATCGGCTCATGGACTGTTCAATGCATTCCAGTTACTATAATTGGATGTTCGAGTTGAGTAATTCAGTTAAAGGTTTTCTGTTTTCTTTTTTAAACTTTTATATAAGCCCCTTCCTTTTATCTATACAGGAAAAGCTCCCCCTTTTCATATTTGTAATATCAGCCAACCTTTTTCATATTTGTGCAGAAAAACCCCGGGTGGATGACATTACTTTTTTGAGTATTAGCATATTCAAATTCCATTTTATCCTCCTGTATGGGATAACATGCCTTAGAGGATTGGCTGCAACTTGGAGCCCTTGTGGCATTTGTTCATTCAACTAGTGGGCCCCAGTTGATTTTTCTTCCTTTTTTGCATAAGAGACCCCACTTTTTACATCCATGCCCATGATTTTGACCGTTTTGTGTAGTCCATTGATCACATGGCTACCATAATCTTTAATAAACCCTTTTGTTTAGTCCATTGATCACATGGTTAGCATCATCTTTGATCAATTTTGACCGTAAATTTTTGCATGCTATTCGTCAGATGGTTGGGATCATCTGATGGTCGCTTGTTGTGGTTTGCCTATAATGCTCCTAGTTTTAGGTGGAGCGGCCTGAAATAAGGAACATTGATTGAACAGAGGGAACCTATCATATCACCAATCAAGATCGCAGACCAAAAGCTCCAATATCACAGGCGATGGCTGCCAATTTTTGCAGGCTATTGCATGGATGATCATCCGATGGTTGTGATTTTACCATCTGTGGCGTGCTATTTTTAGTTGTGCATTGGTTTTGGCTATTGATCGAATGGTTAGAACCATTGAATTGGGTCATTTTGATGTGGGGTCATCCATCATGTGGTTCCCACCTTGCTGTGGACTGTCCATCATGTGGGCCCACCTTTAAGTTGATATTTGTGTTTTTCTTTAATCAATGTTCGTGTGATCTTATAAACCGGTTGGATCATAAATATACATCACTGTGGGCATTGGGAAGGTTTTGATAGTGGAAAACATTCCAATTTAGCTTTATATATGTTTAATTTTGGGCTCCACCCCTACAACAGTCTCAACCCCATCCAAACCGTTGATTAGGTCACACAAACCTAGATAAATTTAAAACACAAATTTCAGCTTCATCTAAAATCTTTTGTACCATCTAATAAGTTTTTAATGGTGGGCGTTTAATTACCAAGTTTTCCAATGGCGTGGTCCACATGAGAATTGGATTTGTCTCATGTTTGGTCGTGTACCATATATTGGTCTAAAAAAATGGATAGACGGTCGAGATAAAACACATTCATCATGGTGGGGCTTATTAGCAACGTCAAAAAGCAATTTACGGTTTTAGTAGGCTGTCCGCGTTCAAGATGGGGAAACTATTTGTGTGATGTGCCCAAAATTCGAGTATATCTAAACCTCAGGTGGACCACACCATAGGAAACGGCAGTGATTGAACATCCATTGCTAATAGCTAGAGAGGGCCCACCTTCATATTTATTTCAAATCCAAGCTGTTGATAAATTCACGACCTGCATGTAGATAATGGCTAGTCATACTAGAGTCTAGTCAAAGCTTAGTTGAGCTGTCCGAAGTAATCCTTACAAATAAAGTGGTTATTCAAAATGACTATTCTATAAGATTTTACAGTAAACGAGCGTTTGCTGCATAGAATGTTTGACATGACTCGTCATTACGCCAGACGGTATTTTATATTAGTCGCCCGCGACACACACACACACGCACGTATAGTCTCCTGAGCACCGTCCCGCAGGATGCTTTGATAGGCACCAAGGCAGGCTTGCTTACAGGCTAGGCCGGGGTCAAGTCCCATTGTGATGCGTTTATGAAATCCATTCTGATGATTAAGTCTGTAATGAAAAGTTAGCCAAAAAGTTGATAAACTATGCAGATTCATGATTTAAGTGGGCCACACCGACGAAAAGTACAAGAGGATGCATATCATTGGATGTTTACAAGGCCTACCTGAGAATGGGATCTTACTCAAGTTTGGTCTGATACCCTTAAATGATATCGAAAAATGGATGGACAATCTGGATCATGTATGTATCATGGTGGGCCCATATTGCAGTTTCAACACCGTCAAGTATAGGTTGCCACTTGCAAGAATCACGTCAACATGCATGAGACGGGTGAGAAAACAAGGTGAGAGGGCCGGAAATGGCCCAATCGTGATGAGTATGTGAAACCAACTCCAATCATATGATGCATGAGGAAAACATAACTATAGGGATCAAACATAAGACATTCATAATTTATGCTGGACCACATATGCACAAACAATGCAAGGGATGCCCACCATCCAAACTATTTAACTTGGTGTAGCTCACATAAATCACTCATGGGCATAAAATTTGATCCCTATATATGAATTTTCATAAGGTAGATAATGTTTGGAGTGAATGCCAAGTAAACATCACGGTGGACCCTATACAAAGTCAACAGTAGCGGTCACCCTCTCCCACTGTTTCCCTTTGTGTAGCCCTCATGAATCAACTATCAACTTGATGTTGGAGTCGCACAGCTTAATTTCTCTCACAGACCTAATGGTCGGGGTGGATTTCACGAATACATCACAATGGGCCCACCCCAGTCCACCTGTCTAAGAAAGCGGGTAAGTCTATATATATATATATATATGGGAAAAGGTACCATGCGCTCGACCTCAAGATAAGCTCTTGTGAGGTCGAGCTGTGTGGCCCCACTATGATGCGTGTCGACCATCAACACCGTGCATTTGATGAGTCCCCTCTAAATTATGGGATATCCCAAAAATCAGCTGTATATGGAACTCAGGTGGGCCATACCATTTAAAATCATGTGAAGACATGCTAAAAACATATAAAAGCACTTGGTGGGGCCCACCTGAGTTTTGAATGCTGCTGAAACTTGGTCTGAACCCTCATCCAAGTGGGACACACATAATGGATGGGCTGGATTTGCAAACCACATCTCGGTGGGCCCAAAAAATGATTATGAATGTTTTAATGGTGCACGGCCCCTCCCCACTTTTGTATGTGGTGTGGCCCACACAAATCACAGATTGACTTGATTTTTGAGACCTAGGCCCACGATGGAATGGTGCATCTGACTGATGGGGTAGATGTTCGAAACGCATCACGGTGGGGCCCACACAACTCGACCTCATGGGACGGTCTTGTGAGGTCAAGCGCATAATACCTTTTCCCTGTATATCTATATATATATATATATGTGAGACTTCCGGTGAGGTCAAGCTGTGTGGGTCCCACTGTGATGCATGTCGAACATCAACACCATGCATTTGATGGGTCCCCTTTAAATTATGTGAAATCCCAAAAATCAGCTGTATACGGAACTCAAGTGGGCCATACCATCTAAAATAGTGTGAAGACATTTTTAAAACATATAAAAGTACTTGGTGTGGCCCACTTGAAAATTATATGCGTTTGAAACTTGGTCTGACCCCTCATCCAAGTGGGACACACATAATGGATGGGCTGGATTTGTGAACCACATCTCAGTGGGCCGAACAAATGATTATGAATGTTTTAATGGGGGTAACCCCTCTCAGCTTTTGTATGTGGTGTGGCCCACACAAGTCATGGATTGACTTGATTTTTTAGCCCTAAGCCCGCCATGGAATGGTGCATCTGACTGATGGGGTAGATGTTCGACACGCATCATGGTGGAGCCCACACTGCTTGACCTCATGGGAAGTTCCCATGGGCTCGACCGCATAGAACCTTTTCCATATATATATATATATATATATATATATATATTCATTACTAAGACTCCTCTCATCCATGTTACTTGAACGCATACAAAAAAAATACCACAATCAATGTCACTTTCTAGTGATTCCTACTGTATGAAAAGAGAGAGAGTTGAGTGGGATCATCTTATGCCTAGAACAGAAGAATGGACATCTATTCGTAGGAGCTACAATTCAATACTCAAACGATACTCATTGAATATGAGACGCTATATGCTAAAAGAAATGGAAATTGGGTTAGCAAGGTTAAGAAGGGGGATCAGTAGGATGAAGAGATCAGTATGATGACTGCGTGTAGCGAGGGTGTCGATTGATAGAGGGATGGCTGATTCACTGTATGTATCGAATCGAAAATGTCAAACGAGAGTAAGAGGAATTCACAAGATTTTAGATGATAGTTAATTTTTGTGAGAGAGTGCAGAGATGACCAAACACTCTTAAATAGATTGATAGAGAGCGATTAGAGAGGGATTGCAGAGCAGAGAGATAGACAGAAAGGGATTGCGAAGCAGCAGCGAGATAGTATAAGTGAGGGGAAGATGAGAGTATGCTTTCCTGCGTGTAGGTACCGATACAATGCGAGTAGGGGTTTTGTTTTTTTTTTCTCTTTTTCAAAATGACAAAAATACCCTTTCTGCTGCTAATCAACGATGGGATCTTTTCACCCCTAGCGTGGCCCACTTGAGATTTGTATTAGCACGATTTTTAGGTACCCAAAGACAACTCATAATCAACGATGGGGGTCTCTTCACCTCTAGTGTGGCCCACTTGAGATTTGGATTGGCCCGATTTTTAAGTAACCAAGACAACTCAAAATTACGCACACGATGGACGGATTGGATTGCGTAGATCCAGGCTCTTCCTCAAATCAAACTGATTGGTGGAACGGAACTGGCACAGACGCTGGAAGAGAAAGATTCACCACCTTAGCAATTCTAATCCATTTCTAACTAATACAAATGCATTTATTCTTCCTTAGCTGGTATCATTTATAAATTTTTCCATGATCATGACCATCATTGTGGCCCACTAACAATCAGATATCAAAACCAAATCATAGCCATTCATGAAAAAGAGTCCTGAATATCAAACATTGCATTTTAAAAATACAAACATTAAGTTATACATTCCCATGCAGAATATAACAAAAACCACAACGCGTATGTTTCTTCACCTCATTTTTATCTAAGGAAGGTACTATGCAATGCTGGGGCTGAGAGCCTGCACAGCAGATTTGGGTTTTCAGTTTGGACACGTAGCACACCTATTCCAATCATCTAGACCATCAATACAATAGGCCTCATCATGGATGGTCCATACACCAAAAATCCCTTACATTGGAAGATCCTACCCATAGAAAATTCAGCATTTCTCAGTGGAATGTGATCCGTAAGCTTCTTCCTTTTTCATGAGAGAGATTTTTAGTGAGTGGGCCATCCACAAGGATGTCCATCATATCAATGCTCTGGATTGTTGAACATGGGCCCCGCTTGTACAAAAAGAAAGCTCAAATGGTAATATTGGTACAGTCAAATTCCTCTTCTGTTTAACTGTCCATTATTTCGTTACAAAAATTCCTAGCCATCCCACTCATGGGAATCAGGAGGAAGATGTGGTGGGAGAAATTGGATTTGGATGGTCATGTTCTGGGCTGGTCCACCCTTCGGAATGCAAGGGTCCTGTTGGAGACCGGCCATCGTGCTGATGTTGGGAGTGTACATTTTTTGGTAATGTAGCTATTGGGGCATAGATTTTATTGGTGGGGGCATCGGTTGTCTCCTTTGATCCTGTCATCATGGCCGCTGCATACTCAGGCGGTGGGACCCATATGCCACCCACCACCACGAACTGAGGACTGCTGCTGCTGCTGCTGCTGTTGTTATGGATAGATAGAGCGGGCCGCCTCGTGTGCAGCCGATACTTCTGAAAATAAATTCAATTTGAGAATTTAGTAAATGAAAGTGGATTAGAAGATGCAAAAGATCTGTTTCTCTAACCATAGAGACAAAGATATCCAACTACATGATCATATGAACCTGACCGTCCATCAGGTGGGTCTCACTGTGAATGGCTACAGCACAAAATAAATAAATAAATTGATAAGATGATCTTGCATGTTTGATTAAGGGGTCGTTTGGATGCATGTAAAGTCCTTAAGTTGTAAAGGGATTACATGTAAATTGATTACAGGAGTTGTTTGGATGCATGTATTTGCCTGTAAAGGTTTTATGGGCTGTAAACAGATTACAGTTGAAACTTGGTAAAAAACCTATGATTTAGATCACAGGCAGAGTCTTTATAGCTAAAAAGGTATTATACATGTTAGAAAACAATGGTTAATATACACACATGATACGTGGGGCCCACCCTACTGTTTATGGTACATTCAATATGTCCATTATGTACTTCCCTTGATGCTCTCCGATTGCCCTAAAAGAAAACAGTTTGTCCATTATTAAAAGGACCACACAAGACGTCTACCATTAAAAATTTCTAAATTGCATTTGGGCCCCACTGTGATGGGTGGAAGAATCTAATCATTTAGCGCCCCCCCCTTTTTGTTAGCTTGTTAATACACCACAAAGTTCACACTTTATTGTTAGCCACCCCCATTAGGAAATTGATACCGAGACCTCAGTGTTGAAACGAGGTATCTTTCGCTCGGTCTACCAACTCAAGCTATAGATCAGAGTGTCCATGTTTTAATGTCCTCTTAGGGCCTAAAAAAATTAAGTCTTTCTTATGTGATTTTTGCATATTTTGAAAGGTTTACTGCCCAAACTCTCTAGTATGAATATATACTTTATTCATTGTAAACACTTTAAAGGCTATCCAAACACAATATATTTATCACTTAAAAGCCAAACGGAGTAGCATGTAAACCGATTACCCGTTAAACTCTTTTCAGGTGTAACGTGTTTACGAGTAAAAAAAATTACTGGCATCCGAATAACTCTTAATAGATTATGATATGCATCATCAATCTGACCACTCATGTTAGGAGCAGCCATACAGCCAACTGACCTATCACTCTTCTATTGTACGAGCAAGGCAAAGTTTGGAGAATCTCCACCGTACACCAGTTCACATAATCAAAATTGAAGATACCATTAATGGAGCATATCCCACAAATGTCACTGACACAATCTTAGCCGTCAATTTGCCAATTGGATGTGAGCCGTTGATCATTACCTTTGTCCATTGTTGGAGACATAGCCATAGTTCCCCCATTTCATCTTTGCACAATATATATGGGTTTTTTATTATGAGAAATGGAAGCCATTGGCTTGATTGTCCTACCATAAATAAGCTACTAGTGGCCTGGAGATAGACTTCTAAGAAATACAACAACAGGCCACGTTCTAGTCAATTAGGTCCTAATCTAGGACCCCACTTGCTGCAATCAAAAAAATCTTACACCGCAGAATGAAGTGGGCCACATGCCCATAATTCCTTGAATTAGAAATGTTGGAAATTTTCAAAATCAAGCGTGGTTTTTGGGTAAGGTTGTTCAGAAAAGTTTGCTTTTGTATTTTGAAAAGGGTTGGATCAACGAGCTTTAGAGCGACTTGTTTAGCCTGGTATAGTGACCTCAAAAGCCGACTTGAGCTTGTCAATGCTGGAAAAAGCTTTGTAGGCCCACCATGATATATATGTTTTATCCACTGTACTTCTATTTTTTTCAAATCATTTTAAGACATGAGCCTAAAAATGAAGCAGATCCAAATTTCAGGTGGACCACACCATAAGAAATAGTGTTGATTGAGCGCCTGCCATTATAAAATTAACAGGGCCATAAAAGTTTTGTATCAAGCTGATATTTTGTGTTTTCCTTTCATCTAGGTCAGTGTGACCTAATCAACAGGTTAGATGACAAATAAACATTACAGTGGGCTTAGGAAGTGTTTAATGGTTAGTGTTCAATCACCACTGCTCTTTGTGGTGTGGTCCTCATTTTGAGCATATACCTTAAAATGAGGTGACAAAATGGATGGAGAGCATGTATAAGCCACATGGCATGGAAATGCAAAAACATCGTGGTGGGGCTAAGAAAGCTTTTCCAGCAGGGAGCAATACGGAGAGGTGCCACGGAAGCCGAGTCTGCGAAAAGCAGCCGAGCATTCCTGCAACACACGACACGGCATATCGTGCATGGACGTGTACCAGTACTGCTTGTCCACTGGAGCTCTAAGGGGCCACCGTGATGTAAGGATTTTATCCACACCGTCCATCCATTTTTTTCCGTATTATTTTATTAGGTTAAGATACCAAAATTGAGTCAGATCCAAGGATCAAGTGGACCACACCACAAAAAAAGCAGCAATGCTAATGACGCCCACCGTTGACACCTTATAGGGCCCATCATGACTTTTATTTGCCATCCATCCTATTCATAAGGTCATATAGACCTAGATGAAGGTTGAACACAAATATCAGTTCGATCCAAAACTTCTGTGGCCCCCAGGAAGTTTTCAACGGTTGTAATTTAATCCCCATTGTGTGGTCTACTTGAACCTTGGATGCACCTAATTTTTATGTTTATAATCTAAAATGCTATGAAAAAATGGATGAACAGTCGGATAAAATCCATACATCATAGTATTCTCTCAGTGCCCCAGCCTGTCCCAAGCTCGGTACAGGCGAGTGTAGTGCCCAAGCCGCATCCATCATGCACGCCTTACCATGACTTGGAGTTGGACTCTTGTGTTTGATAGTGAAACCTTCACATCTAATCATTATTCCATTTGGAAACTTTTGATAGGAAATGCCTTTTCAAAATATAAAAAGAAAACTTTCAAAATCAAACCAGATCTTTTTATAGAAAACCCAAAAATCATGACTGAATTAAAAATCCCCCCTACAAGTTTGCACGTGTGAAAATACGAATTATTCTACATTGAATTGCTGCAAAAGAGACGGGAAATATTCATCCGCCACACGCACACGCAGCATACACGTGCACGCACAATTTTGGACCATTCAAATTGTGGGCAAGTTGTGGATGGATCACAGACTGAAAATAGGACCGATTGGACAACCAAAACCATCTGATTTTTCATATTAAATTGTGCCACTGGCAATTTTCTTTCAACCTTCCATTTGATGGTTAGGAATTGGACCGTTAAGATTGTACAACCAATGAGATCCTTGAATCATATTCCATCCAAATCAGGTATATGACTTTAATGATAGAGATTGACATGCATATGCATGTTGTATGTATAAATCTGACTGTATCAACCCATATATAATGAAATAGTAAGCCTGTTTGATTTTCCAAATTCGGTGTAAATGCCCTGTAAATAACTAATTGTTTCAATTTCACTTGTTTGAAAATATGCAGTTATTTTTGCTTTAAAAAGCGGTTCAAAAGGATTTGCTTAAATTTATGGCCCCTACTGTCATGTATATGATATATCCGTGCCGTCCACCTGTTTTACCAGAACATTGAGGCATGAGCCGAAAAATGGGGTAGATCCAACATTCAAGTGGCCCATACCAAAGTAAACAGTGGCCCCAAAAAGTTTTTAACAGTAGGTATTTGATTCCCTTTTACTGTGGTGTGGACCACTTTAACTTTGAATGTACCTCATTTTTTGGCTCATGTGTTAAATTCAGTTGGCATAACGGATGGACGGTGTGGATAATCTACATACACCAAGGTGAGCCCCACATATATTTGGCAACATCTCAATTTTAGCATTCAAAAAAGTAAGAGCAAGAACGATACAGTAATTACCCAAGGAGATAATTATTACCCATTTGCAATGCATTTACATTTACTTTAGAAAATCAAACATGCTTTAAGGAAGTAAAATCATCAGACTCACCTGCAAATGGCTTTTGACTTCATCATTTGTGAGCCCATCTACGTTCATTAACTCTTTAATCTGCTTTGGCGTCGCAACTGCAACGAAATCCATGCAATATATTGTATAAGTAAATAAAAAATAAAAAATGATGCATTACACATCCATGTGAATTGTAGAGAATTCTACTCATAGTTTCAAAGCTCGACTCAATGTTCAACCCAATTGGATTGACTCAAAGACATAACCTAACTCGACTCATTATTTAATAGTTAAAAATTAAAAATTTACGAATACAAACAGATATTTAACATTGTTAAAATAATTTAAAATATAAAAAACGCTCAACAAGCCATTGGTTAATTTGCTACTTAGGCTTATTTCTTCCCTTGACCGAGTGACTCGGTTCAAGCCATCATGAGTCGTGTCAAGTCAAATGAGTGGTGGTTAAGTCGACTGGAGGAGTGTCCCAATCACGAATGAGTTTCGAGGTGAGTTGACTAAGTGAGTTTTAGAGCTATGATTCTACTAACCATGAGAGCCACCAAGTTGTTGGAGAGCATCTAGGAAGAGACGGTGCAGCTCTGATGACCAACATCGCCGTGGTTTCCTATGTGATGGCTCAGTTTTTTCATCTCCCTTGCTGTTGCGCACTTCGGGAGTTGAGCTCGCCACTGGTGCTGGTGCTGGGGCTGGTGCTGATGGTGTTTCTCTATGAAAAAGGTGAAATGCTCCACTCTTTGTTATTTCCACTGATGGTGGTGATGTTGGCTGAGGATCCTACAATGTCACAAAAATTTAATAATTAGTAAAAAAAAAGATTGAGAGAGTGTTTAACATCTTGGATTTGAATTTTTACTTGAGAATCCAAATTTTTAGGATTTTCAATCCCTCATATTTCTGTTCTATCATTTATTTGTGGGCAAACCTGGATTTTCCATCCTATGGAATCGAGTAAGTATGTTTGAAACCTAGCAACTTCACAAAAAGGAGGCGAGAGCAATTATGAGTATTAAAGAGGATGAAAAATCTTTAAATTTTGCAACACACCGTTTAGAGAGGAATAAAAATAGCCCCTTTTAAGGATTCTTAGATCCAAGGTGCCAACTATGACTTGGATTCAAAATCCAATATTGAAAATCCTAGCTGCCTAAAATCCATACTACTAAACAATTCTTAATGCCTGCTTGGATTCATGGAAAGAAAATGAAAGAAAACATTTTTCTCATGAAACTTACTTTCCATTGATTATCAAGTCTTTCTTTATAAAAATTTATGAAAAATACCATTTTCCACTTTTTATCTTTGTTACCTTCACCCTAAAAAAAAAAAAAAAGTATTGTCCTATGATATAAAGAAAATGAATTTCTCAACAGTAATCTTAAATACGTCACCATCCATCCTCAATTAACTATACGTATTACATCTTTCAATGTGCCAAATGAGCTATTATCTAAGTTTGGTTATGCCCCACATGTGCATTATGCAACATTGGCCAATGTGCTACTATCCAACTTCTCTGGTGCCCCATATTGGTTAAGCGTCCTACATGTGCTAATCTATTACATGTGACATATTTCCATCTTCTCTTGTGCCCCACGTCCTAATGTGCCACATTTACCACCATTCATCTTCTCTTTCACCCCCACATGTGCAAAGCACTCAACATGCACCATCGTAACACGTGCCATTGTCCACCTTCAATTGCTCCAAATATGCAACATATGCCAATGGTGCTAATGTGCACAAGTATAATTCCAAGTGCCTACGTTTCAAATTGGCCACATGTGCGACTATACAACTTCAAGCACTTCACATGTGCCACAATTAAGCATATCCCACATGTGCCACAATTAAGCATATCCCATATGTGCTAATCCGGCATATACTAGTGGCTACTTGAAATTTTTTCTTAAGAACTTTTTTTTTTTGCCAAACATTAAATTTGAAAATATAGACTCAATTTCTAAGAAAATCTTGTTGAAAAACAAGCAAGGGCAATAATGGTTAATTTTTTAGTGCTACTATCATCTTCAAGCATCTCACATGTGTCATATGTGCCAATCGAGCACACGCTAGTCACTACCTAGAAATTTTTTTTTTTTCAAGAAATTTTTTTGTCTTGCCAAACAACAAATTTGAAAATAAATCTTCAATTTCTAAGAAAATCTTATTGAGAAACAAAAAAGGGAAACAATGTTTACTTTTCCAGTCTCTCAGGAATAAGGTTTCCCAAGAAACATTTTTTTTTTTTTTCACATGCTTTCGTTGAATCCAAACAAGTCCTTAGATTTAAGATACAAGAGGAAATGTAAAATGCTCAATTAGACATGTTAAGCCCAACAAAATATAACGAGTGGGGCCCACCTTTTGGTGACCTAGATCATTTGTATCCTGGAAGCCACGGTGGATTGGATTGGAGGTACCCAAAAGACCCTCCATCAAATGACAATAATCCTAACCATCGGATTTCACGCCATTAACCGAGGACAATTGGTTGTTATTGTCCATTTTCATTAGATGGGTATGATCACCCAATAAAGGGAGATAGGCAATGGCCCATATCGTGAAGGAGGCCACCTGATCAACAGCATTAGTGGGCAGAATAGAAAGCATTGGTTAAGTCCATTGGGCATTCCATAATACATGAAATCAGGAAGAAAATGAAATGGCAAATCAATATCAAATACTAGTGTTAGTTGTTAAGATTCACCTCTTCGGATGGCAGACTGGCTTCTTTATTCCATAGTTGGACAGATCTCAACCAATCAGGATTCTTTGTGGCTTCTTTAGTTGTCTCCTTACTCTTCTCCTCTTCTGAGCTTGAGCTCGGCCTAACAGGAATGAATTCCTCTAAGACGGGCCCGTCGCTTGAAGTCCCTTCAAGGTCAGACCTGCTAGGGAAGAACGATGCTCCTTCCATTTGTTGTCTACAGTTCTCAATAGCTGTTACATGGAGAAAACAAGACTAATTAATTCAGTTTAAGGTAGGTGCAAAGATTGAATCCCTAACCTCAAATATCATGGATTTAAGTAATGGTTTGGGAGTGTGACTTGTTTGGGGATCGAAACCAGTCTGGCTCGCCCATATTCATATGGTGACACATATTGTTTTGGACCAAAACTGATATGACTTGGACGATACCAAGTCGTATAAGGTGATGCATATTGGTTTCCGACAACACTTCAATCCATCATGAGCATCTCCTTAAGCCTATCTGGATCGTGGGAGATGAACAGTAAGGGAGCATTTGGATGTAAGTTACTTAAGATAAACTACTTATGCCTTAAGTAACTTATGTTGATTTCTACTTATTAAACTGAAGTGATTAAGTAATTAATTTTTTTTTTAAAGCCGCTTATAATTGATCAAAAACCAAACTTACTTATCTCAAATAAGTTATATATATATCTACTGTTGAAAGCAGAAAAAGTAACTTATTTGATGGTATTCAAACAGGCCCTAAGGGTTTTCCATTGTTTGGACTTTTTTGCATTGTTGGATAGCAAAGGATAAACCGTTTTGGGCATTTTTCTTTAGTCTATCCAGAGAGAGAGAGAGAGAGAGAGAGAGAGAGGTTACGGGAAGAAACATATGGCCATACATTTCAATCTCTCTCACTTGGTCATTATAGCTAACACACACACACACACACACACACACACACACACACACACGCACGCACACACACACATCTCCCTAATCAGTAGTTTAATTCGTAGTTAGTTTACATTAGACGATATAAGATATTTGTGATGTACCCACTAATCGTTGAAATTGGAAAAGACAATCATCAGTCTTTTTCTACTGTCAGATGTTCATATACAAGATTCGAGGTTATCAGTCATCATTATTTAAGCCTTATACCAATTATTGCGCATTGATCATTGAAGAGGAATAAAAAAATTCACTTGCCATTGAAACAAGACTGCAAATATAAAATGTATAAAATTTCATGTTACAAAACTGTTCATGGAATGTATGGAAATCAATCGTTGAATAATCATCACTTTTCTTTTTCTTCTCCCACAATCCCAAAAGGTTTAGTTAGAAGAGAATAGATCATTTGGGAATTTAGTGAAATACTTTTCATCAAATGATATTTTGCTGGTTTCGTGTAGTACTTAAAATGAACAGAATGTTTATGAAGGCCAATCATCTACATCTTGTGAGCTAAGTTCATCCATATCCCATTTTTAGTATTTTTCCACTTAAATGTGAGGCCATATACAACATTTGTAGAATAAGTTTATTCTACTAGTCTATTTGTGGAGCCCATTATGATTTGTGCATGGAGTCCATCCCATCCAAAAGAGTTATGCCGCCACGAAAGTGGGACACCTTAAAAATAAGGCAGATCCAACCATCATATTGGCCACAATGGAGATTTGGAAGTTTCTGGGAGAATGGTCATTGTTTTCTATGGTGGGGCCCACCTAATGATAGACCTGATTTTTTAGGCATCCCACCGTCATGGTAGGACTCAGTCGATGCATTGGTTGGATGACATAAACATAACACAGTCGACCCCACAACCGTTTTGTAGAGAGAGCTCCCTATAACCTAGGAAGTTTTCCTCTTACCCATGTCCGTGTGACCTTATAAATGAGTTAGATGGCAAATAAACAATCTTATCAGCCCTGAGAAGAAAAAAGCTTTCAAGTGTTGAAGTATAAAACCAATGTTTGCTATGACGTGAGCCACTTGAGCTTTGGATCTGCCTCATGTCCTAACATGTTCTGGTAAAATGGATAAACGGTGTGAATATGTTACATACATCACAGTGTGGAGCCCATAAATTTAAGCCATCCATTTCTTACTGATTTTCAAGATGGAAATACTATTTTGTGTGAAAATGAAAAATCAAACAGCTCCTTAGCTAATGAAGTGTGTCCCATCTAAGGATTTTTATATCTTGACTTCATTGGTGAATTATCTTGGTGAGTTAAACCTGATTAACGGTTTTGCTGAAAATATACACACCATGATGACTCCACAAACAAACCTATGATTAGCATCCTATCCCGTTATTTCCTTCGATGTAGCTCACCTGAGTTGTGCATCTGATCGATTTTTAGCTCGAGAGCCTAAAATAAAAGATAGACAGACAGAGTGGACCACCAATTTTAAATCCACTCCTATGAACCATTATTTGAACCACATGTGCACAAGATCAGCCCAACATAAACCTCTTATGAGCCACATCAATGGGGACAATTTAAATTTCATCATAAAACCTCTAAATTCACATGGTGTGGCCGAGCATGACATTTGGATCAGGATAACTTTTGTGTTTTCACATCATACCGTTGAGTTACACTTGATCAATGGGTTTAACGAAAGATACACACCATGGTGGCCACACACACAAACAAACTTATGAATGACATCCCATCCCCATTGTCCTCTCTCGTCTGGCCCACTTGACCTGTATCCCTGGTGGCACGACTCTGTGGGGCCCACCATGATACATGTGTTTTGCATCCACACCGTTATCCATTTCGCAAACTTATCTTAGGTCATAAGCCCAAAAATGGAGCAGATCCAAGGCTAAGTTGAGCATACCATAGTGGAGATAATGACATCCACCGTTGAAATCTTCCTAGGCCCCACCATGATGTCTATTAACCATCCAACCTGTTGATAAGGTCACACAAACCTAGATGAAGGAAAAACAATACTATCAGCTTGATCCAAACCTTCTGTTATCCCCAACAAGTTTTCAACGCAGGCGTTCAATCCCCACTGTTTTCTCTGGTGTGGTCCACTTGAACTTTGTACCTGTATCATTTTGGAAACCCAAGTCCTAAATGAGCTCTAAAAACGTTTGAACGGCATGGATAAAACACAAACATCACAGTGGGCCCCAAAAATTCGTGCCACGGGAGCTGCAGTCAATTCGCCTCCGATTTTCCCCGCCAGGCTCGAGGACAGAGGATAGAACCCAATGGACGGAGTGGATTCTACATACACAACATGGTGGCCCCACAATCTCAGGTGTTTTACGCGTTGCGTAAAACAGATATTGCAGAGGATTCCGCTCCACCAAAAAAGCGATTTGAACGTACTTCCAAACGCTCATCTGAATCGATTAATAACGCAAAAAATCCTGAATTCCCCGATTGCATTCAACGCCATCAAGAGACACTACTCAAAATCAAACCATTTTCGCAACGATCGTACCTTGTGTTACGATCTGCATGGTGAGAGGAAGTTCGCGATGGAAGACTTCGATCTTCTTCCGCTCTTCCTCTAAGGCGTCGATGTAATCCTGTAATCGCCACCCTGTGTTCTTCTCCGTTTGATCTTCCATGGCCCAGTGCTACTTCGAGATGGATGGCCGAGATTGAGATTTCTCAGATGAAGAAGATCAGAAATCATATGAGAGGATTTTAAGTGTAAGAGAGAGAGCGAAGGGGAGGGGGAATCGAGGTCGGGGCGTCGCGTACAAAAGAATCTTTGAGGGATTGAGGATGTGAATATTCGCGTGCGATCCTCTCGTGTCTCCGCCGGTGATGACGTCAGCACCTGAGAGGAGGATAAGATCGAAGTACTGGACCCCGGAATATCCTCACGGCCGTGATGAGACAACCTTCAAATAATGAAACCGCGCGCGTGAGGTTGTGGGTTTTCCTCGCAGTACATGTGGTTTCTTAGAGCACGTGTATTTCATCTGTGGCTTTTGGTTGTGGTTCTTTAACAAGAAGGGTGATTTGGACGGTGGTGATTTTTGGATAAGGTGTCATCAGTTTGAGGAAGTATATTTTAGATCTTAATTTGAGTGGTTGTTATTTAACAAAGAATATTGACGGTTATAATATTCCGATCAGATTTTTTTTTGCAATTTAGTGGACCCACATAAGTACCAAGAATATGTACAGTTCTGATTAACTGATAACTCGTCCATGCGAAACAAAGTATGCGACGTACTTAGATAAAAGTCCATCGCGACATACGTAAAACGAGGGAATCCTGTTAGCGTGCTTGCGTTACACGTGGCCAGTAGGTTTATGGAAATCAGGGAAGTAATATGATAGAACTAGGTAGTTGGGTGTACATGATATACCCACCTTTCACCATCAACGTGGAATATTTTTCGGTAGATCAAGACCGTTCATATTGCAGACCATGTCTAGATGGTCCATTATTGAAAATCTAAAATAACAGAACAAATCCTATCATCACTTTCTCTCACCTTTGAATTTCAGGCGGTAAGTGTTTACTCCTTTTGCCGTCGATTTGAGGACCACCGATCGAATTTTCAAGAACATCATTTCTACGATGAAGTTTTAATCATGGTCCACTCACAGAATATGCAAATAGTTGAACGGTCCTGATCTAGTACTTACCTTATCATAGAGGTGGAAGATGGAAGGTAGTTGGATAATATGACAGGGACGGCAGGTCATATCAGACAGGGCACCTACCCTGTGCCTTTTGAGGATTTCAAGGGCCATATTTCCACTACCGGATATTGTTTTTTTATTTTTAATTTTTTGTTACTCGGGAACTGTGTGGCGCTTGATACGCAGGCACTCAGATATTTTACAACTTTAATTACTTATAATAACACAGGCACAAAATCAGGTTATCCTAACCTCTGATTCATGACCAATTGTTTATTGAAATAAGATCGTTTGATTTTTTTTCTTCTTCTCATTTTTAGCCGTCCAATACCTGTCCATCAATCCCAGATTCTTATATGAAAAAGGCATAATTGTTGGTTCGTGATATCTCTAAACTGGAGAGCACGTTTGCAAATTTTAAATGTGTGGCTGTCATAGGTATTGCATCCGCGGCAACTCCCAGTGGTGCGTCGGCGGCCGTCAACTAGGGCCCATCCTCAGAGATGGTACAATGCTTTGAGCTATTCATAATGATATTAATTTGGGGTTTTAAGAGCCGTTGATTTTTTTTCAATGTTCGTGTTACTGTTCAATTTGACTACTTTGATTTTGATTAAAAGTGCTGTGCTTGCCCGAGTCATGTTTGATTTGAATCAAATTGGACGCTTGCTAATTCATATATTGAATTGGCAGTATTAGAACCAGATCTTAGAAAATTAACCTGACTATTCAATTGACCATAGTTAAAGAATCCTTACTCTTGCTCAGGTGATAGATTCTTGGGGAGTTTCAACACCCTGTCATTCGTGTATCCATAGGTGGTGAAATCCCCACTATGGTGTGAGTGTGTGTGCGTGTGTCAATAAATAAATAAATAAACTGGCCACCATTAAAAGTATTTAGGAGATTTTTGGAGGAAAGGTTAGTCCTAATGAGTCGTTTTCACCTTTAAGAAAATAAATTTTCTTTTAACCATAATAACTTTGGGTTGTATTTCCTTAACAAAAATTTTTAAATAAAAAGTTTAAAAATTTAAAATAAAAGCTTAATTATCAATTTTATTAATTGTTTAATAAAATAAGATATAATCATGAAAAGGAAAGTAAATGAGCAGAAAAGGATCTATGCTAGCCATATAACTATGGTCTGGATGATACTCTGGACCTGGACTATCATAAGACGGTAGTGAAAAATACTAGCTAAACAGTGGTAATGTAAGGTCAACAGGTCATGATGGGAGAATTACCAAATAACAGCTCATCAATAATTTACGAATCCAACGAGGAGATCGTACATATTTATACTAATGTACTGGTGTACTACAGCAGTACACTCGACACTAGATTATTCTATGTGGGAGCCATTGGTAGTAAACTTTCTACAATGATGCACCTGCTTGTCAAAAGTTATTCATCTTTTTTACGCACTTATTCACATATATTTGGGGCCACTGTTTTATGCATATTCCATCCCACCTGCACATTAAATGAGCTCCACCATAATGATGAGATGGCCTATCAATCACTAGCAAAGTCACATCATGTAAAAACTCTAATTATTATTGGACCATGCATATCATTGAGGGCAAATCCATCTTAAAAGTTACTTTGATTTAATGGTCTATATTACTTGTACTAAAAAAGGTCTGGTCATTTATTTGGATGGCCTATAATGTGACAATGACCTCTAATTGGCCCCTTTTAAAAATCACTCTAATATAATGATCCTAACCATCTATCCAATATATAGGAAATGGATAGCTCTTTTTTGTTATATTAGAAGAGGTTCTATTGGTGATACTGACCTTTGATCAGCCGGACCAACCTTTTGTTCATTCCCTCATAAAAATTCACTTTGAATGTACTATCATAACCCTGTGATCAATGGCTAATATCCATCATGTGGGCCCACCTTGGATCACCCACCCTTTTTATGCATGATGTATATAGTCCATCATGGGGAATGGTCTATTGTCTGCCACTCATCCCACTTAAAAGTCACTTTGATCATATGATTCTCATCATTTGATCAATGGCTAGGGAAATGGATGATCCATATTGACGATAATAGAGAAGTTTTACTCATTGATCTAAACCGTCCCTCATATGTGGTCCACTTTGATTGCCCGTCCTCTTAAAAGTTGGTTAGATGGGATGAGCCTAACCATCCAATTGATGGAAAGAAAAATGGATAATCCACATTGATTAAAATAGACATTCAGTTGTTGATCTAGATCATCCATGACATACAACCCACCTTTGATTCCAAACCTTCCAAAAAATAATGTTTCCAACCAATCAATTGACAGAAAATGTTATGTTCATAGTATACTAGAAAATGTCCTATTTGTAATATGGGCCCACCATCGATTGTCGATCCATTCTAAAAAATAGGCTCACCTTCATCATATGGGGTCCACCTCATCCCTCTTAAACGTGACTTTGACCGACTATCATAGCAACCCTACCAATGATAAAGAAAATGGAGATTATGTGGAGGCTGAGAACTATTCTGAAGTGAGAAGCCTTTGGTTTCCAACTCCACGAATTGGAGTTTTTCCAACTTTGTTTTTATTTAATTAACAAGTTCATGGTTTGTATCTTTTTCTAACTTCGTAATTAGTGAATTTAACAATTATGGTTAACCCAAACACATTAATCACCTAATTCATGAATTTGGCAATTAAAAATTTACTAAAATCATAAATTTGGTGCCCATCCAAATAGGCCTGCAAACTAATTGTGTGTAGAATTTTGCTAAATTATCAATTGGATAATTAAAATTTGACAAATCACCAATCAATAGAGTATCTTTTGAATTTAAATTGTGCCTTGTATTAGTTGTATTGTATGAAATTGTGTCGGTTGTCTAACACGACACCATACGCTATGCTACAGGCCTACAACTAAGTCCAATGGGGGGAGTGTGTGTTAATAGGACTACTTAAAATATGTGTCAATTAAAATCAATTAATACTTAGGCTTCCAAGCTAAGTTGGTCCAAGTACATAAGCTACAACATATACAACTAATTGAGCAACCGGTCCATGTGTGAGATAAATATCTTGTATATGCATGTGCGACCAATTAAGCACTTAGCATATAATATAAATATACATTCATATAAATCAATCAAAACCCACAAGTATAAATTAAATAGATACACAAATGATAATTGCAAACAAAAACATATATAGTAGTTCGGCTAATTGCACTCCACTTTCGGTGAATACACTCTCCTTGAGTGTATCAGATTTTACTATATCGAAGGTTTCCAATAAGTTGACTTCTAACCTTCACAGCAATATTGTCGAATAACATATGCGATCGTGTGCGATTGCATATGCATGTGCGCATATGCGATCGCATGTTTTTTTCGCATTTAAAAAAAAAAAAATCAGAAAAATCAAAATAAATTATTATATGTCATTGGCCCTTGAAATACATTTAATTTAAGTAAAATAAAACCAATTACATTGACATTTACAATTTTACATAATGAATTAAATATTAAGTTAAGTCATCATCATTCATCAACAATTCTACTACATTCTACAATATAGTTAACTTCTGAACAATTAACATTTAACAAATATGAAATATTAATATTCAATATTCAACACTATATGATATACATCAACAATCAACATCAACATACTTAATAAACATTAAACAAAATTAAGAAGTTATTTATTTATTATTTATCTAATCAATAATCATATACATTGATCTAGTAGTCATTGTAGTATATCATCACCAGGTCCACGACCACCACCATCATCATTCGAGTTATCTCCTTCTTCTACATACACTTCTTCTTCTGTTTCTTCATCATTTGTACGTACTAATACTTCATCAACATCCAATGATGGATGATCTTCAGCTTGATCATCATTACCACCATCTCCTTCTTCAATCTCCCCAATCTCATTAACGGGTTGACGGCTACTACTCGCCCCCCGGCTCCCCCCGTCCTTTGCCTTCGAGTGGTACTACCTTCACCAGCTGTCGATCCATATGCGGCATCTTCAACTTATGCCCATGTTAGCTCTTCTCCAGCAAATATCAGGTCCTGTCTTTACTAGTCACTCGTTATTTGCATCCAACTCATCTAAGTAGATAGGGTCAAAGAAACCGGGCTTTTCTTTCCTAGTTTGGAATCGTTCTCGTAATTTTTGATTGTATCAAACGAAAACCAAGTCGTTGAGTTTTTTCTGCTCAAGGCAATTCCTTTTCTTGGTACGAATCTGGAAGAAAGAAAACGCATTTGACATTAACTATTTAAGTAATTAATTTAGCTTAGGCTACTAAAAAATTAAAATTTACAAACAATTACTAAATGTGTCTAAACTTACCACCTTGAATGTGCTCCAATTGCGCTCGCAACTACTGGCAGAACACGTGAGTCCAAGATCTTCATAGCCAACTTCTTTAGAGCTGGATCCTTCCTGTTTGGGTCCATTCCATAGGCAGCACACCAGTTAATTGAGAAAAATAGTTTAAGTGGGTTAGAAGAGACACTTTGTAGAAAAACTATTTGTAAGTATACAGTCCACTAACATTCATAAAAGTACTTACTGGGTAATTTCATTATCCAATGCCTTATTATAATATCCCTTGAGAATATCCCTTCACCTTTTGTGTAGAAGTCCAGCAAAGTTGAGATCTTGTCCTGTTCTCCTCTACCTGAAATCATTCTTTCTAAGATATCAATAAATCCAACCATATGCATAGTTAGTGCTTCTGCTGGATCAGCAGAAGTGAATAAACATGCTGGGTTAAGGATGTAAGCAGCCGAATACAATGGTGATGACATTTGGCTACTCCATCTTCTATCTATAATATTTAAAGTTGGCTTATAATCACGATCTCTATAGTTAAAATGATCCATGATCTTATTTTTCGTCCTCTCCATCGCATCATATATGTAGCCCATTGCAGGCTTCTCATCCCCATGCACTAATCGCAACATATTGACTAAGGGCTCGGATGATTTTAACGCCTTTACCACTTGAGTCCAAAAACTTTGAGAAAGAATTGTTTGTTGAACCCGTTTCCCTTCAGCCTTCTTTGACCAAGGCCCACTTATAAAATCGGCCGACACTACAAAGCTTCTAAGCTTATTTTTCATCCTCTCCATCTCATCATATATGTAGCCCATTGCAGGCTTCTCATCCTCATGCACTAATCGCAACATATTGACTAAGGGCTCGGATGATTTTAACGCCTTTACCACTTGAGTCTAAAAACTTTGAGAAAGAATTGTTTGTTGAACCCGTTTCCCTTCAGCCTTCTTTGACCAAGGCCCACTTATAAAATCGGTCGACACTATAAAGCTTCTAAGTTCTGATTTCTTTGCATGGAGCCTTTGTAGTGTTAAAAATGCTGTAGCGAAATGGGTGACTGCTGGACGTAGCAAGTTACCCCCAATGTATTTTCTCATTCGACCGAGAAGAATGGCGTATTTGTACATGACCGTGATTCTTCTAGCTCTTGCAATCACATTTATAAATAATCTACCTATATCTTTTAACATAAGATCAATACAATGGGCTGCACAGGGGGTCCAAAATAAACGTTGCCTCTTCTCTATAAGAAGATGACTGACCATTACATACGAGGCTGCGTTATCAGTAATTACTTGTATAACATATTCCTCACATATTTCTTCAACTACATTAGCTAGTAAGTTAAACAAATATTCTCCTATGTGTGAATGGCCCGACGCATCTACTGACTTCAAGAACATTGTCCCAGCTGGACAATTTACCAAAAAGTTAATGAGAGACCGACCGGATCTATCGGTCCATCCATCGGCCATTAGTGAACAACCATATGTTTTTCATGATTCCTTATATTTAGTTATAAAGGATTGTTTATATTCAACTTCAGTTTTTAAGCACGTCTCCCGCATTTCATGATATTAAGGAGGTTTAAGCCTCGGTCTAAATTGACCTATAACCTCAACCATTACTCTGAAGCTTCTCGATTTAACGGTGTTGAGAGTAATGCCGATTTGGTAAAACCACTTAGCAATATATTGAATTGTGGTTTTCTTATCTTTTTGTTTATACTGGTTCTCTAAAGCTGTTTGAGCCGACTCTTTCCCTCTACCCATTTGGTCGATCACATCCTCGAGGTGTGGTCTACACCATCTATCCATGGGCCCATGCCCTCGGACTATTTTCGATGGTTGTACTTGTGGTCTAGACTGACCTGTCAAAGTAGGAAGAGTGAGACTAGCTTCGTCTACATTAACTACATTTATATTTTTATATGCATCTTGTTCCAGATATTCCTCCTAACGTAGGGCACCATCGCATTTCTTTCTTGATTATTTTTCCACATACTCCATGATCTCCATTCAAATTTCTGGAGTAATTTTGTCACATGCTTTCGCATTTGACCCAATGCTACCGGAACTCACATACCCACATAACTCACATACTATGTGAGTCTTTTCTATAGCACTACAGTAGTGCCCATACTTCTAACCCAGGTCATTCGACTTGGGTTTCAAAGAGGAAAATTGGGAAGAAGATATTATGATGGTGGTGTGTGTATTATTGATTGCTAGTAGCCTAGTACTAAAAAGTAAGTAAGTAACTACTAACTAGAAACTAGAAAGTAAACTAAAAAGTAAACTAAAGTAAAGTAAGAGACTAAGAAGTAAGATCTAAGAGAGTAAGAGTAAAGAGACTAAAGAGATAGGACTTGGGGGAGAGAGAGAGAGAGTTACACTTACACACACACTTATACACTTTACACTACTAGTAGTAGTCTAGTAGAGGGAGAGAGAGAGTTGAGTTACACTTGTAGAAAGGGAAAAGAAAATAAGAAAGAGAGAGAGTTGCGTTACACTTGTAGAAAGAGATGGAGAGAGAGAGAGAGATTTACATACAGACAATTAAAATTACAAATCTAAAAGAGGTTCCAACTTTCAAATTCTTGTCTAAGTTGTCTTCTCTTCACCTTTGCCCCTTGACTTGAGTATTGATCTTGAATTCTTATTGTACTTGTAAGTTGTAAGTTGTAAGTTGTAACTTGTAAGTTGTAAAAGTTGTAACTTGTAAGTTATAACAAAGTAACAATTAACAAACAAACTTTTTTAAAAAAATGATAGAAGTTATTAGAACTTAGAAAACTTAGAACTTGGATATTATGAAATATGAAACTCTAAGTGTAAGTGAAAATGAGATAGAAAGAGAGATAGAAAGAGAGAGTGATGTATGTTCCCTTGATTGAACTAGAAAGTAGAAAGAGAGTTCAATCAATTCAATGGTTGGAGATTGGAGAGCTTAGTTGTAGACTTGTAGTTGAAGTCTTATAAATGTAGATCATGTAGTAAATTAGTAATGTCTCTTGAAGAGTCTTGACTCTTGAATCTTCTTGATTCTTGAATGTGGATGTATGTACATTCCTTGATTGAAGGTCGAAAATTCAATCTCAAATCTCAATCTTGATTCTTGATTCTTGAAAGTTGAAAGAAAAGAAATATGGAATATAGATAGAGAGGAGTGGATGTAGAGTGCTTAAAAATATTTAAGAGAACAAAATAGAGAATAGAGAGAGTTTGAGCTTTTTTTGCATGTAGGAGTGCTTAGAATCCATTTTTATAGAGAAAAAAATTTAGATTAAAAAAAAAGGTAAAAAAACGGTCAAAGATATGACCGCTAGCCACTATGCGATCACATATGCTGTATGCGATCGCATACATCGCATATGCTGGCACATGTGACATATGTGATCGCATATGTGCAGTGATCGCATATGCCACTGTCGCATATGCGATCCCACCACCATTATGTGCATATGCGAATGTGTGATCGCGCATGACAACACTGCTTCACAGTAATTTTACAAGTTCACCACAAAACTATATGTACAACCCATGTCGGTGGACCATGTACACACCCGTGTCGGTGACGGTCTTACACAAAGACCTACACATACTCACCTGTGTTAGTGGAACACGTTTCCACCCATATTAGTGGCTCCCGTAGAGAATTGCTTGGTTTTTTATCGGCTAACCAAGAATCACTATGATCCTAATCCAATGATATACGTATACTCTCGCCGGAGGCTCCCATGGAGACTAACATGTATGCACTCGTGTCTAGTGGTGGTCCTACATAAGAACTAACGTTCAGTCCTGTTGGAGATGGTTCTACACAAGGACCTAGATGAATGTGGATCTCAAACTCAATGAACTCTAAAACAACAACCTTATTTGTTTGATTGAGCATCATTGATGCATCTTCTCTTCTTAAATTCGCTTCTCTTATGCTCCCCTGATATTTGAAGTGGATCTTATTTCACTTCTTTGAATCGGCTACCGGCAATGATTTTCCTATTAAGATGCCAAGGTAATGGGAGAGATGTTGAATCTCCTACAACTATGAAATAATTTATTCTAAGTGTGGATTCACCTAGATGAGTATTTTAGAGAATTTAGACGATGATTTACATATACGACTGTGTCTAATCTCTAAAAAATTAGAGAAAACATGAACATTTTCATAATGAAGCTTGGAATACTCATTAGAGTGATTAATCACAAAAAAGTGTCATAAATCTCTTTAGATTAGAGTCTAGGAGAGGGATAATGAGTGGGGAATTACCTAGACTCTAATTACACAAAAAATCCATCCATTTGCCCATAGCAGAACGATGTGGCTGAGCGGATGAATCAGATTCTCTTGGAGAGAGTCCAATGCATGATTAATAATGCTGGGTTGGGCAATGAATTGTGGACTGATGCCGTTAACACGGCTTGTTACTTGGTGAATTGGTCTCCTTATACGATCATTGAATGTAAAATTTTAGAGGAAGTGTGGAGTGGTCAGCAGGTAGACTACTCGGGACTGCATGTAATTAGTTGCGATGCTTAGTCTCATATACCGTCAGTTAAGAGAGATAAGCTAGACCAAATGACTAAAAAGTACATCTTTGTCGGCTATAGTAATGGTGTGAAGGGGTATATATTGTATGACCGGTCACACAAAAAATTATCCTTAGTCATGATGTCAAATTCGACGAAGGATCCTTGTTCCATAAGGACGAGCACAAGGAAATAAAAGAATTGATTATGGACATCTAGGTAGACAGAGATGAGACATAAACTGATACAGAGACATAAACATAGGTACAAGAGCAGGTGGAGAAACCACCTGTGAGAATGAATCTACCGAGGGATTGCAGGTTACTGGCGAGATACAAAGATGATTCAAATGTCGCATTTTCTCTCATTACGAATAAGGGAGATCCATCTACTTTTCAGGAGGCGCTTGACGATGTAGATGCCGAAAAGCGAAAAACAGCAATAAATGATGAGATTAACTCATTGCACAAGAATGAGACATGAGAGCAGGTGAAGCTTCCCGTTGGTCGAAAAGCGATTGGGTGCAAGTGGATCTTTAAGAAGAAATATGATAGGTATAAGGCAAGGTTGGTAGTGAAGGGATATGGTCAAAGAGAAGGTGTCGACTTCATTGAGTTATTTACACTGGTATTAAATCAAGCATTTATCATATTTGTGTTAGCGCTGGTTGCCCAATACGATCTTAAGCTTAAGCAAATGGATATGAAGACTACTTTCATTCATGGTAAATTAAAAAAATAGATCTAAATGAAGCAACTAGAAGGTTATAAAATACAATGGGAAGAAAACAAGGTTTGCAGGTTGAAGAGATCGTTGTATGGCCTGAAATAGTTGCCTAAGCAGTGATATAAAAAGTTTGATTCTTTTATGGTGAGTCAAAGGTTTACCAAGAGTGAATATGATCATTGTGTCTATTACTAGACACTGAGTGATGAAAAATTCATTATCCTGATATTGTACGTCGATGACATACTTATCGTTAGTCATAACATATCTGAGATCGACTTATTGAGGATTCGGTTATTAGAGACATTCGAGATGAAAAATCTAAGAGCTATAATGAGAGTTCTCAGAATTAACATACATAGATACAAGAAGATGAGCAAGCTATGGCTATCTTAGGCGAAATACATTGAGAAGGTATTGATAAAGTATGGGATGAACAAGGCAAAGTCGGTCAACGTTCTTCACGCGGCTCACTTTAAGCTATCTTCAGAACAATGTCCTAAAACGGATAAAGAAAAGCAGGATATGTCTCATGTGCCTTATTCAAGTGCAGTTAGCAGCTTGACATAAGCCATGGTCTGTACAAGACCGGATATTTCACATGCGGTGGGTGTTGTTAGCAGATACATGCCTGATCCCAGCAAGCAACACTTAGAGGCAGGGAAATGACTACTTCGATACATTCGAGGTACGCAGGACTATGTCTTATCATTTGATAAATCAGGGGCCGAGTTAGTAAGATATATTGATTCTGATTATTTAAGGAGTATGGATAATAGAAAGTCAACTTTCGGTTACTCTTTTGTACTAACGTGTGGAGCGATCGGTTGGATGTTGAAGCTTCAGCCTGTGGTGGTTCTTTCCACGACTGAAGTTGAGTATATGGCAGTGACAAAAGTATTCAAGGAATGTGTTTGGTTGAGGAAAATGATAAATCAGTTGGGGATTCATCAGGAGGCCGGTCAGTCAATTGTAACAGCAAAAATGCGATCAATAAGAATTTTATTTATCACTCGTGTATTAAACATATTGATGTGCATCATCCTTTTATCTGATAGGTGCTTGAGGAAGGAGGCGTGACTCTAGAAAAGATTCACACGAGCGTGAATCCGACTGACATGCTTATGAAGGTAGCTCCCATAGAAAAGTTCAAGTTCTGTGCAACTTTTTTGGACTAGCGAAAGCGTAAATGGAAGACAGAATGTGCATGAGAAGCGATGGTGGAGCTATAATGCAAGGCAAAATTAGAGATGATGATAATGAGCTATGAAGATTGAAGACATGGCGGAGATTGTTTTTGATGTCTTAAATATGTCAATAACAATATTTGTCGATGCCATCAATAGACCACTCGATTCCAACGAGCAGACGTCGATGCCATCGACAGGTGCTCAATGTCATTAGAAAAATCCAAATAATCCATGTAGGTTGTTGGAATGTTTTGGTGTTGCTACTCGATGTCATCGAAGTAAGTTTAATGCCATCAATGTCTTCGATGAGTCTGTCTATGCCATCAAAGTCTCATCGAGTGCGCGCAAAGTTGCGTGAGTGTGGGATTTGTTTCTTGTTTCGATTGTGATACTATATATATCAGGTGTAATTAGAATTTGGGGAAGAGGAGTTCTAGGGCTTTCTAATTCGTTTCTAAGGGTTTTAAGGGTATGGCTTGGGCTTGTGAGGTAGATTCGAAGCTTGTTCAAATCGATGACTCTTTATCTTTTGTAATTTCTGCTTTTATAGTGCATACTTATCACTTTGTGTCATGGTTTTTTCCTAAAAGAATTTTTCCACGTAAAATTCGGATTATTTGTATTTGGACTTGGTTGTGCGATTGCATGTACTTTGCTTGATTCAACTCTATGTGCTTCTGCGGTTTCCCAACAAAGATGTCTCCAAACAAGTGACCACTGCTATCAACTCCTACCAATTGTCACAATCAATCCTTTATTGATTGTACCAGAACTAGCCCCATATCAACACTGAGGAGAACACTAAGAAAGTATACTTTAAAGTGTCTGGATGAGAACTCGTCCCTTAGCGAGATGCTTCGCTGGATGGATGAGATGAACAACTGCTTAATTGATGTACTTATGGAAGAAGTTGCTAATGGGTGTAGGAGCGGAACTGGCTTTAAGAATGAATCTTATAAGCCCGTGGTCGACAATATGAAAACCACATTAGGATTGGCTATTACTACGAAGAATGTAATATATCGACTCTACACTGTTAAGAAACTATACTTTATGACTAGAAACTTAAGAATGTTAATGGCTTTAGTTGGGACGATGATTTGAAAATTGTTGTTGCAACAGACGAAGTGTGGACTGATTACATACGGGTTAGAGACTTTCAACTTTATCTCCCACTATTCATTATCTTAATTTTGAAAACCATTAATACCTTGTTATGATGGGATCTATTTTCTTTATGTTATTAGCCGCATCATTATGCAAGGCATTTACGAGGGAGACCCATGCTAGGATATGATGAATTAGAGTATCTATTTGGGAACGATCGAACAATATGTCACACATGCGCAAATAAAAACATCCCACAAGGTATTCAAGGTAGGGGAAACAAACACCTGACAGATTTGGCCAATCAAACTGTAGACCTAAATGATGATATGCTCATTTTATCATGTAAGAACTATGGGGATAGTGGTCTTGACATTTGCTGGAGTTTTTACAATAGAGAGGACTTCAATATTCCTACTCCTAGCCCTACGATGAAGGGAGTGAACTCTTCCAATACCACAAGCATAATCAACTCTCGAAAGCAAGCAAAAGTCTTCTGTCCATAGGACATGGTTGGTACGAGGATGATTGGCATGGCGAAAGCAATGAAATCTATTGATATTATAATGAAGCAAGGTAAGGATTATTCTAGGATTGGTGATATAATTCTAGTGTTGTATGAGGTAAAAGGCCCGACTGTGAAGGACGTACTTCATGCGACAAAGTTCCGCTTGAAGGAAGAAGTGTACGGTGTTGTTTTGCTTAATCTACCCAAGGAAACGAGGCCTAATTTCCTAATGATATTACCAGAGGTAGATGAGGCGAACATCTAATGGGCTGACATAGTGAATGGTTTCCTGGTTATGACCATCAACCCTCTTTCAAATATCTCATTTCTTCGGCGGAGATATCTCTTCCACGAAATTTTGGGGTTTTTTTTTCTTTTCGTAAAGAAGAACCCGTAATAAATATCGGGTTTTTTTTCTTTTCTTTTCTTACCAGCCTAATGAGGCATGCGCACCTTTGTACACGTGTCAGGGGAGTGTAATCCGGACGGTCCATGTGATGCGGAATCACATGAAACCTCGTAGGGGCAAATTTCATACCGATCTAAAACTCTGGTAGGCTATAGAAAAGAGAAATGCAAATCAATAGATGAAACATTTTTCTTCTTTCATGGCCCACCAAAGTTTTGGATCAAAGTAAAAGTTGGGCCTTATAGGTTTCATGGGGTTCTGCATCACGTGGACCGTTCAGATTTTATACTACCATCATGTATGATGGCCCACCAAAAAGTTCGCACCAGTTACGTACGAACGCAGTGAGCATATATCAACGCATTACGCGGAAAACAATCCGCGCGTGTATAAAGGCAGCCCGGCCACCGCATGTAAGGCCCACCATGATTTATTTATTTTATCCACTCCGTCCATACACGTTAAAAGATAATTTCAGGCCTTTATATAAAAAAATTTGAGGCATATCCAATGTTCAAATGGACCACACCATAAGAAATAGTTGAATTGAATGTCTACCGTTGAAAAATATTTGGAGGGCCACGTAAGTTTTGGATCAAGCTAATATTCGTGTTTTCCCTTCTTTCGTGTCATTTTTAACTTTTGAACGGGTTGGATTTCAAATAACGTTATGGCCAGCCTTAGGATAGTTTCAATTGTAGGAATCACTCTTGAACTGTTTTCTGTGGTGGGGTCTAGTGCAGATTTTTATCTACCTCATCCTTTCGCTCATGCCCTAAAATGATATCTCAAAATGGATGGACGGTGTGGATACAACACATACATCGTAGTGGGGCCTACAGAACATGGTGATGTCACCTCAGTAGCCGACCGCTACTCAACCTGTCAGTATCTAAGCCGCGTCCGCGCGGATTGGAAACGGATTAGCTATTCCCTTGCCACCAGCCATTGCACTGTGGGTCCCACCATGATGTATATGTTTCATCCATGCCATTCATCTATTTTTATAGATAATTTTACGGTATGAGACCAAAAATGAGGTATATCCCAATCTTAAGTGGACCACATTACAGGAAACAGTGTTGAATGAACATTGACCATTTAAAACTTTTTGGGGCCCATAAAACTTTTTGGGGCCATCCAATGAACATCTCGCCTCTTTTTTTTACTGTAAACATGTCTTTGATAGTATATCAGATCCATGAAAATGGTGGGACACACCATAATGATCAAGATGAACCGATTGTTGGGTGGGCCACAACTTCAAAATCAATGGACAGCCCATGGAATACTTAGTGTACATGTGTGCCAGCCAAAAGAGTGGATTGATCTGATTTTCATTCCAGTTGATCATCATGGTGTGGTCCACCTTTGGCACGTAACCGATTTTGTACAATTGTGACACTTTTGCTAGAAAGAAATCATTGTATCAGAAAATAACATCCAGGCAGGCCCTGGTTCAGTTGAATGGGGATAATTTCTTTAAATTTCTACTCAATTTCTATTTTTGGGCAAAAAATAGAAAGCTCCAAAAATGATATTTTGCTGATTGGGTCAGCGCATGCTTTTTGGTCCCCATTAAATGAAAACTTTTAATTTAATGTATTCTTTTTGTAAAGTTTTTATTCCTAAATATGTAAATATATGTGTTTAGGCATGTCCTGAAGTTTCATTGAAAAATTTCACCATTTTCTCTATGTTTTCCCCTTTTTTTCCTGCATTTCCGGTTATCGGCGATATTATTGGCGATAACGATATTATATCTTTATCTCCGGCCAGCGAAACTTGTAGCGACACCGATAACTCGAACACTGGTCTTATCATTTGATAAATCAAGGGCCGAGTTAGTAAGATATATTGATTCTGATTATTTAAGGAGTATGGATAATAGAAAGTCAACTTTCGGTTACTCTTTTGTACTAACGTGTGGAGCGATCGGTTGGATGTCGAAGCTTCAGCCTGTGGTGGTTCTTTTCACGACTGAAGTTGAGTATATGGCAGTGACAAAAGCATTCAAGGAATGTGTTTGGTTGAGGAAAATGATAAATCAGTTGGGGATTCATCAGGAGGCCGGTCAGTCAATTGTAACAGCAAAAATGCGATCAATAAGAATTTTATTTATCACTCGTGTATTAAACATATTGATGTGCATCATCCTTTTATCTGATAAGTGCTTGAGGAAGGAGGCGTGACTCTAGAAAAGATTCACACGAGCGTGAATCCGACTGACATGCTTATGAAGGTAGCTCCCATAGAAAAGTTCAAGTTTTGTGCAACTTTTTTGGACTAGCGAAAGCGTAAATGGAAGACGGAATGTGCATGAGAAGCGATGGTGGAGCTATAATACAAGGCAAAATTAGAGATGATGATAATGAGATATGAAGATTGAAGACATGGCGGAGATTGTTTTTGATGTCTTAAATATGTCAATAACAATATTTGCCGATGCCATCAATAGACCACTCGATTCCAACGAGCAGACGTCGATGCCATCGACAGGTGCTCAATGTCATCAGAAAAATCCAAATAATCCATGTAGGTTGTTAGAATGTTTTGGTGTTGCTACTCGATGTCATCGAAGTAAGTTTGATGCCATCAATGTCTTCGATGAGTCTGTCTATGCCATCAAAGTCTCATCGAGTGCGTGCAAAGTTGCGTGAGTGTGGGATTTGTTTCTTGTTTCGATTGTGATACTATATATATCAGGTGAAATTAGAATTTGGGGAAGAGGAGTTCTAGGGCTTTCTAATTCGTTTCTAAGGGTTTTAAGGGTATGGCTTGGGCTTGTGAGGTAGATTCGAAGCTTGTTCAAATCGATGACTCTTTATCTCTTGTAATTTCTGCTTTTATAGTGCATACTTATCACTTTGTGTCATGGTTTTTTCCTAAAAGGATTTTTCCACGTAAAATTCGGATTGTTTGTGTTTGGACTTGGTTGTGCGATTGCATGTACTTTGCTTGATTCAACTCTATGTGCTTCTGCGGTTTCCCAACAAAGATGTCTCCAAACAAGTGACCACTGCTATCAACTCCTACCAATTGTCACAATCAATCCTTTATTGATTGTACCAGAACTAGCCTCATATCAACACTGAAGAGAACACTAAGAAAGTATACTTTAAAGTGTGTGGATGAGAACTCGTCCCTTAGCGAGATGCTTCGCTGGATGGATGAGATGAACAACTGCTTAATTGATGTACTTATGGAAGAAGTTGCTAATGGGTGTAGGAGCGGAACTGGCTTTAAGAATGAATCTTATAAGCCCGTGGTCGACAATATGAAAACCACATTAGGATTGGCTATTACTACGAAGAATGTAATATATCGACTCTGCACTGTTAAGAAACTATACTTTATGACTAGAAACTTAAGAATGCTAATGGCTTTAGTTGGGACGATGATTTGAAAATTGTTGTTGCAACAGACGAAGTGTGGACTGATTACATACGGGTTAGAGACTTTCAACTTTATCTCCCATTATTCATTATCTTAATTTTGAAAACCATTAATACCTTGTTATGATGGGATCTATTTTCTTTATGTTATTAGCCGCATCATTATGCAAGGCATTTACGAGGGAGACCCATGCTAGGATATGATGAATTAGAGTATCTATTTGGGAACGATCGAACAATATGTCACACATGCGCAAATAAAAACATCCCACAAGGTATTCAAGGTAGGGGAAACAAACACCTGACAGATTTGGCCAATCAAACTGTAGACCTAAATGATGATATGCTCATTTTATCATGTAAGAACTATGGGGATAGTGGTCTTGACATTTGCTGTAGTTTTTACAATAGAGAGGACTTCAATATTCCTACTCCTAGCCCTACGATGAAGGGAGTGAACTCTTCCAATACCACAAGCACAATCAACTCTCGAAAGCAAGCAAAAGTCTTCTGTCCATAGGACATGGTTGGTACGAGGATGATTGGCATGGCGAAAGCAATGAAATCTATTGATATTATAATGAAGCAAGGTAAGGATTATTCTAGGATTGGTGATATAATTCTAGTGTTGTATGAGGTAGAAGGCCCGACTGCGAAGGACGTACTTCATGCGACAAAGTTCCGCTTGAAGGAAGAAGTGTACGGTGTTGTTTTGCTTAATCTGCCCAAGGAAACGAGGCCTAATTTCCTAATGATATTACCAGAGGTAGATGAGGCGAACATCTAATGGGCTGACATAGTGAATGGTTTCCTGGTTATGACTTTTGGAGTTTTTTTTTTTTTTTCTTGGCGAAAGGTATTAGCTTCTAATGCCTATGGTAAATATTTTGGACATATTTTGGTTGGAAATATAGTTTATAAATCTTTTTGGGTGATCTTTTTGTTTCAACCGCGGATATATAACCATTGATGTTGTTAGTGGTGATGAAGTAGTTCCACCTTCCAAGTGACAAGACAATGTGGATTTTCTTACTCTACTTATGATACATATGTATGTTAGTACATGAAAATTAACCATGTAGTTGCATATATGGCATATTTGTGCACTTATAGCATTCATTCTTAGCTTAGGTATTTATTTTCACTCTTGTGTGAATGTGGACACATACACCCAACTTTCTATTACATACTTTTATTCGTACATTGATGATGAAATTGTTCATTGTAAGGTAATAATAGTGTTTGATCTTGGATAACATATGCTCATTCGTACAAGATTGTTTATTCACTATAACATTCAATTCTTAATTATCTTGAAAATGATGCTTTCATATGAGAAAAGTGTACGTAGTGATCAATGGAAGGACTTCCGGTATGTACTATACATGGGAAGAGTGCAAGACTCATGTCGACGATTATACCAGGACTCGGTGTAGGTCGGACCAAACTACTGAGGAAGTCGTTCATCACATGGGGAACAGTCACTAGGGAATATGAATATCCCAACGTTCTGATGGGGGAGTCGCCAGATGAACATAACAATGATCATTTCAACCACTCCCACATCCACTATCCCCACATTTCGGAGCCATGCACACATCCGGATGTACCCCTATGCATTTCGAGGTTGGTGAGAGTAGTCGCATAGGGGATGATGGATGTGTCATGCTTGGTTTCATGTGTACCTTACTGGTATTTATCATAAGCATACCATTGATATTCTACTGTTGATGGAGGTATGAGATATGTGAAAATTGTGGTGGCTTTTTATGGATGTTGACAGACTGGTGTTCTTGTTATGATATTGTTATGTTTTATGCTTGTCTTCTTTTTGTTGGTTTGGGTGCATTGGCATGGATCCTATTGACTACATTTGACATGGACCTTAGGTCTGATACCACGGTCTAAAATCTTTTTGGATAATGTTATTGCATAGATAGTTGTACAACATGTGAATGAATATCCTCTTAACATTTTACTTTTATTATTTCGGGATGCATTCAGAGGTCTACAAGTATGACTTTTAGCTTTCTTATAGTTACATGTCAGGAATGCTAGAAAGAAAAAACATGGTGATGTAAGTAAGAATTTAAAGTTGTGATACATGATATTACAACATTTCCAAAATAAAGAAAACTCTGGACTAAGCGAAAATATTGCAGCTCGGGACTGCCTACATCTCATATTATAGATGATGAAACCATTCTTTTTTTTTTTCCTTCTTTTTTTTTAGGAGGGGATTGGATGTTAACACTACAAGGACTTAGGTAGAGACAAACAAACTTGTCAGGGGCTCTACAGGGCCACCCTAATTTATATATTTTATCATGAGGATTGTGCTCTTAAGGAGAGAAAGTCTACTATGACTGATGAAGAATGGAATACTCTTGATAAGAAGGCTTTATCCTCGATCCGTTTTTGTCTCATGGATGAGGTCCTCTATAATGTTTTGAGGGAGAAAAATGTAGCTAGTTTATGCGCGAAGTTAAAGGATATTTATGCTAAAAAATTCACTGAGAATCGCTTACACTTGAAGCTTCAGTTGATCACCTTCAGATTGACATAGGGTGGAGATGTGGAGGCCCACATCAGTAATTTTAATAAACTAATTTGCAAATTGCTGGACATGAAGGAAGTGATCAAAGATGAAGATCAGACATGTATATTGTTGAATACACTTCCGGCATCGTATAAGTCATTCAGGGACTCATTGTGCACTAGAAATAAAACCATAAGTATGTATACCATTATCTCAGCCCTTCAAGGGAAGGTCATGAGAAAGATGAACAGTTACTTGAGGTTATCTTCTGATGCACTATTTACAAGGGGAAGAAATACCGAGCGAGGTAAAGGATCTTCAAGACCTAGATCCAAATCCAAGGGCAAGGGTAGAGGAAAACTAAAGTGATGGAACTGTGAGATGACTGGACACATGAAAAAAGATTGTACTAATCTTAAAGCAAAGAAAGAAAACTCAGAGTATTCTTCCAGGAAGGTCAATGTTGTCACATCTGATGAAGAAACAAGTAGAGGTGATGTTTTGTCTGTGCCTATGGTCGGACACTTGCATGACAATCTTAGAGATAAGTGGATCTTTAACACAGGAGCATCATATCACATGACTCATCATTGGAGTTGGTTCGCCAGTTATAAGGAATGCGATGGTGGATAGGTTTTTATGGGCAATGATAATACCTGCAATGTTGTGACTATTGGTACTATGAGCATTAAGATGTTTGATGGGATAGAGCATACCTTAACTGATGTCAAGCACGTTTCTGATATGAAGAAAAGTCTAATTTCTCTCGTTACACTCGAGGCTATAGGGTGCAAGTTCACTGGTATTGATGGTGTCCTTAAAGTTTCATAAGGGGCACTCGTGGTTATGAGAGCACAAATGTATGGAAACCTTTACAGGTTAATTGAGAGCACTTCAGTAGGTGGAGCGGAAGCAGCTGTTGCAAATTTCACGTCTGTACATATGTGGCATGCTCGTCTAGGCCATATGAGCGAGCGGGGCATGAAGGTACTATCTGATTGTTGTTTGATTTCAGCTTTTAAGAATTCTGATTTAGATATATGCGAGCAGTATATCTATGGTAAACAATCTAGATTATCTTTTAAATTTGAAAATTATGTATGTAAGGGAGTGCTTGATTATGTGCACTCTTACGTATGAGGGCCTCACCAGAAGTTTCCATTTGGGGGTCGTCATGGTTTGTTTCATTCATTGACGACTACTATAGGAAAGCTTGGGTTTACTTCATAAAACGTAAATACGAAGTTTTCACCATATTCAAACAATTGAAAGCAATGATGGAAAAACAGTTAGGGTGGAAAATAAATGTTTTAAGGACTGACAATGGTGGAGAATTCACTTCCACTGAGTTTAATGAATATTGTAAGGATGAAGGGATCATTAGGCATAACACAGTGCGTCATACACCTGAACAAAACGGTGTGGCTGAGCGGTGAGCGGATGAATCAGACTCTCGTTAAAGGGGCAGAGAAAAATGTTTGCAGGTTAATGAGGTCGTTGTACGGCCTGAAACAGTTGTCTAGGCAGTGGTATAAAAAATTTGATTCTTTCGTATTGAGTCAGAAATTTACTTAGAATGAATACGATCACTGTGTCTATTACAAGACACTAACTGATGGCAAATTCATCATCTTAGTATTGTATGTTGATGATATGTTGATTGCCTATCATGATATGTCTGAAATCAACATACTGAAGACTCAGTTATCAAGGACATTCGAGATGAAAATCTGGGAGCTGCAAAAATGGTTCTCAGCATAGATATTCATAGAGACAGGAAGAGAAATAGGCTTTGGTTATCACAGGCAGAATACCTTGAAAATGTACTGATCAAGTATGAGATGGACCAGGCAAAGCCAGTGAGCGTTCCCCACGTAGCTCACTTCAAACTTTCCTTAAAACAATGCCCTAAATCAAATGAGGAAAAACAAGTTATGTCTCATGTGCCTTATTCGAATGCGGTTGGCAGTTTAATATATGTCATGGTCTGTACGAAGTCAGATATTTCACAGGCAATCGGTGTTGTGAGCAGATACATGTCAAACCCCAACAAGCAACATTGGGAAGCGGTGAAATGGGTACTTCGATACGTTCGAGGTATGAAAGACTACGCCTTAACTTTTGAGAAGACAAGAGCAAAGTTGGTAGGGTATGTGGATTCAAACTATGCAGGAAGTGTGAATTCCAGAAAGTAAACTTCAGGATACTCGTTTGTACTACCGGGTGGAGCAATTAGTTGGATGTCGAAGCTTCAGTCCGTGGTGGCTCTTTCCACGACCGAAACAAAATATATGGCAGTGACGGAAGCGTTTAAGGAATGTGTCTTGTTAAGAGGCATGATAAATCAGTTGGGACTTCAGCAGAAGGCGGTGCCGGTTAATTGTGATAGCGAGAGCGTTATCAATTTGGTTAAAAATTCTATTTACCACTCTCGTACTAAACACATTGATGTTCGTCACCATTTTATTCGATAGGTGCTTGAGGAATGAGGTGTAACATTGGAGAAGATTCACACCAGCGTAAATCCAGCAGACATGCTCACTAAGGTTGTTCCTACATAGAAGTTCAAGTTCTATGTAACTTCTTTGGGCTTGGCGATGGCGTAAACGGATGACGGAGTATGCACGAGAAGCATTGATGAAGCTATAATGCAAGGCAGAGATAGAAGAAGAGGACAAGAAGCTACATATTTGAAGATTGAAGACATGGTGGAGATTGTTGCTGACAAATGTCTTAAATCTGTTTAGCCTGGGCTCGATGACATCAAGTAGGCTTCGATGTCATCGAAGCCAATTTGATGACATCGAAGCCAACTCGATGCCATCGGGTATTTATTATATTTCCACCTCTGGTTAATGGACACATTTTGTCATTCTTTGATGACATCAAAGGTTGTTTAATGTCATTGATGGTTTTACGCAGATTTTCTGCGGAAACACAAATTTTACAGATTTTGCTTCCTATTCCGTTTTGGTTTCTTTTTAAAACTATATAAAGAGATGTAAACGGGATCAGGAGGTATTCTAAAGCTTTAGAAACTATTCCTATGGTTTCTAAAAGGGTTCTAGAGTTTTCAAAAGAGTGAAACAAGGTGAGATTTGAGGATTGTTCAAGTCCGATAAGTCTTTTTTCTTTGTAATTTCTGCTTTCATAGTGAAAACCTGTCGCTCTGTGCCGTGGTTTTTTCCTGAAAAGATTTTTCACATTAAATCTTTGCGTTCTCTTATGTTTACTTGGTACTCTTGGATTACTATCCTTGATTCATCTATGTATGATTCCGCCGTTAAAACCCCAGCAACATTTATTTTAACATCTCATTTCGGGGCATGAGCTCAACCACAACACAAGAAGCAATAGGGATTGAACTCCTACCGCTAAAAACTTCATAGGACCCACCCTAGCGTTTATTTGCCATCCAACCTGGTCATAAGGTCATATAGACCTGCATGAATGGTTAACATAAATATAGACTTAATCCAAAACTTCCGTGGCCCCCAAGAAGTTTTCAATAGGAGCCTTTCAATCCACTCCACTTCCTGTGTTGTGATCTACTTGACTGATCCCGTAAAATGATAATTCAATATGGATGGACGGTGTGGATAAAACATATACCTCACGGTGAGACCCACACAGCCCCTCACACAACCGTTCATTTCTAATTACGTTCTACCGGAGGGAGTACCTATTTTGCGCTTGCATGTCGTCGGACACGAAGGCTCCGCACTCAAAATGGTTGCATGAGTTAAAATACAAATAATAGCCATTTACTGCTGTTTTTGGAGTAAATCAAACGCTCTACCATAAATTGCATTTCATGCCGGAAATTTCTCTTTCTACCCTTGTAAACGATGATTGCCTATCTATTGATAAATGCACATGGTTTTTTTGTTTTTTTTAAAATACCTACTAAAACATCATATCCGTTGTAATTACAAATGTAAATAACGATAATTACTTCATCACGCATTTACTTTGTAATTTGAAAATCAAACAGGCCCTTGAGCTTTGGATCATACTCTGGACAATGTGGCAAAATGAATGAATGGCGTGGATAAAATCACATACATCATTGTGGGCCATGATGAATGATTGAATGACACTAGCCGTGGAATTAAATCATAGAAATCCTCTAATGGGACGCTAGGATCATCAAGCAGTTCAATTTTTGGAATATCTCATACATAATGGCCCACCAAACCCATCTCCCATCTACTGTCAAAATTGAAAATTATAATCTCTCCATGGACCGTCAATTTAAGTTCATGTGGAACTGTGAGCATGAGACAGATGCGGCCCACCGTGATATGTTTTTTTTATCCTCGCCGTCCATCCCTTTTTTCAGCTCATTTTAGTGCATGAGCCCAAAAATGAAGCAAATGTAAATATCAGGTGGACCACACCACAGGAAAAAGTGGTGATTGAATGCCTACCATTAAAACTTCTTAGGGCCAGAAACATTTTGGATCAAACTGATACTTGTGTTTTGTGTGACCTAATCAACAGATTGGATGGAAAACAAAACATTACGGTGGGACCTAGGAATTTTTTAACGGTGTGCTTTCAATCATCCCTTTTTCCTGTGGTGTGGTTTACCTGAGATTTGCATCTGCTTCATTTTCGGGGCCATGCCCTTAAAATGAGATGGAAAAACTGATGGACGGCCTGGATATAAAAACACACATCAAGGTGGGCCCCACAGTTCCGGAACCACATAAGCGCATGAGACCAGGTTAGGGCTGTCACCGGGCTGGGCCTACAGTTTGCTTCGCCCCGGATTTTGAGCTGTTCGGGCCGGCCTATTCAAAATTTTGATTTTTCCCGGCCCATTGACACCCCTGGACCAGGCTACGTCCTTGGCAAAAAAAAAAATCTATCCGTTGATTTGGTGATCAAAGTCACAAATTACGGGAATCATTCTATATGGTATCTGAACGACCTCGAAATAGATGGGCCCCATCAAATAATGGGCTCATCCAATGGTTGGATTCTAACAATCATCTTCTTTTCTTCTTGATATGTTTGGTAGGTTTGTTAGTAGGCTTGATCATGCATGGTAGGCCCATCTATTCGTTGTGGCCCATGCCACACGCCACAAGTCAGATGTGTCCATTTTATCAGGTGGGTCCCCTTGTTTATGCGTTAGCTCATGTAGCCCACGACTTGCACAATGAATCTAGACCATTGATCAACTGTCGTAGACCCAATAAATGTGTAGACCTGAGTTCAGGCCACGACCCATATGTGAAGTGGGCCAGCTGATGATCTGCCTGGATCACACACATAAACACCATCCTGGAGCACGTACGTGCTTGTACCCTGTTAAACGTGCTTGTTGCATTCTCTTCAAAGCACACGTGTCAATTGTATAATGTGTCAAGGTGGGCCACATGGTATATATGTGCTTGGCTTGTAGGTCAGTGTGGTCCACATATCATATGGCCACGCATTTATATTGAATAGGGACTGTTGGTCAGGTTATTCTAACATTTGATTTTATTGCACGAGTGCGGCCTAAAATGATGCATTGGCCTACTTGATTTTTGAGGCATGTTGGTCGGGCCACGCCTTCTCAAAGGCCCGTTTGATTTTGTCGTTGCATCCATTTCATAGCTGAAGCAGGAGTTCAAAGAAAAGAGAATGTGAAGATTAGTATCTTCTTCCTTGATGGCTAGGATCCGTCGAATTACATCCATATGGCTGGTGGATAAGGGCACGGATGATTTTCTAGGACACTAACTCCAACAGTGGGCTCATAGAGTTTTGTGAAGTAGACATGGTACATACATCACCCTTCTCACGGGAAGTAAATACGAAAGGTTTTGCTTATATTCGTGATTTTACACTAATCATACTGGCCGTTGGCCTGTTTATACAAACTACACAAACTAACATAGGTCACATGTATGGATCACACCATTCCTAGAGCTGGCAGTGGGCCGAGCTCAAGCCATGTGAATAAAGGACCCTGATTGCAATGGACACAAACACCTCAATCTCCATAGTATACATATTTTGTCCACATATCAGAAATGCTCATCTACTGGGCCAGACCGTTTGGTGTCAATGGCAAACAAATTGTACTGATGGGGCAATCCTAACCATCCATTTGCACATATCAGTTGGCTATAATCGATGGTGTTATTGCAGTTGGTAGGCCCCACCAACCTGAGCTCTTTTCTCGAAACCAAATAAAAAAGGCCTAAAAACCCAGGCCTAGCCTGTCAACACGCCTCAATTCCTTATTATCTCAATTAAAAAAAAAGGGGGAGAAGAGGAAGCAACTATAGTCGTACCTAAGGAGGGAGAGAGGGAGAGAGCTTGTGTGTGTAAAAAAACAAAAAGAGGTTGGTAGCTACTATAATTGCTTCTCCTCTTTATAGGGCTTCCAATCAACGAGGCCGTTAGGTGCTGTAATGCTTTATCCTCTGTTGGATTCTTTTGTGTTTGTTGTAGGTGGTGTAACAGATGTTATGCTACCCTCTCTACTGTAAGTGGTGTGGTAGCTACGGTAGCTGTTTCCTTCTCTGTTGTAGGGGATGAGGCATTTCTTTATAATTCATTTACAACTTAAGAGAACTTATAAGCATCCAAACAACCTTTAAAATTGTCCCAATGGTGGTTCCCAATTTAAATGCATTGTGAACAAAAATATGCATATTTGATTATTTGATTAAGTGATTGGGGTAGACATTATTGGATGGTTAATAATGAATAATTTATTGGTCTTATTAGAAGTTAATATTATGAATAATTAATTAATCTTGAGACTATGGCTTAAAACTGGATTCCACTGTATAGTCCATTTAATTTGAGTTAATATACACAAGGTGTGTAATTTTAAAGTGCGTGTGAATTAAGCATCACAAGCTCTCGTATCTCTCCCAATGAGTAAGGGACGAAAATCATGTGCAACAACACCTATTGAAAAATGCCTTTAATCTAGGTCCAGTGGAGTTTGGTCGAGGGTCGATCGAAACTCCATGTGATGATCCTAGTCGATGGAGGTTTGATTCTGGTCAACAAAGAGTCTCTGTGATATTTTCGGTCAGTCGAAGATTAGGTCTGGTCGACTGAATGGAATCCGTAAGTTTTAAAAAGTGTGGGTTTTGTTTCTTAATCTTATATGGAAGACTATAATAGGGCTTTTAAATACGATTTGGGTATTGTAGAGAGAGCCTACACGATTTCTAAGATTTTATAAGAGAAAAGCTAGGGTTTTCTTCTTTGTACGTTATTTCATCTCTTCTAACTTTCTGATTATAGTGGATTGTGTGTTGCTTGGTGCCATGGTTTTTTCCCGCAAGGATTTTTCCACGTAAAATCTTTATATTTCTCTGTTATTGCTTGATTTTCGTTTATCTATTCGCGCGTTTAATTCATTCTAAGGTTACTTCCGCACCTAATGTGTGGCAGCTACAGCAACAAGTGATATTAAAGTGTAGGTTTTGCGTTGGGTTGTTTAAATTGAATTTGAGACATGGGTTCGAATGTAAAGTTCAAGACGAAAAAGTTTACAAGTAAAAACAAATTTGAATTATGGATGTTGAAAGTGAAAGTCCTCCTAATTCAGTAAGGGGTGTCGCAAGTGGTCCTTGGTAAAGCGAAACGTCTTAAAACGATAAAAGAGGAAGATTGTGACGATATAGAACAGAAGGCGATTAGCAAAATTTAATTATGCTTGGCCGATAATGTCCTTTATAATGTTATTTATGAGACGATTACTATAGGCTTATGGGTGAGGTTGAAGAGCCTCTACATAACGAAGCCACTCTTCAATCACCTAAATCTGAAGAGACAATTTATACTATGAAGATGGTGGAAGGGTCGGATTTCTCTGAATATATTATTGCCTTCAAAAACCCGTTTGCAAACTGACTAGTGTGGATGTGAAGATTGACGAGGAAGACAAAGCTCTAATGTTGTTGATGTACCTTTCCGATTCCTACGAGAATCTGGTGGATACTTTGTGCCATAGTAGGGATACCTTAGACCTCAATACCATTATCTCTGCCCTTCAATCAAAACAAGAAAGAAATAGCAATGTTGGGGAATGTACTTCTTTAGGGGCACTGGTTGCAATGGGAAGATCGTTTAAACAAGAGAAGGGTAAGTCACAATTGATGTTCAAGTCGAAGGGCAAAGGGAAGTTGAAGTGTTGAAATTCGGTAGGACATGATATATGAAGAATAACTGCACAAGTCCCATGACCCAGAAGGATGAGAAAACAGGCGATTCGCCGAAGGAGGTCAATTCAGTGTAATCCTTCGAGGAGATGAGTGGCTGCAACGTATTGTCTATGTTTAAGGTTGGATACTTGTATAACAAGTGAATTCTGAACACGGAGGCATCATATGATATGTGTCCTCATCGGAGTTAGTATACCTCATATAACGAGTATGATGGTGGCATGATTCTTATGGGCAACGATAACGCCTATAAGATGATTGAAATTGGTTCAATTCGTATACTAATGTTCGATGGGGTGGAGCACACTCTAATAGATGTGAGGAACATTCCTGATTTGAAGAAAAATCTAATATTTGTGGAGCTCTTAATGCACTCGGGTGCAATTTCTCAGGTTATAATGGTGTCTTGAAAGTTTTAAAGATGGCGCTCACCGTAATAAAGGCACAAAGAAGCGCAAATCTTTATAGGATGATTGAGAGCACTGTCTCGGGTGGAGTTATAGCGTTTATAGCTGAATCTATGTTAGCACTTGTGTAGCACGTGCGCCTAGGCCACATGAGCGAGCGCAGTGTAAAGGCACTACTCGATCATGGTTTAATTCTTACTTTTTTTTATTGATGTATGTGAGCATTACATATACAGTAAACAATCAAGATTATCATTTAAAATCAGGAAACATCTTAGTAAAGGACAGCTTGACTATGTATATTCTGATGTGTTGGGGCTATCGCTCGTTGTTTTTTTTAAGGAGGGTTGTCATTTTTTGTTACATTCATTGACGACTTCACCATAAAGATGTTGGTTTATTGTTTAAAATATAAATTTAATATGTTTGTCACCTTCAAATCATGCAAGGTTAAAAAATAGTCAAGGCGAAATGTGAAAGTTCTACAGAGAGTACTTTGAGGGAATTTAATCTGTTTTATAAGAACGGGGGATCATGAAGCATAACATAGTAAGGTATATACTAGAGATCATTGAAAAGTGCCTTTAATCTAGGTCTAGTGGAATTCGGTTGACCGAAACTCCCTGTGATGTTCCTAGTTGACCGATGTTTGATTTCGGTCGACTGAGGTTTAATTCCGGTCGATCGAGAGTCTCTATGATGTTTTTAGTTGATCGAAAGTCATATGGGGTTAACTAAATGAAATGCATAAATTTTAGAAAGTATAGGTTTTATTTTTTAATATTGTACAGAAGTGTATAAGGGGGCTTCTATACACGACTAGAGTATTGTAAAGAGAGCCTACATGATCCTAGGGTTTTATAAGGGAAAAGCTAGGGTTTCCTTATCTTTAAGTTATTTCGTCTCTTGTAACTTTACAATTATAGTAATTCGTTTATTGCTTAGTGTCATTGTTTTTTTTTTTTTTTTTTTATTCAAGGATTTTTTTCACGTAAAATCTCTATGTTTTTATGTGATTGCTCGATTTTCGTTTCTCTATTCACATGTTTGATTATTCTAAGGTTGATTTCGCACCTAATGTGTGGCGGCTACACACAACAACACATGTTTTACTGGAAGCATATTCATGGTGTGTAAATGTTGTGTGTCGACATCACTAAGTTATGTGGGCCACACCATGATGTATGTGTTATATCCACGCTGTCCATCCATTTTGCAGGATCACTTTAGGGCATGGGCTAAAAAATAACACATATCCAAAGCTCAAGTGGAACACACCGCAAACAATAGTGGAGACAATGATGCCTACCATTGAAACCTTCTTAGGGCTCATCATGATATTTATTTGTCATCCAACTTGTTCATAAGATCTAAGAACTTAATGACGGAAAAACAAAAATATCAGCTTGATCCAAAACTTCTTCTATGGCCTCAAGAAGTTTTCAATGATAATGAGAAGTGTTCAATACTCACTACTTTTTGTGATGTGGTTCACTTAAGCTTTGGATCTTACTCAAATTTAGGCACATGCCCTAAAATAATCTTGTAAAATAGATAAATGATGCGGATATAAAACACAACTTAATGACGGGAAAACACAAATATTGGCTTGATCCAAAACTTTTATGGCCCCAAGAAGTTTTCAATGATAAGTGTTCAATACTCACTACTTTCGATGACGTGGTTCACTTAAGCTTTTGATCTTATTCAATTATAGGCACATGCCCTAAAATAATATTGTAAAATGGATGAATGATGCAAATATACACATACATCATAGTAAGTCCCAACATAGGTGGTATGTTGCAATCCACTTCCTTTCTATTTTACTAGCACATAAAACACTCAAGATGATCCATTAATGATGTATACGTGAAATCCATCCGTTCATTGGGTGTGTATGTGCAAGGGTGTGATGTAGAACGTGTCACAGATACGTTCCTAGCATGGTTGGGCCAAAAGAAGATGGACCGTCAATTGATTATAACTTTTGATCCGGGTATCGTTATGGGGCGCACAACCTATCAATCTTTACTAAAACGGGCCATCCGAGGTGAACTAACCCACAAAGTGGGTCGCATCTGTCTGTTTTGTCAGAAAACGTGCGCTTTCCGTTCAAAAACGAATTTTTAGGAAAATTTTACTATTTTTAATAATTCCGATTTTTTATTTTTTATTTTTTATTTTTAGAGTTTTAGATTTTCTTCCCTTTTAGAAATAACTTTTAATCATACTAGGACTCTTATAGAGAGTTTATTTAGAATTTTTATTTTTAGAAATTAGGCATTAGAAGAGTTTTATTAGAATTAGGTTTTTTATTAGAGTTAGAATTTTGCCATTTTTGGTAATTACGAATTTTAATTTATTTTTTCTTTATTAATGGTGTAAGGAGACGCATTAGACGATTATCAATGATTCGTTAATCAATTTCGAATTTATTAGAATTTATTTCTATTTTCTGTTTTCTTTCCTCGTGGATTCGAGAAGTCTCTGTGAGGAGTCCAGAGAAGTTCCGTGGATTCGGAATAGTTATCCTCTTGAGGAAGATGGTGCTCGACCTCACGTCCTTCCCTGCGTCAATTTGGTATCAAAGCGAGGTTTCTCCTCGGATCAATGGCTTTTAACGACGGGTAGGGCAACAATCCCCTGGGTGGTGCTCTAGGGAATTTACCTTTAATGGCGGCAGCTTTCGAAGCAGCGCAACAAGAGAATCGTCAAGCTATGCAAGGGCTGCAGGCTTCCATCGACCGCATGGAAGATCGCATAGCAGAGGCCTTAGGGCAACTCCGTGTTCCTGGTGGTGATCTGCCACCAACAATTGTTGACACTCGTAATCACTCTGATCGCAAAATGGTGTGAACAGTGAACCACAGGATCACTCCTGAGTAGGTGTAATTCAATAACATGATTCCACAATATCCTATACGAGGCAGTGATTGGATGGATCGAGAATTCAAGATGAGGGTCGATCTTCCTAAGTTCAATGGCCAACTTCACATTAAAGATTTTCTTAATTGCCTTTTTGAAGTTGAGCAATTCTTTGAATATATGAAAATCCCTGAAGCAAAGAAGGTTAAGCTTGTGGCCTACAAATTAAAAGGCGGAGTTTCAACTTCGTGGGAATAACTTTAACTCGAGCGTACGAGACAGATGAAAGCACCAATTTGCATGTGGCCGCAGATGAAGTAGTTATTGTACATGCAATTCCTCCCCCGAGATTATAATCAGGTATTATTCCAATAAAACCAAAATTATTATAAGGATAGTCGATCAGTAAAAGGTTATGCAAAAAAAATCCTATTATTGGTCTGCGAGAAACGACCTCATCGAAACAGAATCACGACAGGCCACAAGATTCATCAGTGACAAATATGTGGCCTTTATAGGAATGGAGAACCAACCCAAGACTTCTAAAGTGGAGGGACAATATCTCATAACTAAACAAGCCTTTGTTAAACAATATGAGGAAACATGAAATATATATCCATTAGTTGAAAAGAAAAAATATGTGGAGCCTGTGAATATTCTAGAGGATTTGGAACCAGTATCACAGGAGTTTAAGGGGGTTGTGCTCGATGAACTCCCTAATAAATTACCTCACATACGAGATATACAAAATTAAGTTGATCTCGTCTTCGGGGCAAGTCCGCCTAATTGCCCCCATTATCAGAAAGAATATGAGATCTTAAAGGCAGATGTGAAGGAACTGATCAATATTAGTCAAGTCAAGAAAAGCATGAGTACATGTATTGTGTCAACTCAAGAGCTTAATAGCAAGTACAAAAAAAGGGTTAATGAACATCGACGTCAGAAGTTATCTTAGACTCATGTGCCAAGTCTCTTGAGAAACTCGAGGATGAGTTTTTTTCAAGTGGAGGGGTCTAATGTAAAATGTGTCACAGATACGTTCCTAGCATGGTTGGGCCAAAAGAAGATGGATCGTAAATTGACCATAACTTTTTATCTGGGTATCGTTACAGGGCGCACAACCTATCAATCTTAACTAAAGCGGGCCATCTGAGGTGAACCGACCCACTATGTGGGTCACATCTGTCCGTTTCCTCAGAAAATGCGCGCCTTCAGCTCAAAAATGAATTTTTAGGAATATTTTACTATTTTTAGTAATTTCAATTTTTTATTTTTTTATTTTTAGAGTTTTAGATTTTCTTCCCTTTTAGAAATAACTTTTAATTATACAAGGACTCTTCTAAAGAAAGTTTATTTGGAATTTTTCTTTTTAGAAATTAGGCATTAGAAGAGTTTTATTAGAATTGGGATTTTTATTAGAGTTGGAATTTTGCCATTTTTGGTAATTACGAATTTTAGTTTATTTTTTCTTTATTAATGGTGTAAGGAGACGCATTAGATGATTATCAATGATTCATTAATCAATTTCGAATTTATTAGAATTTATTTTTATTTTCTGTTTTCTTTCCTCGTTGATTCGAGAAGTCTCTGTGAGGAGTCCAGAGAAGTTCCGTGGATTCAGAATAGTTATCCTCTTGAGGAAGATGGTGCTCGACCTCACGTCCTTCTCTGCGTCAGGGTGCGTACAAAATATCTGGCTAATAAAAAGTTTGGTTGGGCTGTACCAAAGGAAATAATTTATTTGTGCCCACAAGATGTTGTTGGTATGGGTTTTAAAACTGAGGTAGGTCGAAAGTTCCAAGTGACCCCACTGCACGAAATAGTGGGGAGAATGATATCCACCATTAAAACCTTCTTGGTGCCCACAGTCATGTTTATTTGTCATCTATCCTGTTCATAAGATCACACGTATATGAATGAAAGAAAACATTAACATCAACTTCATCTAAAACTTATGTAAAGAAAATATTAATATCAGCTTCTTCTAAAACTTATGTGGCCCCCACCAAGTTATCAACCGTAAGCATTAAATTTCACTTTTGTTCCTTTGGTGTGGTCCAGTTGAGCTTTGAATCTTTCTAATTTTCGAGCTCATGCCCTAAAATGAGCTAGACATGTAGATGGACGGTGTAGATAAAATACATACATTATGGTGGGGCCCACGGAGCTTGGACACCAAAAATCTGGCTGGTGCTGACATCATCGCCAACCGCGTCCTGCTGATTCTCTTTTTTCATCATCCTTCCTTTGACATGAGTGTGAATCTGCCTGATTTATGGGGGAGGGAATCAGATGCGGATTGCATCCTACCCTGCCAGTCTCCAACTGGGAACAGGCAGCAACTTAGCCACCATGATGTATGGGTCTAATCCACACAGTCCATCTATTTTTTTTCATATCATTTTAGAGGATATGCCCAAAAACAAGGAAGATCTAAGGCTCGAGTGGACCACACCACAGGAAGCAGCGATGATAATGATTCTCACCGTTGAAACTTTTCTAGAGCCCACCGTGATGTTTATTTTCCATCCAACCTATTCATAAAGTTACATAGACCTGGATTAAGAGAAAACATAAATATCAGCTCCATCCAAAACTTCTGTGACCTCCAAGAAGTTTTCAACGGTGAGAGTTTAAATCTCACTTGTGTAGTCCACTTGAGCCTTGGATCTGCTTAATTGTTGGGCTTATACACCAAAATGATGAGAAAAAAATGGATGAATGGTGTGGATAAGATACATACATCACGATGGCGACTCAAACCTGCTGCTTGTTCCTAGCTGGAGACGAGCAGAGTAGGACGCAATCCATGTCGAGGGAATCTTAATGGTGGCCTCCCATAATCACTGACTTAGGCATCTTCCACGTGCAACGAGTTGGCATGTGTACCTAGATTCAACTCTTTAGTCTCTCCCCGCGAGAGTCTCGCTAGCATTTTAAGAAATCTGAGGCGATTCACACGAAGCTAGATTCGTGAGGCGATCTTCAGCACACGTGGCACACGTTTCCAAGATAAATGCCGTTCATCAGGTGGCGTTTCGGCAAACATGTCGTGGCCCTGGAAATAGGGTTGATCCACTTAATATGTGGCCTTAAATAACTAAGTGATTATAGACCGTTGGCTTCCTTTTTTCCTGAGAGTATTTATCCTGTGCGACTAGTAAGCTTGTCCATCCACCATTATCGTTGTTTCCTGCAAAAACCAATAATGGATAATTACGTGTGATCTATACAACGAATTCACATGGTGTATTTGAAGATATGCAGACATTTACGGAGAAGAATTCTCGATAATTACAGTTGCAGCATATCAGATAGTGTCATGTATTGCTTGAGCGGCCGATGAAGAAGCAATCATGTCAAAATGGTTATGGAATAAGTGACAACGGAAAAGGATAAGCTCAAAGCGGTGGCAAACAATTATGATAACCGACAAGTAGAATATAGATGGGTAAATTAAAACTATAAATAGAATAGAATATAATAATTAAATCATCTCATACTAACCCAAACAAATCAAATATATCTTTTCAATTAGCTTTTGAATTATTAATCAAATTAAATTTCGTAATGTAATTATTTACTTATCATGTCAAACAAATTATATTTTTTAGTGTAATCTTTACTTTTTAACATGTTGTTTACATTTCGTGGTATAATCTATAGAATTTACCAAGTAGCTAGTAATATTTAGCTTCAATTTGAATCTATGCTCATGCTCTGGATTCAGTTACTCAATTAGAAGGTTATTTTACAGCTGATCTTCGCAACAATAAAAATTTATTCTTTATTTTTATTTATCTTTATTGAAAAGTCCTTTTATATGGAAGGCACAGGTGCAACCCATCGAGGACGAAATCTACCCTCTGAATATTAGCTGATCTGATTTTACACGTTGAGCGAGTGGCTGAACAAGCAAAAGATTTCACTCAATTCTGGCACACCCACACATCTAGTGCCGAAAACAACGAGCTAACCTGCCCGATGTCAGGGGCATGTCATGCCCTACAATGGACATCATCTGCTCTACTCTAAGGAACCCAAAGTGCCACATGTGTGCAGTAAAAGGCAGAGTAAACGGCTCTAGTACATGCCAGGTGGGCCATACTTGGAAGAGGGAAGTAGTAAAACTATGATACTCTAGAAGAATGCGATGCTTGATACACATTCATTAAGAGCCTGTTGACGTGGCATGCCAACGACTCAAATTAAACCACTTGAATGTGGGACGCGGATTTCCTGCGAAAAGGCTTTCGGAAGTTCATGCACTGGGAACGCAGGTGAGACCCACTGTGATGTTTGTGAGAAATCCTTTCCGTCCATTCGTTTTTTAAGTTCATTTTAAGACATGAGGCCAAAATTGAACTGTATCCAATGCTCAAGTGGGCCGAAAACATTATTATCACATTCACAGTTAAAATATTCGTGGGGTCACAGAAGTTTTAAATCATGCTAATATTTGTGTTTTCAGTTCATACCAGTAGGGATGACGTTATTACAGTATGGATGACATGTAAACATCATTGTTGAAACCTCCAACGGTAGGAATTTCCCTAACTACCTTTTCCTTTACTACAGCCCACTTGAGTCTTGGATCCTGCTTACTTTTAGTATAATCCCCTAAAATGAGCTACCAAAATGGACGGAGTGAATTCCTGACAAACATCACGGTGGGCCCTACTAAGCTTCCTGGGAAAAGCTTTAGCAGGAAATCCGCGTCCTCGAATGTTGGCCGCAACTTGGATGAACAATAAGACAAAAATCTTACTTATTCGACTGCCAAGCTGCCTGATTAGTGGACAATTAACAAAAGGTGGAAATGATAAATATCCAATGGCCAGTATTCAGCTAAGTTAGATTTATTTAATTACTATGGTATTCGGATGGTGATCCATTCTAAGTGGATCCTTTAATTTAGACGGTGCAAATAGAGTCAAAGAATGCCATGTGTATATATGTATATGTAGGTGACGGCATATATGTATATGTAGGTGACCGCATATTAAGCAACACTGGCAGAGCAACGAACGAAAATCACCAACTGGGCGCTTCTAGAGGGAGCGGATTAAGTGTTACCTGTGTAACACCTCAGCGGGTGTTAGTAGTGTGTTACCCTTATCGTGGGGCCACATTTATGATAGGTTGTATATCCACTCCATGAATACGTTTATGCAACACATTTTAGGATGTGGTTTCGAAAATTAAGCAGATCCAAATCTCGAGTTGCCCACAACACAGGAAACAGTCTGGATTGAGTACCTCACCATTAAATTCTAAAAGGCTTGTCTTAAGGTTTTGGTCATGTTTATTTTCCATCCAAACTGTTGATAATGTCAAGAAAACATAGATTATGGGAAATACAAAGGTTAGCTTGATACAAAATATTTGTGGCCAGCAAAAAGCTTGTAATTTGTCATTATTTCTAGTGGTATGCTCCACTTGAGATTTGGATGTTCTTAAGTTTTGGCATCTCATTCATAAAAAAAAATGTACGAACGGATTGGATATATACAAAATATATCAAAGTGGGCCACACCAGGTTGGGGGAAACACCCCAGCGTGTTACTCGGGTAACAGTTAATCCACTTCCTTGTGGGGAAGCGGATTGCATACTGACATTGACAGTAGTGACTTGCTGCTGGACGGAAGCAGATTGCGTGGTGTGGCATGCATCGATGACCTTCGTGGTATGTTGACGTCACCAAGTTTTGTTAGTCTCATCATGATATATGTGTTATATCCAAGCCGTCCGTTCATCTCGTGAGATCGTTTTAAGGCTTGAGCCCAAAAATGAGATCATGAGATCAAGTGGACTACATCATACAAAAGAAAAAAGAAAAAGTGGAGGATTGAACATAACTTAGGGTGACATAGAAGTTTTAGATCAATATGATATTTATCTTTTCTTTTCTCTTTGTTCAGTTCCATGTAACCTTTTGAAATGGTTGGAGGGTTAATAAACATTATAGTAAGCCTTATGGAGATTTCAATGATAGGGTTCATCGTCATTGCTGCTTTTTATGGTGTGGTCTATTTGAACTTTCAATCCGGTCCACTCATTTTCTTTGTAGTTATTTATTTATACGTGAAGATGCTAACTTCTTGCTAATATGATTTTTACGTGACACAAAACCCAATAACTTATAATAGTATTCGTTCGATATAAACTATTTTATTGTGATGTGGTTAATGTGATTAGTGGATGTTGATCATGTTTTTAACTATAACATTACATGAAATTTCGAAGTTAATGGATGGAATAGATTCCACACATATGCAATAGAGGACCCCACAGATGGTGCCATGTGTTAATGATCGAGGTTGTCATGTATTAAGAGTCGAAGTTATCGTGGTTGATGTTGTTGTGTGTTAAGGGCCGAGTTTGTCGAGTCGAGGTTATCATGTGTTAAGGATTGAGGTTGTCATGCATTCATAAAAAAAGAATATTTTTTTTTTTTTAAAGGACCAAAGGCTACATATTAGATCCGAAAAGAAAATAGCTACGGTTTTAGTATGTAGTCATTGGTACCGTAGTCATTGTTTTTTCAAGGTTGAGGTTGTCATGTGTTAAGGGTCGAGGTTGTCATGCATTCACTATCAAAATGGAACAAAGACTACGGAATCGATTCCTAGTCGTTGGTAGCATAGTCATTGCTTTTTCAGTGTTGAGGTTCTCATGTGTTAAGGGTTAATGTCGTTTTACATTCACTACAAAAATGGATCAAATGCTACGAACTACATCTGTAGTGTAATAATGTTTTAATCCATAGATATTGGTAATGTAGTCATTGCATTTAAAGGGTCGAGGTTATCACATGTTAAGGGTCTAGGTTACTGTGTGTCAACATTGACTTGTAACACATGACAACCTATACCGTTGAAGCATGACAACCATGACTCAAGCCCTTAACATATGATAACCTATACTCTTAACATATGACAACTTCGACCCAAACCCTTAACAAGTAATAACCTAGATCCTTAACATGTAATAACCTAAACCCTTAACGCATGACAACCTAGATTTAAATCATTAACACATGACAACCTAAACACTTAACACAGATAACTCATACCCTTAACATATAACAACCACTTCAACCAAGTTAATACATTACAGAATTCAAAATTTATCTCCTTCATTATCTTCCACATGACAATTACAACAATTCTCACATGTCTTAAATCCCTTTCGACAATCGCTTCTCCCCACGAGAATAACAATCACGGTCATCTCTCTCTATCTACAACCAAAAGTGGTGTCCATTTCTAAGAAAATATTATTCTACAAAAAATAAAAGAACTATTTAAAATGTATTTCACGCATCAGTGCCTCTATCTCCAAGAAATGTGGTTGTCGGAGTAAAAATAAAACTTTTGTAGGGCCTTATAAATTATTGGCGATGCCCATACGTCGGAGAAATTAATAACGATGAACCTACACTAAAAAATGCAGTTGAAATGGGTGATGTTGGTTTCCTATAAGACATGTTTAAAAATAAAGAAGAATCTTAAGAAAAACAACAAAGAAAGAAGGAAAAATAAAAAGAAAAAGAAGAAGCTCTGGACCAAGTTCCAAAGCAAGTATATTTTCGTCCTCTAAATTTTTAAAAACTGATAAAAAAGTCAACTAAAGAATACATTTGAAAGAATAATTTTCCATATCATTTCGCAATACTACGAGACTAGTACAATCAAAATCACATGTACATATTTTATCTAACCTCATTTATTAATTTTTCAAACTCATTTTAGGGCATGAATCCAAAAGCAAAGTAAATTCAAATATAATATGAAATACACCATAAGAAACTATAATGACTAAACACCCACTATTGAAAACTGCTTATGCCACAACTTTTAAATCAAGTTGATATTTGTGCTTGCCCCACAAAAGTTTTAAGTCAAGTTGATATTTAGTGCTTTCCCCTCATTCAAGCCTGTGTTACCTAATAACAGGTTTGATGGCACCACTACTTTCATATGGTGTGACCCACTTGAGATTTAGATCTACCAAATTTTAGGTTTATGTCTACCACGAAGGTAAAACATACACAATGTTACACGCCACATTGCCTTTAGCAGCCACTTCACCATTGACATGTTAGTATGCAATCTATCCCATTTGTGTACTGGTAAATGTTGTGGGGACCTACCATGATGTGTCTTATTCATTATGTCAATCCATTTTACCTAAAGCTTAAGCTTGAAACTTGTTGGGCTCATAGTAATGTTTATTTGTCATTCAACTTGTCCATAATGTCATATAGACATGAACAAAAGGAAAACATAAATATAGCTTGATTCAAGACTTCCATAGCACCCAAGAAATTTTCAATGATAGGAATTCAATTCTCACTATTTAATGTGAAGTAGTCCACTTGAGTGATAGATATGCTTCAATTTAAACTCATATTTAGAGCTATACATGAGTTGAATCATGTCGAGTTTGGCACAACTCGACTTGGCTCAACCACTAGCTGACCTCAACTCAAACTCGGCTCGGCTTGGTCCTTGAGCTTGACTGGCCAGCTTGACTCGGTTCGATCAATAGCTCAGGCTAGTTTGACCCAAGATTGAGCCTGTGCGATATTTTCACAAACATATGGAGTGCACCTTCAATTTCTCACAGTATGTAAAAAAGTAGCAACAGTCTACGCATATTTTATCAAACACTCAGTAAGCAACATCAAAATCAAGATACAAAGGTATTTGTTTCATATCCATACTTTCCTCGTCTCCAGTCGAAATTCGTTGAGTCATTTCATCAAACACTTGGTGAGCAACATCAATATCAAAATAATTGAGTCACCGAACTGGTTTGATTCGAGTTGGGGTTCGATACGAGTCGAGTTGAGCTCGAGCAAGCTCGAACTCGGTTGTAACACATGACAACCTATACCGTTGAAGCATGACAACCATGACTCAAGCCTTTAACATATGATAACCTATAATCTTAACATATGACAACTTCGACCCAAACCCTTAACACGTAATAACTTAGACCCTTAACACGTAATAACCTAAACCCTTAACGCATGACAACCTAAATTTAAATTATTAACACATGACAACCTAGACACTTAACACAGATAACTCATACCCTTAACATATAACAACCACTTCAACCAAGTTAATACATTACAGAATTCAAATTTTATCTCCTTGATTATCTTCCACATGACAGTTACAACAATTCTCACATGTCTTAAATCCTTTTCGACAATCGCTTCTCCCCACGATAATAACAATCACGGTCATCTCTCTCTATCTACAATCGAAAGTGGTTTCCATCTCTTAGAAAATATTATTCTATAAAAAAATAAAAGAAATATTTAAAATGTATTTCACGCATCAGTGGCCTCTATCTCCAAGAAATGTGGTCATCGGAGTAAAAATAAAACTTTCGTAGGGCCTTATAAATTGTTGGCAATGCCCATACGTCGGAGAAGTTAATAACGATGAACCTACACTAAAAAATGCAGTTGAAATGGGTGATGGTGGTTTCTTATAAGACATGTTTAAAAATAAAGAAGAATCTTAAGAAAAACAACAGAGAAAAAAAGAAAAAGAAAAAGAAAAAGAAGAAGCTCTGGACCAAGTTCCAAAGCAGAGATATTTTCGTCCTCTAAATGTTCAAAAACTAATAAAAAAGTCAACTAAAGAATACATTTGAAAGAATAATTTTTCATATCATTTCGCAATACCACGAGACTAGCATAATCAAAATCACATGTATATATTTTATCTAACCTCATCCATTAATTTTTCAAACTCATTTTAGGGCATGAATCCAAAAGCAAAGTAAATTCAAATATAATATGAAATACACCATAAGAAACTATAATGACTAAACACCTACTATTGAAAACTGCTTATGCCACAACTTTTAAATCAAGTTGATATTTGTATTTGCCCCACAAAAGTTTTAAGTCAAGTTGATATTTAGTGCTTTCCCCTCATTCAAGCCTGTGTTACCTAATAACAGGTTTGATGGCACCACTACTTTCATATGGTGTGGCCCACTTGAGATTTAGATCTACTAAATTTTAGGTTTATGTCTACCACGAAGATAAAACACACACAATGTTACACGCCACATTACCTTTAGCAGCCACTTCACCATTGACATGTCAGTATGCAATCTATCTCATTTGTGTACTGGTAAACGTTGTGGGGACCTACCATTATTTGTCTTATTCATTATGTCAATCCATTTTACCTAAAGCTTAAGCTTGAAACTTGCTAAGCTCATAATAATGTTTATTTGTCATTCAACTAGTCCATAATGTCACATAAACATGAACAAAAGGAAAACATAAATACAGCTTGATTCAAGACTTCCACAGCACCCAGGAATTTTTCAATGATAGGAATTCAATTCTCACTATTTAATGTGAAGTGGTCCACTTGAGCGATAGATATGCTTCAATTTAAACTTATAGTTAAAGCTATATATGAGTTGAATCGTGTCAAGTTTGGCACAACTCAACTTGGCTCGGCCACTAGCTGACCTCAGCTCGAACTCGGCTCGGCTTAGTCCTTGAGCCTAACTGGCCAACTCGACTCAGTTTGGTCAATAGCTCAGGCTAGTTTGACCCAAGATTGAGCCCGTGCGATATTTTCACAAACATATGGAGTGCACCTTCAATTTCTCACAGTATGTAAAAAAGTAGCAACAGTCTATGCATATTTTATCAAACACTCAGTAAGTAACATCAAAATCAAGATACAAAGGTATTTGTTTCATATCCATACTTTCCTCACCTCTAGCTGAAATTCGTTGAGTCATTTCACCGAACACTTGGTGAGCAACATCAATATCAAAATAATCGAGTCACCGAACTGGTTTGATTTGAGTTGGGGTTCGATATGAGTTGAGTTGAGCGCGAGCAAGCTCGACCTCGGCTCAAAATTTTTTCGAGCTCAAAAATTCAACTCGACTCAGCTTGAACTCATTTTTGAATTGAGTGGAATCGAGCTTTTTTGAGTTGAGTTGAGCGAGCTAACAAATCTAACTTTGTTTTAGTACAGCTCTACTCATATTCTTATATAAATTGAAAAAATGGATGGACATCATGGATAAAATATATTAAAGGTAGTCTCACGTGCACAGATCATTGTCCAATGCCCATGACGAAGTGGACCAGCACGACTTTCAACAAGAGCATCTTAGTAAACGAGTGACATAGCCGGAAATGCTAGCACTAGCCCTTCTCCAACGGGAATCACGTGTGAAAGACTTTCGCAGTAACTTCCCGCGACAAAGTTAAGTGGTCCACCATAATTGTTGTGAGAAATTTATCCATACATACGAGCTAAAAATGGCACATCACAAGAATAATGAAAATTGAATATGTACCGTTGAAATATTTATTATAGGGTTACAAAAGTTTTGGATAAGGCTAGTATTTTTGGATTTTTAGTTCATTCTAGTTAGGAATGACCTTTTAAACGACATGAATATATGAATGCCATATAAACACCACGGTTTGACCTAAAGGTGTTTCAACGGTAGAGATTTCCTAGTCACTTTTTTCTATTGTGGGTTACTTGATTATTGGATGTGCCTAATTTTTGGGTCCACGTCCTAACATGATCTGAAAAAACGGATGGACGGGGGTGGATTTCTAACAAACATCACGGTGGGCCCCACATAGCTTTTCGTCGCAAGAAGTTCTCGGTCTCCCCTCGCGCGACTCGTATCAAAATATCTATCGCACGTAAATTATAAAATTATCTTTTGCCTCCGCCTCGCTCGCTGCAGGAAAGAAAAGACCCAAATCCCTTCGTCAGTCGTCGAAGAAGCAGAAGACGAAGAACAAGAAAAAGAAAAAAAAACATGTTTGCAGGACTACCATTCTGATGGTTACGCACGCCTGCAAGCTCAGTCTCCCGCAGGCCCACCCAACTTCGGTGGTCTCGTCCCTCCTCTTCGAGCCCACCTCCAATTCTCTAGCACTCATGTGCACCGATTCTTCCGTACTCCTCCACCATCCGATCTCCCTCTCCTCCCCGCCCTCTCCCTCCCCGTCTCCATCTTCCATTCTCATCCCTCCTCCCTCCACGTCAGCATCCTTCCTCCGGCTCCACCCGTCCCCTGACCCCGCCGCGGCCCGTGTCGTCTTCCTCGCTGCTGGGCCCCACCGCTCCTCCGTCCTCCTCCGCGCTTGGATCCTCCGCAGGACTGAGGGTTTTGCCCATGCCCAGCTCAATATCAAGAACGGCAATGGGAAATCAGGCGCTTCCGGGGCCATCCTCGATCTCAGCCATGGGTTCTCGATCAAGGTAGCAGGGTCCATCAATGTCGTCGTCGTCTATTCCGCTTCTGCTGGAAAGATTTGGGTCCTCTCCGCGAGGCTGGTTGATTGGGAGGATGGCCGGACGGGTGTCGATTTGATGAAGTGCGGGGTTATCGAATGCACGGTCCCGATTTGTTCGGTTTTTGCTTCGGCGGGGTTCTTGTTTTTGGGGCAGGAGAACGGGGTCCGGGTTTTCCCGCTGAGGCCAATTGTGAAAGGGCGGCTTAGTAGGAAAGAGAGGGACTTGGTGAGGAGAAGAGTGAAGGAGGATTTGAACGGCGGATTGTTGAAGAATCGGGTGAAGAATTTGAAGAATGGGGTGATCCAGGCAGTTAGTGGAAATTCAGTAATTTATAGGAAAAATGCAGGTATTTGTTGCAATGGTGATTTAGAAGGGGTACTGGAGGATCCGTCAGATGGTTCTGAAGGAAAGGCTGAGGCGGATTATGTTTCAGGTGAGTTTGTGAAGTACATTTTAAGGAATCAATATCCACACCCACCTGATTGATTCATGCACCAGGTTTTGTTGGGATTGAAACAGTAAAAAAGGGCACTGTTTCAATCACCAAAAGTAGAAAATGGGTGTGCAAATCAATTGGGGTGGCTGTAGATAGTATCTCTCTTGTGGCAATTACACTCCATTTTGAAAGTAAGTTCTCTTTTGGCACTAATCAATCCAAAAAAGGAAAAAAAAGAAACTCTTTTGATACTTGATTTGTGCTAGAGATTATTAACTGTTTCAGTGAAATCTGTATCCGTGATTTTGGTTTTTTCCATTTCGATGAAAATTCTTGAGGTTCTATTTCAATGCTACAAGTTCCAACTGAGTTTGTGTTGGTGACTTATATCTCCTAGTCTTTAATATGGAGCTGAGCTTGAGCGAGTGTTGTAAAAGAAGTGGTCGAGTTGATTGGAGTGGGAAGCTTTGCCTAGGCCCGTGGATGTTGGTTTACCACCTAGTCGGTGGTTGACTAGGACTTTATAAGCTCAGGTTATAAAGAATGAAAGATGATGACTAATCTAACCCCTGAATAGCATCCATACAGGAATGAACTCTATTTATGGCTTCAGACTCGTGAATTGTGATGGTTGGATTTGTATGGAATATAAGAATTTTGATGATTGAATGGTCTGTGCTCTACTCGTTGGGTGTTTGCCTATGCTATTTCCTGCATTTTGACTACATTGGAGCTGGAGGAGTTGGATGTGGGGATCTACATTATTGCAGTAGGTAAAACTTGGAGCAGTAGGATTTTTTGGAGTTGAGAAGGATCCTATGTATTCACTCTTTCTGTGAGTTACTTTAGTGCTGATATTGCTTCAACTTCCCATTGGCTACTTTGGTATGTCTGGACTCCTTTTGGGTTGCTACCGCATGCTACTCTCTGCAAAATCCTCATTTGTTATCATCTTGAGAGGACATGGTTTCCTAATAGACTTGTTTTTAGTTAGTTCAACGGAAGAAATCATTTGTTTTGTCCTTTCATGCACATGGTGTGAAGCCTCTTCCCAGATTTGTTTAGAGTGATGATGTGGGTAATGATTGCTTCCATATTGGATCCCTTGGAAGCTTGGTTGTGTGGTACTTTTTTGGCAATTTACTGATTGCCTTGGAGCTTATGCAGTAAGCTCTTTTGTGGGCTTTGTGGAAGTAGCAAAGCAACATGATTTGAAGGGTAGGTGATTCTTCTGCAGATGATTACTGGATTGTTGATAAGGGTTCTTAACTTGTTACCCTTGGTTAGGCAAGAAGTATTCTTCTTACGTAAAGATGATTTTTGGAGGAATTGGAAAAAGGTCAGGGCCATGGGATCAAGTTCGTAGCTTGATGGTAGGCAGTCGGCGCCTCAACATTAAGACAAGCCTAACTTACTACTAAACAAAAGCAGATGTCATGGCCATGCCAATTAAGTCAAGGTGGATAAAATTTTAGCATATTGAAGCTACCTCCAGAAAGTTCCTTGCTCATCGGAGTCCAAAATCTAATGGGGGTGGAGTGTCTCTTGGATCAGGGTTAGCTTTTCTGTTTTCTATTGGCATAGGGAACTCGAATAAGGTGTAGGTGCTCATGCTTCATGTTTTGCAGATGTCATGGAACCTTGCAAGTCCTCCCATTATAAAGGGGACTCCCTCAACGCAGTCAAATAGATGGGCACAGGCAATTGGTAAAAGTTGTGGTTAGATGATCCAGTATAAGACAACAGAACTTAAATGTGGATTTGTATACTCCTTTTTGTGTTGCTCTTTTTGGCTATGGTGTCAACTTCTAAGCTAAAGATGGGGTTGTTAGATTAACATTGGTTATGTGGATCACCTTTCTTTGTAATTCTTGAGCGAAGGTGCTTTAAATTCTCTCTTGCCTTTTCTGTTTTTGTGCTATTCCTTGGACTCTCATTTCAGTGAATTTTTGTTACAATAAAAGCGCCATATTAGTTTGTTTGCAGATGACTTAAACTTCTCATTTCGAGCTCTTTTTAAAAAAATAATAATTTTAATAGCTATTTTTATGCATATATTTCGTTTTTGTATTGGTTATTCTTTCCATTATGCTTGCCACTCATCCAAATTTATATGTGGTGAGTAATATTGATTTTGTAACCCTTGTATGGATACCCTAATGTAATCTATTTTTTCTGATTGGACCCTCATTCACCTTTTGCATAATGGATTCACACAGTCACCCTCTTCTGCTTGAATTCAATCTTATTTTTCACCCATCCTCAAATCAATGTATTATGGTCATTTACAAGAAAATCACTCACTTTCAACACCTTTCACTCTACCTTGGTGACTATTTCCAGTGGCGTGTATGATCCCTTGCACACCTGTTTCCGCAAGCTAGAAACATGGATAATTACTCCTTACTAATCTAGGTAGCTTCCAATGAGTCAATGTTGAAGAATGTTCCTAGAGTCATCCAGGTGAGGGAAGTATATGTCCTGATGTGTCAAGATGTGAATAGTTTCTTGATTCATGCATTTTGTACACGTAGGCCCATGGTTTAGGAGTCTAGTCCATTGATCATATGTGCCTCAGGGTGATGTGCATATCCCAGAAATCTTTCAGATTGGATGTGCATACCATACCCCACAGTTAGAAACATGGATAATGACTATTTCTAGTGGCGTGCATTATCCTTTGCACACCTGCTTCCTCAGGCTAGAAACATGGATAATGACTCCTTACTAATCTAGGTAGTTTCCAATGATTCAATGTTCAAAAATGCTCCTAGAGTCATCCAGGTGAGGGAAGTATATGTCCTGATGTGTCAAGATGTGAATAATTTCTTGATTCAGGCATTTTGTACACGGTAGGCCCATGGTTTGGGAGTATAGTTTGTTGATCATATGTGCCACAGGGTCGATGTTCATATCCCAAAAATCTTGTAGATTGGATGTGCATACCTCACAGTTAATTTTTTCTTAATTCCACCTAGTAGCAGTTGCAACTACTGGTCCCTAGCTTGGATAAAGGACGGTTGATGTTAGCTGGGCAGCCAATCATCAAACTTTTGCCAAGCTACCATGAGGATGAATCATTGTTTAGAATATTCAGCAGAGCAGGATGCTTAATGCTAACCCCAAATAGCTGAAACAAAGCTATGATGATGATAATTTTTCTTAACTGTCCATCTGCACTCCACTGATTGAAAAGCAAGGATCTTCCCAACTGGAATATGTTTGGGCCATCTCCCATTGGTGGCAAACCCCATCAGATCAACAGGTCCAGGTCATACCATGGGACTACCTGTATCTGCCGTGGTTATGGTACACTTTACATGTCTTGGTCCATCAGGACCCGTAATTCCTACATCCATGTAGGCTGACTGGAGTATCCTTCTCTTTTTCTGATTGGCAGGTGATGCCCTTGTTTCCATTGTGATGGTATGTTTGTGCATTTTTGCATTTTATGTGAAGAAAATACTTGCTTTTGTTGGTATGTTCTTTTCCTGTGTTGCTTCGGCTAGCAGGCCTTTAATAAATTTCCATTACTCTTTAAAAAAAAGAAGAAAATACTTGCTTTTGTTTCATTATTTTACTTGCTTTCTAAATTTCCATCAATTTTGCATCCAATGTTACCTCACTGACCTACATTTCTGAAAAAAAAAAAAGAACATTCTTTGGCCTTAGCAAGCTCTTTGAAACTTTGCATAATGGGATTGGCTAGTAGATCCGTTGATTGTGCCTTACAATTTTATTCGCAGCTAAGCATAAGACTGTGAAACTGAGGCAGGACTCAGGTGAGCTTGGCTCATTATTCGTGGCATTCAAGGTCCTGGAGGTCGAAAGGTCAAAAAGTAAGCCAGCAGTACCGGCATCTCTAAAAGCTGTTTCAATCCATGCTCTTTCCCGGCAAAGGTTTCTAATCCTGGACTCGGTTGGTGATGTTCACCTCTTGAGCCTGAACAATATTTTCCTTGGATCAGAACTCACCAAGCACAGTTCAACACCCTTCAAAGGTTGTCACATGAGGCGTTTGGAGTGTACCATGAAAGTGCAGATGCTAGCTGTTCTTCCCGATATTTCTACGAGTATGCTACCTTTTATTCCCAAGGAATGCTACTTGCACATCTGCAAGCACCAAACAAAAGCATTTCACGTGCCAAAGTGGCATGCATGTTTGAAAACCTTTCTGTTCATCAGGTATGCCTCACAGTGAATGCACCTGGTTCAGAAATAGGCTCCACTCAGTAGGTGGGCTACACATGTATGTTGAATGTGGACTGTTGTCTGTCCTTTTCTAACTCTCCACCTTTCGCTTACATGTGGCCCACTGGCAGTTCCTTGATGAGTGTGCACTTGTATGCCACTTTGGTATGGGTCACATCTGTTTGGCATTTGCAGCGGAATCTGCAAGTAGATGTGTCTTCATATCTGCTGTGATTCTGTGAGACTGCCGAGCTGGTTTTAGTTTTAAATGCTGTTTTCCATCATGTTGCAGGAACACAAACTGTGTGGCTGTCAGATGGATGCCATTCAGTGCACATGACATCGGTAGCTGATATGGATGCTGCTACTGTTGGTGAGAGTGATAAAAAAGAGGAAAAGCTAATGCAAATCTCAGGTTTTTCACATACTCATGTTATGATGATTAAGTAAATTTAATAGATATATACATGATGAAATCTTAATTGTGAGCAGCGCCTCAATTTCCTAAATTGTAGTGCTGCACCTGAATTTGACTAATGGCCATTAGTCCTTGATCTTGATCTGGATGGATCGTTGGGCGACCTCCACTGTGGATGAGCCATCGTGTGGACTCGATAATCATACTGCTGCCATTCAATTGGACCTTTACATTCAGTTATGTTCCACTGTCAGTGATATTCTTTTCTACTGTGCATTTGTGGGTCACTGGTTGGATGGTTAAAATCACATGGTTGATGAAGTTTCTGCTGTTGCGGATCCAATGCAGGACCTGGTCCGAACTGTGGACTGTTGCTTTGCGTATCCAATTTGAGTGCCAATTCATATATAAAGAAAAAAGGGTATCCATCAAATAATGAGTCCAATTTGACTGTACTGGGTGATTAATTAGGTGTTCCGTGCTTTATTTAAAAGAAGGCATGCTGCTTACAGGTTAATTACAACTATGAACATGTTTCATGTTAAAAATTGAAGGGAATAACCACTGATGAAGCTCCTTGTTCCTGACCTCATTGTTATTATATATCTATTTACTTTTGTTTCTAATCTAAAGGTTTTAAATCAGTCAGACTAAAACAGAGTATATGGAACACAATTTTCATAACAATAGTTGTGGAAATGAAGAATTAGATAAGATTGCTGACCAAGAAGCACTTGAAAATGATCATTTTCAATATCTTGTATCAATAATTCATGAGAGCAGAGAGATTGAGAAGGATGTTGCTCATAAAATTAGTGCTAGGTGGATGAACTAGAGATTTGGCTTTGGAGTTTTATGTGATCACCGCATACCAATCAAACCGAAGGGGAAATTTTGTAGGATAGTTATAAGACCAGCCATGCTTGATGGGACAGTGTGTTAGGCTGTCAAGGAATAACATGCTAATAGGATGTGTAGTTGAAATGAGGATGTTGAGATGGATGAGTGACCAGACGTGGAAGGATAGAATTAGAAATGAATACGTCCAAGGGAACTTGGGAGTATCACCAATAGGTAATAAGATGAGGGAAAATAGACTTACATGGTTTGACCATGTGCAATGGAGGCAGGAACTACACTAGTTAGGGGTGAGTTAGTTGAAGCAAAAGGCTCTGAAAGGTAAGGGGAAGGCCCAAAAGGACATGGATGGAAGAACCAAGAAATGATTTGATGACATGTGGTTTAACCGAGGATGTGGTCCTTGATAGAGTGAAATGGAGGAGTGGGATTTTTTTACCCCAATTAGGTGAGGTAATGCTTAGATGACGATGATGATTTACTTCTGTTTCTGGTGGCTTTGGATAAAACACAAGCCATGCCACTGTCTTTGTAAGTTTGCTTCCAGTTTGCGCATTTTGCATAAGCTCTAATTCTACTGGTGACTAGAGTTGTCCTTTTGAATTGTGTTGGAAACCCAAATCCTGTTGTCCTATTTCATTATTGGATTTTCAAGAAGTTGGATTATGATTGTTATGGGGAATCTCATATGGCAGTTTGAAAGTGAGTTGCTTGAACCAGCAGCAATGATGCACTCCAGCTTGCCGAGTTGGCCCATAATTGTGTGGGCCACTCCTGTAATGAGAAAATAAAGAAGATGGGTTGATGCGATGATCACGTCATGTGGGTCCCATTTGTTTGACATTTGGTGCTGCTTAGTTGGGTTTTTAATTAACCATATGATTAAAGTATGGATGTTAGAGCACATAACTTAATGGTAGATAGGGTGTATTTCAACATTGACGTCTTGGGTTCAATCCCAGCTTAACTATCCCAAAAGGAAAAAAGAAAATGGGTCATGAAGACTAGGATTAGTTTGAATTAGGTGAATTTTGTTTGAAGCTGGGTTTCATAGTTTTCAAGAAGCTAGTAGAAGGTTATAGAGATGGCAAGAGGTTGTTAAAGAGTCCTTATGCTTAAGAAGTCAAGTGTGATTAGGAAAGTAGTCCAAAATCTAGTCGCAATAGAGTTCGAGTGGGAGATTTGGAGATGAACAGATTCATGTTTTATATTTACAATTACTTTGTGCATTTCGAGAACTTTGGTTCTTCAAAAGGTTTGAATCGATCTATTGTCATAGGCATATCTCTTACCCTTCGATTAATTTCTATTGCTTATGTTTTGTTTTACTCAATCATTGCTATCCGAAAAGGCTCTTGAACACGCATTGATGTAGATGACAGCCCCTCTACACGCAACAACATTTTGCCAAATCCCTTCTGGCCATCATTTTGTTTAATACTTTCTGGTCCACCTGATATGTGGACCACCCTGATTTTTGGGCCAGGGCCCATCCATTGTTGGGCCCTCCTGTTGGATGGCTTGGATAAAAAACATGTGCCAAGTTGGCACTGGCAGTGTGTAGAGGGGCTGAGATCTATATGCCTATGGCCGTGGAATAGGCAAATATGGGCTGATGATGTGCTTTTTATATTAGACATATTTCATCTTTTTCTTCACAATCTAATCCTTGTTCTTTCTTCTTTTCTTGTTAGCTATTCAAGCAATATTTACTAGTGAAAAGATTCATGATATCATTCCTTATGCTGCAAATGGGATTTTGATTCTTGGTCAAGGTATGATGTGTTCTTGAGTGTGGATATCTTTTGAACTGGAAATAGTATGTTAAGTGCACTTTGGCCTCATTCTTCTGCATCCAACTCTTTTCTGCTACCTGAAGAGTTCCAGTTTTGTGTGAAACATTCGGCTGTGTATTGTAGAAGTGCCTGATAATTTCGATGCATGTTTTACAGGAAGTATCTTTGCCTATGCTATTGCTTGAAGTCAATAGATGGTTTTATCTTCTGTGGTGGTAAGGAAATATTCTCGTTACACTATCCTATTCTTTCGATGCTGCTTGTGAATGTTAAAGCGACATTGTCACATTCATGTTCACTTGTTCCTATTGAAAATTAATTCTTGAAACGCATGAAATAATCTTTCATACATATTGAGACCATCCATTTAGGTATTTTTCATGAACATGCATGAAATATTGCCACACTAAAATCTTGGTTAACGTTCTGGTCCATGTAGTCGTTATCATTGACTTGTTACTGTAAAGTGTAAACAATCACATGATGTGAGGAGGAATAGTATTTTGGGAGAGAGTCAAGAGGGTTGTGTAGAGATTAGATTAATCTCTCACCCAAATCACATCCTAAAGCTTGGATAAGGTGGTTGATGATGATGATAACCCTAATATTTTAGTATAAAACCCTAAATGAAATGACATGGTGGGGGAGCACCAAAACATAACACACCCATACACAATAAAATACTTAACATACATCTAGCTCCACACACACACACACGCACACGAATACATGATCTCCTATTGTCAAGTAAGTTTAAACTTCTTTCCATCATCACTGAATAGTGTTAGATATTCATAGAAATAGAGATCTCACTGGTTTGAAGGTGAGTCCAGAAATTCCATATCTTGGGGGTGGCAGCCTCTCTTGTCCCTGGAGATTGGAAACTCTTACTAGAGAAGTTTGTGATGTGCGTTAAGGGCAAAACTTGTCTTTGGACATTTCCTCAGGAGGCAAATGCTAAAGCAGATCATCTAGCTAAAGGAGGCATGGGCAAAGACTCTCTCATTTGTCTGTTATTTCTAAGTTGGGTAGAAGTGCATTGTTGCAATGCCCTTCTCTTTTATTTTGTATTTTCCATGTTGTATTGGCCCTCTATGGGCCCCGTTGTTTCTTTTTCTTTCATTTTCAAAAAAACCTTTCATCGTCATCATTGTCATCATCGACGTCATCATCATCATCAACATCAACATCAACATCAACATCAACATCAACATCAACATCAACATCTAAGCCTTGCCCCAATTAATTGGGATCGACTACATGAATCCTGTTATGCAACTCCACTCTATTAAGGGCCATAACTTCGGTTAGACCATAGGTCATCATGTATTTTCTTACTAACCGCAGCCATGTCCTTTTGGGCTTTTCCTTTGCCCTTCTAGAGTCTTAAACTTGTACCAACTCACTCCTAATCAATGCAATTCTTCCCTCCGTCACACATGACCAAACCATGTAAGCTTACTTTCCCCCATCTTATTAGTGCCTATCGGTGCTACTCTTAGTTCCTTCAACTGTGTTTATTGTTACCTATCGTCTTGCCATTCATCCATTTCAGCATCCATTACTCAAAAGGAAAAAAAAAAGGAGATTGCTCCTTTTCTTATGCGTGGGGCCCATTTGGAATAGTGGTGTGAATCTCGACTTTTTTTCTGAAAAGATTTTGATTTAGAGAACTTATGCATTTTTTTTTGTCCAAAATGCCCCGGGGGGAAGCCGAAACATGTTAAAGAGGGTGCCATTTCCAATTCATTTTTTGTTTTTTCTCCTTCTCGAAACAAATTAGGTTGGCTACTGATAAAAAAGGATTTGGCTGACTCTATATTATTCAATCACAACTTCTCGCATGCCAAGAGGCTGTTAAAAGTTTTTACTTGATTCAAATATATGAAAGTGTTTAGCCTTTGTAGGGGTTGCCCATTAAGTTGTGGTTCATGGAGATATTCGTCTTGGTGGGGTCGTGTTTAGGAGGTGGTGGTAGTAGATCCGACGACAGGTGGCACAGAGGTGAGAATGGCATGCCTCTGTGTAAAAGAAGCGATCAACAAAGATCTCAGTCGTCATGGGGGAAGAGACGGTGACTCTCAAGGTTCTAATGGAGAGTTGAGGGCCAGTAAAAAGGAGATTTCATCCATTTCAACATCCATTACTCAAAAGAAAAAAAAAGGAGATTGCTCCTTTTCTTATGCGTAGGGCCCATTTGGAATAATGGTGTGAATCTCGACTTTTTATGTGAAAAGATTTTGATTTAGAGAACTCATGCAAATTTTTTTTTTCTTGTCCGAAACGCCCCGAGGGGAAGCTGAAACATGTTAAAGAGGGTGCCATTTCCAATTCATTTTTTGTTTTTTCTCCTCGAAACAAAATAGGTTGGCTACTGATAAAAAAGGATTTGGCTGACTCTATATTATTCAATCACAACTTCTCGCATGCCAAGAGGCCGTTAAAAGTTTTTACTTGATTCAAATATATGAAAGTGTTTAGCCTTTGTAGGGGTTGCCCATTAAGTTGTGGTTCATGGAGATATTCGTCTTGGTGGGGTCGTGTTTAGGAGGTGGTGGTAGTAGATCCGGCAACAGGTGGCACAGAAGTGAGAATGGCATGCCTCTGTGTAAAAGAAGCGATCAACAAAGATCTCAGTCGTCATGGGGGAAGAGAGGGTGACTCTCAAGGTTCTGATGGAGAGTTGAGGGCCAGTAAATAGGAGATCTCATCCATTTCAGCATCCATTACTCAGAAGAAAAAAAAAAGAAAAGGAGATTGCTCCTTTTCTTATGCGTAGGGCCCATTTGGAATAGTGGTGTGAATCTCGACTTTTTATCTGAAAAGATTTTGATTTAGAGAACTCATGCATTTTTTTTTTTGTCCGAAACGCCTCGAGGGGAACCCGAAACATGTTAAAGAGGGTGCCATTTCCAATTCATTTTTTGTTTTTTCTCCTTCTCGAAACAAAATAGGTTGGCTACTGATAAAAAAGGATTTGGCTGGCTCTATATTGTTCAATCACAACTTCTTGCATGCCAAGAGGCCGTTAAAAGTTTTTACTTGATTCAAATATATGAAAGTGTTTAGCCTTTGTAGGGGTTGCCCATTAAGTTGTGGTTCATGGAGATATTCGTCTTGGTGGGGTCGTGTTTAGGAGGTGGTGGTAGTAGATCCGACGACAGGTGGCACAGAGGTGAGAATGGCATGCCTCTGTGTAAAAGAAGCGGTCAACAAAGATCTCAGTCGTCATGGGGGAAGAGAGGGTGACTCTCAAGGTTCTGATGGATAGTTGAGGGCCAGTAAAAAGGAGATTTCATCCATTTCAGCATCCATTATTCAAAAGAAAAAAAGAAGAAGAAGGAGATTGCTCCTTTTCTTATGCAAAGGGCCCATTTGGAATCAGGGTGTCCCAAAACGGTTACGTATCGGCCGTAACGGCCGATATGTAACGGTAACGGTGGTACCCGTTACGCGATACGGGGCTGTATCGGCTGAGTCGTTTTTTTGTACACGTAACGGCCGTTACTGACCCGTAACGGCTGTTACGGGCCTTGGAAAAAAAAAAGAAAAAGAAAATAAATAAAAAAAACCCTAACCTTTTCCTTTCTTTTCCTCTTCTTCTTCTTCTTCTTCTTCTTCTTCCTCTTCTCGGCCTGCTACGACGCTGCGGCTGCGGCTGCGGTCCTCCTCCTCCTCCTTCTTCTTCTTCTTCTCTCTCTCTCTCTCTCTCAATCTCTTCTTTCCCTCTTTTTCTTTTCTTTCTTTCTTTCTTTTTTTCTTTTCGTTTCCCTCTCTCTCCATTTTTTTTTTATTTGCAGCAGCTGACTGCTGTAGGTACGTGTCACGCTGAGACGAGCGCTGACACTCCTCGAGCTCCGAGTTGTACGAACGGTTCAAAGGAGATCAAAGTTTTATAGGCTCCACAGTGATGTATTTATTATATCCACACTGTTCATCTATTTTTAAATATTATTTTATAGCATTACCTAAAAAATGAATCGTATCCAAAGATCGTCCGGACCACACTAAAAATAGCAGCGGAGGTGATGATTTTCACCGTTAAACAATTCGTAGGCCCACCGTAACATTTATTTTCCATCCAATTTGTTCATACGGTCAAAAAGACCCGAATGAAAAGGAAAAACAAATTTTATATTGATCTAAAAGTCATGTGAGCCCAAAAAAGTTTTCAATGGTAGACGTTCAATCCCCCATTGCTTTTTGCAGTGTGGTCCACTTGATAATTAGATCTGTATTATTTTTCGTGTCAAGTCTTAAGACAATCTCGTCAAATGAATGGACGGTTTAGATATAACACATTCATCATGCGTGGGGCCCAAAAAAATTTGACATGTGTGCTACACTTCACAATCCAAGTCTCACCTAATTTGAGGCCATAAAAAATTGCACCAAAGACATTAATTTAAAATTTACTAATTAAATTATAAACTGCAATTGCTAACTCACAATGCCAAAATCAAATTATTTGAATAGTTTTTAATTGTTATTCGGTGTAGTCTTATTTTTTAAAATAGGGCCTTTTGGTTTTTTTCATGATTCACTATCCAATAAATGTCCACTAATACATAAGTGGGATAATGACAATAAATTGCATGAATTTGAGGCTAATTTGGGGCATTGATTGGCCCTTCAAGTCAGACCGAAATTGGCAACGCCATCTACCTAAATTTAATTTCATTTTTTTAAAGAACTACTAGGAGAAAGATATTAAATTGTTAAGTATATAAATTAGATATTTAGAAAATTAAATATATACATTTTGTAGTCAAATTTCAGGTTACTTGGTTTAAAAATTAATCAGACAGTCCGATACAGCTTCTCACCAAAGAGTGGACCGTTACACCACCATAAACATGTTCTAATTTATAAATGAATGCCTATTTGGAATGCTTAGAATATTCCGGATTTAATACATATTTTTTTTTATTTTTTTGGCAAAAAAAAATTTTACGCCGTTACGGGCCGTTACGCCCCCGTATCGCCGTTACGACCCCGTATCCGTATCGGTTTTGGAGGTCACCGTTACGCCAACCGATACCGATACGGGACACCTTGTTTGGAGTAGTGGTGTGAATCTCGACTTTTTATTTGAAAAGATTTTGATTTAGAGAACTCATGCATTTTTTTTTTTTGTCTGAAACGCCCCGAGGGGAAGCCGAAACATGTTAAAGAGGGTGCCATTTCCAATTCATTTTTTGTTTTTTCTCCTTCTCGAAACAAATTAGGTTGGCTACTGATAAAAAAGGATTTGGCTGGCTCTATATTATTCAATCACAACTTCTCGCATGCCAAGAGGCCGTTAAAAGTTTTTACTAGATTCAAATATATGAAAGTGTTTAGCCTTTGTAGGGGTTGCTCATTAAGTTGTGGTTCATGGAGATATTCGTCTTGGTGGGGTCGTGTTTAGGAGGTGGTGGTGGTAGATCCGACGACAGGTGGCACAGATGTGAGAATGGCATGCCTCTGTGTAAAAGAAGCGATCAACAAAGATCTCAGTCGTCATGGGGGAAGAGAGGGTGACTCTCAAGGTTCTGATGGAGAGTTGAGGGCCAGTAAAGAGGAAAGGAAGGTGTAAAGAGGAGGCAGGGGTTCGGAAGGAGAAGGGGAGAGGAGATGGTGGACGAAGACTCTCAAGGTTATGATGCTCTTGTGGAGCACTAGATGAGGGAGTGATGATGTGCTCATCGCCCATTGGTTGTGAGAGGATAGGTAGCGGTGGAGATGATTGTAGGGAGGCACATGGTAGGTTGGGAGTCAGGTTCAGGTGAGATACGAGGCTCAGGTGCGAAGACAAGCTCGGAGTTGAGGTTTGGGTAGAAGAGAAGTAAGATCAGCTACTAGGTGGAGACTCGGGGTTAGGGCTTGGAGGAAACGTGGCGTCATTGCACGACACATGTTCATGCTCTCAAGTAGAGGCATTAAATGTGGTCGGCGGAAATAAGGAGAGCCTGCCATGTAGCCCGACCCATGCGAACCCCATCGCACATTTACCCCCCTTTAGTCGTCACATGTGATGTCATGGCATGGGGTAAGGATTGGGAAGTAAACCCCATGGAGACAAACACACTTGCCTGCCTGGTCTGGGGGGGGGGGGAGGGAAGGAATGGGAGATGTTTTGATAACAGGAGCAATTCAATAGTTGAGGCTTTTAGTATGCTGAAGCTCTGTCTGGCTAATTGGGCCTACTGTATAGATGCTTTAAAGGATTGTTCTTTTTTTTTTTTTTCTTCTTCTTTAAGTTAGCTTGATGCCTTTTGCACCATCTCGAAACCTTTTCAAGAAAAGTTTTGTTATCTAAAAAAAAAAAGAAAAAAGTAAAAAAGAAAAAAGAAAAAAGAAAGTGTTTAACTTATATTTTAAAGTGTGGTTGACTTCAGTTGGTTCACCTCGAACAAAAAAACAAAAAACCAAAAAACAAAAAACAAAAACAAAGTCCTGTCAACTGTTGTTAGAGGTGTACACGAGTCGATCAGAGTCGAGCTTGGCACAACTTGACTCAGCTCGGCCCCTTGCTGACCTTAGCTTGGACTTGGCTCGACTCGGTCCACGAGCCTGACTGGCTAGCTCAGCTCGGTTCGGTTAGTAGCTCGGGCCAGTTCGAGCTAAGTTCAAGCCAAGATCGAGCCGAGTTCGTCTGTGCAACATTTTCACAAATACATGAACTGCACTTTCAAAATCTTGCTGTATGTAAAACAGCAGCGATGGATTTACAGGTATTTCATCAAACACCTTGTAAACCACATAAAAATCAAGAAAAAAAGGGTATTTTTTTTTCATATACGTACCTTCCTTGCCACCAGCCACACTTCATTGAGTCATTTCATCAAACACTTGGTGAGCAACAACAATATCAAAGTAACCGAGTCACCGAACTGAATCGATCCGAGTTGAGTCGAGTCGAGCTCGGGCAAGCTCGAACTCGGTTCGAAAATTTTTCGAGCTAAAAAAATTAGCTCGACTCGGCTCGAACTCAGTTTCGAACCGAGTCGAATCGAGCGAGTTACCAAGCTAACTCTGCTCGTGTACAGCCCTAATTGTTGTTAAATCATAGCCTGCAAGATGGAATATCTGTTTCGCTAAGTATAATCTGTGCCATCTTGGTAGATTCTCTTCTCTACAGAAGTTTCTGAGGTAGCAATTTGAAACTATTGAATTGGGAGAGGTTACTAATTAATTAGAAAATGAAACCTTCAACTCTTCACTTGTAGTAGATAGATAGATGTCAACTTTATTCAATCAATCAAATGATCAATCATTGTTCTTAGCATGCCCAATGGCCTATTTGTAGGTTCAATTACAAGATAGATAGATAAAAAAATGTCAACTTTATTCAATCAGTCAAATGATCAATCATTGTTCTCAACATGCCCAATGGCCTATTTATTGGTTCAGTTAAGACTCTAGAATAAATGTCTCTAAAACCTTCCTTTGCTTTCTATTGGCCCTTAATAGACCTTGCACTAAATCCACTCAACTTGTAACCTTAAGTTACTCAACTTGCAATTGACAAACCAATCCAACTAGGGAAACTAAATATAAAGAATCAAAATCTTCTGAAACTTCCACATATAGCAACTGTATGATATGTACAAACCCTCCAAAAGAGGCCCTATATATATATATATATACATATATATATATATATATATATATATATATATATATATATATATACATATATATATATCCCGCTACCAGATTATCCGGAAGGTAATTCAGAGTCCCGCTACCAGATTATCCATAAGGTAATTCAGAGTCCCTCTCTTAACTAGCAGCATATGTCCTTTAACCGGTCCCTTCACCGCCCCGTGTCAAGATCAGACCTGTTTGTCTCTCCTATCGAGACATGCAAAGAGGGATGCGTGGATTTAGAGGAGAGCGGGATGGTTTCTTCTTCGACAAGATACATGCCTTCCAGGGAACACGTGGACCGTCTCAATCGACGCTCGTGTACAACTTCGGGACAGATGACAGACTCTCAAGTGTTTTCTCCCCTTTTGCGTCATACGTAGTGCTTCCCATATGCAACCGGACTCGCTGGAAGCCTCTCTCACCCTCCCGGTCTCGGGTTCCTTAGCTATCACCTCCTCCATTCCTCCTACCTCGTCGCCAAACCCATGGTCTGAAGACGCTGAGTCGATCGGCCGCCTTCTGTCTGATCGTAGTTAGTCTGATTTCCAATCGTGGCCTTCCTCGCTTATCTCCCATTCCTGTTCATCTCCTCCTGTTGATGCCTTAGAAATGGGTCCGATTACTCTTTTCCAAGACAACGATCCCTCTCATATCCTTATGGCGGAACCTCTACAAATGATTGCCGACTCCCAGATAGATCTGCAACCGTCTGATACGAATAGAGCTGACTTGCTGACTAAAATTCAGAAGAAACGATGGATCAGAGAAGCCATCGGAAAGGTGGGGAGATCCCTTGGCCTCTCTTTCGAGGACAGATTGGAGGATTACGTTGCTTTATTCCAATGCATAGAAAACAGAGGCAGACCTATTGGGAAGTGTCGATCTTCACCAAAACATTTACTTAAGATTTCAGGCAGTCGTGAGTTGCAACGCCTAGAAGCGAGCCTTGGTTTTATATCGGCTTCTACGTCAAAACCAAGGCGTCAGGGTAATCGGGGAAGTGTAGTGAGTCAATAAAGATCATTTCTTGGAACGTCAGGGGGCTGGGCTCTGAACACAAAAGGAGCTTGATGAAAGCGTCCATTAGCAGAAAAAACCCATATGTAGTGTGCTTTCAAGAAACGAAGGTCTCCCGGTTCAAGGATTATCTTCTGGCTTCTCTGTGGAAGGAAAGGGATGCAAAGTACTTAACGGTGGATGCGGTGGGAAGTTCGGGTGGGATACTCATTGCATGGAAATCGTCCAAGTGAGATCTCATCTCTTCCACTGCTGGCACCTTTTCGTTGACAGTTATTCATCAAGATAAATCTTCTTCTGTTAAATGCTTGCTGACTGTTATCTATGGGCCTACCAATGACTCTCTCAGGTCTGCTTTTTGGGAAGAGCTCACTCAGGCTAGAGAGTCTTTCTCGGGGCCTTCGTGTGTGGTTGGTGACTTCAATGTCACTCACTTTGCGGAGGATTATTCCAGAAGTAGAAGGCCTTCCCCTGGAATGCTGCGCTTCTCCGAATGGATTCAACAGGAGCAACTCATCGATTTACCTCTTCTAGGTGCCAGATTCACATGATCCGATGGGCGGGCAAATCCTATCCAATCTTGGCTCGACAGATTTCTTCTCTCTCCGGAGTGGATCAAGACTTTCCCGACAATTAAGCAACTCGTCATGCCTCGCACTACATCAGACCACTGCCCTCTTCTCTTAAGTGAGGAAGAAGACAATTGGGGCCCGAAACCTTTCAGGTTTAACACTGCTTGACTCCAGTCTGAGGGTCTTCGGCAGAAGATCATTGAATGGTGGTAGTCTTTCCAGGTGGAAGGGTATGCTGGTCTTCGATTGCTATGTAAACTCAGACTTCTCAAGACTAAGCTCAAGGAATGGCGGCAGGAGGTGACTCAAAAGAGAGAGGTTGAAATTGAAGTCCTTCTATCAGACCTCCAATCAATAGACGTTGAATCGGAATCTAGGTCGATGTCGAAAGAGATGCTGGTCAGGCGCATATCTATAATTCAGGAGCTCTCAAGTAAAGCTTAGGAAGAGGAATCCTCGTGGAGGATTAAATCCAGAATCAAATGGATCGCTGAGGGGGACAAGAATACTAAGTTCTTCCATAATATGGCCAATATGCACTCTTGGTCTAAGGCCATCCTTAGCATTTTCGATAAGGGAAGCAGAGTCGAGGACAAAAAAGAGATTGCTGGGTCTGGACGGGTAGGTATGAGACGTCCTGTCGATTGACAATTGGGTTAGACCGAGATTAGATAACATTTCTTTCAATTGTTTGTAGGTTGCTGATGCTCATCAGTTGGAATCTCAATTCTCTGAAGAAGAGGTCAAGGCGGTAGTTGATGCGTTGGGTGGGGACAAGTCTCTAGGACTGGATGGCTTTCCGATTAGTTTCTATCAGACTTTCTGGCAAACTGTTCGGATCGATGTTCTTTCGTTTCTCCAGGAATTCCATGAAAGAGGTAGATTATCGAAGGGGCTTGGTGCAACCTTTATTTCGCTCATTCCTAAGGTGGTGGGTGCTGCTTCTTTTGCTGAATTCAGGCCCATTAGTCTAATCGGGAGCCCTTACAAAATCCTTGCGAAAGTTTTATCCTCCCGGCTTTCTAAAGTCATTGAGTTGCTCATCTCTAGTAATCGGAATTCATTCATTAAAGGCAGGCAGATCACTGATGAAGCTCTTATCGCTAATGAAGTTCTTCATTCCTGCCACAAGGCTAAGTCTGAAGGTGTTTTCTGCAAACTGGATGTTACCAAGGCTTATGACCATGCATAATGGGGCTACGATCATGAGATCCCATGGTAGGCCTTTCTTGATTGTCGGGCCCACTCTTTTGAATCAAAATGTCGTCCCCTAACTAGGAGGCCCTTCTTGGACGTCGTCATCGATCCACATCGACGGGGGTCCTCCTTCTTCTGGCGTACGTGTGTAGGGGGCGGCGTGCGTGCGCGTGATGTCCCTATCAATATCAATGCCAGGATTGGCGGTCCCACTCACACATATCCAATTCGCTGATGATACACTCATTTTCTCAGAGGCATTGCAAGAAAAAATTGATGATCTTCTTATTGCTATCCGCTGTTTTGAAGCTGTTTCGGGTCTTAGGATCAATTTTAGTAAATCCAAATTGCTCGGAGTAAATGTCCCCCAGCACCACTTACAGAGATATGCCGATACTCTTGGATGCCGCGTAGAGTCTATTCCAACATACTTTGTTTGGCTGCCTCTTTGCATTGGCCCCCCGCCGAAACACATATGGGATAGGGTCATCAGCAAATTTCACAAGTATCTGGCTTCCTGGAAATGCCGGTATTTGTCCCTTGGTGGGAGACTGACCCTCATTAAAGCAGCCCTCTCTAGCCTACCTCTATATTTTATGTCATTGTTCACTTGTCCAGGGTCGGTTATTAAGTGCATCGACAAAATTAGAAGGGACTTTCTGTGGTTTGGTAAGGATAATCAGAGGAAGTTCCATTTGCTCGAATGGAAAGAAGTGTGTAAAGTGTTCAGTGAGGGAGGCGCAAACGTCAAGAATCTGAAGCTCATGAATTTAGCGTTATTGGGGAAATGGACCTGGAGATTTGCCTCGGAAAATGATGCCTTGTGGAGTTCCATAGTTAAGGGTAAATATGGGGTGTCCCAGGGAGGTTGGTGGCCTAAACAATCTTCCTATTATAAGGCTTCCTACGTATGGAGGGGTATTCTAAAAGCGAAAGACCCTGTCTGTTCGAACAACAGTTGTGTGTTGGGTCATGGTGCCTCGATTAGGTTTTGGGAAGATATCTGGTGTGGCGAAAATTCTCTCAAGTCTCTATTCCCTTAAATTTACAGACTTGCTCCTGACAGAAATATATTCATCAACAGGCGTTCCTTTTCCATGCTCGATCACTCTGTTTGGGACATCAGATGTACTAAAAATCTAAATCAAAGTGAAACTGATGAATATATGGAGCTCCAGAACTGTATCTCTCAAGTAAAGACTATCACTTCTCAGCCTGATAGTATTGTTTGGCCATTGGAGAAAACAACATCATTCTCTGTTAAGTCTCTCTACGCAGCAATCTATCCTGCGGCGCAGATCACGAGCGAATTCTACTTATTCATTTGGAAGTACAAGGCCCCGCCTAAGTACATTTGCTTCGGGTGGTTGGCAAGCCGTAATAGAATTCTCACCATAGGTAACCTGTCTAAGAGAGGCATGCAGCCGGTTAACATTTGTCTATGTTGTACGCGTCACGCAGAATCGGTGAATCATTTACTGGTTCATTGCCATTTCATCTCCTCTATTCTTGCCGACTTTTGTCAGCAATTTTCGGTCAGTTGGTGCGCTCCAGAATCTGCAGCTAAGATGTCATTTGATTGGAATGGGTTTAAGCTTGGTAAAATTAACTCCATCATCTGGCGTATCCTTGCCATCTGGTAGGCTGTCTGGGAAGAAAGGAATGATAGGTGTTTCAATGATCGGTCGTCTTCTAGTAGGGTAGTAGGATCTAAGGCTAAAAGGCTGGTCATCGAATCGGCTGTTAATGTAAATGTTTTAAAGAGGGTTGATATGTCTTTTCTCGGTGATTAGGAGCTTTCTGTTATCTCAACAATTCGCTTCTTTCTTGTTTTTTCTTTTTTTTTTTTTTTTATATTTTTTTTTATAAAATCACTGTTATCTATTAAAAAAAAAAAAAAACCAAACATATCCACATAATAGATTTATAGAATTCATATTTGTAACACAAAGGGCTTAGGCTATCACATATGTGGTGCACGAAAATATAAAATATTACGAGAGTGACCCACTTAGAAGTAGGGACTTCCAATCTAGCATGGGTAGTGTAACAACCATGTGAAAAGATAATGACACCAATAAAATCAAGTTTGGGAAAGGGATTTACAAAAAAGTTAGATTTTCGTTAGGGTTTTGGGATTTATGGTTTTTCTTTTTTAGAATTAGGGATCTAGGGATTAAGGTAGGTCTGGAGGGGAATCAAGGAGGGAAGGTACCAAAAGGGGCCCCACATGTGGATATGTTTTAAGGATGTAGATTTTCTTTTTCTTGGAGTCTAGCGATTTGATTGCCTCCTCGGCGACGTCCCTTTTCTCCCCCGCTTTGTCTCCCTTTCTCCTTCTTTCTCTTTTCTTTATATATATATATAGTCAGTGAATTTTCAAAAAAAAAGGGGCCCACATGTGGCAGCCTGTACGGACGCACGTGTGTGTGTCCACTTATGGGTGAGTAGGGAAAAAGAGAAAGGAGGTGGATTGGGTTGGGTTTTGATGGGTTTAGAAGAGATATAAGGGAAAAAGGAAGAAAAAGAAGAAGTGAAGTACCTTGTTGGAGAAGAGAAAGAAGAAGAAAGCATGTTGGAGGAATCTACCACCCATCAAGACTCTAGGATTTAGAACAATCTAGGGCTAGGGTTTATAAATAATAAACCAAAAAAGAAAGCATAAGAGAGTAAAAGAAGAAGGAAACCTGAACCGGAGGGCAGTTCCCACGCGCAGACAACAACAATGGCCTAGACGCACGTGCGTGTGATCACGGCCGTACGTGTGTGGGGGCCCACTATTCAGTAAAAGGCTACCTTGGCCTTGGTCGGCTAGGGATGGACTCCAAAACCCCCAAATCTCAGCTCGATCCGATGCACGGTTTGTGCCTGGTGTTCCGCCGAAGTTTCAGCCCTCCTGCAGAGCCAGATTCTGGAAATCTACTGTAGAAAGAAAAATGGCTACAAGATTTGCAGATGGAATGCTTGTAGGAGGAGAAATATGGATGGAAGAAGCCGGGGGCGAATCGGGATATATGTGGCGTCGCACCACGGTAATTAACCCTTCGAAGAAGGGAAGGCTTTGCACCCAATTAGGCTTCACAGCTCAGAAAGTAGGAAAACGCAGAATTTTTTATTAATCTTCAATGAATCCAAAGAACTATGGTGCCTATTTATAGGAAAACCCTATACCCCAAAACTTGCGCCATGTGCGCAACCTATTACTTGGCGATGAAGTAAACTAAAATAAAAACCAAACAAAGAAATATGAAACATTCATGATGTTCTAAATAATAACAATAAGCAAAACCTACAATATTAAATCAATTCAACTAGTAGGCTACGATCATGAGATCCCATGGTAGGCCTTTCTTGATTGTCGGGCCCACTCTTTTGAATCAAAATGTCGTCCCCTAACTAGGAGGCCCTTCTTGGACGTCGTCATCGATCCACATCGACGGGGGTCCTCCTTCTTCTGGCGTACGTGTGTAGGGGGCGGCGTGCGTGCGCGTGATGTCCCTATCAATATCAATGCCAGGATTGGCGGTCCCACTCACACATATCCAATTCGCTGATGATACACTCATTTTCTCAGAGGCATTGCAAGAAAAAATTGATGATCTTCTTATTGCTATCCGCTGTTTTGAAGCTGTTTCGGGTCTTAGGATCAATTTTAGTAAATCCAAATTGCTCGGAGTAAATGTCCCCCAGCACCACTTACAGAGATATGCCGATACTCTTGGATGCCGCGTAGAGTCTATTCCAACATACTTTGTTTGGCTGCCTCTTTGCATTGGCCCCCCGCCGAAACACATATGGGATAGGGTCATCAGCAAATTTCACAAGTATCTGGCTTCCTGGAAATGCCGGTATTTGTCCCTTGGTGGGAGACTGACCCTCATTAAAGCAGCCCTCTCTAGCCTACCTCTATATTTTATGTCATTGTTCACTTGTCCAGGGTCGGTTATTAAGTGCATCGACAAAATTGGAAGGGACTTTCTATGGTTTGGCAAGGAAAATTAGAGGAAGTTCCATTTGCTTGAATGGAAAGAAGTGTGTAAAGTGTTCACTGAGGAAGGCACAAATGTCAAGAATCTGAAGCTCATGAATTTAATGTTGCTGGGGAAATGGACCTCGAGATTTGCCTCAGAAAATGAAGCCTTGTGGAGTTCCATAGTTAAGGGCAAATATGGGGTGTCCCAGGGAGGTTGGTGGCCTAAACAATCTTCATATTATAAGGCTTCCTACATATGGAGGAGTATTCTAAAAGCGAAAGACCCTGTCTGTTCCAAAAGCAGGTTTGAGTTGGGTCATGGTGCCTCGATTAGGTTTTGGGAAGATATCTGGTGTGGCGAAAATTCTCTCAAGACTCTATTCCCTCAAATATACAGGCTTGCTCCTGACAGAAATATATACATCAACAGGTGCTGCTGTTCCACGCCCGATCATTCAGTTTGGGACATCAGATGTACTAGAAATCTAACTCAAAGTGAAACTGACGAATATATGGAGCTTCAGAATTGTATCTCTCAAGTAAAGACTATCACTTCTCAGCCTGATAGTATTGTTTGGCCATTGGAGAAAACAACATCATTCTCTGTTAAGTCTCTCTACGCAGCAATCTATCCTGCGGCGCAGATCACGAGCGAATTCTACTTATTCATTTGGAAGTACAAGGCCCCGCCTAAGTACATTTGCTTCGGGTGGTTGGCAAGCCGTAATAGAATTCTCACCATAGGTAACCTGTCTAAGAGAGGCATGCAGCCGGTTAACATTTGTCTATGTTGTACGCGTCACGCAGAATCGGTGAATCATTTACTGGTTCATTGCCCTTTCATCTCCTCTATTCTTGCCGACTTTTGTCAGCAATTTTCGGTCAGTTGGTGCACTCCAGAATCTGCAGCGAAGATGTTGTCTAATTGGAATGGGTTTAAGCTTGGTAAAATTATCTCCATCATCTGGCATATAGCTATCCTTGCCATCTGGTGGGCTGTCTGGGAAGAAAGGAATGATAGGTGTTTCAATGATCGGTCGTTTTCTGGTAGGATAGTAGGTTCTAAGGCTAAAAAGTTGGTCATCGAATGGACTGTTAATGTAAATGTTTTAAAGAGGGTTGATCTGTCTTTTCTCGGTGACTAGGAGCTTTCTGCTATCTCAGCAGTTCACTTCTTTCTTGTTTTTTCTTTTTTCCTTTTGTGTGCTTCTTCTTCTTTTATTTTTTTATATTTTTTTTTATAAAATCACTGTTATCTATTAAAAAAAAAAAAAAACCAAACATATCCACATAATAGATTTATAGAATTCATATTTGTAACACAAAGGGCTTAGGCTATCACATATGTGGTGCACGAAAATATAAAATATTACGAGAGTGACCCACTTAGAAGTAGGGACTTCCAATCTAGCATGGGTAGTGTAACAACCATGTGAAAAGATAATGACACCAATAAAATCAAGTTTGGGAAAGGGATTTACAAAAAAGTTAGATTTTCGTTAGGGTTTTGGGATTTATGGTTTTTCTTTTTTAGAATTAGGGATCTAGGGATTAAGGTAGGTCTGGAGGGGAATCAAGGAGGGAAGGTACCAAAAGGGGCCCCACATGTGGATATGTTTTAAGGATGTAGATTTTCTTTTTCTTGGAGTCTAGCGATTTGATTGCCTCCTCGGCGACGTCCCTTTTCTCCCCCGCTTTGTCTCCCTTTCTCCTTCTTTCTCTTTTCTTTATATATATATATAGTCAGTGAATTTTCAAAAAAAAAGGGGCCCACATGTGGCAGCCTGTACGGACGCACGTGTGTGTGTCCACTTATGGGTGAGTAGGGAAAAAGAGAAAGGAGGTGGATTGGGTTGGGTTTTGATGGGTTTAGAAGAGATATAAGGGAAAAAGGAAGAAAAAGAAGAAGTGAAGTACCTTGTTGGAGAAGAGAAAGAAGAAGAAAGCATGTTGGAGGAATCTACCACCCATCAAGACTCTACCCTTACACAATTCAATTGGAAGAGAGGGTTTCTTACAAACCCTAAAAACAAAGAGGAAAATACCCCAAAAACATAACGACCTTTTTTTTTCCTCCTTTTCTCAAGCTCTCATTAGGGTTGGACATCCACCTCCCCTTTGCTTTTATATTATAACTTTTAAAAAATTACAAATATGCCACTCACCTAAGTGACATGGCCCATCATCCAAAATGAGTAAACTAAAACACTTACCATCAATCTTAACCGTCAAATAAATCCTAAAAATAACAAAAACATAAATGAAAAGATCTAGGTCCAAGGGGCCTAGATCTGGAAGATTTGGTAGCTCGTTGGCTTGATTGACAAGATCCAACGGTTGGATCAACAGGAAATAAAAATTCAATGACTAAAATTTTCTTTTAAGAAGCCCACATGCATCATCCCTAAGTGGGGTCTTCCTGATGCATGTCCAATGCACGTGAGGTTTTCAAAATGGCCCGGCGGGCCTCATCTGGAACTCGTCTCCCATCCACAAAGAGAGCTACACTGATGTGGGTGGCCGCCTCTGTCTCTAATACACCCGAGCAAGTCCTCTGATGTCCCCCATCACCCCACAATGACGTAGCAGGGTAGTTGAGAAGGAAAGAAGAGGATAAGAATTGCACAAACCACAATTCAATGAAGTTGATTTTTAGTGTTTTCTCCCTCTACAAGAGCTTTTTTCCCCTCTAAACTCACATTTCCCTTTTATTCCAATCTGTCATTGCCATATGGCATTTACAAGCGCGCGCGCACACATGTAACTCTATTATTCTAGATTAAGAAATGAATCCCCAAAATAGCACACATATATGGGCCTAAATTCTCCCTTTTTTCGCTTATGCTTATCACTTCCTATTAAAGACCCTCCAAGACAAATATATCCTATTAAGGATCCCACAAGATACAAAATGTCCCAAAATACAAAACTACCAATGCCTAATGACTAAGACTTGTTATAATTGGAAAATACTAGCGTAAAGACAACCAAAGAGACCTAATTTTAGACTCCCAATAAAATCTCTCAAAATCTTTACTAAATAAAGACTCCAAAGAATCAAGCTACAAACTTTTATAGGATCCATATCTCCTAAGAAATCTTTAGGCACAACTCAATGCGTGGGGCCCGCAGAACAGGCCTTTATAACTGCAAATTGGGATTTTTGGGGCCTACATCCCCATTATACACCTCTTGCGACCGTTCCTGCTTGCTTTTCAGTCATGTGGACTAGGTCAAGGGTTTTGATGACAGGTCAAGGCCGGTTCAATGGTCGAATTGGGCTGGACCCACAATCACTGAACCAGTCTTGACCCATTATCAAAGCCCTTGACCTAGTCCACATCCCACATCATCAATCATCTCATTCTGGACCCTTGAGGTGGTCCCACCTTCAATTAGATAGCCAGGTACTTGATCTTCAACCCGGCTGGTTGGACTGCTCTGATTTGATGTCTGGACCAGATTTGCCAAGTGAAATTATGAACCCTATGATGAGTCTTATCAGACAATCAGCTACTGAATCATTGGATGCTCATCATTGATTCATCGCACCACCAAAAAACAACCATTCAGAGTTTGACCAAAAGGATTTAGCAGAATCTAAACTCCACATGAAAATTCCTGTCTTAGGAAAACAAAAGAAACTAATTTCATTCAATTGAAATTTCATCACATTTTCATTCCATCCCATACATTTGTCTGTATATATTAGCCTTAAAAAAAATGGTGACAAATTTGACTGCCTTTGTACAAATGCTAGTTTGAGTTAAAGAAACCAAGGCATAATCTCTATTAATTAACAAATCTACTCTTAAAATGGTTGTAATAATAAAAGAAAAGAAACTGAAATTAAGGAAACGGAATTGAAGAGTTCAAATCATACTTTTCTTACCTCAACACAACTGTATGTATGTATTGGCCTATACGGTCAAAAGGCCTCTTTTACAAATCATCATCATCCTCATCATCTGAACCTTCTCCCAACTAATTGTGTCAGCTATGTGAATCCTTTTCTGCCATTCCACTCTATCAGGGGCCATAACTTCAGTTAGATCATAGGTCATTGTCCGGATTTTGATGGAAGTTATGGTAAAAGCTTGATCCCGGCTGCCAACCCGACACCACCCTCCTTTATTTGGCCTTGGGACTGACTGACGATGAGAGCACAAAACTCCCACTGGCGCTATGTAATAGACCATTAGATTGGTTGATCAAAATCAAGTGCTCTCCAACAGTCTATTGCATAGCTTGATTACAACCAACGAGTTGCTTCATTTACTTATATTGTTGTGTATAAAGCCCAAAAAAAGGGTGCACGGTAGCATTCGTGGCCCCGTAGTGTAGTCCAGAAGTCCAATTAGACCATTGTCCGAGTAACCAGCATGACCTTTGATCAGGTTCAGATGGTCAATTGGTCAGTATGGACCCTTGGCATGGTCTAGATCTTCAATCTGAATGTTTGGATAGACCTGCTATGTAGTTTGGACCCTTGGGCGGGCCTGATCTGGGTTTGATCTGCAACCTGAATGCTTGCATTGGACTGATCACACAAATCAGTCATATCTGGGCCTCAATGAGACCATTTGGGTGGCCTGGATGCATAATTTTTTTTGTTTATATTATAGTTCTTTTGGTTTGGATACCATGTTATTTTTCTGTGCTGAGAATGCTACAAGCTTTAGTTACTTGTCTAATGAAATTTATCCACCCAATATCTAGCACAACATATGTTATCTTGGCTCATAATGTTAATACGCTTAATAATTTGAATGTGTTGCCTCAGACAATTTGGCTTTAATACTCTCTCACTAATTTTGCAGGAAATTTCTGTATCAAGCCAGCTTAGAACTTTAAATGGATTTATGACAGTGTGGTTGGCTTTTCTGAATCAGTGTTTTTTGAGGCAGATGTAAGGTTGTTGTATGTCATGCCATTTAAGTTTTCCATATATTTCAGTTTTATTTTTATTTAAATTTTATGCATCACATAAGGCTGGCTTTATTTTTTCTGATTTTGAGTTGGGATCTTACTTGATTTTTTCTGTATTTTCTGTTTGCTAGTGCGGGTTCTTGCTGATTATATTGATGCTGTCTATCAACCTACCTTTGATGTCGTGACCTGCAATCTTCCTTTTCCAATAGCAGTTTCTGATTCAAATGCATCACTGAGCGCGAAAAGGTGCGATCACAATCTTCTTATTATTCAAATAAAGTCATGCTTGCTGTGTTGCTGCCCGAGGAGGTGATGATTCATGCCAACTTGCATGAGTCTTCTCCAATAGCATTATTTATCTAATCTATCATGTTTTACTGTTATCAAATTGATGCACACTTTCTTGGCCCATTTCAAGAGGAAAGCCCAGCCCATGAATCAAATATTCGGGGTCTATATGTGATATGACTTGAGCTTTATGAGAACAAATAATAAGGATTTTATGAGAATAAATCGAACACGGTATGAGTACCTCATGCATACAGAAGCATGCAAGTATTGAGACTCTTGTCATGCAGCTCCATCCTGAGCTGTCCTGTTCTAAAAACTAGCTGAATCCTTAGTAGTTTGCCAAGCCCATGGTTTTTTGTCATTCTCGTTTGACTGCCTGAATCGGAACTGTAGCCATCAGTGGAGTCACATGCTCTGATTGAAAACAAAAGAGCATGCAAGAAATGAAATGATAGAGAGAAAGAAAGTTGAGGTGAAAGATACTTGTTTATCATCTTAATATGATGTCATAATTTTATTATTTAGTTATTATAACATGATATTAATATCAACATGTTAAGCAACTTTTCGTGCATTTTGTTTTTCCAACACCACAATGTGACATGACTCGGGCGAGTCACTGAATCACAGAAAACTCGGAAAAACTCAGGAGTCATGCCAACTTTGTATCCTCACCGAGTCTCCACCTTTTCAACAGGTCCATGGTTAATGACCTGAAAGCTTGAACTGAGCCTTCAGATTGGGGGATGGGAAAAATGTGAGATTTTGGGAGGATAAATGGGTAGGTGATAAAAAAATTGAGTGATTTATTTCCTAGGTAAGCGGGAATAGCTAGGGAGCCTGAAATGAGAGCGGCTAGTTGTTTCTCTATGAGGGGAGATGAAGTTCATTGGGTGCCACCGTGTAGAAGGAATCTAGTCGATGAAGAAGTTGAAGAACTTATTGCTCTTCTTGAGGTTTTGGCCAAGGTTTCTCCAATTACAACAAATGCGGATTCGCATAGATGGTTAAAAGATAAATCTGGTAAGTTTATCGGTGAAATCCTTCCATTGGATGCTAATTGGAAATGAAGGTAGCGACCGGCTTTCTCTGTTGTCGTTCGTCTGGCGCTATGGTGCTCTGTTGAAGGCAGTGGCATTGGTTGGCTAGTGGGGAGAAAGAAGGTTTTAACAGTGGTCAGTCTCTGTAAAAGGAGGATGATCCTCCCAAATGCTTGCTTACTTTGTTATCAAGATGTGGAATCTATGGACCATCTCTTCATTCACTGTTCTTTTGTAAGAGAAGTGTGGGTAATTTCTTCCGGCTGTTTGGGGTATCATGGGTGTTGCCAAGCTTGATTGATAGTTTCCTCTTGTCATGGTATGGCAGAGGAATAGGTAAAACAGGGAAAAGAATTTGGCAGCTGAGCATACTAGCGGGTATACGGGCTTGTGGTTAGAAAGGAATGATCGATATTTTAGGAATAAAAAAGGAAATCCATAGATGTGTTTAGAAAGGCTAAATTTCATGTTATGGAATGGGCGATGGTTTTAAAAGTTATTTTTCATTTCCCAGTTTGTTGGCAGCTGCTGTAATTGTGGTGGTTGTCTCTATGTAATTAGTGGTTGTGGTTTTCTTTTAATGAAATTGTTTATAGACTAAAAAAAAAGAGCTTTTAGAAAATCACAATTTCCGTGCCTTGAGCTACATTAATGCTGGGAGGACATGATGAGGTCGAGCACTATCTTCCTCGATCGATAAACACCTTGAATCCACAAGGCACTTTTTTTTTTTTTTTGTTAGCCGGTTAGTACACCCCACTGTCAGTTCACATTCACTGTTAGCCACCCCCACTAGGAATCGATACCAGATCTGTGTTGAAACGAGGTATCTTTCACTCAGTCTGCCACTCGAGCTATGAATGCAAGGCACTCTTGAATCCACGAGGTTTATCGAATCCATGAGAGAAATAGTAGAACTTCCAAGGAATTTTATTGATAGAATTGAATGATAAAAACGAGTTTAGCACCCTTTAAATAACCCTAAACAAATCCTAAAAATGCAATCAAAGAGTCCTAATCAAACTAGGAAACAAATTCAGAAAATCACGTAAATTTCCCGTGTCCGTCAACCTGTCATCGACCTATCGAGTCAACCTGTCAAAATGGCTCAAAAATGTCCAGAGACTAAAATTGGGAATTTTGTGAATTTCAACCCGTTGACCCAATCTATTGACCTGTTGAACAGTATTTCGACCTGTCGATAGATCTGTGGACTTGTCTAAACTAGCAGAAATCAGCCAGCAAACAATCTGGAATTTCTTGCGGAATTTCGACCTGTTGACCTGTAAAATCATGTTGAATTTGTTGAATTCTCCTTGGGCTTCTTCTGGTTCATGTGCGTTAGGTAAGTGCTTGATCCACGTCCTACATCAAATGGCAGTTTTGTTGGATTAAATCAAATGGTGTCGAAGCTCTATCAGTGGAAGTCTCGTCAGTTATCAATGTGTGGGAGAATTACTTTGATTAAGGCGGTGATGTCTGTCTAACCTTCTAGTTTATTATGTCTCTTTTCAAATGTCTGACGTTAGTTTTGGAAAAATTGAATAAACTTAGGTGGGACTTTTTGTGGAAAGGAGCGGATGGCAATCATAAATTTTACCTTATTAAGTGGGAAGATGCATGCAAGCCTTGGGATCAAGGGGGAGCAGGGTTTAGGAAATTGGAGGATACGAACCTAGCCTTGTTTGGAAAATGGGTTTGGAGGTTTGGGGTAGAGGTGGGTTCTCAGTGGAGAGGTGATAATTAGGAAATATGGTGTCGAAGAAATGGGGTGGTGGACTGGGTCATCATCGCTATACGAGGCTTCACATTTATGGAAATCTATGGCGTCAATAAAACATAGAGAGTATGGGAAGGGGTTGGCTTTTTGTTGGGGAATGGGAAGAAGATTAGATTTTGGGAGGATAGATGGGTGGGGGGTCAAGTTGAGCGATCTTTTTCCATGTTTGTTGGGGATCTCAACCAAGGTAGCGTTGATGGTAGCTAGCTGTTTCTCTATAGTAAGAGAGGAGGTAGTATGGGCTTCGCCGTATAGGAGGAATTTGGAGGATGAAGAGATTGCAGAATTTATCAGTTTGTTGTTGCTATCAAAGATGTCTTTGGTACTCTCATAACCGGATTCTAGGAAATGGCTAAAAGACAAGTCTAGCAATTTTTCAGCGAAATCCTTCTACATGCTCGTAAATGAGGTCACTTCCAGTGGTAGGGTTTGTTCGATAGCGTTCATTTGGCGCTATGGTGCTCCTCCGAAGGTGGTGGCGCTTGTGTGGTTAGTGGGGAGGAAATTGCTTAGAATAGATTATCTTCGCGAAAGAAGCTTTATTCTTCCGAATATTTGTCTGATGTGCCTGCAAGATGAGGTATCAGTGGATCATCTCTTCCTTCACTGCTCTTTTACAAAAGGGTTGTGGGATAGTTTTTTCGCTTTGTTCGGAGTTTTATGGGTCTTGCCAAAATATGTTGATAGCTTCTTTTTTATGTGGCATGGTGGGGGTACAGAGAAAATTGGGAGAAAAGTCTCGTGATTATGTTTGCTAGCGGGCATATGCGTCCTATGGCTAGAAAGGAACAATCGATGTTTTAGGAATCGCAATAGGCAGGCTTTTGAGGTTTTTAATAGGGTCTAAATCTCTTGTAATAGAATGAGCATCATCTTCGGGGAGTTGTAAATTTTTTGTTTTGTATATTTGTATAGTTTGGGCCTCTCTTTAGATATTGTCATTGTTCAAAAAAGAAAAATGATAAATCTATCTTGGAATCTTGGAAAAATTATCTTAGAGTAAAGTCTAAAACTGATAAAACTATTTTGATCCGTCTTGACCAGATGCTATTGGAATCTGAAATGCTGTTTTCGACAAATGAGCCCCAGCCGCCTCTGCTTCGACATAGGACTTGGGTGTGGGAGTGGGGATCACCAACTCTCCTTGCTTGCGGCTCGAGGAGCTTCCATTTCATATTTCATCATCATCGGCATTGTCAGGTTGGAAGATGAAATACTCTGCCGGAAGACAAAGGACAAACACGGGTATGTTGCAGCTTCTGGTTTCTCTATGTAACATTAGTATTGAATATAGAAATCTTTGGAGACGGACAGACCCAAAGATTCTGCCATTTGTTTGGTCATAGGGATGTCATTTACTCGCTGTTCATGGGAAATAATATTTGGGTTCGTGCAAAAGCTGTTGCAATGATGTGGCCCAGTTCTGAAAATGGATAGTGCTGTGAAGTCTGTTTCAAAATTTCAAATTGTACGGCTTGTTTTCCTTAGATGAATGATGCAATCCTATTGCACAGGAGGAATGATCCCATGATAGAATGCACCATAGTATGATGCAACGCCCTAGCATCAGGTCGGGCAATGTGGACGGTCCAACGATGGATTTTGGGACGCCTTGGTGCTCCATGGCCCAAAAATTGCTCTCATGGGATATATGATCGTCCACGTTTGATCAAAATGGATTTTTAACTCCACTGCAAAGGATTTTTCGACCATCCATCTGCAGGCTTGTTGATCATTGTGTTGGGGTCATCTGATGAGAGAGACTATTGGCCATTGGCGATCCAAGGTGAGGCCCGATGGGTTGATTCGAGTAGTGCCCACAGTATGCTGAGATGTGCCTCGAATCATTTGATGCATTGGAGTTTTTCCTGGATCATTGGAAAATCTGTTTGTACTGTACAATTTCTTGGCTGGAGCTTTGTATGATGGTTGTCGTCGCCTGACTGCAGTCTCAGGTGGGGTGGTCGGTCAAGATCGTCTATGTCATGGGTTGTCCATGGATGGCCCACAACTGTAAGTCACCAGGTGGGCGACCTTGTCGATTTTCTCAGTCTTTTGACCACTCATTTCTACTAGTGGGGAATCAAAAGGGGTCTGTGAAAGTGCACCCAAACTCATAACAGTAAAAGGTGGTTTAGCTCAAAGTGTCATTTTTGAATCAAATGAAACTTTAGAGGGTGCATCCAAACGGGCCCATGTGGTGGCACCACCTGTTACTGAATCTGAGATGTTACAGTAGAAGAGCGATCTCTCCAACAGGACGTGGTCAGGTGATGATGATCGTATCAATCAGGTCCACCCATATACTCCCACCAGAGGAGGATTGTATTCATTAATTTTTCTACACTTTTTATCTCACTGCATTTTTGACCGTTAATGTCACTTTAATGGCCAACATTACGACTATATGGGAAGTGGATTGCTTGGTGTTTTGTGGGCCCCACCATGGTGCATGTGTTATGTCCAAACCGTCCATCCATTTTGCGAGATCAATTTTAAGACATGAGCCCAAAAATGAGGCATATCCAAACCTCAAGTGGACCATAACACGTAAAGTAGTGGGGATTGAATGCCAACCCTTGAAAACTTCCTGGGGGGCTACAGAAGTTTCGGATTAAGTTGATATTTATATATTCCCTTCATCCAGGCCTGTGTGACCTTAGGGACAGGTTGGATTGAAAATAAACATCATGGTGGGCTCTAGGAAGGTTTCAATGGTGGGCGTCACTGTCCTCATTGCTATGTGTGGTGTGGTCCACTTGAGGTTTGGATCTGCCTCATGTTTGGGTTAATGCCCTAAAATGATCTCGCAAAATGGATGGACGGTGTGGATATAAAACATACATCATGGTGGGGCTCAAAGAACTTGGTGACGTCAGCCATGCTAGGCCCTGCACATGTGTGGTGGACTTGACTTGCACATCACCCTGCGGAAAGATGGGATCTACCATATTCTAGGAAATCCTTCGTGTGGGTTAGATATCTCAATCATGTAATGATTATTTACCATGCAAACATGGATTCTATTTTTAAGGATTTTGTTTGGATATTAAGTGGATTCTTCCATTCTTCTTTCCATGGCCACTTGGAATTTTGTGCTTGAAAATCCATGACGAAAAAAAGAAATGATTCTTTGTATTTCCTTGGATTTTCATGATTTTCCTCGGATCCAAATGCGTCCTCGAAGCCGAATGGGCTCGGATCTGATTACTATTTATAAGCATGTGTTTGATGAAGGTTGTACCAAGCTCGGCCCATTTTTTAACGGCTCTCATTTTGAATTCCAATTTACTGATGGGCCGAGAAGTAAAACCCAAGCTAGAAATCCATGACGCAGACTGTAAAGGAAGTACTCAGCTCAGGCCCCAAAATCGACCCATTAGCAGATTAAGTAATCTAGAAACACACTGCTAGCCGTTCATGATTTTCTGGCCGTTCATCCCTTTTCGTGCTGTCCATTCATTCGAAAGCACCACCTGTGATCAAAAGCACGTGATTAGGCCAAGACATACATCCATTTCTATTGTACATGTGTGGCCCTCTTGATGATCAGACAGCTGAGTTTCACACCTATGCATTTACAGGGGCCATGGCGCTGCCGTCTTATGAACGGCTTGGATCTAATAGACGGTGAGTACCTAAAATGCACTCGTGCTAGTGTACTTAGATCGCCAGGAGTTCCCGTACAAGCGGCGTCCGTCGCTCGCACGTGGATTATAGATGAAAGATTGGAGTCGCTCATCAGACAATCCTCACCGTTTAGAAATAATGCCTCAAAAGCCAGACTGATCTGATCACCATTCGGTCCCACAGGCCACAAGTCTACACATTAACTCTCATGACCGTTCAATTTCTTTCTGCAACTGAGGCCCACCAGATGAACAGGTCAGCCTAACTTTCTGAATGCATCACCTAATCATTTTGGATCGCTTGAAGAGCGAATCTGATCTGGCAAACATGATCCTTGTTTCCACGTTTGAGGGTGTGTACGGGAAGATCACTGTCTGCAATCTTGAAGTGAAGCAACCCCTTTGGGGACGCGGATTGCCTACTGACGCTGCCAGTAGCGAGGAAGCTACTGGACAGTACTATGCAGGCCCCACCATGAGATATGTGTTTTATCCACGTTGTCCATCTATTTTTCCAGATCATTTCAGGAGATGAGCCCAAAAATGTGAAAGATTCAAATTTCAAGTGGACCACACCACAAGAAAACAATCGTGATTGAATGCCCACCGTTAAAAACTTCCTAGGGCCCACTGTAAATGTTTATTTTCCATCCAACATGTTGATTAGGTCAAAAAGACCTGGATGAAGGGAAAACACAAATATAAGCTTCATCTAAAACTTTTATGACCCCCAAGAAGTTTTTAATGGTGAGCGTTTAATCACCACTGCTTCCTGTGGTGTGGTCCATATGAGATTTGGATCTGCCTAATTTTTTGGTTCATGATATAAAATGATCTGAAAAAATGGATAGATGGCGTAGATAAAACACATACATCATAATGGGGCTCACAGAGCTCCGTCCAGTAGCTATTGGCTACTGACAGTGTCGGTAGGCAATCCGCGTCCCCCATTTGGGTGGCTGAGAATCCAACAAATCCAAACCCCATTTTCTGCTAAATAGTCTGTTACACAACCGAAACCACCCTCCTCTTCCTCTCTCTCTCTCTCTCTCTCTCGACTGTTAAACAACTGAAACCACCTCTCTCTTTCTCTCTGATATTTGATTTGATTCAATCATGGCCGTCCAATTCAGCTGCGCCACTGCCAACTCCTTCCTCCATCATCATGCGTACAACAGCAATGGAAGCAATCGCAATACTACAGCAAAACGCTTCTCTTCTCAATTACCATTTCTCCATCGATTCCCTTCCCTCTCTTCTCCCACCAACAGAACCAACCACCACTATCTCAGGTCTCTCTCTCTCTCTCTCTCTCTCTCTCTCTCTCTCTCTCGTCTTTGCACTTTTTTGCACGAGTTTTGGATTGTGACGTGTGGGGCCCATGGATTGGCAATCCAAACCGTTGGTCTGTTGAGTTCCACCCTGGATGGGCCATGCCTCAAAAATCTCCACGATTGGACGATCCTAGTGGCACCAGTTGAATGTGGGCCCTTGATAAACGTTGAGATTGTCAACTCGAGGAGATTCTAGGGGAGTAGCCCATCCGTGGTGGGATGCAGCAGACCAATGGTCTGGATCCAAACTGCGGGCCCCACTGGTCAGAATTGAAGGCCCACAGATCATGTAATTCTTCCTCTCTCATTTTTACTTCGTTTTTCTTTCAAAATTCATATTGATAATCATGCATTCCAGGAATTAGATGAACCCCGACCTGAGGATACACACAGTATACTCGGGTCTTCAGTTTCTACAACTAGGGCCCACAGTTCAGGGATCCAGACCATTGGTCTGTTGGGTCCCACCTTGGTGGACCATGCCCGCAAGAATCTCCTTCACAGGGCAAACCTAATCTTTTCAAAATTTTCACATGCAAGTGAACAGTCAGAGAGATGCAGGGGCGCTTTCTCTTTGAACTGAACAAAATGGCCATTACTTCTGACTACAATGTACAAATCTGGGAGTGTTTGGCTTTGGTCCATCTAGAGTGGGCCCCACTTGTAGAACTGAATCCTCCAGTATGCAGTGCATATCCTTGGGTGGAGGATCACATAATTCCTCCATGAACTATATACTTATTCACAGGTTCCATCACCGCGTTTCTGCTATTGTTTCTGAAGAGAATGCGATTGAGCCAAGTTTATCTGGCGGCGATGGTTCGATCAAACTCACTTATCTGGAGGTGGGCCTTTTTAAAAAATCTCCCTTAATTTCCTGTACATCTAGGATTACTGTAATTATGACATAATGACATACTGAGTTAGAGGATTATGGTGTACTCTCTACTACACTGTGCATGTACATTTATATACACCATCCACATTTTGGCCTAGAAATCATGACAACCAGGTGTTACTAACGGCCAGCTTGGTGGTTTGAGAATGGATGATTAGGAAGAAAATGGGCAATAGTTCGCATTCAATGAACCAAAGTTATCTCAATGGTTAGGAGTTTAGGACTCTTTGATCATTGCAGTTTTTAGGGTGTGATCTATTCATTGTGTGGCCAACAATTTGAATGGTCTCGATCACTACAGAATGGTTGGGTCCATCTGGTTAGTGTGGTTTCAGTTTGAATGGACTCAATTGATTTGAATAGACCAGATTGATGCATAAACTTATAATTAGCTCTATATGTTTTTTTTTTCCTTGTTTCATGAAGTTGTGTTTGGATGTTTTAGGGGAACAGCTGGTTATGGGATGTGAGTGGTGTAAAAATTTTGGTAGATCCAATCTTGGTAGGCAATTTAGATTTCGGAATTCCGTGGCTTTATGATGCTGCCAAAAAGTTCTTGAAGAATTTCCAGGTACTTCTGATCACTGCAACTTTCTTCTGATTAGCTTATTGTCATTGTCATTGTCATTGTTATCATGTTCCTTGTTTTGGCAGCTTAACGATCTTCCCGAGCTTGACTGCTTAATAATTACGCAAAGCCTTGATGATCACTGCCATATCAAGACCTTGAGGCCGCTATCCAAAATGTTACCAGATTTGCGGGTGATATCGACTCCCAATGCAGAAACCATTTTGAACCCGCTTTTCAGAAATGTAAGTTATTGATTCTACCATATCTGTTGTCAACATTTCCTCTTTTATGTTTTTCGCTATGCGTAGAAGTTCCTAGATCCCAATGTCGACATGATTCACTAGCGCATCGAAACACAAGTGAAATATGTCTGGGACCTTCCCATACTGGTATTGCTTGTGATTTTTATCGGAATAGCAACAAAAATGGAAAGCCCACTGAATGTGGTTCTGTTTTTCCCTGCCGCCCCAAATTCAAATAGAACCTTGGCTCAGAAACAGTACCTAAATGACTTTTGGGTAGCTGTTGCTTGCTCGATATGGGCAAGGGGAGACATGATCCTGGCTGGTTTCAGGCTGACCTCTGCCAAAGAATGTCCGAACATCAGATACTGAATGAGTGGCAAGGGACACATTTAGAAGCTTCATGTGATGAACGACTGACCTGTTCGAGAGAACTTCTTGATCAATACAGTTGTGTGGTTGCTGGCAGCTGGGCACTGATATAGGAGGGAGGGAGTTTACATCAATTTGGTTAAATGGATCAACGTTATTAAAGTAGATGAGCCACACAAGGATGTGTTCCTCTTTTAGGGGAAGCACAATCTATTTGTTACAGGAGTCTGAAAAGGTAGCCACTAGATCAATCAACTCAACTAATGAACTATTCCTGAACTTAGCTAAAAAATTGGAATTTTCTGGAGGACGAGTGGACTTATCAATAGCTAGTTGGGAATTTATCCAAGTGCAATAGTGAGACCGGATATTGATTACATTGTGCGCAATATACACTAGGCTGATGGATGCCTTAACCAAGATAATGAGTGACCTAAATCTTCTCATCGTCAGGGTATTATGATGTCACTAAATAAGGGATCAGTGCTATCTGCTTACTCTGATGCAGATTGGGCCAGACCTGTTGCTGATAGAAGATCATTCATAGGCTATTGTACTTATTCTGCTGGGGCAATTTATCATGTGGAAGAGTAAGGAGTAGTATGTTTTTTTTTTTGTAGGACAATGATTAAACATATTTAGAAGTTGTATGTTTTATGGAATTGTAAAAAGACGTAAGAATCATCATGGATTATCGTATGGGCTTGTTTTGATAATCATGCAACCCCACATCTCTTCTAATCCAATTTTCTTCAAGTGCACAACACAAATGGATGTGGATTTCCATGCATACAAGCAGATCAGTCCAAAACATCTTCTGGAAGGCGGCTGCAACTGGATGGCTAAAGTTCAACCGTAGCCAAGTTGGGCATGATTGTTAATCATGCACCAATCACACTCAACGAGTATTAGAGACACTGGAACCTTAAGGGTGTGTTCAGATGCACCATTTGATCAAATCTTAATTGCTAATAAAGTGGAATTATAGATGCCTGCTTTCCTTAGCAGTCATTTGAATATTGCTGGTAAGGACTCCAAATTGCATTGATGCAATTTGAGATAGGTCCTCGTTATGAGTACTAGGAAAGGTTATTAATTATTGTCATGTACTCTTGCCTAATCTGAATATTCTCAATTCAATTAGCTTTTGTATCCAAACACAGTATGGAGTAGTAGGAAAAGGCTTGATGACCTATGGTTTAACTGTGGGTATGGTCCTTAATAGAGTGGAATGGCGGAATAGGATTCATGTAGCCGATCCCAATTAGTTGTGATGAGGCTTATATAGTGATGATTATAATGATCTGAATGCAACATAGATGGTATGTTTTTCACCTTGCTCAAATATAATGCACTTGGCATTAGATCATTTTGTATGTACATTTTGGTCCATGAAAGATGCCATTAATATAGATGGAGACATCAAAGGGGAGGTTTACAAGCATGGTGTGCTATAATGGCTGTTACAAAGGCGTAACCGTTTTGTAAAAAATAATGATGGCATCTGTTCCGTGTTATGGGGTTGTAATGGATGGATGTGACAGTCGTTATGAAAGGATTGGCCTGTAACGGCCCATAACAGTTTGTTACAGGGCCGATACAATTTTTTTTAAGAGGCCATAATGGGCATTGTAACCCGTATCATAACGGTAACGGTGGTGGCCATTACCTTGTTTACAAGGATCCGGTTGTTTATCTTTAGGGGAAGTGGCCCGTGCAACACATGTACATAGAGTAATGAGAGAGAAAAGGTAGGAGAGGTGATGGGGGAGAGATAGAAAAAGGGGGGGAGAGAGAAGAGAGAACAAGATAAACTGTAACAAAAGTGTGGGCTACATGTAGAGAGAGAGAGAGAGAGAGAGAGAGAGAGAGAGAGAGAGAGAGAGAGAGAGAGAGAGAGAGAGAGAGAGAGAGAGAGAGAGAGAGAGAGAGAGAGAGAGAGAGAGAGAGAGAGAGAGAGGAGAGAGAGAGAGAGAGAGAGAGAGAGAGAGAGAGAGAGAGAGAGAGGAGGAGTTCCAGTAGGCTACTTCCATCAAATAATTGAAAAGATGCGGATACTCTAAACCATCGCAGGCTTTTGCAGGTGAGATCTGAACTGCATGCCGGAACAAAACCATATTTTCCAGTTCCCAAATTGCCCCTGGCTTCATTTAAAATGTCTTCTGATATCCTTTGAATATTCAAAGTTTTCCACCCCACGAAACTAATTGTAGGGCAAAAATGTCCAAAAGCTACTTGTGTTGTATATAGTATAGCTATTGATTTTGAATTAAGTTCCTGTATCTTGCATCTTAAATTTCCTTGATCTGCCATTGAGTTGGTGAACTATCTAGAACTGACGAGGGGTTAAATGAATTGAAAGCTGTTGTGCCTTTCATAGGGCTGGCAATGGGCGAGGCAAAATCAAATTTTTGAATAGGCCCGGCCTGCTAAACCGACCCAACCAGTTCAAAATCCAGGCCTGAGCCCTCTCATTCTTAGGCCTACGCTTACATACACACCTAGCCTATGTTGAGTTTAAATGGGATGCATTTGGTGCTTATTTTTCTAATTTAACTTGCAGTTACTGCATTACTGCTAGTGGGATTCTTAATTTCAATAGAGAAAATATTGGATATTTATTGCCCAAGATATGGGTATGTTAGTTTCTTGCCTGTGTTTCTCTGTAGAATAGTTTTCCTGGGTGTTTTTTTTTTTTTTTTTGCACGAATTCAACTTGCATTTCTTTTGCCAAGTGATAACTACCTGACTGTGTTTACATTTTTGCTCCTTTGCCTGTTGATGTTACTCCTTGTTCATATAGCCTTATCCTGAACATGCTTTCCTGCATGTATACAAGAATATAAGATTTATATATTGGGATCGACATGAGACTAAACCCTTGTTCTTCTCAGTTAGCACCTTCTGTCTCTTACCCGTTTTGTGTGTAGATAGGTTAAGTCGTATTAATTTCTGGGAAATCTAATAAGAGCACAGGAAACAACTTCCTTACCTGGTGCACTGCACTCAGATTGGACCATTAAGTGGGTGGTTTTGACTGTGAATGGACCACTGTCCTCAAATCAATGGGTTGGACAATCCTATTCCATCAAACTGGAATTGCTTTTTTTCCATTCAATACGGAAAGCTGTGTTATTTTTTTCTACCATCCATTTGTAGTTCACAGTTCTGATGGTTAAGATCATCCTATTAGTGTGATTTTTCTATTATCAATCCACAAGGGCACGCAGATGACGAACAGTCTGGATTGTAGTCCATTCTGCAACATTTCCAATTGGATGCAGCGCACTGGATAATGAATTGGCACCATGCTTAGGGTATATTTCCCTCTAATTATTGATTACAAACTACATTATAAAAAATTTCAGGTCACATATTTAGAGCCTGGTCAAAGCTCTGAGATTGAAGGAAAAAATGGTTCGAAGGTCAGTGTCCGTGCTACTGCTGGACCTATTCTAGGCCCTCCTTGGCAGCGTCCAGAGAATGGGTAAATTCCTTGAACTTGTTAAGGGTGTGTTTGGTTGCACCAAATGTCATAACGTTTTGCACCAAATTAGACTGATTAATCCTGAAATGTCATGAAATTTGGCAATATATGGTGGAACCAAACACACCCTAATTCATTATCCTTGGGTGTTACATATTGCATCATTGCTGGCACACATTCTTTTTTATATAAATAATAATGTCTTTTAATGACTCTCTTTAAGGATCAATTATACTTCTGCCTTTCTTTCTTGTGCAATCAAATCTCAACCTCTTAAAATGCATTTCAGGTATCTCATCATGTCTCCACAAAGCCAGTTAACTCTTTACTATGAGCCGCATTGTGTTTACAACCAATCTTTTCTACAAAAGGAGAGTGCTGATGTTGTCATTACACCAGTTATAAAGCAATTGCTGCCAGCATTTACTTTGGTTTCTGGACAAGAGGATGCAGTTGCGCTTGCCAAGCTACTGCAAGCCAAGTATATTACTTTCATCTTAATTGTTAACATAGAGTTTTGCTAATTTCCAAGCACCTTTGCACGTGTACATGGCAACATGTGCCATATGTGCTAGAACCAAGCCACTCAACATGTAGGCCCCACCATGTAGTAATACTCGCTGAAAAATTAGATGACTCAGCGGGTCACTTATGTATTGGAACAAGGTATGGTAAACAAAAAGTCAAATCCACATTTGATGTACACATTTTCCCCACCTTATGTGGGACTAGGAGTGGCAATGGGTCAAGGTTTGGACCAGGTTTAGATTGCCTGAGCCTGACCATTTACCAAGTGGGCCAAGAATTGTATCCCAAACCTGATTCACGACTAATGGCCTGACTCCATCCCCTTAAAATTCAACAAGCCCAAGCTCGCCTGATCCGACCTGTTCAATCGTAACAGGGCCAGGCTTGACTGAGCTGACCCGACCCAACCCGCCACAATGCAACTCAGGTTGAATAATGGAATATGAGGCTAAGGTTATGCATGGCCAAGCCTTTATGAGCTGGTCAGGTTGGTAGGGTTCAACCGATAGCCCGACCTATTTGCTCAAATGGGTCACATTTCTAGCTTGAGCTTGACCTGCTACCCATTTAGGTTGGTCCAAGCTCACAAAGGCAATGCAGGCCAGTTGTGCCCATAGGCTGACCCAACCTATTGTGACACATACGCAGAACTTTATTTTTGGCCAAGGGCATCTACAAGGTGGGCCCACCTAATGAACAGCTTGGATCTTGTATTTGGGATGCTTTGGCACGTATGAATGCATGTAAGGGATGTGTGTGAGGAATCTGTGGGGATTAGCAAAACTCTGTAGTTTGCTTGAATGATATGTAGGCCCCCCTGCTCATCTTCCGTTTCTTTACAGGTTCATTGTGCCAATGAAAAATGGAGATCTTGACAGTAAAGGCCTTCTCTCAAGTATCGTTTATGCCAAGGGGACAATAGAATCATTCAAGGTTAGATATTTCTTTCTTCTTCTTCTTCTTCTTCCTCTTCTTCTTCTTTTTTTCCTTTTCTTTTTAAAAATCAAGTCCAGATCTTTGTTGCACATTAATATTATAAAAATGAAACAAATTAGTGATCTTTGTGCGTTCGCTTGTGCACGTTTGGATGACAAGTGATGTTAACGTATACAACATTCCTTAGTGAAATTACATTTGGATCCTGAATTGAAAAGATCCAATTGCTATGGCTTGTAAGAAGTAGGTTAAGGTTCTCATATTATTCTAAACGCGATGGAGTAAAGAAACTAGGCTAGGAGAATAGGATTTGCCTTGCCACATGAAATATAGGAACATTGATAGGTAAGAGTATGGAATTAATAGATACGATGAAACAGAGGAAAGTTAACATAGCCTGCGTTCAAGAGACCAAGTGAAAAGGGACAAGAATTAGAGAAATTGATGGATTTAAAGTTTGGTATATAAGAAAAGGACGACAATAGAAATAGTGTAGGGATAGTGGTAGATAAAAAGATTTAGAGGATAAAGTTGTAAATGTTAGGAGAACAAGTAATAGGATTTTGTTAATAAAACTTGTGTTAGGAGAGGAGATAATTAATGTTATTACTGCACATACATTGCAGGTAGGGTTAGAGGATAGAATCAAGGGATGATATGAATGGATTGATGAAAGGAATTCCTTAGGAGAGAGGATGTGAGAGCATACATGGAGCCTATGGTTTTGGGAGAAGAAATGAGATGGGAGATGCTATTCGTGAATTCGTTATGGCATACAATTTAGCTCTAGCAAACACATTAAAAGGAAAAGATGAACATTTTATAATTTCCAAAAGTGGATCATATACAAGTCAAATACATTTCTTTCTACTTTAAAAATAAAATAAAATAGAACGATCAATATGTAAAGATTGCAAGGTTATACCAGGATAGAGTCTGATTGTGCAACATAAGTTAATGGTTATTGATGTTCATGAGAAACTGTTCATGTTTTGAAGCCGGACAAGGGACTAGAAATGATGAAAAATTTGAACAATATAGAAAGCCCAAAAAGATTGCTAAGAATGTAGTGAGGCTAAACTTAAGGATTGTGATGATCTTTACAATAGGGGGACAAGAGAAGGTGAGAAAGATGTCTTCGAACTTGCAAAAATGAGGGAGAAGAAGGGTGGAGACCTAGATCATGTTAGATGCTTTAAGAGAGATAACAAGATGCTACTAGTAAAGGATAATGAGATCAATTAAAGGTGGAGAAGTTATTTTTAGAACTTGTAAATGACAATCACACTAAGAGCATAGGGATAGAAAGAACGATAAACTCAAACGACGTTGAAGACCATAGATACTTCTGGATGATTAGGAATCTAAAGTGAAAAAAACTTTGAGAAAGATGAAAACAGTAAAGGCCCTCGGACCAGATGGTATACCAATAAAGGCTTGGAAGTGTATGGGAGATACTGGACCATTATCCCCAGTGTATATGAAGTGCAAGTTTAGTAACACTAGGATTGAAAACAAGAAATTAGTTAAGATTGTTGATTAAGAATTTTCCCAAAATGACTACTTTCAATACCTTGGGTCAATAATTCATGCGGGTGGAGAGATTGAGAAAGATGTTGCCTATAGAATTCAACCTGGGTGGAAGAATTGGAGGTGTCCCTCTCAACTTTTATGTGATCATTGCGTACCTCTCAAATTGAAAGGGAAATTTTATAAGATAGTTATAATACCAGCCATGCTTTTTGGGACAAAATGATGAATAGCAAGACAAGAGAATAGAACTAGAAATGAATGCATTTGAGGGAACTTAGGAGTAGCACCAATACCTAATTAGATAAGGGAAAGTAGACTTAGATGGTTTGGTCATGTGCAACAGAGACCAAGAGCCACGCTGATTAGGAGTGAGTTGGCACAAGTTGAAGGCTTTAAAAGGGCAAGTAGAAGGTCCAAAAGTACATGGATGGAGATAGAAAAGACTTGATGACCTATGGTCTAACTAAAGATATGGACCTTGATAGAGTGGAATGGTAGAATAGGATTCATATAGCCTACCCCAATTAATTGAGATAAGACTTAAATGATGATGATGAGTTGGATCCAGAATGGAAATGCAATAATTCAGTTCAATAGAAGTGAAATGGCAAAATGGGGCACTCCCCACTCTCTTCATAGCATGGGACTTGGGCCCACAAATTGAATTATAATAATTTCAGGACCAACTTGAAATGCAAATTACATTGTGGTAATAACTATGATTTAAAATGGTGCTGTCCCCATTTTAGTCATTTCCTCTTTGTTGGGTTGGATTATTAAAATTCAATCCAATGATCCAAACACTCTCAATGTCTTAATGTCTTAAGTTTAAAAGCTCCTTTCATTGAACATAATTTCATTTAATTCACATTATACTAACACGTGTTATCCCCAAAAGAATCGTTTATCGAGTATATCAGTGCCACATCATAGACCTTCTTGTGGTTGTTACAACTGTATTTGGATTCGATGGGTCTTTTTTATATGAGTACTTGATTGCTTTGCTTCATTGTATGGATTTTCTTGGAGGTAACCCTTACAGTATCTAATTTCTTTTATTTATTGAGCTTGCAGTGGTACCGTCCGCCTTACTCACAAAAAAAAGAGGGCTTGAACAATTAGTAAATGCTTTATCTATTTGAGAACCCTTCGCATCTCTTTTATATGCTCTCATACGGAAATATTTAAAAGTTGTTGCGCATGCCAAGGTGCTCTCATGGTTACACTAGAGGAGAATTGGTCACCTATAGGCAACAGTACCACAAGTTGTGGTCTCCAACTTTCCATCAACATGCAACTTTTTTTAGAAAATCAGTACCAAGAAAACAATAGACCACACTATGAGGATCGCTCTTCTTGATAATGAGGCTGATCCACTCACTAGGTGGGCTACTCCTGTATGTTGAGTTGAACTGTCTTGCCCATTTATTCCAATGGCGTGTACCACCTGATGAGTGGACAGGCAATCTTCATGGAGGGGCCTACCGCTTTAGTGGTACTGATGTCCCATACAGGTGGCATGTTGGCACGGAAGATGGTACAGTACGACAAGTTGTCGTACCTTGCCTATAAGTGATTAGTTCTCTTAATAGAAACTAAAGGTGCAACTTGGGAGGGTTGGGTTGAGGGTCAACCTGAGCCCAACCTGACCTCAAGAAAACCCAACCCACAACGCGAACCAACCCGAATTCTAACCCGTGAGCCCCAACCCAAACCCAACTCGAGTTCCTGTATATTCAACCCTAAAACCGACCTGACCCAACCTAAATATATGTGATTATTTCGCAATCTGACTTAACTCCACCATAAGTTGCTCAAGCCGAACCCGACCCAATTTCAAATTGGTTTGCTGCTTTCCAACCCTAACCCGACCCGAGGACCATGACAACCTGACCCCAACTCGAGTTGGGTCAATCAGGCTTGGGTTGACCTGAACAGAAGTTGCAGCCCTAATAGAAACCTAGCTGATTTGTTTCAACTTTCAATTTTTCTATTGTACTGAGATTTCATATCTTTTACCGACGATGGCGATGGTTGTACTGTGCAGGAACTTTTATCAAGAGAATTACCAGATGCAGAGGTATTAGAGCCAAGGCCGGGCGTACCATTAGAAATTTCAGTACCTTCATGATTCCCATAGTTTTATCTCTGTATAAAGCTAATCCTCCATTTGGTATCTTTCAAGATAAATAAGGGCCCATTTGGATGGTGGGACTTCCCAACCCTAGCGGTGTTGTGAATCCTGGGATTCGTCAATCCTAGGTTGGTTACTCCTACTAGATCAGCTGATCTTTTGTTTGGTTGATATCCTGGATTGGCAAATCCATGATTGATCAATACAAGGATCCCAAAGGAGTAAATGTTACCACATGAATGAGTCTTTCTGTTGTTTTGCAAGAAGCTTCTCAACGAACTTGATAAGTTGTAAAATGCTGAGGAGTAAAACTGCACTTTATCAAGTTGTAACAAGGAGCTTCATGCAAAACAGTAGGAGACTTGCTGATGTGGCACCCGTGGGCTGTAGATGTCCCTTGACATCTATTTATCCTGGAAAAGGATGCCAAACGGAGCCTTAAAGAACTGCATTTTTGCTTGATTGCAAGATTGAAATCTTTCTACTCATTTCCCTCTGTAAATTGCACTTAAATTATCAATGTAATTAAGGTTATGCATATATGTACATTATCCTTAAGATCTGAGTACGTACGAATGGGAGTGGGCCCACGTACTGGTGATACGGATTGTTGATCCAATGGTCCTTAATGTGGATAGCCTGTGCCTCAAAAATGCCCTAGGCTGGAATTCTTAGCTTTCCAACATCTGATCTTTCTTTCTCTTTTTCTTTTGTAAAATATAGTGTTTCTCTATTACTTCACAACCATCTATTTGCAGACCACCAATAGAAAGGATATGATTGTTCCATCAGACAAACAGTTTGAATCACCAGTCCATGGCCCTCTCCACTGTGAGCATGCTGTAGACCAAAAGTCAGGACTGTCCATGCCATAGTTTTAAAACTCTTTGGGTCGAATCGAAGCCGAGTCAACTTGACTTAATAGGATTTCAAGCCGTCTCTTGGAAACTCACCGACAGGTGTGCTACCAGGCACTGCTGTGCTTTATTTTGTTTTATTTTTTTTCCCCTTCATAATATAGCTATTTACTACAATTTAAATTTTTACAGCCATACTAAACCCCAAATTCAATTATTTAAATTTTGAGTTGAGTCGAGTTAAGAGTTGGTCGAGTCTTTGTGCTAACCCAGCTAAACATCGAGTACAGTTTCCGAGTCTTTGAGCTAACCCGGCTAAACATTGAGTCTCGGACGGGCTGTGCTAGGACAACCCTTGGTCCAGCTCAAAGCAGCCTCTGTATGCCGGAATCCATTTCCATCATAATATCATAAACCCTGGATATGAGAAAATATCTCAAGCTCCCAAGAGTTCATATTTTTTTTATTTTTTTTTATTTTTTTAGTTGAGCTCCCTTTTTTCAGGCTCCTGATGGTGTTGATCATGTCCTTGTGGTGAGCGTCGACAAGCTTGTTGGATACATGGGCCGGGTTGCCCATTAGTCAACTAGCCCTACCTGCTTTTTAGGCGGATTTGGGCCAAGCTAAATGGGAAACTGGTCCGGCTTGGGCTAGAAATGTAGCCTATTTAAGTAAATGTGCCTGGCTTGGCTGAATTCTACCAAACCCAACCCGTCCATGTAGGCAATCAATGGGCTGGGCCAGATGACTTGACCTGACCTAACCCATAACTCAAGACGAAATAATAGAAATTTATAAATGGATTGATGATGTATATATGTATGTATTCATTAATTCAGTCGAGATAGCATATCTTGAGTACTGCATTCCATTCTTAAGCCAGAGTTTGTGTCGTGGCCACTTGGGTTGGATCGGTTGAGCCTGACCCAGTTACAATGGCAGTGGGTCAGGTTTGGAAGCTAACCCCAAACCGATTCAACCTGATCCATTGGGCTGATGCACCCCTGACTCAGGTGAGTTGTGACTTGGCTCGAGACAGAACGAGTCCGCCCAAGTCACAGAGGCTAAAACCATGGCTACTATGGATGAACCATGCCCCAAAATCCAAAAATGATTGGAAGATATAGTGATCCATCTTTGGCCTCTTGAGTTGAATGTGACCTGTTGTTGGGTTTCCCATCTTAGCTGCTTATTTGCTAGCCATTAATCAAAGGGTTAGATCCATTTTAACTAGGAGAGTTTTGGAGCATAGTCTATCCGTATGAGTCCCTCAAGATCAACGGTCCAGATCATTATAACGTGACCCCACTTGTACAAACTATTTGAATATTCTACAATTACCACATATATAAAGAATCATGAAAGATGCATAGAGGACCAAACCCACAACCCAACCCAACCCAACCCGAATTTCAACCCAACCTGACCTAACGGATGGAGAATTTTTGAAACCTGATCCCGACCCAAATTCAAATGGGATTGCCATTTTTTAACTTGAACCCAACTCAAAAACCTTGACAACATTACCTGAGAACCTTGACAACGTGACCTGACCTAACCCAAATTTGGGTTGGGTCAGTAAAGTTTGGGGAAACCTAAACCTAAGTTGTAGCCAACCCAAGCCAACCTGATGCGAATTTGCTCACCCCATATCCAAAGGTGTTGAAATTGGTGCATTCAATCTTGTGAAAAATAAGGGAGTTTGATCGATCGAACTCTAGCCTCGATCAATCGAGCAAATTCCAAAATTTTCAACTATCTCTATGGACAGTTTTGGATATGTTCAGTTGATTGAACATGGAGACTCGATTGATCAAAAAAAATCTGAAATATCATGTTAGCTCTCCGGACACTTTTGAGCACGTTCGATTGATAAAATGATCGTCGATTGATGTTGATCAATCAATGGATAGATTGATAAAGCACGTGATTTCGTGTAATTGCACAATTTATTTTCTAATTTGGATATAACTCTATATAAGAGTTTGTAACATGTGATTAGGGTATGAAGGACTTATTTTAAAGGAGAGCTAGGGTTTTGAGAATGATTTTCTATTTGGGTTTTCACATCTGTAAGTTGATTATATTTTTTGTAATTTGTTTTCATAGTGGATTGCTTGTCGCTTTATGCGGTGGTTTTTTCCAATAATGGATTTTTCATTTAAAATCGTGTGTTCTATATGGTTGCTTTGTTTGTGTTTATCTATTGTTGTGTGATTCAACTCCGAAGTTTCTTTTAGGCCCCCCCAACAAGTGGTATCAGTTAGAATTTAAAACACGACGTTGAAGGGATCGAATATGAAGTATAAGACATAGAAGTTCATAGGAAAAAATAACTTTGAACTATGAAATGTGAAGATGAGAGACCTTCTAATTCAGCGAGGACTGCAACACGCACTCCTTGAGAAAGCGAAGCGCCCTAAATTTGTGAATAAAGAGGAATGAGAATAACTTTATTCGAAGGCGATTACCTCAATCTAATTATGTTTGGCGGATGATGTCCTTTACAATGTCCTTGATCAAATGACCACTGCAGGGCTGTGAACGAAGTTAGAGAGTTTTTATATGACAAAATCTCTTTCAAGCTGTCTATATCTAAGGAGGCAACTATATAATCTGAAGATAACGGAGGGGTCGAATATCGATGAGCACATTATCATTTTCAACAAATTAATTTGCAAATTGATGAGCGTGGAGGTGAAGATTGACGAAGAAAATAAAGCATTTGTTCTGTTGACATCCTTTCCGGATTTCTACAAGGATTTGGTGGATACTTTGTGCCATAGTAGAGACACATTTACCCTTGACACCGCTATCTCATTGCTTCAATTAAAGCAATTGAGAAGAAAGAACGATGAGGAATGTATATCTACGAGAACGTTGGTTGCTAGGGGAAGAGCATTTAAGGAAGAAAAATGAAAATCGAGATCGAGGTTTAAGTCGAAGGGCAAATGAAAGTTAAAGTGCTGGAATTGTGTAGACATGGACATACGAAGAATGATTATTGGAATCCTAGAGCTCAAAATGATAAGAATTCAAATAATTCTACAAGGGAGACCAATTCAGCGGAATCCCGTGAAGGTTCATATGGTTGCGATGTATTATTGGTGTATAAAACGGGTCACTTATATTAGCAGTTGATTTTGGACACGAGGGCTTTGTACCACATGACCCTTCACTAGAGTTGGTTCTTCACGTACAACGAGTATAATGGTGGCATGGTTCTTATGAGCAATGATCATACCCGTAAGATGATTGAAACTATATTTGTTCGCATAAGAATGTTTGTTGGGGTGAAGTGTATTCAGACTGATGTGAGACACATTCTTGATTTGAAGAAAATTTTAATTTCTCTCGGTGCTCTCAATGCACTAGAGTGCTAGTTCATTGGTCATGATTGTGTCTTAAAAGTTTCAAAGGAGGCACTCACCGTTATGAAAGCACAAATGAGCGAAAATATCTACAGTTTGATTGGGAATACAATATCAAGTGGAGCTGTAACGTCTGTAGTGGAATCCACATTAGCACGTGTGTGGCATGCGCGCCTAGGCCACATGAGCGAGCACCATATGAAGGTATTCACATATCGTGACTTGATTCCTGCCTTTAAATTTTTTAATTTGAATGTATGTGAGCATTGCATATATGGTAAATGGTAAAAAATATCATTGAAAATTTTCATAACATTTATTAATGACTTCTTTAGAAAGGTGTGTGTTTATTTTATGAAGAATAAATCTAACATGTTTGTCACTTTTAAGTCTTACAATGTCATGGTTGAAAAATAGTCAAGGTGACAGTTAAAAATGTTGATGACTGACAATAATAGAGAATTTACTTCAAATGAATTCAATTAGTTTTATAAGGATGGGGGGATTGTGAGGCATAACATAGTCAGGCACACACCAAAGCAGAATGATATGACATAACATGTATATAAGACTCTTTTAGAGAGGGCTCAAAGTATGTTGAGTCTATATTGTTAAAGGATCTATGGGTTGAAGCCGTTAATATGACTTGTTATTTGGTGAATTGGTTCCCATTTATGGCTATTGATTAAGGATTATGGAGTGGTAAGAAAGTAGACTACCCAGGGCTGCGTGTATTTAGTTGTGATGTTTACTCTCATGTACCATCTATTGAGAGAGATGAGCTAGACCAAAGAGTGAAAAATTATACCTTTGTTGACTATGGTAATGGCGTAAAGGGATACAAGCTATATTACCTGGTCATAGAAAAAATTACAATAAATTAGGATGTCAAGTTTGACGAGGGTTCCTTGTTTCGCAGGGATGAACATAAGGAAACGAAAAAGTTAGCAGTGATTGATATTGAAATTGACAAAGGTGAGACATATGCAAAAGCCGAGCTGCATGAAGAGATATGTGAGTAGGTGGACCAGCCACCTCTCAGGAGAAATTTATCAAGGAATCGCAGGTAACCAGCAGGATATAGAGATAACTTAAACATTGCATTCACCCTCATTACGGATTAGGGAGACCCGTCTACTTTTCAGAAAGCTCTTGATAATGTAGATGAAAAGAAGTGGATGACAGCGATGCATGATGAAATATATTATTTATATAAGAATTAGATATAAGAGTTGGTTGAGCTTTCATTTAGGCGTAAAGTGATCGCTTGCAAGTAGATCTATCGGAAGAAACATGATAGGTACAAGGTCAGACTAGTAGTAAAGGGTTATGCGTAAAAGGAAGGTATTGATTTCAGTGATATTTTTGCACCTATGGTAAAGCATGTATATATCCGATTTTTATCGGCATTGGTTGCCCAATACATTCTTGAATTGGAGTAATTAAATGTAAAGACTACTTTCTTTCAGGATGAATTGGAAGAACATATCTACATGAAACAACTAGAAGGGTTCAAGGTGCATGGAGTATAAAATAAAGTTTGTAGGTTAAGGAGGTTGTTGTACGGTTTAAAACAATCAATTCTTTAATGTTGAGCCAATGGTTTACTAAAAATAAATTTGATTACTGTGTCTACTTTCGAACATTGAGTGATGAGGAATTCATTATGTTGGTATTATATGTTAATGATATGCTTATCGCAAGCCATAACATGTATGAGATCAATATATTAAATGCTCAGTTATCAAGAACATTCGAGATGAAAAATCTAAGGGTTGCAAAGAAGATTTTTAACATTGATATACACAATGATAAGAAAATGAGCAGGCTATGGTTGTTTCAGGCAGAATACTTCGAGAAGGTTCTACTCAAGCTTGGGATGGACAAGGAAAAACCAGTTAGCACTCCCCACACTTCTTTATTTTGGTTTTCTTCAGAATAATGTCATACTGCAAATGAAGAGAAGCACCATATGTCTTGTGTGCCCTACTTGATCGCAGTTGACAATCTGATGTACACCATGGTCTGTACTAGACCAGACATTTCACATGCAGTGGGAGTTGTAAGCAAATACATGTCTAATCTCGGTAAGCAATATTGGGAGACAGTGAAATAGCTACTTCGTTACATATGATGTACAACTAACTATATCTTAACGTTCAATAATTATGAGGAGAAATTAGTATATTATATGGATGTTGATTATATTGGACAAGAGAATAACAGAGGGTCAATTTCTGATTACTCGTTTATGTTAGCGGGTAGAACGATCCGTTGAATGTTAAAGCTTCAGTATATGGTTGCTCTTTCTATAATAAAAAATGAGTATATGGCAGTAACAAAAGTATTTAAGGAGGCGATTTGGTTGATGAGTATGGTGAATGAGTTAGGGCTTTAGTATGAAGTCATACCTATGAATTGTGATAGCGAGTGTACTATTAATTTGACAAAGAATTCAATATGTCATTCTCGTACTAAACATATTGATGTTTGTCACAATCTTATCTTTCATGTACTTGATGAAGGCGGTGTTACTCTTGAGAAGATCCACACCAATATGAATCTAGCTGACATGCTTACAAATGTGGTTTCTGCAGAGAAATTCAGCTGTTGCTCGACTTCTCCGGGCTTGACAAAGACTAAATGAAGACGGAGTGTGCACAAGAAGCGATAGTGAAGCGATGATGAAGATGATTAAAAATGGATGAAGTAACTTAAAACAATAGAGCATGGAGATTGAAGCCACAGTAGAGATTGTTGAATTTGGTACCTTCAATCTGGTGAAAAATATGAAAGTTCGATCGATCAAACTCTAGCCTCGATCAATCGAGCAAATCCTGAATTTTTCAATTCTCTCTAGACAATTTTGGACATGTTCGGTTGATTGAACATGAAAGCTCTATCGATCGAAATAAATTTGAAATATCATGTTAACTCTGTGAATACTTCTGAGCATGTCTCGATTGATCGAAAGATCATCAATTGATGTCGATAAATTGATGGTTAGATCGACAAGGCATGCGATTTTGCATAATTGCTTGATTTGTTTTCTAATTTAGGCATAACTCTATATAAGGGTTTGTAACACGAGACTAAGGTATGGAGAACTTATTCTAAAGAAGAGCTATGGTTTTGAGAAGGGTTTTCGTATATATAAGTTGATTCTATATCTTATAATTCATTATTGTAGATTGCTTGTCACTTTGTACCATGACTTTTTTCCATGATGATTTTTCTACTTAAAATCATGTATTATCTATAGTTACTTTGTTTGCGTTTATTTATTGTTGTGCGATTCAACTCTAGGGGTGCTTCAGCATCCTCAACAAAGGGACCTCAACCCCCGATTTGGCGTGACCTAATTCGGGTTGGGTTAGTCAGGTTCAGGTAAACCCAAACGTAATTTGCAGCCCTACTAACTACCATGTACACTGGTACAACCTACGGGTTCGAAATGCATGGATGACCCATGAGAGTACTTGGATGACCATACATTCTACACATCCCATTTGGGTCTTTCCACTGCATGAATTATCATCCACCTCAGCATAAAAGTTAAGGTCCCTTTCGGATGTCAAAAATAATCAATGGCATGATTTCAAAGAAAACTCCATTTTGATGTTTGGTCTACTGTCTTTATATATTCTACCCATTATATGGAGAAATGTCAGTCGTCCAAACTTCTAAAAGAAAAGATGGGACACTCACTAAATCCCCAAATAGTCAAAAGCATCTGTTTCAGCCAATGGTGCCAAAAACCAATGTTGCTCTTTATAAAGTGCATTGAGATGGCCGCTTGGGAGTAAAAGAAATCCAGTGTGGCAGGCTAGAGCGTTCATCAGGTGGGCCCCACATCAAAGTGCCATGCTCAGCAATTTGGGCCGGTCATCAGGTGGTCCACGTCTGTTTGTCAAATGTGGATCAGTGGCTGATTTTTTGGCCGTCCATTTTTAGATATACATGGTCCTGATTTTCGTGTCAGGGCACGTACATGGTGGGGCCCACCAGTGCACGATCATGATCTCACTGCACGCATTACTTTTTCATGTATGGCAAGATGCATTGAAGAAAAAACCTCTTTGCTTTTTTCTATTTACGGTGGGAACTTATTCCCTTATATCTGCACCTCACTTCTTTACTCGGGGTATTGCAGAAAAGACAGAACAGCTACCGTTCATATTCAACGAAAGATAGGCCAAATATTCAATGGCTAGGATCTTCTAATCTCGAACTTTTTTCTGAATGCCACATCCACGTCGATGCCCACTGTATCAACGGTTTGGATTACTCAACTGTGAGATCCACTTTTGCAAACTGAAAACTCAAAGGAAATGGACAGTCTCCACCAACCACAGATGGACTATAGTTACGGTCCAACCATTGCATAATATTTCCAACTTTTCAAGTCCTTGCGACATCCAAACCGTTCAATATGGTGGCCCCCACCATGAGGATCAAGTATGAAAAAGTCAGCCATTTATACTTACCCAATGGATCACACTTGTATTTTTCTATTTATCAACCAGTAGAAATTGTTTCCTATGGTGTGGCGTAATGTAGATATGGAAGATTTTTGCACAAGCTGATCCTCATGGTAGGTCCAACCAGCTGGAAGGGTTGGATGTAAATTACACTAAACAAATTATCCACTGGGTAGACCATAACTTTTGGACTTGAGATCTTTTCATATATAATCATTCAATCCTTGACATTGCATGCCCCCAGTTTTTTAACTATTAGAACCTGATTCCTTTTTCACAAAAAAAATAATAATAATAAATAAATAAATAATAATTCCAAAACATGTAAGAGAGTAAAATCTCCCAAATGTTGCAGCACAAAGCATATCCCTCTATGGATTTCTTAGTGTTTAAGGCAAGAGTAGCGTATATGTGTGTATATGTGCACGACAAGTTGCATTTTCTGGCTTTTCTTTTGATTCTTCTCCTCTTCAAGCACAAGAGTTCTTTATTTTTATAAAAATGGGAAGCCCATCAGCACGCTGGCACACGTGTAAAATGTAATATGCATCACATATGTAAGATATAACTTTTTCATGAAACCATGCCAATTATTTTAAAAAATAAATAAATTAGTAGATTGTCTAGCTGAGCAATTGAGAAATTTCACTCCTTTGATGAGTTGTCATATAAGACACAGACCATTTAAATGTAAGCAATGTAAATATCAACTAAGTCATGTTATCTCGGATTGACTATTTAAGTCGTCTTAGACTAACCTTTCTATGAGTAATACGTTTATCCAATTCACTGAAATAGGAACTTAATGTCGACCGTGACGTGTAACATTTATAGAATATGCACATACTTTCAATGCTTGAAGATTGATGGTGGCTTATGTGTGCATGGAAGGAATTAAATTCACATATCAAACATGTGATATATGTGCATGAAATATTGTATTCTCATGTGCACCTGATTAAGGAAGAAAAATATAGCCAGGCTTTGTTGCCACTTCTTTTTTTTTTTTTCAACAAACCCTACTATCTTTGCCAACCATCAAATTTTGGATTGTTTGTATTTTCGTAGCTCCTCAGAAACCCCTAATACCCAACTGACTTGATGTCCAATTGGGTAAAGTTGACTTGTAGGAGTCTTTACTTGACCCGACTCAATAGATTAAATAATATGTAAATTCACATATTTACATTAATAATATATAGAGAGTGAATAAATTTACATATCAAACATGTGATATATGTGTATGAAAAATTGTATTCGCACGTCTACTAAATTAAGAAAAGAAAACCTTTGGCTTTGTTACCATTTTTTTAATCACAAAGCCTGCTATCTTTGCTAACCATCAAATTTCGGACATGTTGTCTGTATTTTGGAGTTTCTGTCAAAGCTCAAAATCCGGAAAACTTGACTCAACTTGATGTCCAATTGGGTCAGGTCAACTCGAAGGAGTCTTTACTTGACTCGACTCAATACATTAATAAATAATATATTAATTACCTAGGTTGGAGCGTATTAATCTGGCCCACCAAAGGTAGAAGTGGCTTGACTGCTTGACCGAAGGGGTGTTTGATTTCTTCAAATCACTTTATAAATACTCGTAAATAGGCAATTATGATGTTTCTAACATCTGTTTGTCAAAAAAAATATAATAATAGAGTATTTTCTCCTTGAAAATCAATCCTGGAAGGGCTGACTTAAATCTGTAAGCCCCATAATTATGTATATGACTCTGCACAGATAGAAACATTTGATTTTTCACACATGTTTCGTACCAGAGGAGAGTGTATGCGTGTGGATGGGAAGGGCACTCATGTGAGTTTGAATTTCTTGACATGCACTACTTTTTTACTGTTTTAATTCTGTAAAGGGAAGCTGATTGGCTGGTGTACCACACACCACTGGCGTGGCTGGTGTGGGTACGTGTAGTGCGAAAGACGAGCGCTGATGTTCCTTGAGCTCAGAGTCTATGAACGGTCCAAAAGGATATCAAAGCTACATGGGCCTACAATGATGTATTTATTATATCCACACTGTTCATCCATTCGGAGAGATCATTTTAGAACATGATTACAAAAATGAGTCATATCCAAAGCTTAAGTGGACCACACCACAAATAGCAGTGAGATAATGATGTTCACTGATAAAACATTCATAGGGCCTACTACATTTTTTTTTCAATCCAATCTGTTCATAAGGTCAGGCAAAACTGGATGAAGAGGAAAAACAAATATCATATTGATCCAAAACTTCCGTGACCCTCAAAAGGGTTTCAATGATAGATGTTCAATCCCAATTGCTTTTTACAGTGTGGTCCACTTGATCTTTGGATCTGTCTTAGTTTTTGGCTCAAACGACAAACTCGCCAAATGGACAAACAGTTTGAATACAACACATACCTCACTATTGGACCACAAAACTTCCCCGTGTGGTTATGTGTTGGCGACGGCGATGAGCGTTGATGCTCCTCAAGCTCTGAGTTGTATGAACAGTTTAAAGGAGATCAAAGTTACATGACCCGGCGATGATATATTTATTATATTCAAACCTTTTATCCATTTGGCTAGATCATTTTAGAGCATAGATAGAAAATGAGTCATATCCAAAGCTGTAGACCACTTTACAAATAACAGTGGGAACAACAATTCTCACCATTAAAACATTTGTACAGCCCACCATCACATTTACTTTTTATCCATTTTATTTATAAGGTCACACATACTCGATGAAGAAGAAAAACAAATATCATATTGATCCCAAACTCTTGTAACCCCACAAAGGTTTCAAAAGTAGATGGTTAATCCTCCACTGTTTTTTTGCAGTGTAGTGGACTTAATCTTTAGATCCGTCTTATTTTTCAGCTCAATCTTACAATGAGCTCATCGCAAAATCACAAAATGGACAGACGGGATACAACAAATACCTCATGATGGGACCCACAAAATATGGTGACGTAAACACACTACTGACGTCGGTGGTGTGTGGTACACCAGCCGATCCACTTCCTATGTAAAGTTGGTGTAAGTAAATCTTATGGATTCGGATCTAGTACTTCATGTACTGTCTTTCCTATTGAGATTGGACAACTGACATACTTATTGGAGTTTGGAAATAGGTACATTTGTGTCTTTATGTATGGACTGTCTTCAAAATTTCATGGATTGGACAATCCAATCTATATCTCTTTATTTGTGGTCAACCAGAGAAGAGAATATGACAATGGTACACAACTAAAAGAAGGTGGTTATTGTCTTCCAACCATGGAGGGCTCTGCCACAGGGTCTATCCACGTATGTAACAGACCAGTGGTCTCGATTGCCAAACCATGGCCCCACTTGTCAGAGGTTAAAACCTCATTACATTGCAAACGCCTCTAATATATGATCTTATAAATCTTATTATAGGATCCTTCAGCTTTGAATATTGTAGTCAATTTTTAATTTTGAAAAGCAGTGTCGTATTTTTTATTAATCTAAATTAGACGGTTGGGATCTTTAAATAAATAAATAAAAACAACTCATTAACCTTTTGATTTGTGGTTAGGAAGACAATAGGTTGAGGAGGGCGGCCCTTGCAGCCTGCCCTTGTAGGTCCAAGGCTTGGGCCCCTAATCTTGGCCCTAGGGCTGAACCCATGCTTGAAATCCACGACGGGTGTATAGGCCAAGGCCAATGATGAAGGCCTGTCTGGGCTTGGCTTGCCCTATCAACCCGATCCAATCATCAAATGGGTCACTTTTATACAAAACAAATGGTTTCGATGTAAGTGTTAGATTTTTATTTACCTTAATACATTTTAAAAGCTTTTTCAGATTCAGAGTCATGTTTATATAATAAAAATTATTTATACGATGACGCGATATCCTTTTTAAGATTTAGGAGGTATTTGTTTTTTCAATTACAAGGGAAATGAGTACAAATGGGTAATTATGTGGTGATATTACTTACATTCGACTACAATGATGAGATTCCTACCATTGTTTGTTTCACTCGAAAATCACGGTAAAAATATTAGTTTTATTTACTTTCTTTACGAGTGTATTGAATTTTTGATTTATGAGTTGTAATTTTTGTTTAAATAAATATATTACTATTGTAAATTAAAAAACCCAACATAATCGTTATTTCAACCCTAGGGCCAACCGTGGTCAGCCAGTTGGCCATATACCAGCCCATTGGCATCCATTTTTTGTGGCCTATAAGTAGATGGTTGAGAATTACACTCTAAGCAGGTGTAGAGAATGGGAGGATTATTTTGAGAGAATAGCAACCTAAACTGGCTAAAAATATAAAGAAGCAAACCTTGTGGCTGTCATTTTAACCACGTGGGCAGCTTTAGATTATATTGAATGGATGGATAGGTATCCGAATTTTCTCTTGGATGACGTAAGCATACACCTATCAGCGCATTCCTTTGCTTATCTTAAGGCTGTGTTTGGTTGCACTGAATATCATAAAATTTCATGATTTTTATAGTATAAGGATGCATTAGGTTCCCACCAAACGCACCTTTAGTTTTCATGGTTTATGGTGTATTTGCTTCCACCAAGTATCATGAAATTTCATAGCTAATTAGCTTAATTTGATGACAAAGTTACGATATTTCATGAAATGTTGTCCAACCAAACACACCATCAACAAGATTTTTTTTAAAAAGGACGACTAGTGCTGGTAAAAAAGAGTAGTAGATTGTTTCCTGCCCTCCTTAATATATGGGTTTTATCCACTCCGTTCGTCCATTTTTTCAGATCATTTTAGAGAATCAACCCAAAAATGAGGCAGTTCTAAACGTCAAGTGGACCACACCACAGGAAGCAGTAGTGATAATAACACCCACCATTGAAACCTTCCCAGGGCCCACCATGATGTTTATTTACCATAAATATGAGCTTGATCCGAAACTTCGGTGGCTCCCGAGAAGTTTTTAATGGTGTCCGTTAAATCCCCAGTGTGTGGTCCACTCGAGCCTTGGATCTTCCTAATTTTTGGGATAATATCCTAAAATGATCTGAAAAAACAGATGTAAGGCGTGGATAAAACCCATACATCACGGTGGACCTCATAGGGCCCTGCCTGGACGGATTATCGTCCGGAGGTCAGGACGCAATCCGCATCCTAGAAAAAGGAAACACTTGCGTTTATGCCCTGACGAGGATTTAGATTTCTTCAGGCCCATGGGCCCCACTTGTAGAAATCTAAAACCCCGAGCATCTTAACGTATACTCGGGTCATATCATTGCAGACTGTCCCCCGGAGGAATTATATGGGTAGACGCTTCCAATTGAAAAACTAAATAAAGTGGGCCCCACCCACATGTCATCAATTCTTTTGGTCGCACTGGGCCATGACTGACAGGACGTTTGAATATTTTCCCTCTGAGGTTTTCCTAAATTCTACACGTGTGTGGGAACCGTACGGATCCATACGTGTGAGGATGTGTCCCGATGTGATGCTTGTGTGAGATCGTTAGCTTTCCATCAGGTCAGCTACACTGTTTAGAAATTCTGCCACGAGAATTAAAATCAGGCCATTGAATACCTCAGGTGGGACAGAGGCCCACAACATATCAAAGCAAATGAATGGCTAGAAAAATAAGAGTCTATTTAGTCTGTACGTTGTGGCCCACCCGAAAAGTGTAATTTTCTAGTTTTTTAGGCAGAAGATCTGAGCATTATTTCTAATCTTAATGGACAGCTCAGATCTCAGTCACGTGTTCCTTATTTGCACGTGTGCCTGCGTGTAGATATGTACTGATCTACACGCGTGTGGAATTAGCAAACTTGTCTCAATAGATCTTGCCAGACCTAGCTGGCAGCCTAGTCGAAAAACACAATGAAGTGGCCCAGTCATCAAGGGGCCCACCCACATGTTGCCAACACAGCTGACATCACGAGATTCTCCTACAAGCCATTAACGTACTCGCTCGAGTAGAATTAGAAGCCGAAACTCGAGCACTCGTGCAAGCATTCAGGGTGCACGAAGATCTCGTTCGTTGATTGGTGTGTATCTGCCCTGGATTGAAAATCGGATCTATCCACTCAACAAATGGGCCGCCAGAAAAAACCAATGGTTTAGTTTAATCTACAATATATGGCCCACTTAATTAGCATATCATTCTTATTTTTTACTCAAGACTCAAACACAGTTGGGTCTTCACGATGAACGGTCCAGATCTTGCAGTAATCATAGAGGTGCCACTGTTACACGCAGGGCAACCGCGAGTAGCCTTTCTATTTATCTGGGCCCTCCCATCCTAGTAAAAAGCAGTAGTATATCTGCTTTGCTTTACAGTCGGGTAAGTCCATTCCCGTCGGCCGTAAGGGAGGCAATAAGGTAGAGCCAGTAGAACCAGAATGTGGTATAGCCATCTCTCCACTGTACACGTGGCAGTTTGATTTATCAATCGGAACGGTCCGTCGAGTGGTACATATCATGGATGGCCCATGTGTCAAGACTGACATCTTTCTGATAATATTTTCTTGACTTCTTAGCACTGAATATCAACCGTTACAGCGTGTTTTTTCTTCCGTTGCTTGAAGGAAGCTGATCAGATGTTTCATATCGTCCGATCATCGGGTATTTGGGACCATAAGCAATCGATAGTTGGAGGAACAAAACGGATGGTCACAAATGAAAGGTCACACTGCCACGTGTACTGACGAGAGATTGTTATGCCATACAGCGGCCCTACCGTATATGTCCTCATCACATCATTAACTTATGGTAGTTGATGGCCTATACAACATGACACGTGTATGTGGGCCATTATCTAAGACTTACAAGGATAGCATTCAATCAGTAATGGAGGAAGCACAGAGTAGCCAAACGGCTGTCATGCTTGGAGCCGTTGCATTAAAAAAACACATTCGTGCGTAGAGCATCATTGTGCTAATTCCACACGCTGCGGGAACCCTGAACATCCACACTCATTCACACGTGCCAATACGGATCTCTTGTGGGACATCATATCTTTACATCAGATGGGCTATGCTAGACCTAAAACTTAGGAAATCTCAAATCTCATGCGAGCGAAGCACAAAAAGAAAATGGACGGCTAACAAAAAGATTTAACGGTTTATTTGCATTGTATATAAAGGCCAACCTGAGAAGAGAACCTACCTGATTTTTTGACAATGAAGATCTAGCCTTTGTTTACAACCAGATGGAAAGCTCTGATCTTTCACACGTGTTCCATTTACCACGGGTGCTTGCGTGTGGATGGGAAGAGATCCGCGCGCGCATGGAGTTAGCAAACCTGATGAGTCATGACTAGGTTGACTGGTTTGTTTAGATTATCCGAATCCCCAGCTAACCTTAAACGGTATAAAAGAAAGAGAAGCATATTGTAATACATAAAGCGAGAGTAAAAACCTTCGGTACTCACGCTCTCAGAAATTGCACACGTTGTAGAATATTAAATCAAATCAAACCGTCAAAATCATTTCTACCACTTTAGATATGTCAGTAGATTGATCTGATATCAATCCATCAGATTGGTGGACATCCAATGGACGGTGAGTTGACGGTCATAATTTAATAAGAAAATGTAAATTAACTAGAGGTTAAAAGGCTCGAATCAGTCCGGTTTCAGCGTTTTAACCTATCTAGTTTGAGATCCATGATTTGGACGGTTTGATTTCATTTCATTAGTCCACCTGTACGGTTTTCCGAGTGCATGCATATCGAGCATAACACGATAATGGTATCAAATGGCCACTCAAAAAAAGCAGGCCAGAGATCCTCTAGTGTTCCCAGAGCATTTCTAAGTTATAGTGCTCCTAGTTGTATTGGGACACGTAGAGAGTCCAATCAATTGATCTGGACTGTTAATCAGGTCCACTGTATATCTCATGGGCTATGATGCAAACATCACACAGATGTGAAAAATATCAACATTTCATCAATGGAATTTGATGGACGGCCAAGATCTTTTACACAAAATAGCTCAAATCAACAATATGATCCGTACATTAGATAGGAACCATCATGGATTGCTTATGATTCTAAAGAGTTGCTTTCTTTATATAATCATAGCCATCACATCCATCATCTATAAAAAGGATGGCCATAGAAAAAAAAAAAGACCAAATTTAAAAAATAGATTGGATAATCTTATCAGTGATTTTATTTTTCATGGTTGGCTAAAAATATTTTTAAACATAATGGACGGTTCAGAATTATAGTTTGGACTATTTAATTGAACAAATGCAACTAAAAACAACTTATAGTATAATAAAAGCATTGGAGCATTTCTCTTGTTTAAATAAGCTTGATTGACAGAAATTAGACTACAAAACAAAGAAAGTGGGTTAAAAGGGTATAAAATAAGAACAAAGACAAGTTGCAAGCGTTGACAATTTTGGTGATTGAAGGCATCAGTATAATACTATAATCGTCGTTTGTTGAATTTCATTTTTCAATTGAGACATTGGGGCTAGTCGTGATGAAGGGCCCTTGTTCCATGGCCACACCTTTCAACTGATCGGGTTCAGGTCGGGTCCTAGAGTTCATGGACCCGAATATGAATCGATCGGGTTTGGGTTCCTATTGGGTCTTTGGAGTATGTCCCTTAGTTTCGAGTCGGGTTCAGGTCAGGTCAAGTTTGCATGGTCAGGCCCACCTGGATAGATGGATAGGTCACCGTGTGCTTTCAGGCCAGCCGTGGTTCAGCTGGTGACCTGAACACTAGCCAGATAGCTGGTGTCAAAGCTCCATAGGCCCCACTAATATGTATGTGTTCTATCATGCTGTCTATTCATCTTGCCAAATAATTTAACACATCACTACAAAAATGAGTCAAATCCAAAACCCAAGTAGACTATACGGGAAAGAGTGGAGAGTATGATGTCCACCATTGAAACATTCATAGGGCCCACACTAATATCCATGAATCATTCAACCTATACATAAGACCATACAAACACCTATGAAGGAAAAACACAAATATCAACTTGATTTAAAACTTTTAAGGCCTTTAAGAAATTTTCAATTATAAGTATTCAACCTCTATCATTTCAATTATTTGCTCATGCCTTAAAATTAGCTGACAAAATCAATGAACTACATGGGGCCCACAAAACTTTGACACTAGCTGGCTGGCGGGTCTTCAGGTAACTACCTATACCGTGTCCCTTCAAGTCGGCTTAAGTTTGCATGAGCAGGCCCACCTGAATAGCTGGACAGATCACCTTGTGCCACCTTTCCTCATTTACATGCGCGTGGCTTAGCCAACCTTTTTCTCCGCTGGATTGATTGACATCCACTTGAGAAGATCTCGAATCTGACAGGTCAGATTATAAGTTTCTTGAACTATGATTGGATACTGCCTGGTACGGATCTCGATGCAGTCAAGACGTGGCAGGACTAACTCATTATAAGCTGGTAAGCTGCTGTCAAAAAATGGGGTGGGAAAAGCACATTTTAAAGTTGTTTGGTTGTACTCGAGTAGGTCTATTTACGATAACATCCAATCATCCAATCAAAACTTACCATGTTGGCCGAGAGATTGATACAAACAGAGCCGTACCCAAAGATATTCAAACCGGTCACATTGTGTGCAACATTCCACCACTCCAATGGGTTGCCGTGTCATGGCCGCCACCTTGTCTGAAAATTAGATGCCTATATTTTGTTAATTTATAGGGTTATAGAATTTATATTTTATTAATTGACAAGGTTATAAATTGTTTTTTATGGAGTGGCCTACCTAAGAAGTATATCAGACTTATTTAAAAACTCACTATAGGTTCGATTGTTGATCAAGTGCTTTTAATCTAGTGCAATTCGGTGCCGGTTTGACTATTATCTCTTTTGGTTCAACTAAATTAGGGGTGGATTCGTGAATTGCTCATTTCCCGTTTCACACAATTTCAGTTCGAGCTGGTATGTATAAGTGTGAATTTTTATTTTCTAATCTTCTACCGAAGTGTAAATACCCTTTTAATTGCGATTAGGGTTAGTAGAACGTAGAGAGCTTGAGAGCCAGAGGGTTTTGAAGGGAAAGATAGAATTTCTATTGTAAAGACTGGGTTTATGACTGGGTCTAAATGTTGGGAAGAGAGTTGGCGGATCTGGGGACCACACATGTGAGAAAAATGCATTGTAGGAAGATGATCGATTGTCCATGGCTTGCAGCTTACTTGATGAGTGGAGTCAACTTATTTTGTAATCATGTAAACATGGATGGGGCATACCTTGAAACTCACATGGGCTGGAAGACCTGAAACTCTCATTACTGGAAGATTCTAAAAATCAGATTTCACCCACTGAATCTGGAGGTTGATCACATTCTTTTGAACAATCCATTTGGTCATTGAAAATTGGGCTATGATCCATCCATTCGGACCCACGATGTGGACCTCTTTTGCTATCATACTTTTGTGTCATATATAAAGTGGATGAATCACCCCCCTTTTAATACAAGAAGGCTTTGTTTTGTTAAGAGTTTTAGTTAAGACTATAATTTTATTTTGATTTTACAAGTAAAGTGTACACATATAACTTTTTAATTTTGTTAAGATGTCATGAGTAACGACAATCACATGTCGGCTACTCAAAAGCATCCTATTGGACAAAAAAATCAATGATGGACAAGACTGTTTAAGAGAACTGGACAGAGAATTTGCAGGAGGAGATTAAAGCAGTAAAGGAAGATATTGTAAATGAAAGGACATTAAAGCTTTAAAGGAAGATATTATAAATGAATTCAAAGAACACAAGGAGTTGGTAAGAACTTTCTTTGAGCCAATGATTGAACATGGAAAGTTTTATAGGCTTCAATCTGTTTTATAGGAATGACATGGTCATAGATAGTGTAGCAACCCAAAAGAAATCCTCATTTAGATTTGTTGATGGATTAATAATCAGAATGGAGGAAATTACTTTTGAGGTTAAACGAATTTTACTTTTGCAAGCTAGATCGGTTAAGGCTATTGAAAATATTAAGACATACATACATATTTTTTTCAAAATCATTAGCAATAAAATCAAATCATCCATTTGATCTGGCAGCATAGGTAAGTCTCTTACAAATTATCATCACCATGTGATAATATACGATCTTTCTCTAATCTATCCCCATGACCCAATCTTAATTCATCATACATGGCCTTGAGAATGCACACAATAGTAGTATAAACTTATCACAACATGGCCACATAACATAGAGTGATAGGGACGTATCCTTACTCTTGCTCCGGTGGTAGACTCTCGGGAGTTTCACCACCCGGTCAAGGGTTTGAGTATCCATGGGTGGTGAAATCCCACTATGGCGTAAGGGTGTGTGCGTGTAAAAAAGAAAATAGTGTAATAAGGACACCAGAGTCATGTAGGAGACTAGCATACTTGAACAACAACTAGATTGAAATTGATTCATTACATATAGATAATTAGTCTCACAACACTAATGATTCAATTTACACATCATGAATGATTAAATATTTGTTTACGTGATTATCATGTGGGAAATATTCAATCAATGAAAGAGCCATCCCCACTGCAATAGGCCTACACAATTTGACCAGATACGGAGTCAATTGCGTTGATGCACATGAGATCTCATCTCAATCATCTCATAAATTAGGGCGGCAGTACATCTCATATATACATGCATTTTAATATGCATACCTCACAATGGTCCATGTCATGCAAGAATCAAACCAAGTATTTTTATTTGATGATTATTGGACACATCTCATCATGATGTTGACCAATCCAAACATGGCCATGCATACATCATCATGAATCAATCACATCTACACATATAAACACAAACATCAAGAAATCTCATTATAATTTAATGAATAAACATGTGAGCATGTTAAGCCACACAAAATCAAACAACTTAGCTCTAATTCTTTAATTTGAGTTTGGAATTCATTTACTTAACCTAGTTTATATAAATGAACTAAATCAATCCAAAGAAGAGATGGAGAGGGACAGATCTATAAAGAGAGAGAAAAGATGAAGAAAGAAAAAAGAATTAATTTTTTTAAATCAAAAAATAATTTTATTATGTTTTATTATAATAAAATATATTTTTATTGATCTGACCAATATGCCCTGTCTCAAAGCCACCAACTGAGTCAGGCAACCCACCAAGTCAGAAAACGAGTCATGATTTGAAAATCATGTAGCATGTCCCACCCTAATTACCCAAACTGTAGGTAACTTGGTGACAGGTAAGCCCTAATAGTTAATAGTTAAGGGAAACGGATTGCCTTTGGCACCCGCCGCATGGGTATCACCTGACACTATGTGGCCCAAGTGTGTGTGTATATATATATATATATATATATATATATATATATATATAGGGAAAAGGTACTGTGCGCTCGAGCTCACGGGTCTGTCCCATGAGGTCGAGCTGTGTGGGCCCCACCGTGATGCGTTTCGAACATCTACCCCATCAGTCAGATGCACCATTCCATCGTGGGCCTAGGTCTCAAAAATCAAGTCAATCCGTGACTTTTTGGGCCACACCACATATAGAAGTTGAGAGAGGCCATGCACCATTAAAATATTCATAATCATTTTTTGGGCCCACAGAGATGTGGTTTGAAAATCCAGACCATCCATTATGTGTGTCCAACTAGGATCAAGGGTCATACCAAGTTTCAGCAGCATTAAAAGCTCAAGTGGGCCCCACCAAGTGCTTTTATATGTTTTTGGCATGATTTTAGATAGTATGCCCACTTGAGTTCCATATACGGATGATTTTTGGGATTTCCTATAATTTAAAGGGGACCCATCAAATGCACGGTGTTGATGGTCGACACGCATCACGGTGGGGCCCACACAGGTCAACATCACGGGAGCTTACCGTGAGGTCGAGCGCATAGTACCTTTTCCCATATATATATATATATATATATATATATATATATATATATTCCTTTGCCACGGGGCCACAGACAATTCGTTTCCCTCAAAGGGTAGGCAACGTTGTACAAAACCCAGCACAAGTCCAAAGGTCGCCTTCCTCATTAATACAAACAGCCGTCCAAATCCAAGATATTTCAACCGACATCATGATATTTCTTGCCCTTAATAAAATCCAAAGTATATTATTTATAATTCGCATGGATCCACTCCCATCTGGACCGTCAAAACCATGTGCCCCATCGTGGACGGACCATGGCCCAAAGATTAGGCTGCGTGGCCCTTCTTAAAATCTGATTTGGCCCATCGAATTTGGACGGCTGAAATTATCCTTTATCTCATCTTTCCCTTGATGGGAAGCAATTGGATGGTTTACACTTATATCTGAGATAAGTTCGTTTATGGGCGGTGGCGTTATGTTACATCAACGATGAGTGACACGATTTTGGCGGTCCGTATTGGGCCCCACATGATGGGCGGTCCGTATTGGGTCCCACTTTGGCAGCGGATTTCAACTTTGCCCTTAAGAGGATTTTTGGACATGTACCACTAGTGCGAACCGGTATATCTGATGAAATGGTCCATCGTAGGAGGACACGGGTTGCGTACTATACCCCCTTTCCCTAGCTCGGGACATGCTGGGGCTCTGAGGAGTCACTGTGATGTATGGATATTATCCACACCGTCCATCCATTTTTAAATGACATTTTAGGTTGTAAGGCCAAGGATTAGGTAGATCCAAGCTTAAATGGACCATACATTGGGGATTAAACTCTTACCGTTGAAACCTTCTTGGGGCCCACAGAATTTTTGGATCAATCTGATAATATTATTTTCCATTTATCTAGGTCCATATGACCTTATGAATAGGTTGGATGGAAAATAAACATCACCGTGAGCCCTATAAAGGTTTCAACGATGAGCATTTTAGCACAAGTGCTTCCTGCGGTGTGGTCCACTTGATCTCTGATCTACCTCATTTTTGGGTTCGTAATGTAAAAAATGGATGGACGGTGTGGATAAAATCCATAAATAACGGTGGCCCCTCAGAGGTCCAACCTGTGCTGAGGTCGAAACAGGCAGGGTAGTACCCCATCCGCGTACATCGTAGGATTACGGCTAAAAAGGAAAACCGGTTGCGTACCCTGGGCAGGAACCATCCGGGTCAGTTCTTGTAACTTGGACGAAACAACTCCACGTGAATAAGATCTGCACCGTCCATCATGTGAATCACCTTTTTTAACGTTGATTCAAAATCCCAGGATGGTTCAACCCTCAGGTAGATCACCCCATAAAAATACACCTAAAACACACTAAATTCACGTGGTATGGCCATACGGGTTTTGAAATGCTGTGATTTTTGGCTAATTCTTTCTCTTGACGAGGAAAATCTAGTGAATGGATTGGATAGCATGTAAACACCACGGTGGCCCTACACAAAACTAATAATAGGTGTTCCATCCCTTTTTCATTCTTTTACTTACGGTGTGGTGTACTTGAATTCTGGATGGTCATGATTTTTGGGTTCCATGGTGAAAATGAGGCAGCTTACTGGATGGATGGGTTGGATCTCACTCAGTACTGAAAATGTTAAAAAATAAATAAATATTGGAGCATGACTTCGATGCGCATGGTGAGCACTGGGAATCAGTACGCACATCAGTCAAAAGATGATTAGCGGGAATCTAGCAATACTTCAATGACTTATTTTACTCGAATTCATGTACAAATCAAAGGGTGGGATCATCACTGAAGTGTGATCATGGGAAAATAGCTTATTTAAGATGGTAACTAGAATATGGACGGTTCAAATCATCGGATCATCTTATCATGTGCGCCCGAATAGGTGGCAACACACGTTTTTTTGTGAGCCGCGACGGAGGCAATATAGTGTCCTGATCTAACGTCTGGTGATTCAGACCGTCCATCTGTTGCACCCGGTATTCACGGGGGATAACCCAAAAATCTTCCACATTTGAAGATCGTAACGGTTCATCCACGTTCTTAAAATTGACGGTTGAGATTAATTATAAAAATGATCAATAAAAAAGTCATCGTTTGGATAGCTGCTATCTTCCAATGTTGAATATTTCTTTCACCGTTTACCGTCGCAATCGGACGCGGATTGCCTGCGGCGCTCAGCTGCAGGAAGATTCGTGCAACCCTAAGTTCTGGGGTGCCCACCGTGATGTATGTGTTATATCTGAGCCGTCCATCTGTTTCTTCAGCTCACTTTAGGGCATGATCCCAAAATGAGCCGTCCATTTCTTTCTCCATATACCGTCGCAATCGGACGCGGATTGCCTGCCGCTCCCGGCTGCACCAAGATTCCTGCAGTCCTAGGCACCTTGATGTACGTTGTATATCTGAGCCGTCCATCTGTTTCTTCAGCTTACTTTAATGCATGATCCCAAACATGAGGTAGATCAAAAATCCAAGTGGACCACACCGCAGTAATGAGTGGGGTAATGACGCCCACCATTGAAAACTTCCTAAGCCCACCATGATGTTTATTTGCCATCCAACCCGTTCATAAGGTGGCTCTAACCTCGAAAATGAAGGGAAAGTACAAATATCAGCATGATGTGCCATGAAGCTTTAACGGTGGGCGTTCAACCCCCACTGAAATGTGGGGGCAAAACGGATGAACAGAGTCGATATAACACATGCATTACGACGGGCGCTGCAGGAATTTCTGACGCCCCAGCATGGAATCGGCTCCGTCGCCATCAGATGGACGGAGACGGATTAGCCACTCCCCATTCCACCAGCCAATGGCTGCTAGTCGATACTCCGTCGGCCTCACCATGACGTATGTGTTTCATTCACGCTGTACATCTAATTTTCTAAATTATTTTTAGGTATGAGACAAAAAATGAGGTATATCTCAATCTCAAGTGAAACAGTGTCGAATTAATGTTGACCATTAAAAACTTTTTGGGACATTAAAGTTTTGGATCTAGCTGATCTTTGTTTCTTCCCTTCATCAAGGTCTCTATGGCCTAATCAACGTATTGGATGTCAAATAAATAGTACATTGGGCATTAGGAGGATTTTAATGGTGGATATCTAATCAATATTATTTCCGGTGTGGTCCACCTGAGATTTATCTCTCTTATTTTGGGAACAAACTATAAAATGGTACGTAAAAGTGGATGAACGGCGTGGATGAAACACATACATCATTGTTGGGCCCACGGAGCACCGATAGCCAGCCACCGGGCTAGTGGAAGGGGGAGTAGCCAATCCGTTTCCCAGATGGACCGTCCAGATCAGCCCGGGATCCACCTGTACTAACTACAGTCACCTACACGTGCCGATGACAAGGACCCCACCAAAGTTCCTTGGTTTCCGTGTCCATGCACTGAAAACCATACCCCAGTGGGGCCCACACAGCGGAGCAAAACCGCCCGACGAAGGAATTCCGAGCGGACTCGCACGTGAGATGGAGTTGAGAGGCCCTGGATTCAAGGACAGGCCATAAAAATAGATCGTCCAATACACATACGAAAGATAAAATCTAGACCTTAGATTCAAGGACAGGCCATAAAAATACATTAAAAAAGGACCAGTAAACCAATCTAACTGTATGTTTCTCATATAATTTCAGCCTATGTGATAATTAAACCAACCTAAATTTGTACTGAGGAATATCATAACTCCTTTCCTGCCAAATAAACGTCCCAGATCTCTAACGTGTCGGCTGTATTGGCAAGTGGATCGAGAATCCCTCCTCTATCTCACGCGAGCAATCCCCCAAAAATATTCCTGGGACGAACGAAGCCTGGCTCCCGGTATCGTTGCAATACCTGTTGTACACAGCGGATAAAACACTCAAGTTCTATGAGGCCTACTTTATTGAAAATTTAAAATCCACTCCGTCCATCAGGTTTATATACTATGATTCACCGTAAATAAAAAATAAAAGACTTATAAAAGACCTATATTGGCTACACCACGGGTTATAATCTAATATTACACCTAAAATATTAAATTCACATGATGTAGCTCTTTTTAGATTTTAATCATAATAATAGTTTATATATCTATAAATTCTCGTAATTTTAAACTCATGAACGGTTTGGATGGAATATAAAAACCATATTGACCCCAAAACCAAGCCTACGCTTGGTATTCCCTCCCTATTATTTCTCGTACTATAGCCAACAGAAGCATGTATATAGACGATGTTAGGTCTAAGATCATGCTTCTGATGAACTGATGAACGGATTAGATGGTAGAATTAAGAAGTGGGTCCCACAGAATTGGGTGTCGTACTTGCCGCATAAAAGAGGTGTTTTCAGAGGAGTTTCGTCCCAAAACTACTTAAAACCCACCACCTCCTTCCTTCTAACCTCCCAAAAACCCTTTCCTCCGGCCTCTCCAGGAGGGCGAGAATCCATTAGAAAAAAGCCATGGAACTCGCTCCTCAACCCAGCTATCCCGACTCAGTCGACTCGTCCCCGCACTCAATCAACACCGATTCCTGGGACGAGCCCAACTCCTTCAACCTCCTGCCCTCCGCTAAAATACGCCTGATGTGCAGCTACGGCGGCCACATCGTACCGCGCCCGCACGACAAATCCCTCTGCTATCTCGGCGGCCATACCCGCATCATATCCTTCGATCGCACCACAACCAATCTCTCCTGTCTCTCTTCCACTCTCTCCTCCTCTCTCCTCCAAACCCGCCCTTTTACCCTCAAATACCAGCTCCCAAACGAAGATCTCGATTCCCTCATCTCGATCTCCACCGACGAAGATCTCGATAACATGATCGACGAGTACGATCGAGCCACAACCGCTTCATCTGGTGTGCCCAACAGGCCTACCCGCGTCCGTCTCTTCATCTTCCCTTCCAAGCCCGATTCGGTATCTGCCCCGTCTTCGATCGGGTCCGACACCAAGTCCGAGTCGTGGTTCGTTGACGCGCTGAACGGCGCTGATGTCTCCGTGACCCGAGGGATGTCTGCGGATGTGAATTCTCTGCTGGGGCTTGATGTGAGCGGAGATGTCGATCGGAACGTTGGAAAGAACGGGACAGCGGCTGCGCCGGATGTTCAGTCCGTGCCCGATTCGCCGCTCGTCGAGAACACGCCGTCGTTATTCGGGTCCGGGTCATCCGCACCGTCGGTTTCTAGGTTCGGCGCTGATGATGGCTTGGGCCGGTTTCCCGACATGCCGATCGGGTTGGAAGAGCAATTCGCCCGGATGGGCATCGGAGTCGGTGTTGGGAATAAGCAAGGTGAGGGTTTTCTTCCTCATTCCGGTTTTTCGCCTAAGCAGGCAGCGGCGGGGGGGATTTCTCCGTCGGAAGCTGAGAGGGTAGAACAGGGATCGCCGGCAGCGAGGAATCTGAAATCGCCACCAGTGACGCCGATCCATTCACAGCAGAAAGAGAGTACTCTGGATTTTCCAACAGAGACATTTGGGAGGTATAATTCTATTTCTCTGAATTGGGTTCCATTCTTTTGTTGGAATTTTGCATTTGTTTCCATTGAATTTGAATTGGGTTTTTTCTATTTTGCAGGGAAAGCAATCCAGGAGCTGTTGTTTCTCGCCCAAAGCCCCAGTTTTATCAAGATCCTCCGGCGGGTGGCCCCATTCAAGACAGGGTTTCTGCATCTGCGACAGTGAATCCTGTTACCGATCCAAGACGGGAATTTTCCAATCGGAATTATCAAATTCCAGTTCAATTTCAGGACCCAGGTTTTATGTCATCACCACAGCAAGAGCAGCAACAACAGCAGCAACAGCAGCAGCAGCAGCAACAATTCTTCCATGCGATGGGTCCCCAGTACATTCAGCATCCTGCAACGGGGCAGCTGGTGCCCATCTCTTCCTACTACCAGATGCATTCGATGCAGCAAAACCCGCAGCAGCAGCAGCAGCAGATCGATCAGCAGTACTCGATGTACTACATGCCTGTCAGACAGAACCAAGCATACAATCTAGCCTTTCAGTCGAATTTGGGTGACGCCCATTCAATCCATTCCCGCAAGCCGGCCGGCCAGTTCTCTAATCCTGCAACCATCCCCACTGCATCCGTCTATCCACCAAGACCCGAACCGCCTCAAAGAACAGCTGCTGGTGCTAGCCAACAGCTCATACATGATCAATACCAGCAGCATCAGCAGCTTCAGCATCAGCAGCAGCAGTACATGGGCTATCAACAGCTGCACAATCCGCCACCACCATCGCAGGTTGCTGCATCTAATTTCATGTATGAATTCGCAGACCCGTCGCTCTCCCAAATGTACTATAATCAGCCAGCGGCAGCTGCCATGGCTCAATATCAGACCGTCAATTCAGAGACTTTGAGGCCACCACAGCTTGCTGAAGCTAAGCAGAGCGGAACATCACAGCTGCTGTAAATGCAATTTTGGAGTTGGAGGTGTTTGGGCTACAATCATCTTGGTATGTTTACATGAGGAATGCTATAATGCAGCTCCCTCCTCACAGTACATGTGACAAACATGTTGGAGACCGGGACCGTTGATCAGGTGGGCCACTGATGGGCTGTTGGGCGAATTTAGCTGTGGTTGGAGGACTCTGACCATCCAGCTTTAGTGGTTCGTAGTGAAAAGTCGGTCTGTTTTGATCTAACCGTTCTTTGTGCAGGTCACTGATCAGATGGTTACGGCAGACCGATCCCCTTCTTCTTGGGGATATGGCCTGTGTAGCCGGTGGCCCACAGGATCAATGGTCCCGATGGAAACACGTATGACACATGTCAATATGAGGAGGGAGACGAATCGTACTTCTGTGAGGTGCTTTGTATTATAGTCGCATTCCTCTAATTGGCATAGCATTTTCTTGTGTTTGGGTTATTGTATTGTATTGTATTTGCTTTTTGTGATAGAAATAAAGTTCTTCTTTTCGTCTTGTATGGGATAAGTGTACATTTGATGGCCCACTTATTGGATGTTTGGGATTATCCGGCAAATGTGATTTTTGGGGTGTGATATATTTTACAGTGGGGGCGTATATTTTGGACTGGCGTGCCTACGTTTGAATGGACGGAAATGATTCAAAGGAAAGCTAGTAGACTAGCCTACGAAATAGAGGGGTAGAAACTTCACATATTTACATGTGTGAAATTGGGACGGTCCTGTCAAGGCTCTTTGGGGCCCACCGTGACGTATATGTTTTATCCACAGTTCACCTATTTTGACAGATCATTTCAGGGCATGTACCCAGAAAAGAGGCAGATTGGATGCTGAAGTGGACCACACCATAGGAAGCAAAAAAACACCCACGCATGCCATAGTGGGATTTCACCACTGATGAGTTTCGAACCCAAGACCTCGTGTTGAAACTCCTCAAAATCTACCACTCGGGTAGGACTGGAACCCTACCGTAACCTTTGGTTGCCATCAAAGGTCGCATAAATCTGGCTGAAAGAAAAACATGAATATAAGCTTGATCCCAAACTTCTATGGCCCAAGGATGTTTTGGGCTCATGCTCTAAAATAATTTATCAAAATAGATGGCCGGCATGGCTCATGGTGGGCCCCGCAGAGCCCTTGACAGGACCGTCGCTCTCTATGTAGGTCTGACTGGACCAACCATCTGAGTCAGAAACTAAGGGCCCCAACCCGGCCCCACCCTAAAGAGCCCAGGCTTGGGCCATTAAAATTAACCTGAGGGTTGGGCTCACCCCCGGTGTCTTGTCTCGGCCTAGGCTAGTGATGAATAGCCCGACGGGCTTAGAATAATTTGTCATAATAGATGGACGGCATGGCTCATGGTCGTCCCCACAGAGCCCTTGACAGGACCATCCGTCTCTAGCCAGGTCTTGAGTGGACTGACTGTCCACGTCAGAAACTAGGGGCCACAACCTGGCTCCACCCTGAAGAGCCCAGGCTTGGGCCACTAAACTTAGCCCGAGGGTTAGGCTCAGCCCAGTGTCCAGGGACCGGCCTAGTGCCCTAACCCAAAAATTGATCAGGCCAAGTCTACACTATAACTGAGGCCCAAACCCAGCCAAATGGCAGGTCCAGCTGGCTACCTGGTCCACTACCAACCTTTAGTTCCAAGTCTACACTATAACTGGGTCCAAAACATAGCCAAGCTGAGTTAACTTGGCCAAATTTCGAGTCGAATAACAAAGTATTAAAAAGATGGACCATTTAACTATTTTTCTATGAACATGGACCCTTTTACAAATAAACATTGTCCCAACTCACTGAGCCAGGTCTAGTCGACCTAGTCCAAAGCTGATTATATAGGACAACTCAGCTCAGAACATAGCTGAGTCGAGTCGCCGAGTTTGAGAACCTTGGATGATTTAACTGTTTTTCTTTGAATTTGGACCTTGAAGATCTGTGAATCAGCTACCATCAGTTGCCTACCTAGTCAGATCAATGGTTTGGATGAGGTTGGGCCCACATGTAAGGCATAACAACCGTCAAGTGTACAATTTGCTGATGAGACCATGTGATTCCCCATTTCATTAATTAATGGAATAAAGAAAGAGTTAGTTGAGTGAGGCATTTACGTTAAGAATCCTCTCGTCGTATGTCGTCTGTCTTTGTTCGATGTTTGTCCTTGAATTGAGAATTGTATGCTGACTTGCCTGATGAATAGAAAGAAGTGGGGCGCACATATTAGCCTAGCATCTTCTAATCAAATCAGAGCCGTTCATATCGTAGGACTTCCATAAACACGTCCTATTAAAAAATACTCCGGTAGTAGATCAAGAGCGTCAGATCAAAATGAACGGTCATAACAGAACATGACCGAAAATCTATATTCAATGCAGATGTGTGAGTCAGATGAAGTTCAAGATGCAAAGAACCTGATGAATGGATCTGATATGCCACATGTATGCTGGATTACTATATGCTCCGCGACTCGCCTCCTCAATATCTCCTCGCGCATGTTAAGATAACAGGTTTGAAGTCGCTCTTCTGTTAGTTTTGCACAATTTTGCACAATTTAAAAATGGTTGAGACTCATCAACCGTACACATGGCGTAGCTGCAAGGCAATCAGACTGTCCAATTCACTAACTGCGGATGGAAAATAAAAGAGAAATTTTCATTTTCAAAGTGACATCAACCATCTGATTTTTAACTTTGGATTTGGATCACTCGCTATTTTACTTTTGACAATTCAGTCAATAGCCATTAAGTGGATGGTTAGGATTAATTACTCAATCTGATTTTATAGATTTTGCTACATTTACAAACGAACCTACAATTTGAATGGCCTGGATAGCTGTACATCAGTGCACGTGTGCAGAGATGAGTCACCACCCTTTTCAAGCGAACGGAGAATACCTTCGGCTTATTGTATAAAAGAATCCGTTCGGTACATTAGCCGTTGGATTAGGGTCCTTTGAATGACCCAAAACCGTATATATGATGGGTCATAATCTGGATGAGGAACACTCATTAAAAAATAGAAGATTGCACTATTTTAAACCTTTGATGATCCCAAGATTAATTGAACGGTCCATTTTCAAAGTAAAAAAGTCAAATAATCAAAAGGTTTTAGACGATAATCATTGAGAGATGACCCAAAATTCAAAAGCTAAATCGCCACGTATCCTATTACAAAAGCTACTGATTTTCCATGCACCTCCCTACTGGTGTGCGCACGTGCTAACTTGTGCCACATGTGTGACCACCAAACTACTCCGCGGGCAGGCCTCCCTGTGGAGATGGCTCAGAAAATCGGGGCTGGTCCACTCATCGTGTGGTCGTCATGTGAATGTTATATATGGACTATTGGCCCTTCTTTTACCGTCCATTTTCTTCTTCTTCTTCTGTTTTTTTTTTTCAAAATTACTCGTTGGGCGATATTGATGGGTCGATCAGACCAATTTTCAGGTCCGATCATTTATATGGTGGGGCCCAATTAATGAGCTGCTTAGATGTCGCATGTGTGCCTATTTGCAGGTGTGCGTGTCGCTATAGTGGGGCGCGTATTAGGTGAGTTGGGGGAGGTGAGTCACTGACCGTGAGGCCCACCTAGATATTTGTGTTGTATATCCAGGCCGGTCCATTTTTATAGATCGTTTTAGGGCATGGTTTGAAAAATGAGGCTGAAATGATTCTCATGTTGGCCACACCACAGAAAACAGTGGTTATTAAACGTCAAACATTAAAAACTTCCCAGGGTACACCATAATTTTTATTTTCCATCTAACCCAATGATAAGGTCATAAAGACGTTTATATCATCTTGATCAAAAACTTCTATAGCCTACAAAAAAAATTTAACGGTCAATTACCTTTGTTTCCTATGGTATTATCCACTTGATAATTTTATCTTCTTCAGTTTTTGACCCATGAGCTAAAATGATCTAGCAAATTGGATGGACGGCGTGGATATAATACATATATTGAAGTGGCCCCTGTGATCAAGGACTTACCCACTAAGTTATTACCCCTACTTGCACATGCTAAATAGGGCGGTATATCGAGCCAAGTCGAGTCGAGGTGGGCCAAGCTCGGCTCAACTCGTCCATGCTATACCTGAGTTTGAGCTCGAGCTCAACATTGAAGTTTGGCTTGTTTGTTAAAGTTCTCGGGTCGAGTCAAGCTTACCTCAAGTCAAGTCGAGCTTGCTCATATGTCAGTGATCGGCGAGCAGCGACATGCTGGGAATGGCCGTGCGGGCAACGGCATGTTGGGTGTGGTAAGGGAAAGAAAGAGAGGAAGGTAGGGTCATGTAAGGTTTGTTTTAACTTTTAAACTTTTAACCTTTTTTTTAAAAAAAAATAATAATTTAATATACATTATATATATTTAATATTAATATAATATATAATATTAAAAATTTTAAAAATATTACTCAAGCTTGGTCAAGCACGAATTCGAGCTTCAAGTCAAGTCGAATTCAAGTTGAAATGCACCATACTCGAACTCGGCTCGAACTCAACTCAAGCTTTAGAAAGTGAGCTTGACTCGCCCGGAGTTAGCCTTTCAAGCCGAGTTGCCAACCGGGCTTTTGGAGGTAGCTGGACTCGTGCATAACCCTACCGCTAAGAGATGCTCTTACAATACATGAACCGTTCATCTGATGCGCCTAAAGGGCTATATCCTCAATAATAAACAAAAGTGATCAAACAATCCCGACCATTCCTTTGGAGGATTTTCGTTCCTTGAAGTGTACCATTTGCTGACTTTTCTTCATCTGCAGTGGGCCTCATTGATGAATGGCTCTGACTGGACATGTGCTTCTTGTGAGAGAGAGTCACATAAAAGACGAGGAATGCCGAGGCGATTCATGCGAGGAGAGATGGAAGAGTCCATTCTGCAGTGGGCCCCACTCATCATTGGATTTTCTCATAAAACGTGTGCTCCACCTGATAGTGGGCCAGCTTTCCTGCGGAACCCACCCAATGTGGGGTGGATCTCGCACACACGTATGCCTCTTCAATCTTGGATCCATTGGATCCTCTTCCATCCTGAAAAAGTCTAGATCTTATCTGATGTTCCAGATCTTGTTTGATGTAACGTCATGTCTGAATGATATAATGGACGGTCCATATTCAACGTTCAAAGTTAGTGCCCACCAGCGCAGCCCTCGAGTTTCGTACATGATTCCATATTCAAGATTCTATTTTTTCAGGAATTCGTTTTGCCCTTCGCAACTCATGATCCACCGTGCGTCGTCACCCGCTAGCCCACATGCTGAGTCTTATGATAATCCGAACCGTCGATATCATGGAATCCATGGTATATGGGCCACAGATAGAAAATTAGACCGAACGGACCGTTTTAAAAATTGCAACTGTAAATGAATTTAGAAAAATGAAAAGAAAATTTCCAATGGATTCTATTCAACTAAAGATCAAAGGTTAAGATCATCAATGAAGGGTTTTTATGAGGGAGTAGATACCTATGGTAGTAAGCAAAAAATGGACGGTTCATATCATCAGAATATTTTAGCATGTGGGCCCATAAAAGGTTAGCAACAGGTTGGACAATTTTGGCAGGTGGGGATTTTATATTGAGCAGTGCAAGCTGGGCTTGATAGAGCTTGGGCCAGCTCCAACCTGCGGTTGGCACCCCAACGACTAACTCAACCTGATGGTTGTGGGGGTTTCGGGTTAGATTAGGTTTGGAAACCTGACCCATTTGAAATCAGGTTAGTTCGGAGTTAACCAGATTTGAGTCAGCTAGGTCAGTTGGTGCTTGGTTTGTGTTATGAGTAAAAATGAATTGACCAGATGATCAGACTTGAAAATTAAGAATTGCTTGAGGGCAGAAAATCACCTTAACCTCAATCTCAGTACCAACCTCAGCTTCGACTAAAGAACTCGACCTTGGTTACCAACTTCATGGGAGGGTTCCTTGGATGAGCCAGGATCTTTCTTGTCCGTTCCTTGTATAGGTACGCGGGTCGAAAAAGGGCTAATCAGATTTATGCATCAACCGTTTGTTTTTTTATCACGCCAGACAATCCCAGCCCATTTGCCATCCTGGTAATTGTGTCATCATTCATATGTATTTTCAAGTGGGATCCACGTTTAAATGTTGACATGGTGGGCCTCAAGATGGATGGACTATACACATCGATGTTTTAGATTCACCCATTATATCCATCCAACGTGAATATTATTTCATGCCTTTTTTTAGCCAATTTCTCATAGATGGTTGTGTTGGGTGCACAACATGAACGGTGGGGATCGCTTGACAATTAAAATCAATGGACAATATTGAGAACCAAAATACCTTAACATTATGGCCCACTCAAATCAACCGCGCATTCAACTCTCCTGATTAATATATTGGTGATGATATTATGTCAAAGGAGAGACCAATCACAAAAAAGGATCCAGTGTCCCAGTATTATTTCCTATCCTTTTCTTTTATTCTCTCATTTTCTCTATCATTATATCCTATTAGTATATATTGTATAAGGTTGCATGCTGGGGAGAGAGGTAGAGAGAGAGGGGAAGGTAAGACCCTCTCTCCCAAGTAAGGCCCTCACCATGGGCCCACCTTAATGTATTTATTTTGTATCCACTCCATCCATCCATTTTTTTCATATTTTTTTAGGGCATTATTCCAAAAATAAACGGATCCAATTATCACCGGCAAGTTGACACGTCTATGTGTATTGAATCCGAGACCAGTCATCATGTGAATGTCACCATGAACAAGTCGTAATAAAAAAATTTAGAAAGGCCCCACATAGTATACATGGTGGGCCATCTTTTTCCAAACAGCCAATGACTATGCTCCTCTTTCATCCATATTGGTGGGCATTTTTATCATTTTATTAAAAAATCAGACTTACTTTGGCTAAATTTAGAGAAAACTGAGGGAAGGTACCCTTTGATGATTAATTTGGTTAATGAGGTAGGCTAATAAAAAGTTATTTTAAATAGATACTAAGATGTAAATACCATATAAATGATGTAGTATTTTGTAAAATTCCATTAATATAATTATTAATAATGTTTTTTTTTTTTTAAAGCTGTCTAAAGTATGATGAAGAAAAAGATTATTATTTTCCAAATGAAAGGATCATTTCACCTTAAAAGAATTAATTAATGATTCAACGGTGGATTCATGGATTGGAATCCATAAAATGATATGGCTAACCTATTGCATGATACAAGAGCATGCAAGATAAAACACAACAAAAATCAAAACTTACTCCTCATTTAGGTGTCATTTGATGATTAGGAATGGCTTGTTAATATAAGAAGAAAACTTGTTTGTTTTTCCAATTTCACATGTAGTTACAAGTAAATGAATTATCATTATCTTTGAAAGGTATTTGTTAACACAAGAATTGTAATACAAAAATTGGTATTCAAATGCATTTTAAAAAAATTGTAATCATTATAATTTTATATTATAAACTTATTTTATTTAGAAGAAAACATACATCATTTTCTTAGACATTTTTAGAATTAAATTATATAGTAAGTAATCATTACTCATTTATAGTTGATTACCACTGTAATTACAAAAAATTAATAATAATAATAATAATAATAACTAACAAAATAAACCTAGGTTCAAGTTCAATGTACAGATCCTTGTTGGGCACATGACATGAGGGACTCGAGAACTCAAGATACAATGAACACTTTTTTGTCCATGACTAATAATTCAAGGGAGAAATTGTTGACTGAGAGTTTATGTTCCCATGTCTCCCAATTCCACTTCTTTGTCCATAACCAATAATTCAAGGAAGAAGCAATAATTCTAAGGAGAAATCGTGTGCATGGAGAGCTGATGTTTATCTCCCAATTCTCCCACCATCCGATAATCATGAGTGGGAATCTTAGCGGGCATTTCAAACCCAAAAAAAAAAAGGAATGGAATTTCCAAAATTCAAATTTTGAATTTATTTTTTTTTTCTAAATTCTTGCCAACCATCTTTAAATGGTCTAGTGACACTTCATGCTTTTAAGGTGCATCAAAGTCGTGCTCATATTGTACTCAAGATAGCATTTGGGGAAGGTTAAAGAGGTTGCAATTTAAAAATAAAAAATAATATCAAAATAAGATTGGTAAAAAAAAAAAAACCACTGTTCTTTTAAAGATACAAAGAGGTATTTTCATGATTTTTTTTTTAAAAAAATTTTATGCCATTTCTTCAATATTGTGGCATGACATCTCCAAACACTTAAAGGACAAAAACTCATTTCAAATAATTAAGTATGAGAAACCTATTTTGAAATGCATGTTATTCCACTCATCATGTGAGCAATGACTCTTATTGCATGTTATGTGTGAACAAATCTGTTATTCTATTTTAAATAGTGGGGCAAATGTGCAAACAAACTTTTTATATACTTTAGTCACAACAAAGTTGCGTATGGAGAAGCATTTGAGTGCGGTAGAAGCAAAATAAAATTAAATCAAACCTACTTCTAACAAAATCATTAAAATAAAAATACAACTTTTAATAATAGTTGAAAGAGGACAATATCAGCATGGCACTTCTGCTCCGTTGTGCTATCCCTACAATATTCTCATCCCATAGTTCGTACTTCATGTGCCATTCCTTAGAGCACAGAATTTCATGCCACTTTTTAGGCAACTCTCCGTATTTATAGGCTTCTTGCCTATGCTTTCGACACCCGATCAAGGGTTCGAGTATCCATAGGTGGTGAAATCCCACTGGTGTGAGTGTGTGGGGGTGTGTGTGCGTGTGCTAAAAAAAAAAGAAAAAAAAAAAAGGCTTCTTGCCTATGCCGCCTAGCTTTCTCTTGTAATAGGGTTACCCACCTGAATGTTGAACAGCCTAATTTTTAGAATGAGACCAATTGAAGGATAGTGCACCTGATGGACAATGTGGATTTCATGTTTGTTAAGTAATTTCTCCAGCTTTGGTGAACGTAACCCTAGCTATATCTCTCAATACATGTGTCACATGTACCACTTTCCTTTGTATATTATGAAATATATGTATATTGGTGGTATTTGCTATCTATGTTAGACTCGTCGCATTTGGTGCCCGTGTGTGAACCATCAAATTTCAGTATTGTATTAAAGTTTTCATTTCATTTGTCCTCATGTTTACACTTGATTTGATCGCTCGTGATAGATCTAGGGACACAAATGATACCATATGATAGCAAAATCTTAATAGATGATAAATAGAATTTCTTCTCAACTGCTCTAACGGTCAAATTTGATCAGAGTCCAAGACATCATGAGTGTCCCAAAAGGAGTGAGTCTACTTAGCTACCGTTATGGAACATATCTCACTCACATGACAGAGTCTGCTACTCACTCCGACAGTCCCGTGGTTGATGACATATAACGACTGAAATACGGTCAAGCTAGTAATAAGTTCGGTAGATGAGTTATAGCTTCATACAAAGAAGACCTCTATGGCCAAAACTGCTCGGTAAAAAAGAAATCTAGAGAAGCAAAACAGCAATGCCAAGTTGACCGATCGATTGTTATGACACACGTGGCAGCATACAAAGAATTCTCACCCACGTAGTTGGATGAAGAAGTGTACACAACCAATGGCTAACCCACAACAAACAATCTATATATGTGGCAACACATGATATGCTGTGATTGTTTACCAGCCCGGACAGTTGTTTACATCTCATCAAACATGGGAATTGGCTACGCAGGTCTCTCTCTAGAAACTGCCTAAACATTCTATAAATAGGAGGAAGATTGAAGAGCTATGAGTCCTTACCAACCCAACACAACACAACAATGCATCACAACATTGTTTATCTTAGCTTACTTATCCAATCTACATACACTACCATGTTGAACCAACTTTATTTTAGTTTTAGTGCAATCTAGTCTATCTGCCTACCACATTGGACCAACTTTAGTTTAAATTTGGTGTAATCCTATCTGTCTACACTACTATGTTGGACCGACATTTAATGTAATTCACTTTGTCTACACCCCACTCGTTGGACCAAGGATGGCACTAGCTTTCAGACCTTGCCATCTATGCCATTGTCACTAGATCATGGGGGATTTTTCTATAATTTGTAAGTTTTTTTCTTGATAACATTTATAAATGCAATTTCTTTTTAGTTTGATTACTCTCGTGCTATATTATTAATTAATTAACCATTGTTATCATGCTGGGAGAAAAGTCCTTTCGACTGTCCTCCCCTTTGCAAATCGCTTGTTTCTGTTACAAGTAGCTAATAGATGGTTGAACCATCAGGTTCTCAGTCTCTCAGTCTATCTCGACACTTAGGGTCAAAGGCGTTTGGTTTGGATCGAGCTGCATCATGCTCTGGCATGCCCAACATATAGCACACATGTATTACATGATCGAATTTGAGACAAGCAGCTTCGCTCGAATTTTTCTTTTCATTCCATGACCTTCGTTACTACGGGCCTTACTAGAGTGCCCTACTAGAGCCATCAAATCATTCACTCGGTAGTTGATGGCCATGATCATCATCTAACTTTTATTCCCATTAACTAGGGTCAACTTGTAACACCTCATACATTATTAATACTCAGGTGTTACCATGTAAACCTATTAAAAAAAAAACCAATAAACGGAGTATATTTATCAAAATCACTAGTGTAAACCCCACCCTATGTGACACATGTGCAGATACTCCACTTAAACTCAAAAATAGTAAAATCTAAACACGAAACCCTATGGTTAGAAATCCAAACGTGACTGAACTTCATTGAACTTATCAATTATAAATATGAACTGTGCAAAGTCAATATTATGACTTAAAATAACATATCTAATCACCAGATCACATAAGATTGTTGTTGAGACGTCCAAATAAGAAATTATGGGCCACCTAAGCTTTGGATATGCCTCATCTCCGGTAAAATGACCCAAGGAGGCTCCCTTAGTAATGAACGGTCGAAGGGGATTGGATCATGCGTCGTTGTGGACCCCACTCTTTACATTGGGTGTACACTGAGGGTGTGCACAACCACGGAGCACTAGACCCGAATGCTAGATCAAAGCGAGCTTGACTTGACGACCGAAGAAGAAGTTTCCTTGAGCTTTTTACAAAACCCACCCGATCCGGATTTAAATGTGCGATGTCCAATCTCATCAACTATGGCCCACAGTGATCATGCATGTCGGTAATCCTAATCATCTAATTGATTGTGCTCGAAATTCTGACTAAACCCCACCTGGTTTTGACAATCAAAAATCTACAACACCCACACGATCTTCGGGCAATAGGGTCACGCGTTCGATGAACAAGGAAAGTTGGATCTCTTACCATCGTGCTACATTGGCAATCCGCTCTCGCGGAAATCCAAACCATTCATCTTGCACAAATCTCTGCCTTATATTCAATCAACGAACCATTTTAGGGTTTCCACTGCTGGGAGGAGAGATGGCAGAGGGGATCTTTCTATTAAAAGGGTGATATGATCTCAACCACCAGATTGCTTCTAGAAGCACGGGAGGGGGGGGGGGGATCTCGAGTGTTTGTCTTAGGGTACTCATCGGCCTCCTCTACATTAGATAGGAGATCTCACAGAATATCTCATTCTCTCGAGAGATAGTAGTAGAAACGGGAGATCTCGGCACCCATGAGATTTTTAGAAACAATCCGATGATTGGTGGGTCCCATAGTGATCAGTGGACCCATCCAGTCCATCCAGAGGCCACAGATCGTCGGATGGGACCATAAATAATTAAAAAAAAAATCACCAAGGGCAGTCTCATCATCTTCTCCATTTAACGGTGAAACCCATCATCACGTGGTGGACCCTATTCAATGATCGGGTACGTCCTTTTGATGAACCCTGATGTTAGAAGAATGTATGTAATGAGAGATTGTGGTCATGCAACCCTAATTGGGTGGAATCGTCCCTAAACTTTCCTTGGTTAGAAGAGAATGTGCAACTAAACTCTTAATTAGTTTCGTTCAAAACCTCTAGAAGGGGATTACGAGGACTATATATTGCGGCCCCCTTTCCATTTTAGGAAAAGAGCCCTAAAATCTAGAAGGAAAGAGAGAGCAGGACGCGGGTCTGAGTTCGATGCCGCACTAGGCTGCCGAGTCATGACCGTGACTCAGGCTTGAGTTAAGATCCTCTGAGTTACCAGGTCAAGCCCTGGCCCTATTGGAAGCAAGAGAGTTAGAGGGAGAGAAAGAAAGAGAGAGAGAGACGACGAGCCAAGCCACCATTATTGAGTTAAGCTAAGTCACTTTTCTCGACCACTCTTCGTTGCCGAGTCTCTCATCGAGTTGGGCGAGTTCTGGCTCAGTCTTGTCCGAGTCCAGCCTCATCCGGACACCTCAAAAGGAGAAAGGAAGAAGAAACCAACTGAGCTCTGAAAGTCCGTTGTTTTTTGTTGTTGGGGTTAGTTTGAGTCAGTTGGGTGTCGTAATGCACTAAGTTGATTGGACTTTGAGTTAAGCAATGTTCAGTCGCCGATGAGCTCTCAGATCTCTATCAGTCAAGAGGTAGAAGGAAAAGGGAGAAAGAAGAGGAAGAAGAGGAGAAGAAATGGGAGGACCGAGTTGTGCCGAGTCAACTCAGCTTGCCTCCAAGTCCAGCCAATCATGGCCAGTGGTGGGGTCATTTCTGTCTTACCAACGAGGTTTGGTTCATAGGAAACTCATTCCAGGCCAAGCCTTGTGCAATTGACTTACACCGAGTTGCTAATAAGCTAACTCGATTAGTTTCATTGAGTTGCTCTTGTTTTGAAATATGATTTCGTTCATTTTATTCTAACAAGTATCGGTTAATCTGAAATCACAGCTTACTCATCGGGTCATAGTCGAGTGGAGGTTAAACCAGGTTGCTTCAATCGAATCCGAGCATAGCAAATCACTCAATAAGGTAAGTCAATCTCAATTATAATGGAATGTTAAATTAAAATTAATTATATTTAAATCCTTATTTAGATGTGAGAAATTTGAATCATCCAGGTGTAGATATATCCGCTTGAGTTATAGCAGGTTGAGCTCGGATTTTGATATCGAGTTAGGACGACTCAAATATTAAGGTGAGTCAACCCCTTGGGCTCTTATTTAAATATTGAAATAAAGTTTAAACTATTCTTATTAATTTTAGCCATGATTCGAGTATAGAGATTTAGTCTCCCCAAATCTCCTTAATTAAGTCTACATTCAATTGATTTGTGTCCTATTATGGGGAAAATAGACCGACCTACTATTAACAGGCTAAGTCAACAATTCAAAAGGCAACAGGTGTGATCCAGTGGTCCAACCTCCATCTCCTCGACCAAGTATGGAGATAGGCCGAGCTCGACCTCTAAGCACAAGGTCGAGGTAGTTATTAATCAACCACGATTTGAAAGAAGCGAGCTAACTCACCTTAGGTAGACAAGACCCATCCTTAGATGAACGCGACGCAACCTCGGTTGTGGACCAAGTCGGACTACTTCAAGACAACTAAACCCGCCCTCTGTACGATCTGACCTGACCTCTATCAGGTCTGTCTACATTCTTAACTAAAGATCATGGAAACCGACTCCTACACGGATCACTCCGAGATTATAGCCAAGAATCTAGAAAGATCTGCAGTGCAAGGAGTCTGAATCCTCCTATAATCAGTTCTTATCAAAATAGGGAGAGCTATACGACATCACTTCTCCCCACCTATAAATAAGAAAGCCCTTAAAGGTGAAAGGTACGCACAATTCTTAGCTCCAAACCCTCAATCCTCAACTAAACCCAAATTCCTTTCATGACTTAGGCATCGGAGGGTCTCCTGCTCTAGTTAGGGTCTTCATTGTCCGTTCCTTATGTAGGTAAGTAGGTCCAGAAGGAGTTAACCAGATTTCTATATCAACAGTTTGACGCCGTCTGTGGGAACGACATCAAAACCATTCCTGCTTTACCATAAAACTACATGGTGAAAGGAAAGAAAAAGTTCTAGCTGTCATTGCTGCAACCATCCCATCTCTTCCTGAATTAGCCAAGCAAGGTGCCCAGCCCTACCAACAACAGATCAACTCTACTCCCCCAGCACCCGCTCCTCGATCCCGCATCCAGGGCGTTCGATTAGTCTCCTTGGAGAATCGAGTCGAAGCCCTAAATAAAAACATGAATATACTCATGCAACTCCTTAAAAGACAGAATCCACCACTCGGTCGCGATGCAGAGGATGGTGCTACTACTGCACCATCTCAAGCACCAGTTAACTCGCAGAGAAACAAGCAACCTCTTAAGCTACCAGCCTAGGCTCTTTCCCACACTTCGAGAATAGCCACACTCACAGAATTCGACCTGCGCCCCGTGCCAAAGAGGAAGAGCTGTGGAAAAGCCCCTGAAGCAGTGGCCGAGAACGATGGCCCTTGGGAAGTAGAGCTCATAAAAATTCGAGGGCAAATCAACGCACCTCGATATCAGATACTGAGGAGCGCGTCGACTAACTGACCTACTTGAGTAAGAGCGATCTCCCTTTTTAAAATGGAAAAAGATACTCATGATTCTACTATTGTGTTTTCTACTGCTTTATGGGCTTCTACAATAAAAGAACTTTCCTAAGTTAGGGGAAGAAATTTCTTTTAAATGATTTCTCGACTATTCGAACTACACAACGACCGACTAAGGAGACTTCCCTCAGTTGAAGGGAAGAAAAGTCCCTCCTATTAGTTCTTCATCGCCTGATTAGGACTTCCCTCAGTTGAAGGGAAGAAAAGTCTCTCATATTAGTTCTACATCAGCCGACCTTTGATCGACGACTGAGATTTCCCTCAATTGAAGGGAAGAAAAGTCCCTCCCACTAGCTCTACTCGGTTCGACCTTTCGACCTTCCGACCTCTTCGGCGTAAGTCATGACAGTGTTAGTCCACACTAACTTACTTCCCGAGCTTCTGAAGAATGCTCGGAAGTAGGGGGGCTACTGTTATAGGTAAAAATGGACTGACCAGATGAATAGACTTGAAGACTATGGATTGCTTGAGGGACGAAAAATCACCCCGACCTTAGCCCAGGGTACCAACCTCAACCTTGGCCCTGGGACAGAAAAACACTCAGAATATATAAAGATAGGATCATCTTCCAAGATATTCGCTATAAAGATAGGATTATTCTCTAAGATATTCGCCGAGGATATAAGGAAATCAATCACGATACATTCGAAGGAAGATCTTCCGCAATACGCATTTATCATAGAGAGGCATTGTCATATACGCCACCACCTCCAAAAGGCTATAAATAAGGACTCTGCCTACGGTGAAAGGTATGCAGAATCTCTCATCCAAAACTCCGCAATACTACTAGACCCAGATTCCTAGCCTGACTTTGGCATTGGAGGGTCCCCTGCTCTAGCCAGGGTCTCCTTTGTCTTCTTCCTGTGCAAGTACTCAAAGGTTAGAAAAGGGTGGACCAGATTTTTGCATCAACACGTCCGATTCTAGTAAAACCTAGTCGACTCCATACATTGGAGGTAAGAGAGTTCAATTATAAAGGCGCGTGCACTTCTTAGCAGTATTAGAGGGCTATTCAACACGTAAGGTGATGACCTTTCTACTTGGGCTTTTCATTTTCATGTTAGCTTAAGTGATAGTTTTCCTTTTAAATTTATCTGATAACTGATAGTCTTATTTCATGATTACTTGCGTTAACTATTGGAATAAATTATATGCATAACACTTATCTTGTATGAACCCTTACATGTTGCACATGAATATCTTCTCATACTTAAGAATTGCTTATGAAGTTTGAATTACCTTAACACTTGATGAAAAACTCCCCTCATATACGTATATCCAGGATTGGGGTGTAATGTAACTAATTGTCCCTTTATTTAATGGATCGAATGGGATTTGGTTGTGAACTTACCATTGTGTGGATCATAGTTTCCCTATGTGGATTTGATGGATCATTTTTGTGTAATCCTGTGATGGTAAATTCTGCTTGTTAAACTATGATTGACCAATAGTTGAGGAGGTTAACATTTAGACATCCTAGTGTCGAAGTCTTATGAGCTGGGGATAGTGATATGGGACACTATATCCGAGATGTCGGCCTATGCGAGGCGATGAACCCCCCCATTGTAACCTTTGAGTTTTCTCAATATAGCTATTTGCAATTTGAATAATAACGGTTGGGCTAATCATGCATCCATGGCATACGGGCGATACCGAGTATCTAATTATGGATGTTGTAGCATGTATCCCTTATTGCGGTATGTTTCGCTAACTCCCAGACCACCAACTATCGACCTAATTTGTGTGAGCTAGTCACTACGCATGTACTTGATATATTTTCGTTGGTGACTGGCCACTCGCATGTGGATTTCGCCCTACTCGTGGGTTTTACCCAAAAGCCAACTGAATGAGTATCCACAGTTGATGTGCATTCACGCATCCATGCATTGAAATAAGATCGCATCATGGATTATTTTTTACATTTTTTGTTTAAACTATGCTTAAATAATGCAGCAGTGTATAATCTTGAGAGGAAATTCTCACCGAGCTGGCGACTCATTCTTTGAATGTATAACTATACAGATGATGCAGGGATAGCTCTAGATGGTGGAGCTTACGAAGTGGAACCTGATGTTGGCCCCACTAGGGTGGGAGCGAAGCTCTTCGAGCAGGAGTCCTGTCAAGACATGGCTGAGTTCTATGGACTCAACCAGTAGATATTAGTATTTTTCCTATTAGAAGTTGTGTTGAAACATTTTATGACATTGGGTTTATATTAAGTCTCCAGATAAGTGGACTGGGATTTTATGATATTTGATATTTGATAGCGTACCATGCTTAGTTTTTCTCCCTCATACTTTGTACATACATTTGTCTTCATGACTTATATTATACATACATTTGTTTCTCTAGGCTAATACCAGGGTTTTCATAAATAGAGTTTTATACTCAGGTTACGAAAATCGGGGTGTTATACAACCACATGAATCATGTCCCACTATTCTACTCTATGAGGTTCATACTTTCAATTAGACTATAAGTATATGTGCGTATCAGCCATGATAGAAACGAAACGGAAAAAAAAAAAAAACCAACTGGCACACCGGGGCATGGTTTAAATAGAGAAGGCCGTTGGATTTTCCTAACAACTCCCACCATTGCACAAAGGTCCCAATTCCTCAAGTTGATCACCCACGCCATGGAAGGCCTCGAGGACTAAAATTTCACGTGAGCCTGTGAGTCTCTGGCTTTTACCTTAGGTTCGTGATTTAGTGGTAGATCTCTCACATAGAGTTGAGTATCGAGTCGAGTCGAACCGAGTTAGGATTGACCTAACTCAACCCGGTTTTGAAATAGACTTGACCCGACTTACTACCAAGTCCAACATGCTTGACCCGATCCGAGTCTGAGTCTAAGTCTGATCCGGTTACAGGTATCGAGTTGGGTCGAGTCAACAAGTATGTGGAAGACTAGCGAATGTGTTCGGATGCCCTAAGATAGATTGATATCCACCTTCATAGTCAGAGTGCTGAATTTCGGGGGCGAAATTCTCTTTAAGGGGGGTAGTTTGTAACACCCTACTTTTCAGTACTCGAGTGTTACCATGTAACCAAATTTGGTGTAAATACAAGCCCAACATAAGTAAACACTGACGTGCATTCTAGTCTAAATCCAATCATTTAAAAGTAGCCACAATCCATACATCAAGCTATCTATCCATCGATTTCCAAGATGGGCTATCATACTATTGAAGAGACCTTCCTTAGGATCACAACTTCATTGATGGACAAATCAAACCGTCCATTACAAACATTAGCTCTTGGATCACCAAACCCACTGTTCAATCTTAAGGTATACCATACATTTGTAATAGGACTCATCGGAGGAACCATGGATCAATCATCACCCACTAGATCCACCATTTTATCAAGCCACATCACTCAATATGGAAGACCGTCATATAACCAAGTAACCCAAGGCATAGTAGAACTACATCGACTCGCTAACCAATCTTTAAAACTCAACTGGAAAACCTTATCTAGATGGTTATTGGGGCCCTATAACATTTTAGAAGCAGGTTTATTAGAGTTAGGAGCTATCCGCTATAGGATTGATAGAAATCAACAAATTATAATCAATCAAATTCTTGATGTTCAAACTATATAATCTACTATTAAAAACTATAATAAGTAATAATAATAATAATAGCAATGGAAATAATAATAATAATAATAATAATAATAATAATAATAATAATGTGAAATTCTGGGATAGATAGCCTAATATGTGTTCAAAACATTGAATATTATCGTTACAATATTATTTCTAGCATTTATACATATATTATCATTATCTTATTTTATTTTCCTTTAAATTGTTGGTATCAGATAATGCTAGAAAATATTAAACTATACTCTTACCATGATAATAGACACTGATTAAACTATGCTCTGTTGTGGGTTAGGTTATTAGGACCATCTATCTTAGAATTTCACATTATTATTATTATTATTATTATTATTATTATCATTGTTATTATTATTATTACTACTTATTATAGTTTTTAATAGTAGATTATATAGTTTGAACATCAAGGATTTGATTGATTATAATTTGTTGATTTCTATCAATCCTATGGCGGATAACTCCTAACTCTAATCAACCTGCTTCTACAATGTCATAGGGCCCCAATAACCATCTGGATAAGGTTTTCCGGTTGAGTTTTAAAGACTGGTTAGCGAGTCGATGTAGTTCTGCTATGCTTTGGGTTACCTGGTTATGTGACAGTCTTCCATATTGAGTGATGTAGCTTGATAAAACGGTGGATCTAGTGGGTAATGATTGATTCATGGTTCCTCCGATGAGTCCTACTACAAATGTATGGTATACCTTGAGATTGAACAGTGGGTTTAGTGATCTAAGAGCTAATGTTCGTAATGGACAGTTTGATTTGTCCATCAATGAAGTGGTGATCCTAAGGAAGGTCTCTTCAATGGTATGATGGCCATCTTGGAAATCAACGGATAGATAGCTTGATGTATGAATTGTGGCTACTTTTAAACGGTCGGATTTAGACTAGAATACACGTCAGTGTTTACTTAAGTTGGGCTTGTATTTACACCAAATTTGGTTACACGATAACACTCGAGTACTGAAAAGTACGGGGTGTTACATAGACCTGGCCCGAACTCGACCCGACTCAGTACCGAGTCCAACACGCTTGACCCGATCCGAGTCTGAGTCTAAGTCTAACCCAGTCATAGGTATCGAGTTAGGTCGAGTCAACATCGAGTCGAGTTGCGTGCAACAAGTATCTATGAGCTTAAATCATAGCTCAGAACCTAGGTGCACATGCCAGAATTGTAGCCTCTCCATCAGCTACATGGCATCTCATATATGAAACATCAAATCTTGTTTTTTTATATGTGCGAGTCATGTTTCGGATTGAGTTGAATCAGTACCGAGTCAGATTTTCAGTCGAGTTACTGGGTGGCCCAAACTCGACTCGGTTTGAGTTTGGATTGGACAAAGTCTACTCAGTTTAGATTGACTCACTCACTCGGTTAGGTCGAGTTGGGTCTGAACTAGTCGGACAAGTCAAGTCATCCCGTGCCCAGCTTTACTCTCACTGTCTTACATGAGGGTGTAGAAATTACTTTATATCAACCAAATGTAAGAATTATGGGTCATTCATTAAACAAAATATTGTGTCCACATACCATGGACCAAAAAATGTAATAGAGTTTAGCCACCATGGTCAGGGCCACACTGTCTTGGGTGAGGCCAGGGTCTCACCTAATCTGCTCCCATGGTGCATCACATTCCAAGTTAAGAGGAGAAAATCAAAAGTGTTGATATGTGGAACTTTTGTGGGGCCTATCATAATGTATATATCAGATCCACACCGTCCATCCATTTTTCCATACATTTTAGCTAATGGAATAGAAAAGGAGGCAGATCCAAGGCTCAAGTAGGCCACACTACAGAAATAGTAGGTATTATATGCCTACTATTGAAAACTTCTTAAAACTACGGAAGGCTCTGATCAAGCTGATATTTGTGTTTTCCCTTCATCCAGGTATGTGTGACCTTATGAAGAGGTTAGATGGCAAATAAACCTTGCAGTGGATCCTAAGAAGGTTTCAGCGGTAGTTGTTTAATCCCTGTTGCTTTATGTGGTGTGGTCCACTTTAGCTTTGGATGTGCTTCATTTTTTGGCTCATGCTTTAGAATGATCTGTAAAAATTGATGGACAGTGTGGATTTAAAACATAAATCACCATGCGGCCTGGAGAAGTTTGACACTCTAAAAGTTGTGGTGTGTGGTAGGCAATCTACTTGGGAGAGAGAAATCTGGCTTATCTTGTTAGCCGAAGTCATCAAGGATGATGTGGAACAACGAAAAGCCATGGCACTAAATTTTCTTGTGCCTTCAACACAGGCGATTCACGCTTATTCTAATTTTATCATACATTAGTTGTGGTCCATCAGATATTTGGATATGCTTAAGTTTTAGGATAATGTCATAAAATGATATGAAAAAAACGGATGGGCAATGTGTATATGAAAACACATATATCAAGATGGGCTCACCAAAGGCCACACCAAATATGCCTGGATTTGCTTTATTTTTTGCAGGAAATTCGCGTCCAGCTGTCCATCCATTGATTCCACTTCCAGAGACAACATTTTATTAAAACGTACTCCTACGAAGTGATATCACCAAGTTTTGTGGGGCCCACCATGATGTGTGTTGTATTCATAACGTCCATCCATTTGGACCCCACTGAAGAAAATAGTGGGGATTGAACTGATACCATTAAAAACTTCTTGAGGGCCATAGAAGTTTTCGACCGAGTTGATATTTGTTTTTTCCCTTCGTTCATGTCTGCGTTAACGTATGAACAGTTTGGCTCTCAAATAAACATTATGGTGGGCCTAGGAAGGTTTCAACGGTAGGTGTCACTGTCCCCACCGCTTTCATGGTGGGGTCCATTTAAGCTTTGGATTTGACTCATTCTTTGGTTCTTACCCTAGAATGATCTCTCCAAATGAATGGCCAGTGTGGATACAACACATACATCATTGTAGGGCCCACAAACTTGGTGACGTCACTTCCAGCCTGTAGCTAATCTGCATCTGAGTGAAAGAGGATGTCGGAGAGCCCGTCCTCGCCTGGAGAGGGAGGAATTAGAGAGCATCTCACAAGTTATGCATCGTCATTAATATATTATTCTCTCTTTCTCTTTGCATCATACAAAGGTTGGTTTGATGGTTTCGATAGTCCAATTGTTTGGGTTTTTTAGTTTGTCCGAGTAGGTCATGTTTCAATGTTCCAAAGCCCAAATCATTGACATGCTGGGCCTCACCCTAGATGCTCTCTCTCTCTCTCTCTCTCTCTCTCTCATCATTCTTCTTCTTTTTCCCTTTCGCCCCTGTATTTGTGATTGTTTTCAGTATCATATCAGGTGAGTGGTTGGGCCGGTTTGACCCAACCGCCCATTCATTTAATGATCGGGATCGTTGATTTGGTGGACCACCTTGTGGATGGTATATGAATTGAACAAGTTTGGTCATCCATTTTGTATGAGCTTGCCTGTTTGAACAAGTTTGGCCATCCATTTCGTAGATGGGCTTGGGCAAAAAATTGCTATGATTGAACAAGTTTGGCCATCCATTTTGTATGAGCTCTTCATGTTAAATGTGGACTGCTATGACCCACTTTTCTGGTCACTGATAGGGTGGTTACTAAAGTCAAATGATCCAATCCCATTGAGTTTTGAATATGGCCCATCTACTCATTTGACGCAAATTCCACGGTCATGATCATCATATGTGCACAATATATATAAAGATTTTATTTTATTTTTAAAGTTTATCATGAAATATGAAATGCACATGATTAGTAGTATTCACATTGGACATCTATTGTCCATCATTTTCTAGGACCTGCCATGTTTTAAAAGAAGTTAAGGAATAAAGGTGCTCTTTTAAGTAGTATTGGATTTTGAATATAAAAGTTTAATTTATGTGCGTACCATGTAGGTTATTAAAGCTTTTAATACGTTTTTTTTTTTTTTTTTTAAGAAGTAGGACCAATGATGAAAGAGTTATTTTTTTTTAACACTTTAACAAAAATATAAAAGTCTTGAAGTATGTTCTTGTCTTCCTATTGTATTTTCTTTCTTATATGTGTATGTGTGTGTGTGATATTATTCGAAAATTAATATGTCGTTGATATTTGATAATGCTTGAAATTTGACCTGCTTGAGTGTTAAAGGAGTAATTATCCAGTATTCTTGCTTATTTATTTAGAAAAAGTGAAATTCTTTACAGTAAATAACTACATATATATATAATTAATAAAATTATACATACAAAACATAAGACGTGTATTGAAATATAATGTAATAATGAACATATTAGCATCTATCTAACCGATTAATCCGACCAAGCCCACTTGGGTTGAGGATTCCCAACCTAAGGTTGGGTTGGTTTGAATTGGGGTTGAGGTATAGGAACTTTGAGTTGGGCTAGGGTTGAGGACCAACCCTACCCTACCCTACCCTACCCTACGACTTTCGGCCCCATTCCACTCTTCTAATAAATACTTTACTACCGTTTCAGAAATGGTGATGAACGTAGCTCTCACACCGTCCAAGTGTAATTGTTTGAAAATCTGGTCCATCGGAATTCCCAACCGTGGATGGTGCATGAATCAAAATATACATCGAGCCGGTGAATAAACCGTCTGTTTGACCCACATTTTGAACCACTAGCCATTTATTTTTATGCAATCCGGTTCTATAGTTGATGAAGTGTGAATCTAAATGGTCCATCTACTGGGCCTCATCATGGTCTATATTTCAAAATATCAATTGGAAGATTCCATCACTTAACTCTCTAACAATTGTTCTTTTTTATATTTTGTAATAACAATAAAATAAAATATTAATTTCTTGACCCACCGAATCCGAAGTCAATCCGGCCCAGTGACAAACCGAGACCCAGTCTGAGATTTTTACTGTACATATGGGCTACGTCATATAAAAAATCATATGACTACATTAAACTTTCAAGTTTAAATAGTGGTCTTTTTGACTTTTGGGTAGGCTCATTTTTTATATTTACTTTTATCCACTATGAGTTATATTATGTGAACTAGTACAATGAAATATACACACCATAGTGGTCCACACACACACCTATGTTTAGTGTCTTATCTCTGTCTTTCTTTGCAATATGGCCCACCAGAGTTGTTGATGCACCCCAATTTTAGCCCCAAGATAAGGGCAGCGGATGCAGATGACATATGGTGATCCCGTCACATGGACATCAATAACATTGAATGTAATAGAATTTGATTGGACCATCGGCTGCGGTTAGGATAAGCACATTGGGTAAGTGAGCATGACCCGAAAAACCAGTGATATGAGTGGGAACCTGACCGTAGGGCAATCTTAATGTATACGTTGTATATCCACACCATCATTCTATTTGGTGAGATTATTTTGTGTCTGGTCTCAAAAACGGAACAATAAAAATTTAAGGTGGCACACAACATAGGAAGTAATGCTTATTAATCATTAAAAATATTTTATAGGCTATAAATGCTTTGGATTAAGTTGATTTTTTTTTTTTTCATTGATGTCTTTTTGACCTTATCAATAAGTTGGATGGTTAAAATACATTACGGTAGACCTTAGAAAGTTTTTAATGGCAGGTGTTTTCTAAAAACTTGAATTATCAGAGTACGGTGAATTAATCCCTTTGTCTCATATCTCAGGCCCTACATCTCATGAGTTAGGATCTGGGCCAAACCTCCCTCGTGGGCTCAAAATCACATGAGCTGTCCACCCTGAGTGTGTCCCCGCATCCCGCATGCTACCCCATTCGAGTTCAGTGTGAAATGTGCATTAATCACTCCCGGTGAGAAGTCTCAAACACGAGATCTTTCCCGTGAGCCCTAAATCACATGGGTCACGTGTGTCCCCACATCCCATGGGTTACCTTGCTTGAGCCTGGTGTGAAAATGCCCATGCTTTAAAAACTCTTGTAGGTCTACCACCAGGGCATGAGCGAGGACCTTACCATAGGTTCACTTACCCCATGTTTTTTCGGCTTTTTTATTTTTTTCTTTATTCACACAGGCACTCACGCCCCACCACCCATCACCCATCCACTCACACTGCAATGATTTTTAACCACAGTCGATGCTCAAACTCATGACCGTGTAAAGTAGGCATGAAAAGGCTCCTTTGTAAAAGGAAAACCCAAATATCAATCCAAAACTTTCGTAGCTTACGAAAGTTTTTTAACGGTCAATAACTACTGTTTTCTGTGGTGTCATTCAAATGAAATTAGTATCTACTTCAAATAAGCTGGAAAAATAAATAGACGGCATGGATTTGCAATGCATACATTGAAGTGGGCTGAAGTGGGTCCTATGGGCTGGTTCCGGGTCGCAGCCAAGTCCCTGTCATAATCGGCGCCTGCCTCCCACATTGGCACATGGCTCCATAATCCTGCAGTGCGAGTAACGGCTGATGGTGGGGTCATCATGCAATCCTCGTTCCTTTCAAACTTGCTTTTGCATGGCCACGCCCTAGGGCCTACATTCTGAGATGATCCTGAGCCTTTGATTTTTAAAGGTGCACGGGATCTATTAGAAACATTATTTTCATTGATGCTCATAATCATCCATTCAGGGAAAGTTTATTTATTTATTTATTTTTATTTTTATTTTATTTTACGGTGGTCCATGTAGCACAGATTTCACAACTTGGACGGTGCAGATCACCGAATTACTCATCATGTGGGCCCCATGGGAATCGACAGGCTCTAGATCCTGAGACGCCGACAACGACAAAACGGCCTCGTACTACATAACAGAGCTTCTGTTGTCTCTGATGCTTTGCTAGAACAGTCTATCTCTAAAATACAAATGCACGTGCGGAAGCAGACCTCCACCAGCTCCCATGGCTGCTACTACCACTCTCCTCTCTCTCCATCTTTACCCCCATCGTTCTGCAAAATCACGAAAGTGCCCCTATCTCCTTCCCATCTCTCCCTCTACGACAGTTACACGGCAGGTATTCTTTCCTCTCTCTTGTCCAATTTACGAAAATGCTCTTCCCCTTCTCTTCGTACTCTCACTCTCTACTTTCTCTTGCTGCATACACTAGAAGCTCTCCTGCTGCCTATCCCTAGATCCAACGGACCAGAATCACTCCTCATCAACTACTGCACCCGATGATCTCTGCGTCGTCTTCGCTGCCGGCGGTACCGGTGGCCACATCTACCCGGCCATCGCGATCGCCGATGACATCAAGCTCAAGGACCCAACCGTCAAGATCCTCTTCGCTGGGACCCAATCCGGCATGGAATCCGTCTCTGTTCCGTCCGCCGGATACGACTTTGTCGCGGTCCCTGCTGTCGCACTAGCCCGCCCCCTCCTCTCCCTCCAGAACCTCCTCTTCCCGTTCTACCTTCTCAAATGCATCGCTGCCAGTTACAAGATGCTGCGCGACGTCCGCCCGGCGATCGTTATAGGGACCGGCGGGTACGTCTCGGCCCCCACGTGCCTGGCTGCTGCCCTCCAAGGCATCAAGATCGTGATCCAAGAGCAGAACTCCGTGCCTGGGATCGCAAACCGGCTTCTTGGGCTCTTTGCTGACACCATATTTATAGCATTCAACATGTGTTCGTCGTATTTCCCCAGAGAGAAGTGTGTGCTGAGTGGGAACCCGGTGCGGGCGTCGCTGCGTACTTACACATCGAAAGCGGTGGCAAGGCTGCATTTCTTCACGCGGGCTGCGGTGGCTGGGGCAGAGGTGGTGCTGGTATTGGGTGGGTCTTTGGGGGCGAATTCGATCAACATTGCGGTTCTGAACATGTATTGTCAGATGTTGACGGAGAATGAGAAGAGGTTCTTGATATGGCAGACCGGTGTGGAAGCGTTTGATGAGATGGAGAGCTTGGTGAGGTGCCATCCTCGGCTGCTGTTGACGCCGTAAGTCAAGGTCTTTTGTTTTCCTTTTGTTATCTGTTTGTGTTGCTTATGGGAGCCACTATCTAGACCCAGCATATTGATAGATATGCCCTTCTCTATCTATTTTGCACTGTTTTATCACCAAAATTTGAACGAGAAGGTTGCATTAGTCGACCAAGGTCGGCCAATGTTTTAAATAGCTACACTACGCTACACTACATAGTGTATCTTAGCCTTAACGCTATGTAGCTCATGAAAATAGCTTAAGTCTCATGTAGCCTACGCTACATGATAATGCGTGTACGCTACATGCTACATAGACTACGCTACACACTACATAGCTCACATTAAAAGTTATTTTTTACTACAACATCAAAGTCAATGTTTTCAATGATTGGTTACAAATTCCTATTTTCAATAGAAATTACTTAATCTTTTCAATGCTTGTAGCAAAATAATATAAGTAACAATATTAAATCAATTTCATTGCTCTTTCTTTACCTTTACATTTAATCATGGCCCTTTCCTATTACTTTAGGCCGCATTTGGTTGCACCAAATATGATGAAATTTTGTTAATTTCATATAAATCAGTATAATTTGGTGCAGAATATCATGAATTGGTGTAACCGCATGCAACCTTGATTAAAAATCTAGAAGTAACTTGTAGCTTATGCTGCACGCTATGTAGCTTACACCTCACGCTTCAAAGAGGTGAACACTATGCTACAAGCTATTCTCTATTTAAAACATTGGTCGGCGTTGCCCTTGTATTATTGGAGAAGATACAATAGAAGGGCCAGCCATCTCTGGCCCGTATTTTGTGTGGAACTTTTGATAGTGAAGATATAATATAGGTTTTGAATCAGTGAGCATGGAACATAAGTTTTAGGGGTTGTTTGGATGCCTGTAAAATCCTTTAGTTGTAAGGGGTTTACAGGTGAAATTTTTGAGGGCTGTTTGGATTCTTGAAGTTGCCTGTAAACTTGTTACAAGCTCTAAAAGCTTGAACTGTTAGAGCATGGCGAATCAATCCATTTATCTCATAGCCCAGGCCCCACATCTCATGGGTTAGGACCTCGGCCAAATCCTCCTCGTGGGCCCCAAATCACATGGGTACCCTTCACACAGGCAGGGCCCGCCTCACACGGGCCGCCCACCCCGAGTGTGCCCCTGCATCCCATAGGCAACCCCACTTGAGCCCGGTATGAAAATGCCCCTGCATTAATCACCCCTGGTGAGGAGTTTCGAATACGAGACCTCCCACTCTGATATCAATTTGATGTAGGATAATTAACCACTAACTCTAAAAGCTTGAACTGTTAGAGCATGGCGAATCAATCCCTTTATCTCATATCCCAAGCCCCACATCTCATGGGTTAGGACCTTGGTCGAACCCTCCTCGTGGGCCCCAAATCACATGGGTACTGCCTCACACGAGCCACCCGCCTCACATGGGTGGGGCCTGCCTCACACAAGCCGCTCACCCCGAGTGTACCCTACATCCTACAAGCAACCCCACTCGAACCCGGTGTGAAAATGCCCTTGCATTACGCTGTCCCTCAAATTGGAGCATGGATATCATGCACACTCAACTTGAATACAATATTAGACGAGTATATCTCAGCAATGGCTTTAGTGAAAATATCAGGGAATTATCCTTAGAAGAAAGGTGTGGAGTACTAATAAAACCAAATGATAGTTTCTCTCGAAGAAGTGGCAACCAACTTTTATTTGTTTAGAATGCTCATGAAATATAAGAGTTGAGACAATATGGATAGATTGCAACTTGTCTACATACACTACCACATGAAGCTAAGATTGTGGAATGCAAGGCATATGGGGAATCTACTCGACGGAGGTGACTTCCACCCAATAAACTTAGACAACATTTATGATAAGGAGGACTCGCTTTTGCCTTAGTTGAAACTAAGGGAAAAACAAGTATAAGAGGACATTGAAGAAGTCGAGGTGGAGACCCAGCAATACGCATGACGCAACAAGTCGTGTTACTATCTTGGACCCAGAGAGGGGGGTAGATTTGGCTTAGGGCCAGCAAAAGTGTGCGAGCAGCAGCGAAACTTAGACGGATGATCATGGCAGCGAAAAGTCAAAAAATTTACATGAGTTGATAGATCAGCCGACTCTTATTATTATATTAAAAATTGGGCCCTCAATTAGTTATTATGGGCGAGAAAATGAGGATAATCGGATTTCCTCAATTCCCCCAATTTCTCCCCATTTCGACTCTCAAATCTCTTGCTTTTTCACTCAAATCCATGTTAGTGCATGAGAATCATGCATAAACATGAATTTGTAGTTAAAATCCATGCAAAAAGAAATATACTTTTTTCTTCAATTTTCTTACCTTAGGTGTTCTGGTCCACTGAGCTTTCTAGCTTCTTAGAGAATCACCAACGTCCTCAGATCTAGAACCACCATTTCGCTAGACCTTGCTTGTGCTCTCCATCACCAACGCCACCAAGATCCAAATTCATATCCAGGCCCAAATCTGGAAGTAGGGCACGGACGCAGTGACAAGAATTAGAAATGTTGTTTTTGCCTTTCCTTGTGGTGCTTTGCAGGTCATTGACATGTGCACAGGAAAAAAAAACATACAGCTTCTTCTCTTCCTGCAGCTTTGTCATCTTTGGTGAACCCTAATCTTCCTCTCTAATTATGCCAGACCTAACCCACGCATCGCATTCGACAGCTATGTCAAAACCCATCTAAGCCTGCTGTTAGATCTCTACTGCTGTCACCTCCATTTTATGGTGCTCTCAAGATAGCACTCAAGCTTACCTTTTTTGTTCATCGTTTATTAAGCCATGGTTATCCATTGGTGGTGTAGTTCACTCACATGTTGTGTAGTGTTGCACACATGCCTTCTCATGCCATTATGGATGTAGTTCTATCTCAAGATTCTCAACCATTGTGGGTGTAGTTCACTCACTTGTTGTGTAGTGTTGCATGTTGCATGTGAATGGCCAATTGGTGGCTCAGTGGTTGTCGAGTTTAGATGGCCTACTATATGAAGAGAAGATTCACCGGACGACGAAAACTTAATCTATTGACAAGCAATACTTGAAGATCTTGTATATAGACATGTTGTATGTGAGAGGAAGAGGTTTCATGTGCTGATCATCATTGTCTTTTTCATATGTATTCCAAGCTAGGCATGATTGATATCCATGCTCCAGCTTGAGGGGGAGTGTTAGAGTATGGGATACGTGTGTATGATTGTACATACTATAGATATGTATATGTCTAGACTTATGTAAATCTGTTAAGAACTCCCATTTTTTCTATATATTCTTGCCATGCTCAACGAAATAAACACAGTGCAGTTTCCACAATGTACTCTCAAAGACCCTAAGAATGTGAAGTGCCTGAAAAGAGGATGAGGTAAAGATGAGAAGGACTTGGATTGGGGTGGTGAGAAGGGATATGATGCTTGTTCACTTCCTAGCGGTAGGGCTTTAGATAGGAATGATCAGTGACAAGGCAAAGAGGATGATGATAATGATGATCTTATTATTATTATTATTTATAGGTAAAGTGAAATATTGTTGAGGGAGGGGATGGAACACCATAGTGACACATTAAGGCCAGGTCATTCATCATTTTCACATATAAATTACCATATGAATTTGTTTATATGACTGTATTGATTCCAGACATGATCCCACTCACCCACTATCTGAATTATATGAGTCATTATAGGAAAATCCAAGTGTTCCCTCATTCTGTTGAACAAATCCTAGTCCTAAATCTGAACAGCTACATCCTTACTCTCCAGATTCCATTTGAATAGCTGTCTAGCTCCGCTTTCTGCGATGCTTGGAAATCTGTCTGTGGAAGTTGGATTTAATTTCCAATACTTCATTAGCTCCCTTTAGGTGTGTTGAGTTCAATCCCTTTTTCTTTTCTCCTTTTTTTTTTTTTTTTTTTGTTCAGTGTTTGAGTATCCCTGTATCCCACCGACAGATCAGTTTTATTGTGCAAGTGGTATTGTTTAGGCCTTTTCTGCTTGTAAGTTCTAAGTGATTCTCTTACAGTTGTAAAATGGTATAAGTTGGGTGGGACCCTTGTTTTAGGGTGATCAGCTTGTTTCTCCGATGTTCTATCAGGTCACTATTGAATGCTCTATCAGCATTTAATCATGTCCATAAGGAGGCTAATAGATGATATAGACTCACATTTATGGGGTTGTTGGTTTGGTCTATTTTAACTGTCTTTCTATACCTGCAAGCTTAGCTCATGAGTCACACCATGTGCTTCAACTTTTGGCATGTTGCTATGTCTGTCCATTATTTGTTTTTTTGGCTCAAGTATTCATTGGAAATACAATGATGGGGATTCATTTTATTTTATTTTTTGGTCTATCTTCACATCATTTCTATTTCAAAATGTTACAAATTTATATCTTCAGAGGACTGTTTACTTCTAGATCTTTTAAAAGTGTAGAATTAGGAGAGAACTTTTGTTCTATAATAAACATTGATTGTATACTTCACCTTGGTTAAAAATGATTGAGGTTCATCTCTTGTATTCAGTAGCGGATTGGTTTTTTTTGGTAGTTTTGCAACTTTTCATTTTAGAAGAATATCTTAATTTACTTTCTAATTGTGTAGGTTCTTGCACACAATGGATCTGGCGTATGCAGCTGCAGACCTTGTTGTTTCTAGAGCTGGTGCAATGACTTGCTCTGAGATCTTGGCCACTGGGAAGCCATCTATTCTGGTAGTCTGTGCATTCTATAAACAACACTTACGTTTTATCCTTTTCTTCCTATTCTAGAGCATGTGGATGACTGGTGTTTTTAGTGATAATAATAAATTCAAGATATTTGAGTCCTTACTCATGCCTTAGTGGCAAGACTCACAAGAGTTTCAACATGAGCTCATGGGTTCGAGTACCCATTGTGGTGAAATCCCACTGTGGTGTGAGTGTGTGTGGGGTGTGAGTGCATGTGTAAAAAAAAAGAAGAAGATATGATGAATTGTATATGTGAGCAGATTTTGATTTTGATTTGAGCATAATGTTGTAGGCTATTTATAGTTTATGCCATTAAGTGGCATGGAACTGTCCTTTTTAAGAAATCATGGGGATTAGATATGCTCATTTGAGCTTCTTTTGGATTGGCCACTCGAGGTTTTAAATAATGTTATTGGTCGGCATATTGCAGGCACCTAAAATGATATAATATGGGGCGTATTGGACTCAAATCTGATGGTACAGACTCATATTGGCCAAAAAAAAAAAAAAATCCTTTGCCCAAAATTTGAAAAGTTATTAAGAAAATAGGAAAAACATGTAGAAACTGAATCTGTCCCTTTTATCTTATTTTATTATGTTTGTAAGTATTCAGTGGTGCGTCAGACCATTCTTTGATAAGAATGTTGTTTGTCATCTTGACCTGAGGAAAGTCAACCCAATAGGCCGAAATCGAACAAAAATGAAGCATGGTTGTATGGATTGGGATAGATTAGGGCCCGTTATATTGAAATACAACAAAAGAAGATGAAAACAACACTAGTTTTCTTATTCTTCTAAATTTTCCCAAATTGTTTCATTTCGCTTCAATTCATAGTTTCACTCAAATCTTGTGTTTTGATTGCTAAAATAAACCTGAATCTAGTACAAAATGAGTTCTAAAGCTTCCTTCACAGTTGAAATGAACAAAAGAAAAAGGAGAAAAGTTTATTTTTTTTTAGATGAGCCCTTTATGGTTGTAGCAGCCATATTGGTGCCAATATGAGGTGTATCAGCCTGTATTTGTCTTTACAGCCCCTTTGGAATAAATAGACTGGTGAACCATATCACATGACCTAGGTGGTTGATGTAGTCATGATATGGCCGATAAAATAAGAGGCTTGGCAATCAAATGGGTGGTACAATCTCTGAGAACTAGTGGGGTATCTGCTAGTGAGATAGGGATCGAGTAGCGCAATCTGGTGCGGTGATCCTTGTGCCTCTCCTTTGGTTAAACACTTCTTTTAACTGAGGGTAGGCTGGTGTTCCCCTGTTTCCAGTTGTTCTCATTGGAACCTGGGCCTTGGGCCTTTCTTTCAATTAATTTTCGCACCCACTCAAAAAAAAAAAAAAAAAACAAAACAAAACAAACAAACAAACAAGGAAAAAGGAAAAAAGATGCGGACGATTTAGCCTTCATTTTGAATATTGGTATCAAGAGGCATATCGGCTGAACTAGAAAACGATATTTTACAGGTGTTACATATCCATATTGGTCCTTATCACTGTATTGCCCGTATCAGTCAACATTTTTAAAGCCAATAATTAAAGAAAACTTTAGAAAAGGGGGGAGAAATGAGATATTCAACTATTTATCGTTTTTGTATCTTAGACATGTATAAAATGTTATATTAGACAATTCTTTGTTAAGAATGTTGTATGTTTGCTTGACTTGTCGAAAGTCAACCAAATGGACCTTAATTGAACATAAATCAAGCATGATTTGGTGAATTAATGCCCATTACATTGGAAGACAACAAGTTTTGATCCCAAAAAATGACCTAGATTTAGTCTAAAATGATTTTCTAAGCTGCCTCCAAGGTTGAAAAAAAAATTTTAAATTTAAAAAAAAAAAAAAAAAGAATTTAATTTGGGCCTTTAAGGCCATATTGGGCTTTTTTCTGTGCCAATGTGACCCAAGCTTTTTCGGGGTGGGCTGACTTGACCCAGTATCCCATATTGTTTCTGATAGTACAGGATTATGAATAATAATAATAATAATAATTTGGGCCATCATGGCCATATTGAGCTTTTTTCAATGCCAATAGGACTCAAGCTTTTTTGGGGTGGGCTGACTTGACCCATTATCCCATATCGTTTTTGATAGTACAGGATACTATATGATACCAATATCAAATCTATGAGTACAGCTGTATCGTAAATGATTTTCAAAACCATGGCTACGTTATTCACCAGAAAGCATATGGCTAGCTTCCCAAAATAGCATATGTTTAACCATTAGTTAAACCAAGTCCTTATGGAGAGTTCTCGGTAGGGTAGAGAAGTGGTGAGCAGGCAGTCCACAAGGTACCAAATTTGCAACCTAGGCACCCCATCATTTGTGGAAGCATTTAATGATCCACAAATTGCCATTAATTGTTGTTGGGAAATTTTGAAATAAATTCATAGGGAAGGAGGATACCTAAATGCCCCATCATCCTTTGTTTTGTGGCACCATTTGAGCCACCCAAATGCTCCATCTATTGTGGCACCATTCGAGCATTAAGTTAAAGGGCTCATCAAATGGAAAAGGTTATTTTCTCTCCAACAAAAAAGTGCTGGAAATGTCAGAATTAGATATTTCCAATAAATCCCAATATATATTCTTATTTCATCACTGATAATTTGCACTTGCTTTTTGACACTGGACTTTATTGCATGGATTAGATCATTTTGAAATTGAAATAACATATGAAAATGTGCTTTAGTTTTGTAGTAAGTGAAATACGATGTCGACAGCAGAGCCATTAAATTGACCTTGTCTACTTGACGCCGGACCGAATAAGATGTGAGATCAAGTAGCAGAATTAAGATAATAATAATAAATTTTAAAAAAAAAAAAACACAAGTATTGCTATAATCATCATGAAACCCGTGAAAACTAAAAGAACATCATGCATGATCCTAGCCTAAGTTACCAACATCATCTCACAAGATCATTAAACAAAACGAAACTAGTATCTAATGGATGTAAGGACATCTAATTAGCATAAGATATAGTCTATTTCAAAGTAGAAGGCCTAATACAACTTATGGTCAAAATTAGGGTTTAGGTAATTTGGGAAAGTAGGAAAATTAGGGATTTTAGGTTTAGGGTTAGAGTTTTGAGAATGGAATAAAGGTAAAGGAAAGATGGATTTATAAAAAGATGAAGGCTTAGGATGAGAGAATCAAAGAATTCGAAGAAAATACCTTGATGGAGGAGAAGAGAGAAGATAGTGTGGGGATAGATGAAGACCTCGCACCTCCGTTGATGAAGATTAGCTTCGCACCAATCTCCCTTCCAAATCGCATGGAAGTATCTTCAAATTGCGTGAAGATGGAAGAAGAAAGCAAGAGCTTTTTTCTTCTTTTTTTTAATCAAAAAATCCAATGAGGGAGAGGGTCACACGCCCATCTTCTTTTATAGCTTCAAGAAAGTTCGAAAATTACAATAAACACCATGTTTTGTGAAATTTGATGAAAATAACCCTAATCTAACTAAAATCAACTAAAAACACTCCTAATGGTGTCAAAACATAACATAAACAAAACTAAATCCTATAAGCTGATAAAATCTAAGAAAAACTAGTGTGGATGCTCCACGATCAATGACCCGGTCACGTGATCCAACGGCCTGATCTTCACGTCCCTCTGATCCAACGATCTGGATCACTCCATAAAGCAGCCCATGTGCATCTTCCCAATGTGGGGTCTTCCAAATGCCCGCACATGCACATGGGTCTTCACCACGATCACAGATACTCGCTTAGCCACAGGGAAATCAGTATGGCCCGCCTCCTCCTCTGATATGTACGCAAAAGTGTACGGGAAGTGATGTCCTCGTCGCTACTCTAGCAAGAATGATAATTTGAATGGAGCCAAACTCGTGTTGATCAAAACTAGTGTGGAAATCTTCTCCGCTCAAGTTGGTGGGCATTAATTAAGGTGATTCATGAAATGCAATCGCTTGGTTGTCTAGTAGTTACACAGTTGTGAGTTTTAGTGTTAATTTTAAATGATTTAAGATTGCACACCTCATCCTCGTAGAGATTTTAACCATGCTTTAAGGGAAGTCAATTTTGTAGCTCATTCCTTAGCTGAGTTGTACTAGAATTTTGCTTTGTATTGGTGATTCTTATCCGTTGTCTTGATGGCTCGTTCTATCCCATCTCTTTTTCGGTAAAATTTGTGTTGTTGCTAATATAAAGAAAAGATAGTGTAAAACTAGTCTACTATTTAAGTGTTGTGTGTAATAGATGAAATGAAATGACCATTTTACACTAAATCTTGTAGTGCAAGCTGTCTCTCTCTAATTGGATACAAGTTCTCTTTTTCTAATTGGCCTTTTTTCTCTATGTTGGAGTCATTATTTGTGTAATCTAATTATTAGATTTTTCATAATCATTGTAGATACCATCACCAAATGTCACAGAAGGTCATCAAACAAGAAATGCATCCATTATGGCAAGCATAGCAGGTTCAAGGGTTCTAACAGAAGATGAACTTGACTCAACTACTCTTTTAAATGCAATTGATGAGATCTTAGGTATGTGAAATCTCTTGCTTCTCTCAACAAGCGTTGATCATGTCTGAAAGTTGACTACCTGAGATTCTTAACTTTGTTTGGTGATATGTCAAATCTCATTCAAAGTTGTAGGACAAAGGTTTCTTAAACTATGGACCTAAGTGCATCTTTGTAATTCCTCTCTTCCTAGTATGTACCAATGGCCCGCAAGTGAATGCCAACAGGACCTGTACAAGTGAGATGGAGAAGGGGCTGTATCGCACACTTGCAAACATGGATGCATGAGATGTTTGGCCACTCATCAAGTAGGGTTTGCAGTAAACACTCCACTGCCCAAAATTTAGGTGGTCCGCTCATCAGGTGGGTGACAAGCATACATTGAATTTGGGTCATTGCTCATTGTCTATTTTAGTATCATCAAATTGTGTCATACAAGTTTGATTGACCTCATGAGTGGATCAGTCTGACTCTTGGGCCAGGCATGTACAAGGTGGCCACCGCTTGATAAATGACCTGGATCTCTCACACTTTTTCTACAGCACGTGTGGGGAAGCCCCTTCACCATATCACTTGTGCAAGTCCCCTTATCAGGGCTCATTGCGTGCATGTTCAAGCCCTCTGAAGTGGGCAACCTCAATTTCTGGAGAAGGGTGTCCTACTTAGCATAGCGATTATAATTTTCATTCATTTCATGAAATTTATTCTTGGAACTTCCTTTGCTTTCATCATTTCCATGTGTGACTCAATGTTATGCTGAAATTTATACAAGATCATTCGTGTTACTTGGACCCTTAGGAAAACAAGAGTGCTCAAGTTGGATACTTGGACACTCATATATGGGTAAGGATAAGGGACAACCCTTTCATAAGACTTGAAATCCAGATTAATGAGAATTTTTAAACTCCAGAGGTGTTAGTTATTTATAATTTATGGTGAATTGTACCAATTGGGCAACAAATTCAACTTGCCATATCCTAACATGATTATCTGTATGATTATTTGTTATGCAATGGGCTTGAGTTGTGTGGAACTGGAACCATATGCTATAGACATCAGCTGTTCACGAAGTCCCCTTTGTGGGTAATGGGCAATAGTTGCACTATGGTGCAGCAAGGGGGCCTGACCGTGTTGGCATGTGAATCATGTTGGTAGTCATGTATTGGTGGGTCTCTTGCTATTTTGAGTAGCCAACCACTTGAGCATGCCTTTTTGGTGTGTCAATGCTTCGTGCATAAGGGTTCACATGGCAGTTGCCCTTGCATGACCCTACTCTGCTTGCTCACCCTTTAGGCTATGCATGTAATAGTTGGGTTGGGATCAGTACTGGGTGGAATTGCATTGCCATATATGAGTTGTATAGTTTTAGAAACCAACCAGGCCCAGCCTTGGTTACAAGATTCCAAGAACCAACCAAGCCCCTGGTTCTAGGAACCAGCCAAGCTTGGTTCTGGCTTCCAGATTTGCCGCAACACATTTTCTCGTCTTTGCTGAACCTAGTTCCAGATCCTGATTCCAGCTCCTAGTTGACCCAATCAATAGCACCGGAACGTGCCACCTTCTCCGGGAAGTTGGAGACAATGGTCATGTTTGTTGCCATTTTTGCTCCTGCTTCCTCCAACCACCGATCTTCAAGAGGCTCTTAAAAGGCCACAATTTGCATCTACAAGCGTGAACAAATAGAGAAAATTAACAAGAATAAACAGTTGAGAGATCAAGCATTGAAGCAGAGAGATTCAAGCATCCATCAATCCAGAACTATGAGCTTTTGCAAGGTTGCATCATGAGGAAACTGGAGAAGAAGCACGTGAAAGCACATCCTCATACAACAAACCTTCTCCCTTCACAATTTTTTAAAAAAAAATATTCACTACACATTTTTCTCGTTAAGGGTAGAGTGAATCCTGATTTAAAGCTATTATGATACGGTTGTATCATCCCTCCTCGCTGTGCAATAGATGGGTGAACTGGTATGTTTAAAAAAAGGAGTCACATTGACTGGTATCAGTGCCAACACGACCGCTATGGCGCATACTAAAAGAAAGTTTATTTGGATTTAATCATTGATAACAGAGCTTGGTCAGAACTTCTCTCATGACCTTATTTGACCTTATTTTGTGACAGTCAAGAAGCTATCCATATTGCTTGGAATCCAGTATTTCATGAAGAACTAATCACATTGAAGTAGATTCATAGCAAAGAAAGTCAATCAAATCCAAACTCAATACGTCAAAGTCCACATTGCTTCTCCCTTCTTATTTTAGTTCAGTCTTCGTTATTCCCTAAATAATAAAAAAGAAGGAAAAAGTCCACTGATCAAGTTACCAATACTTTACTAGAGCTATTTGCAGGTTTTGGCTCTTTGGTTTAGACAAGTTGGGTTGATATCCATGCACCAGTTTATATGTCCATCTGTGTACGGGTGACAATACTTCCATGTATGGTGGTGCTTTAGTTGGTATATGGCAGTGTTTTAAATAGCTTATTCTATGGAGCTTGTCGCTTACGCTATGTAGCGTAGCTTAGCCTTCACACTATGTAGCTCACTTAGGTCACATGCAGCCAATGCTACACACTAATTACATGCTATGTAGCTTACATTACAAGTTATTTTTCACAAAACGTTAAAATTAATTAATGTTTTCAATGATTTGTTACATTTGGTTTAATCAAGCACGACCTTATATTAAAAATTTAGAAGTACCCTGTAGCGTATGCTACAAGTTATGTAACTTGTACTCACACTTTAAAGGGGTGAATGCCATGCTACACAGCATTCACTATTTAAAACACTGATTTCTATATATATATTGTGTGTGCGCCTGCGTGCGTGTGGGTATGTGCGCACGCCCGTGCATGCAATGATGAGATTGCTTAAGGACATTTCTATCTTTGCTTTTGTTAGTAAGTTGTGAATAGGGTTGTAACTTACACCCTAATCACTTCTCCCTTTTACAAGTTTCTCTGTCTTCTCTATTTTTTCTTCCTCATTCTTCTCCTTTCCTTAAGATTTATAAAATGATAGTGAAATGTTGCAAAAGCATTGACTTTTATGACCTTGTAAGTATTCTCTTTTTAAGAAGAACTTAAAATTAAGTTGTGGTGGTTGTCGCCGTCATCATAGCCATCATCAGCTATTTGTGGCTGGCTATCTAATGATTGCGTAGGAAAGTTCAATGTCCTGCTGCCTATCTAATGAGCTGGGCAAAATCAAGTCATTATAACATGAATGATATTGCCTATAATCTATTAGCAAGGGATTTTTGGAATACTGTCAATTGCGTTTTTTTAAAAGGAAACTATTGTTAAAATATGATTGGTTGTGTTTAAAGTAAAAGTCCAATGGTGGTATGTTCTCTACTCCACCTTTTTAAGGTACTCAATGCGAGTCAAGTAATGAGGGATGCTACTGTGCCATGCATGTGCGTCGTGGAGTTCCATGGTATGCATAAGAAGGCTTCTATGTTGTACAAGTGGCACTGATCTACGGTGTTCAGGACTATTGTAGTACACCACTTGGATGGGCCATATCCTGATATTAATTGGCTTAGACTACAGTAACCGTTTGATTGGTGGCAACCCTGAAAAATGTTTGGATTGATTTAAACAGGGCCAACTGTCCCCATTGAAAAATGAATGGTCAGAGTTTTCCAATCGCTTTGATTTTTTGTATAGACTGTCCACCTGCTTGCTCGTGTTATCAGCAGGTCCCAATTACCATACATGTTTACCACATGTACGGTGAGGGAGTTCTGGATTTGAATCAGAATGCAACACTGTAAATTTGAAAAGTCTAGCAGAAATTATTATAACTTCTCAATGATTTCTGGCTTTTCTCACCCTTGTGCAGGTGAAGATATTCTGATGGCAGAGATGTGTGAGAAGGCTATGAAGGCTGCACGGCCGGATGCATCTGCACATATTGCCCTACACATTCTTTCCCTCATCAAGCTACCATCACAATAAATAAAGAAGGGAAAAAGAAAGAAAAATAATAATAATAATAATGACACGAGGCATGGAATTTAGCAGGTATGATTCTGTTGAAAATCTTAGGCCATTTTTGGATGCCACTTAGAAATGATTTAATCTCATTTTAGTTAATACCAATAACATATTAGAGATCACAGTTTATATAGATTGTTGGTATCTTTTTAATCCATGCCCCCTGAAAAAAAGATATCTAATGCATAATTAGGATTAAATAAAATGAGATGAACTCAAAAATTAAGTGGCAACCAAACTGGTCATTCCTGTTTTCATGATCAGTTTACGTCGCCTGTATTCAAATCACACACGAATTGCTTCCATAGCATGTAGGCAGAACAGATTGAAAACATACTGCAGAAGAACTTGAGATTATGGATGACATCATGTCGTTTGGGTACTTTTGAAATTGTATAGAGCTGTTTGATATACCTCCTTTAGTAGAGATAGCCGAGGCTATTTGGCAGTGGATTTGTTTCACATGTATGTTAACTGGATTTCTTTCATTATGTGAAAGGGGAGCCATCCCACTTTGACTGCAGAGTGCAGATCAAACTTGACCAACCTGTCAGCTCAGAGTCACCAGGAGCCCAGCCCATTGACTAAATGGGCCGAGTGTTCTGGCACGAACCCAACCTGTGACACCCATTACCCTGTGGCCAGACCAGACCTGACCTGACCCACTTAGAATTCATCAAACCCCAGAGGTGAACATGCCCTACTGATTTTATTTGTAATTGACTCAGGTGCAACGTAACTCGGCTTTATGATGGAACATGGACCTGACCTGACCCACTTAGAATTCATCAAACCCCAGAGGTGAACATGCACTACTGATTTTATTTGTAATTGACTCAGGTGCAACGTAACTCGGCTTTATGATGGAACATGGGGCTAAATGTATGCCAGCCCTGTCTTATTAGCGGATACATGCAAACGTACAATATCTAATCTTATTCTCTATTAATCCATGTAGGGTTTAGGATGGGTCGGGTCGGGTCGGGTCATCTAGCAGAACCCATCGATAAGCTATATGGGAAAGCAATATGTGTGGATCAGGTGGGGTAGTGTTCAACCCAAGCCTGACCCTTTATTTAAACGGGCTACATTTTTTAATGTGAGCTAGCTGTTTATCTTGTTCTGAACCTGCCCCAGAAGTGTGTCAGGCCAGTTGACCCACGGGCAACCGACCCACTGCCACCTCTAACCTGTGGCTAATGCATGCCAATGTGGCACATGCATGGCTGATCCCATCCGCCCAATCAGGTGGGCCCCACTATCTAGATTATCCGGGCTGAAAATCAGGCTGTGCTGCTAATGTGGTAGGTCACGTGCATCATTGAATGTGGACTTTTATAAGCGTAGCCCCTTGTGAGAGGCATCTACACAGCAGAGTCTACTTGCTAAGAAGCTTGGGTCCTGCGTGCACACACACACTATATTGGACAATTTGTCCATGACCTCAATGCTTGTTTCTAGTTAGATATTTTTCTTCGTAAAGCATTTTCGATCACTGATTGAAATGTAGCGGCTGAAACGGCACCAACTGTCCAGGCCGACAATTAAAATGTAGGGTCTGGAATGGGGCTGGCAGTCCACGCTGACACGCCTTCATTGTGTGTGTGTGTGTGTGTGTGTGTGTGTGTGTGTGTGTGTGAAAACCCTTGTTAACAGGTTGCACAGATTGAATTGTATATTTATGCCACACATGTGATAACCCTTGTTAAACAGCTTGCACAGATTGAATTGTATACTTATGCCACACATGCAATAGCCCTTGTAAACAGCTTGCACAGATTGAATTATACACTTGTGCCACACATGGGACAGTCCTTGTGTACTATTCATGCATATAAGTGCATGAATACATGTGATAAGCACGTAATTCAATTGACCTATTATATGACTAGCTCATCATACAACATGGACAACAAAACTGCAGCTAGGTTCCTCGTGAGTAACGAACGGCTTGTGCAAGTTGTGGTTCGCTTGTGTTGTACAACCAGTTGTATGCGAAGCCAACCCATAATACTTGTAAGTGCAAATCAATTAAAGGTAGTCCCAACATGATAACCAACGCAAACATGTGTATATACACAACACACATGGAAAATATATGGCTCAGATTCAGGTCTAACTGAGTTCATGTCTTGCCAGGTTCAGGTCCTTTTGGTCCTGGATCTCATTCTTAGAAGGGCTTTGGATCTTAATGCACTTAAGCTACTCGTGCCTTAAGTAGCTTATCTCTTATTCAACATATCAGCCAAAATGTTAAAAGGAAATTTTGGTTCCCAACATCACATAACTACTTATTCCTCGATTGCTTTATTCGGTCCATCCTTAATATCCACCGTCCATCATGTGGCTCAACCTTTGATGTGGACCATTCATTCTGTTGGTCCACCTTAGCCCTGTCTTCAATGTGAACCGCCCATCGATGGGGGCTTACCTTCAACATGGACCATCCACCTTGTGACGCCCACCTTCGATGGGGGCTATCAATCATGTGGGCCCATGCCCTGTCTTCAATGTGAACCGCCCATCGATGGGGGCTTGCCTTCAACATGGACCATCCACCTTATGAGGCCCACCTTTGATGGGGGCTATCCATCTTGTGGGCCCACTTTGAATATGGTACGTTCATCACGCGAGCTCACCTTTAATGTGGATTGTCCATCATGTGGCCCAACTTCGAAGTGGGCTGTCCATCAAGCAGGGCCCACCTTGGATGTGGGTCATTCATCATAGGAGCGAACCTTCGATGTGAATGTCCTCATATGGGGCGCACCTTGACATGGGTCATCAATCATGTGGGGCCCACCATCAATATTACCGTCTATAATATGGGCCCCACCTTGAACGTGGGCCATTCATCATTGAGACCTTTGATGTGAACAATCCATTATGTGGGGCCCACGGTCAAAATAAATTGTCCATTATGTGGGGCCTGCCTTTGATGTGAACTGTCGATTGTGTGGGCCCCACCTTTGATATGGTTCATGCATGGCCCACACTTTTATGTGGTTCATCCATCATGCAAGGTTCGCTTGGATGTGTGCCACTCATCATTAAAAGCTGACCTTTGATGTGGGCTGTCCATTATGTAGGGCCTACCTTCAATGTTATTGCCTGGGGCCACTTTCAATATCCACTGCCACTCATGTAGAGCTGACCTTTGATATGGAACGTTCATCATGTGGGCCCCACCTTCAATGTGGGTCATCCATCATGCAGAGCCCACTTTAGAAGTGGACCATTCATTATTAGGGGCCTACCCTTGATGTGGACAATCCATTACATGGGGTAATCCATAATGTAGAGTGCACCTTTGATGTGGACTGTCCACCATGTGGGCCCCACCTCTAATGTGGACCGTCCATCACATGAGAGAGAAAGAGAAGTACCTTTAATGTGGACCATCCACCACATGGAGAGAGAGAGGTACCTTCAATACGGACCATCCATCACATGGAGAGAAAAAGAGATGTACAGTTGAAAAGCAAAAACAACAACCTCGGAGATAAGTAACTTCTATAGTAATATAAGTTACTTTTATAATTGTACTTACTAACTAATTTGGTTGAAAAAGTTACTGGGTGGTATCAGAATTAGAGGTGGGCATCCCGTCAGACCGGGTTGGGTCTAACTCGACTTGGTCTGAAATTTTCAATGAACTGACCCGAACTCGATCCAATTTGGGACCGAGTCCAGGTCATCTGACTTGATCCGATTCGTTGCATTGCTAGCCTGATCCGAACCGAGTCTGACTCAATCAGGAGAACCGAGTCAGATCGGGTTGGGTACGGTTCGGATCGAGTCTTCCACTTTATTATTATTTTATTTTTTTTGAAAAAATTTAAAAAAAATATGATTTTCACTGTTAAAAAATTTGTAGGGCCCACCATAACATTTATTTTCCATCCAATCTGTTAATAAGGTCACAACTACATGGATGAGGAGGAAAAATAAATTTCATATTGATCCGAAACTCCTCTAACCCCTAAAAGAGTTTCAATGGTAGACGTTCAAACCCCCACTGCTTTTTGCGGTGTGGTCCACTTGATCTTTAGATCTATCTTATTTTTCGGCTCAAGCCTTAAGACGAGCCCGCCAAATGGATGGACGGTTTGGATATAACACATACTGCATGATGGGACCCACAGAACTTGTTGACGTCAATAATAGCTGGGTGCGTGGTACACCTGCCAATCCGCTTCCTACGTCACGTCAGGGTTAGGAGTCTCAAGGCACTTGATGGTTTTATCACATCAATACACCTGAGAGGAGACGGATTGGCTACTCCCCCGGCTAGTCGATGACCCCACCACGATGTATATATTTCATCCATGTCGTCCATCTATTTTTCTATATCATTTTACGGTATTTAAAAAAAATGAGGTATATCCCAATCTCAAGTGGACAACATTACAGGAAACAGTGTTGAATGAACGTTATGCGGATCGGATCGGATCGGTCCGAATTGGCCACTGATCCGAACTCGAGTCGATGTACGGTTGGATCTGAGTGGGCTTACTCGATTCGACGGATCAGGTTGGATTCTGCCTAACTCTAATCGGAATGGGCTCTTAGGGTGTGTTTGGATGATAAGTTACTTATGCCTCAGTGGCGTATATTGGTTTATACTTAATCAGTAGATAAGCATATTTGGTAAGTATGTTTTTTAAAACACCTTCGTCGGAAAGCACGTTTGGTTAGGAAACACCCAATTCGGCAATGCCGTGACGGTGGAGCCAACCTTAATATATGTGTTATATGTCTATTCCATCCCTTCATTTTGCTAGCTCACTTTAAGGCATTGGCCCAATAATGGGCTAGATCCAAATCTCTGGTGGACCACACCATAGAAAACATTTGTCATTGAACGCCCATGACTAAAAACTTCCTAAGGCCCACCATAATGTTTATTTCCCATCTAACCTATTGATAAGGTCATATAGACGAACCTGTTGATAAGGTCACACGGACCAAGATGAAAGGAAATCACAAATATCGGCTTGATCCAAAACTTTTGTGGCCCTTGAGATGTTTTTAATGGTAGGCATTTGATCATCATGTTTCCTATGGTGTGGTCCACCTGGGATTTGGATTTGCTTTATTTTTGTGCCCATGTCCTAAAATGAGCTGGCAAAATGGATGGTCGGCATAGATATTCAATACATACATCAGAGTGCGTCCACCGTCACCACTTCACTGAAAATGTTGTTATCTGGTTTGTTGAATGTGATTGTTGGATGAACCCAACTCTACGTGCCTAGGCCCACCTACAAGTTATGTGATATGGACAATGTAAATCTTTGCTTCTCATTATTGGCGCTATATTTAATACAGACGCATGTGCCTTTTCATTGGGTCACATTGGGGGCTTATAGGTAGGGTTGTACATCGAGCCGAGTCGAGTCGAGGTGGGCCAAGCTTGGCTTGACTCGTCCATGCTATACTCGAGTTCGAGCTCGAGCTCAAGCTCGCCCTCGAGTTCAACATTGAAGCTTGGCTTGTTTACCAAAGCTTTCGAGTCGAGTTCGAGTCAAGCTAGTGGTTCGAGTCGAGTCGAGTTTACCTCGGTAGGGTAAAGGAAAGAAAAAGAGGGAATGGGGACGGGTAAGGTCGGGTAGGGTTTTTTAGTAAAAACTTTTAAATTTTAACTTCTTTTTTTAAACTTAAATATTATATATATATATATATATATATATATATATATATATATAATATTAATATAATATATTATTAAAATATATTACTTGAGCCGAGTCGAGCTCGAGCTTCAAGTCAAGTCGAGTTCGAGTCAAAATACACCATGGTCAAACTTGGCTTAAACTCAACTCGAGCTTTAGTAAACAAGCTTGACTCGCCTTGAGTGGGCCTTTCAAGCCAAGTCAATCCAAGCTTAGTCGAGCCGAGTCGAGCGAGCTTTTCGAGCTAGCTTGACTCGTGTACAACCCTACTTATAGGGGCTCCTTTAACCAAGGTTACTGGCAATTCACGTCCCTTACACCCCCATATGTGCAAAACAAACAACGTGTGTCGGCACACGACACATGTGCCTTTGTCTATCTTTGATTACTCCATATATGCCCAATGTGCTAATGTGCACAAGTGCTACCCTCTAAATTTGAGTGCCCACATGTTAAATATGATGGGATTTTCCTCCTCAGTTTAAAGGAGAGATAGTGCAAGTGGTCGAAAATTGAAGTGTTTCACCGCGCTACTCGACCAGTCGAGTGGACTGCTCGACCAGTTGAGGGTCACTCGACTCAAAGTCCAGTGAGCTCAGTGAACAGTACTCGACCAGTCGAGAGTCGGCTTTGACCAGTCGAGTGAACAGTGCTCGACCATTCAAGGACTCTGCTCGACTAGTTGAGCTTACGCAAATTTGAGTCCGAATCTTGTGCGGACTATGAAAATTGGAGGCGGTTTCGCAATAGATTTGGTCTCACTAGATCAGGGATACTTTGGAACAGAATATGTTACAGCTTGAGAAGGTCCACACGGACGATAATGGGTCAGACATGATGACTAAGGCTTTGCTCAAAGGTAAGTTTTGAAGTTTGTATAAACCGGGCTGACTTGAAGAAGGTGAATTTCTCCTGAGTCGGAAAGGGGGAGATTTGATGGAGTTTTCCTCCTTAGTTCAGAGGAGAGATAGTGCAAACGGTTGAAAATTGGAGTGTTTCACCAAACTACTCGACCAATCGAGTGGACTACTCGACCAGTCAAGTGAACAGCGCCCGACCAGTCAAGGGTCACTCGACTCAAAGTCCAGCGAGCTCAGTGAACAGTGCTCAACCAGTCGAGGGCCAGCTCGACCAGTAGAGTGAATAGTGCTCGACCAATTGAGGACTCTGCTCGACTAGTCGAGCTTACACAGATTTGAGTCTGAATCTTGTGCAGACTGCGGAAATTGGAGGCGGTTTCGCAAGAGGTGCGAAAGGGGGTTTCCAAATCTATAAATATGGGTGCCTAGGGCCTTTCTAGGCAATGCAAGAGGGTTTTCTAAAGCTTTGCAAGGGTTTGCTAAAGGGTTTAGGGATATCAAAGGTGTGTGTGTGTGTGTGTGAGAGAGAGAGAGGAAGCTTGTAGAAGGGAGGTTATGCTCGTGGAGGTGATCTACTATGCAATCAACATTTCAGTGCTTCTACGTCCTCGTGATCGGTGAGATCTCTCCATTTTTCTTTTATTCTCTTATTGTTTATCCACTCCTGCGTGAGTGAAGAAGGTTGTAACGTTCTACTTCATAGTGGATTGTTGATCTGGACGAAGTCCCGTGGTTTTTACCCCTTTGAGCGTTTTCCACGTAAAAATCTTTTATGTCGTGTGGTTTATGCTTTGATTTATTTCATTGCTTTATTATCCCATAATTCTGGTTTGTTTTGGGAGGCTAGATCCTAAGGTTTTGTGCAAGGCCCCCAACAAAATATGTCAATGTGTTTCTCATGTCATATGTGGCACCATATAACTTTAAGCACCTCACATGTGAGATTATGTGATACAATTAAACTTCCAGTGGCCCACATACATGTGTGTGCAGCATGTGTAATTAAACTTCCAGTGGCCCACATTCATTTTTCTAGTGTCTAATACATGTCAAAAAAAAAAGTGTGCTAATCCCACCCATGTTAATAATTATTAGGAAACTTTTTAAAGAAAAAATAATTTTCGCCATGCAACAAATTTGAAAATAAGTTCAAGATTTTTAAGAAAATCATGTGAAAAACAAACAAGCAAACAACCATTAAGGAACTAATTTTGAGATAATTTTATTTTGCCAAATAATAAATTTAAAATTTTTAGGAAAATTTACTGACAAAGTAAATAAGAAAAACTATATTTCATTTCCCATAATTTGTTGATTGAATGTCTTCAATCTATGCAAAAATAGGGGGTTTTGATCGATCGAACAATATACTTGATCAATTGAAAGAAGCTCAAATTAAACAGATTGGGCTCTGGATAGTTTTAGACAAGTTCGATCGATCGAACTTGGAGGATCGATTGATTGAGATAATTCAGAAAAAACAAGTTAGCTCTTTGGACACTTTTGAGCATGTTCAATTGATCAAATATGGAGGCTCGATCAATAAAGGGTTGCTCGATCGATCGAAGCTTAGATTGATGACGCGCACGATTTGTTTGATATTCCAGGTGTAACACTATATATATGGGTGTAATGTGGGTTTAGGGTATGATTAAGCAATCATAATTGATTGGAGGCTTGTTCTAAAGAGATGATAGGGTTTTAAAGGGATTTGTCTAGGGAGACAAAGGTTTTTGCATGTAAGTTGCTTCTAATCTCTTGTAATTCAATTTCATAGTGGATTTGCTTGTCGCTTTGTGCCATGGTTTTTTCCTGCAATGGTTTTTCCATGTAATTTCGTGTGTTCTCTGTAGTGCTATGTTTGCATTTATCTTTCTCTTGTGTAATTCTACCTGGGGTTTGCTTATGCGGCTCCCAACAAGTGGTATCAAAGCATACCTTGGGATTTGAGTTTGAATTTGAAACATGACGATGAAATGATCTAATGTGAAGTATGAGACATAAAAGTTCATCGGGAAGAATAACTTTGAATTATGGAGGTGAAGATGAGATGACTTCTAGTTCAACGAGGATCGCGCAGGTATTCCTTGGTATAACAAAGTGTTCTGCAATTATAAATGATGAAGAGTGGGAAGAACTTGACTGGTGGGTGATAACCTCGATTCAATTATGCTTGTCTAACAATGTCCTCTATAATGTCATTAATTAGACAACCACCGCAGGCTTATAGACAAAGTTAGAGAGTCTGTACATAACAAAATTTCTATCAAATCATCTATATCTGAATATGCAACTCTATAATCTAAAGATCGCTGAGGGTCAGATCTCGATGAGCACATCAGCGCCTTCAACAAATTAATTTACAAACTGAGGAGCGTATAGGTAAAGATCGACGAAGAAGATAAAGTCATTATCCTGTTGACGTCCCTTTCGAATTCCTACGAGAATCTAGTGGATACTTTACACCATAGTAGAGATACCTTGGACCTTAACTGTTACGCCCCAAACTCGGAAACCGGGATCACAAAATTTTTTATTGCCGAATTCGGTGCCGACAGCCTCCGTAGTACCCCATTCTCGACTTTCAGCACGCATGCGCCAGATTCCGATCTTGGGATCCTACAAGGAGGATTCTCCAGCATACATTTATCTCGTAATAAGCATAACCACAAGTTTACCCAAATCACAAAGGCAACATCATCATCACATATCCACTAATATAAACATTTGAATACAGTGCTAAAAGGGAAATACATATATCGAAATCAAAGCTCCAGAAGACCGCTGCACACTCCATGCTCAATGTTGCTGCAACCTAACGCCACCTGCACGCATCTATCATGTATAAGCTTATAGTAAAGTGTGCACAAAATAAGTGTCAAGTATTCAATACAATACAATATCGGAAATATTGGCAAGATCATGAATCATATATAACAGAGTAAACAAAAAAACTGACAAGTCCATGAGTCATACAATATCAGAGTATGCAATACAGATCAGCTATGCAAATGAGGAGTCATAGAGAGCCAAATATCAGATGTCAAGGGTACAATGCAATATGTAAATCCTGTTAAGTCCATCTAGGCCATATAAGTACAGAAAATATAAAAACTCAAAATGTCATATGCCTACGAATGCAATATGCGATGCAAATGAAATGACCAAGCTGGAGTGTGAGGTCGGGATGACAGTACGTAGTATCACAGGCTACGGGGTCCATTACAAGTGACTTCTATCCAAACCAGTCCCATACCTAAATTTGGATAGTCAGACTCAATGTGGTAAACTCCTAATCTCAGGTTAGTCGCACGCCCAACTGAAATCCTGGCTATGCGAAGGTATACATAACAAATAGTTGCGCACCACCAGCGCGAGTGAATAGTGAATGAATGAGTATGCAATTCCTGCTCAATAAGTCCACATATCAGTACGGTTCCTCTCTGGGATCATCAACGGGGTGTAATACACTCCACACTGACTGTCGCCTCCCTAGCCGCACAGCCCAGCAAGCGGAATAGACCACACTATCTGCCTGATCAGTAATCTGCTAATACCTATCCGGCTCATCAATAGCGGACCCATTTGCGTGCTGGTTAAACTCAGCCTAGCTTACAGCCCCCTCACTTGGGCGTATAAGGCCACACCCCCTCCTAACCGACCACGACACAGTGGGAGACGCAGCCTACTGGTATTTGGCACTCATGTATTCACTCGATTTAGACGTTGGGGCGTCTCTTGGCCTCGGAGGTTTAGGGACTTTCACCCATGAACATCTTAAGTGTTCAGATGCTCGAACTAAACATTTTCGATGTCCCATCTGGCCATCCACGACATGCCTGTGGAGGCTACGGCCCTGATGTCGATAGGGCGTACAACGATCATGTCACACATATGCGAGATGCATGAGTCACACCGTCCAGTCATGCAGCAATCCTGCGCATACCACGCGCTTATGTGGGTAACTCCTATCAATGAGTCCCATAAATAATCTGCCCAATGGCATATGCTATGATCAGTCACTACTCATATCAAGCATATATATCATGTATATGGCATGAGTCATAGAATTATACTAAGCATGTTATATGGTAATGAACTATCCTCACAACGAAGATGGGCCTAGACGGCCTACACACAACAAGTATGGGCCTATCAATGGGCCCTAGGGAGAGTCATAATGCGAACATTTAACCAACATTATTCTTACAATGTGGACGTCAAACCATCATTGCTCCCAAGGCATGGCCCACCATAAACATCATTACATAAACCATGGTGGAATCGCACATTACAATGGACCTTATATGCATCTCATTGGGCCTTAACCCATGGGCCTCAAATATATCAAATGAGTCGTATCACATGGGCCTCATATATATCAAGGTGGGCCTCAACGGATGGGCCACAAATACATCAAGATGGGCCTCATCACATCCCAAAAAGAATCATATTGAAGGATCATTTGAACCATACCTTAAATAGTAGTGGGGATAATAATTCCCACTGTTAAACAAATCACAAGGCCCACTATAAAGTTTATTTTCCACCCAATCTAATCATAAGGTCTTAAGGACCTAGATTAAGAGGGAAAACAAATCTCATATTGATCCAAAACTTACATGGCCCCAAAGGGTTTCAATGGTAGACGTTCAAATCCCACTATTTCTTTACGGTGTGGTCCACCTGATTAAAGGGCTGGACACATCACGGTGTGGCCCGCCATGATGTATTTGAGATCCAACCTATTCATAAGTTAGCATAGTGATAGATGAAGTGAAAAAAATATCGGCTTTATTGGAAACTACTATGGCCCTTAGAAGTTTGAACGGTGGATGTCACTGTCCACATTGATGGCGGGTCCACCTGATCCTAGATCTGTCTTATTTTTAGTCTCAAGCCTTGAAATGAGCTTTCAAAATGGTTGGACAGTTTGGATGCAATACATGCATCATGGTGGGTCCCATAGATGGATGGCGTGGATGAAACAGGTGGGACCCATGGAACTTGGTGACGCCACTACAACAGCTATGTAGCTGGAGTGAGGTACACCAGCCGTCCCACCTCCACACACAGGGACGGTGTGGGTAAAACCCTGACATCAGTGGGTCCCACGTGGGGCCCACCATGATGTTTATCTGCCATCCAATCTGTTAACAAGGTCACACAAACCTGGATAAAGAGGAAAAACAAATTTCATAATGATCCAAAACTTCTGTGACAACCCAAAAGGGTTCCAATGGTAGACGTTTAATCCCTCACTGTTTCCTGCCATGTGGGCCACCTGAGTTCCACATGCGGCTGATTTTTGGGGTGGCCCACTGCCCTAAGGGGGCCTACCAAATGCACGGTGTTGATGTCCAACACACCTCACGGTGGGGCCTACGCATGGGACCCACGTCCCTGCCCTTCTTCATGTCCCAGCGCAGCAGGACGCTGTTGCGAGTCCTCTCGACGTCAGCAGCAGCACCTGCTGCTTGTTGTTTTTTTTTTAATGGATTTTTTTACGATTTTTCATAGGTGGGGTCCACATCTAGAGAATCTGACCCAACCGTTGGATTCTATGGCTCAAGACAGCCTGAATGAGCCTAATATTCGATGTGTTTTGGTATATAGAAACATCAAAGTGAATTTTAACAGTAAAAACTACTGTTTTCTATGCTATGGCCCGCTTGAGAATCAGATTAGCTTCATTTCTCGGCTCAACGCCTAAAATGAGCTGGGGAATGGAATGAACGGTGTGGATTAAATCCATACATCATGGTGGGGCCTGTATGAGCAGTCCACCCAAGTCTTGGAATCCAACTGATATTTTTATTTCACTGGACGGTACACCACACCGTCAGTCACACTTTACTGACATCCAGCGTCCAGGGACGCTGGACGGTTTTGGATACAACACATATTAAGGTGGGCCCCACCTTCAGACGTGTTGCCCAAGTGGGCCACCATATGCACGGATGGTGTGGATAAGACATACACCAAGGTGGGGTCCATCGGAGTGGGCCACACGGCCACATCATCACACAAAGAAAAATGGAAAAGAGAGGGAGGGAGGGAGAGAGAGAGAAAGAAGGAAGTGATGGAGGGACCCCGGCACTATGGACCCTTCCTTTCCATGCATTCAATCATACATCAAGTGGGTCCCAATACATGTGGGCCCACCAAATCAAAGATCAACGGTGGAGATTCCTTCTCCACCAAAATGGAAGGTCTAGATGACCTCTTTCAAACTAGAAATTAAACATCATGATGGGGTCCATGGAGATTGGCCCCATCATGAAATTATCATGAGAATCATAGTGGGCCATCGGCCACATCTAGGGTCCAAAGTGAAATTCATACCATCAATCGGTGGGCCCCACTTGACTCATCATCAAAAGAATGAAATTTAAGCCTATAGACACATCCACTATTCGATCTTCTTGGTCCGATGGAATACCAATCTTCTGTGTCCCTCTTTGATGGAAGATGATGAGAAATGAAGGGCTAGGATGGTGGATCTTAAGATAGGAAGTGGGCCACACACATCACACTTTTCTCTCCATAGAAGAGCTTGAACGTCCGCCATTTTTTGTTGCTTGGAAATTGTGAAGAGAAAGAGAGAAAGAATGGATGGTTGTAAGAGAGGTGATGGATGTGAGGTGATAGTTGTACTTGACATGTATAGGTGTGTAAGAGAGGGAGAGAGTTGACTTTGGGGTTGCTCTTGTACTTGATATGAGGTGATTGATTGATGGGACATGATGTAGAGATTCTCTTGGGATTGCAAACACGCGGTGTTTTTCTCAAACTGAACGCGGGCCCACATCTCCTGGCCAGGGTATCGGATCGGTATGCAAGACACGACGTTAGAACCGCAGCGACGGTGCGGTTGCAATGATACAGGTCTCAGATTGAGCTGACTCATATCTACGGGATACGACTTAGGGTCGCATGCAAATGTTGATTATAGGTCGCAGGTTGCCGAAATTCGACGGGAATGATCGCGGGAGTCTACAAAATAGTACGGATTAAGATACGGGTCTTACAACTCTTCCCTCCTAATAAAAATTTCATCCTTGAAATTTAAAATAGAACGTGACCAATACAGATCTCACTAAGGTGGGAAATCCTATCAGAACACAACATCCCAACATAGTCAAACACCTAAGAGATGGGGACAACGCCCATGAATCTCAGCCTCATGCTCCCAAGACGCCTCATCAACACTACGATGACCTCATTGAACCTCAGATCTTGGATTAAAAATGATCAAAACTAGAATACTATACAGCCTCATAATCTCAAAGGTAAGGAGCTATATCAGAAATTCTCTAAGTTATTCAAACTCGGTGATCTAACCATTCTAAGTTCTCAACAATCATAGAGTGAAGGGTAGCTATCAGCAGATATGTGATGTTATCTTCAAGTATTCCCAAGTTATGCTATGATACTATACAGCCTCATTGTGACACCCTGTCACTATTGCACATGTGGGCAGGCACACATGGGTGGACGCTGATGTGGGTGGGGCCGAAGGGCCTGGGCGAGCTACCAGTAGTTGGCAAGCTATTGTGCTGGCAGGCTATTGTGTATGCAGTGAGGGTTGAACTTGTCCCATATCGGAAGAGTCGTAGGAAGTTGTGGTGGTTATATGTGGGGTTCGCATCTTAAGGATACAACGTGTTTTGGGGGCAACCTTGAGAACAAAGTCATGAGCCCTCTGCGCAAAGTGGACAATATTGTGTCCTTGGGTGGGTTGTTTCATTAATGCATTTATCTCGTCGCTTTAGTCGAATCAATTGAGAAGGAATAACGGTGGGGAATGTACATATACAAAAGCATTAATTGTTAGGGGAAGAATGTTTGAGCAAGAGAAAATAAAATCACGATCGAGGTCTATGTCGAATAACAATGTCAAGTTCAAGTGCTGGAATTATGAAAAGTTTGGGCATTTGAAGAAGGATTGTCGGAACCTCAAAACTTATAAGGGAGATAAATCAAATGATTCACCGAGAGAGGCCAATGCAACAGAATCCAGTGAGGATCGTCATTCTTTGTGACATTAATTAATGATTTATCCATAAATGTGTGGGTTTATTTTCTGAAAAATAAATTATATGTTTACGCCACTTTCAAGATGTGGAAGGTGATGGCAGAAAAACAATCAAGGCGGAAGTTGAAAATGTCGAGGACAAACAATGGTAGAGAATTTACTTATATTGAATTCAATTAATTTTACAAATATAAGGGGATAGTAAGGCATAATACAGTAAAGCATACATCGGAGCAAAACGGTGTGGCAGAACGAATGAATCAGACTATCTTGGAGAGAGCCCAATATATGTTAAGCAATGTTGTATTAGGGGGAGGAGCTATGGACTAAGGTTGTCAATACAGCTTGTTATTTAGTGAATCGGTCCCAGTTTACAGCCATAAATTATAAATTTTCAAAAGTGCGGAGTGGTCATAATGTAGACTACTTAGGGCTGAGGGTATTCAGTTATGATGATTACTCTCATGTACTGTCAGTTGAGAAGGATAAGCAAGACCAAAGAGAGAATAATTGTATTTTTATTGGTTATGGAAATGGTGTAAAGGGATACAAACTGTATGACCGAGCCACATGGAAAATCACAATGAGTCGTGACATTAGGTTTAATGAGGATTCATTGTTCTGTAAGGATGAACACCATAAACAGAAAAGTCAGTGGTAATTGATGTTGAAATAGAAAAATGTGAAACATAGGTAGAAGTTGAGTCGCATGAAGAGGTACAGGAGTAGGTGGAGCAGCCACGTGAGGAGAAATCCATCGAGAGATCATAGATTACCAATAATATATAGAGATGACTCGAATATTGCATTTGCTCTTATTATGGATGAGGGAGATCCGTTTACCTTAAGAAAGTACTGGAAGACATGAATGCTTAGAAGTGGATGGCGACGATGCATGACGAGATGGAATCTTTATACAAGAATGAGATGTGAGAGCTTGCGGAGCTTCCCGTTGAGCGTAAAGTGATCGGATGTAAATCAAAAGAAACACGATAGATACAAGGCCAAACTAGTATTAAAGGGTTACGCACAAGAGGATGTCGACTTTAGTGAGATTTTCGCACCTGTTGTCAAGCAGGTATCTATCAGATTTGTGTTGGTGCTAGTTGCTCAATACAATATGAAACTGAAAACTGGAACAAATGTATGTAAAGACTGCTTTCCTATATGAGGAATTGGAAGATAAGATTTATAGGTTAAGGAAGTCGTCGTACGACCTGAAATAATTACCCAAGTAGTTGTATAAGAAATTCGATTCTTTCATGGTGAATCAGCGGTTTACCAAAAGTTAATATGATCATTGTGTTTACTTCAAGGGCACTGAGTGATGAAGAATTCATTGTCTTGGTAGTGTATGTTGATGGCATGCTTATCGCCAGTCATAGCATATATGAGATTAACATATTGAAGGCTTAAAGAGATGAAAGATATGTTGGCTGCAAAGAGAATTCTCGTCATTGATATATGCAGAGATAGGGAGAGGAGCAGAGTACAGTTGTCTCAGACAATACCCTGAGAAAGTATTGGTCAAGTTTAGGATGGACAAGGGTAATTGGTTAGCACACCCCATGCTGCTCACTTCTGACTTTCTTCATATAAATGTCCTATTACAATATAAAGAAAGCAATTTATGTCTTGTGTGTCCTACTTGAGTGTAGTTGGTAGTTTGATGTATGTCATTGTTCATACGAGATCGGATATTTCACATACAGTTGGTGTTGTGAGCAGATAAATGTCAAACCCCATCATGCAACATTGGAAGGCAGTAAAATGGCTACCTTGTTACATATGAGGTACAAAGGACTACGTCTTGACATTTGAGAAATTATTGGAGAAATTTGTACGATATGTGGATTATGATTACGTGGTAAACATGGACAACAGAAGGTTGACTTCCAGTTACTCGGTTGTATTAACGGGTAGGGCAATCAGTTGGATGTCGAAGTCGAATATATGACAATGACAAAGGTTCGAGAAAGGTGTTTGGTTTTGAGGAATGGTGAGCGAGCTTGAGCTTTGTAGGAGGCCTTCCCGATAAATTATGACAGCGAAAGCGTAATCAATTTGGCAAATAATTTGGTATATCATTCTTATACTAAACGTATTGATGTTCATCGTCATTTTATTCGATAGGTGCTTGAGAAATGCAGTGTTACTCTTGAGAAGATCCACACGAGCGTGAATCCGGTGAATATGCTTACAAAGGTGGTTTTGATAGAGAAGTTCAGGTTTTGTTCAACTTCTTTGAGCTTGGCAGAAGGATGAATGAAGACGGAATGTGCATGAAAAATGATGATGATGTTGATACTATGATGAAGATGATCAGTGATGGAGCTTGTAGCTGTGGATCATAATGATTGAAGCCATGATGGATATTGTTAATTGTATATCTTCAATATGTGCAGAAACCAAGGGGTTTTGATCGAGTAAACAAGTTGCTCGATCAATCGAGAGAATCCCAGATTAAACAGATTGGTTTCTGGACAGTTTTGGACAAGTTCAATCGGTTGAACTTGGAAGATCAATTGTTTGAATTAATTTGAAAAAATCAAGCTAACTCTCTGAATACTTTTGAACATGTTTGATTGATCAAACATGGTGGCTCAATCGATTGAAGCTTAGATTGACAGCATGCGCGGTTTTGTGTTATATATATATATATATATATATATATATATATATATATATATATATATATATATATATATATATATATATATATATAGGTGTAATGTTGGTTTAGAGTATGATTTATTTTTGTATTTTTGCATGAAAGTTAGTTCTAATCTCTTGTAATTCATTTTCATAGTAGATTTCTTTGCAGTTTTGTGCCGTAAATTTTTTTCACAAGGGTTTTTTCACGTAAATTCATGTATTTTCTATGATGTTTTGTTTGCATTTATCTTTCACTTATGTCATTCTATTTGAGGTTTGCGTCCACTGTTCCGTTCCAGGGCTCTCCACATAATTATTTAGACATAAGGTGTAAAAATAAATGCTATTTACACATGCTTTTTTATGAGAGAGAGAAGGGAGGTCCACTCGTATTATTAGTTTGCACTGTTTAGAAAATAGTGGTGACCTATCTTCCTCCCATGTGGGATTCATGCACATATCTAGATTACCCAAATTGTGGGTCCCATTGTGGATGGAGCATATTTTTAAATACACATTAAACTAATGATATGACCATCAAATTAATAGCCATCAAATGAATAATTAAAAGTAGAGCAACGAGTGATCCCAAACTGCTGATATTTCCTTCTCAGTCCAATTTCTTGGTAATGCTTCATCTGCAGTTGAATAAGAGATTTGACGGTATGGATTGCCGCATAACCATGCCATGTGTAGGTTTGAAGAGTGACCACCATTTTTAAAACAGTACAGAACTGAAACACAGTAGCCCAGCACATTATTAAGATGAAGACGATATCCCATCAAATGACCGGAATCGTATACACCACCTGTTCCACACAGTGCCTAAAACACCTAAACTCTGTGTGGCCCATCATATTGTAATTGTAAATCCACTCCGTCCATCAGGTGAGAAACCTTATTTTAGCCCTACATAAAAAATAAAAAAATAAAAAAAATTCAGGATGATATAAAACTCCAATTAACCAATGGAAAATGTGAAATTTGTAAACAAAGAGAAAACGATAAAGGCTTTGAAGAAAATGATTCTTCTTTGCTTTTCTATGTATTTGAGACAACCCTGAAGGGTTGAATATATAGAGCTTTACAACAACTATACAAGATATGATGATAAATACAAAATCTTCTACTTATACATCGTTTATCTATAAAATCGGTTATACAAGGCATGTGACCTGTCTAACATCCCTCCTCAAACTAATGCAGGTCATCGACAAGTAATATTTTGCTAACTAGAAATGAGTGTCGTGCAAAAGTGAGGGACTTCGTGAGAATGTCTACAATCTGATCATGGGATGCAACATATGGTAACGAAATGAGCCGAGACTGAAACTTCTCACGGATAAAGTGACAGTCAACTTCAATATGCTTTGTCCCTTCATGGAAAACCGAATTAGAGGTAATCTGAATGACACTCAGATTATTTACATGGAGTGGAGTAGGATCTTGTAGATAAACGTCCAAGTCAGAAAGAAGTCCACGTAACCAGATAATCTTACTACAAGCAGCCGACATTGCTCTATACTCGGCTTCCATGCTTGATCTGGATACAGTGGCCTGCTTCTTACACTTCCAAGAGATGAGAGAAGTGCTGAGAAAAACATAGTAGCCAGTGGTAGATCTGTGTGTGAGAGTACAACCGGCCCAATAGCATCTGAATAAGCACGAAGGTCCAGAGGGGCCGTGGAGGAGAAGAACAGAGATCGATCCAGAGTTCCATGTAGGTACCGTAAGATGCGCAATACTACAGTCATATGAAGAGTCCGAGGAGCAAAAACAAATTGGCTGACAACTTAGACCACGTATGCAATATCAGGGCGAGTCATTGTTAAGTAAACCAGACTCCCAACCAAACGGCGGTATCATGTGCAATCCGCAAAGAGTTCACCATCGTCACGTCCATATTGAACGTTAAGTTCCAAGGGAGTCTGAACTGTCTTCTGATCTGTCAATGAGGCTAAGGCGAGAAGATCCTTGGTATATTATGTTGGCTGACCAGGATTCCACGAGTAGAGCGCGAAAATTCAAGTCCAATAAAGTATGTCAGATGTCTTAGGTCCTTCATCTTGAAGGATGACTTTAGAACTTCCTTTAGTGCCAAGATGTCAGTACTATCGCTGCCAGTCAGAAGTAAGTCATCAACATATACGAGAAAAATGACGATTTCATGCTCAGTGATGCACAAGAATAAGGATGGATCATGACTACTTTGAGTAAAGCCAGATCCTGTAACAACATCATGAAATCATTGGAACCATGCCCGAGGGGCCTGTTTAAGACCGTATAGAGCTTTCTTCAGGTGACAGACTTTATTGGCAGGGATTAAAGATCTAGGAGGAGGTTTTAAATATAATGTTTCTTAGAAGTCTCCATGAAGAAAAGCATTTTTCACGTCCATCTGAGTGAGTGGCTAAGAGCGAACTGATGATATTGCAAGAAGAGTACGAACAATTTTCATCTTGGCCATAGGAGCGAATGTCTCATCATAATCAATTCCGTGTTTCTATTTGTATCCCTAAGCGACAAACCGAGCTTTATATCGATCCAATGATTTGTTAGACTTGAGCTTTACAGAATAAATCCATTTACTGCCAATTAATTGTTGGTCAGCAGGTCGAGTAACAATGTCCCACGTATGGTTATCATCCAATGCTGCAAGTTCTTATGTCATAGCCTTCTTCCAACAATCATGACTGGCTGTCAGAAGGTATGAAGTAGGAATAGAGACAGTATCAAGGGTAGTATTTATGGCAGACATAGAGTATATCAAGCGATCAGGCTGTCGATGTACACGAGTTGAACGACATACCAAGATAAGATTTAGATCGGTTACGGGTACAGTAGGGAGAGTCGTAGGTGATGGATCTATACGTGGTCGTCGTGAATAAACTTGCAATGGACAAGGAGGTGTACTCGAGGCAACCGAAATGTCAGGAAAAATAGTAAGACCAGGAGAGTCTGGTGTGGGCGAAGGAGCAACAAATGAATGGAAGGCAATATGCTCAGGAAAAACAACATGCCGTGATACTCGTACACAACAAGAGTCCGGATCATAGCAACGAAAACCCTTATGAGTTTCTCCAAATCCCAAGTATGTACTTTGACTGATTTTGAGGAAAGTTTGTTACGTTCACGTGATGCTAGATGAACATAACATACACAACCAAAAACACGAAATGTGGAATATGCACGAAGTGAACCAATGAGAACAAAGTAGGGAGATTTACTATTCCGGACTGTGGTTGGCAACCGATTAATCAAGTAGACTAAATGCATCATAGCTTCTGCCCAGAAGGAATGAGGAATACTCATAACTGTTATTAAGGTATTGACAGTTTCAACAATATGTCGATTTTTTAGTTCATCCACCCCATTCTGTTGTGGAGTATCAGAACAAGTGGTCTGATGAGTAATCCCATGACCCTGAAGATATGTACGAAATTTTGTGGAGAGATATTCCCCTCTTGAGTCAGAGCGGAGAGTTTGAAGTTTTACTCGAAATTGAGTGTCCACCATAGAATGAAATATTTTAAAATTTTCAGCACGTACAAACATCCATGCCGTCTACCATTCGTAAGTACCGTCCCCATTGTCAGATCTTGCATAAAACAACAATTTGGAAGAAATATGACTAAACAGTTATTGAATATAAGTTGACCAATAGAAATTAATTTTGAGGAGAGTTTAGGGACATGAAACACATCATGAAGGGGTAAACTGGCAATGGTCAGAAGGAGAAAAAGTTAATGAACCAATGGACTGAATGGGTAGTTTAGTGCCATCTGCAGTAGAAATAGCCTGATTGCTAGAATAGGGACGAATATCGCGAAGATGTGATATATCACCAGTCATATGATTGGAAGCACCGGAATCGAAGAACCATGGAGAAGATGAGGTTATACTTGACACACCGACCGCAGAAAGGGCCTGCATGATCTGCTGGAGCATTGCAAGAGTCAAAGGTGAGGAAAGACTTGCAATAGAATCAATGGAGGCAATATCACTAACAGAAGGTTTGGAAGAAGTCACAAAAGTAGCAAAAAAAACACGACCTCGACCACCACGTCCATGGCTGAATGAGGATGCATAGGCATGTGAACGACAGTCTCAAATACCATGACCAGTCCTTCGACAATAAGCGCACCAATCTTTGCACTGAGCGATGAAAATTAATGTTACCACTTTCCAAATACATTAACTTTATACCTCTATCATTAATTGTAACCTTTTACATCGTTTGTACGATGCCTAACAACCCCTTATAAAAACTGATAGACAGAATAGATGTTATACACAACATGTTGGGTCCTTCTCCCACTATCACTGCTGCTTCCTATGGTGTGGTCCACTTAAAGCCATGTATGTGTATCAATTTTGAGCTCATATTTTTAAATGATAATGAAAAATTGAATGAACAGTGATAAAATACTTCATGGTGAGCCCCATAAAGGCATAGGCCTTGATGGACTCGATAAAGGCAGGGCTCACAGAAGTTTTGATTAAGATGATATTTATGTTTTTCCTTCCTTACAAGTAGAGTTGTACACGAATCAAATTAGCTTGGTTAACTCGCTCGACTTGACTCGAAAAAGCTTGATTTGACTTGGTTCGAAATTGAGTTTGAGCTGAGTTGAGTTGATTTTTGGAGCTCGAAAAAATTTCAAGACGAGTTCGAGCTTGTTCGAGCTCAAAACCAACTCGATCAAACTTCAACCTGAATCGAACTCGGATTGAATCAGTTTGGTGATTCGATTATTTTGATATTGATGTTACTCACCAAGTGTGTGTTTGATGAAATGACTTAACGAAGCATTGTTTCGAGTGCATACATTATCTACAATATCAGCGGGTGGTGAGGAAGGTGTGATAAGAAATAAATCACTACAAAAAAAAAAAAAAAAAAACTTTATATGATAAAACTACTTTTGTATTTTGATTTTGATGTTGCCTATGGAGTATTTGATGAAATACATGTAAATTAATGCTGTTGTTTTGCATACTATAAGAAATTGAAGGTGCACTTCATGTGTTTAAGAAAATGTCACACATGCTTGAACTTAGCTTGAACTGCCTGGAGTTGCCGACCGAACCAAGTTGAGCTGGCCAGTCAGGCTCAGAAACTAAGCCAAGTTGAGTTCGAGCTGGGGTCAGCTACTGGCCGAGCCAAGTAGAGCTTGGGTTAGACTTGTGTACAGCTCTACTTGTAAGATTATTTCACCTTAGGAACAGGTTGGATGGCAAATAAATATAATGGTCGACTTAAGTAAGGTTTCAAAGGTGGGAGTCACTATTAGCACTCATTCCTATGGTGTGGTCCACATGAACGTCAGATGTGCCTCGTTTTAGGACTCATGCCCTGAAATGATCTGGAAAAATGGATGGACGGCGTGGATAAAACCCACACGTCAGGGCCCCACAGATTCCCCGCCTGTACCGAGGTCCTCTGGGCCGGGGCCTGCATACAATCGTTTCCATATAACAATAAAGGAGAACGCGTATCTGATTCGAGAAGAGAGAAAGAGAGGAAAGGGAAATGCTGCAAGCGGATTTACGCTCCGCCCTGCAATTTGCAGCGACCGTTTGTTATGTGAATCCGATCTTACCATTCGGGAGAGATCCGAATCTGAGGACATCTTCCTCTTCCAAATCCTGCCATTATTTCCTGCCACGTGCACCCTCCATCAGGCCCATCTCCTTGTCACGTGCGGCCGTCGAGAAGAAGCAGCAGGAGAAGCCGTCCATCTGTACGGCCGACGAGCTTCACTACGTCGCCGTTCCCGCCACTGAATGGAAGCTCGCTCTCTGGCGATACACGCCTTCCCCCAATGTCTGTCTCTCTCTCTCTCGATGGCTTTTTCGTAATTGTTTTGATTTTATTGGCTTGTTTTGGGAAGATGCACGCCTTACTCCATGCTCTCTCTCTCTCTCTCTCTCTCTCTCTCTCTGATCTCTCTGTGGATGACATTTTCGTAATTTTTTAAAAAAAATTTCGATTGGCTGCAGCATGACGTCCTCTCCTGGCGATGGCGTTTTCGTAATTATTTTGATCTAATTGTCTTGTTCTGCAAACATTTGGGAATTGCAGGTGCCTCCGAGGAATCATCCTCTGTTGCTTTTGTCGGGGGTAGGAACGAACGCCATCGGATTCGATCTCGCTCCTGAGGTTGGTTTCTGTCTTTGTTTTTTTGTTTTTTTTTTTTTTTGGTTGATTATGTTGAATTTTCTTTAATTTTGATTTCCTCACGTTTTGGCACTGGAATTATATATTACACGGCCTCCATCTATCAACGGGATATGCATGTTTTCAGTTCTGGCAAGTGGGCACCATGGTTCAGTAATCTAGATCATTGTTCTGTTGGGTCCCACCATTGATGGACCATTGAATGAAATTCTCCCTGCTTGGCAGATCTGGATGGCAAATTTGGAGACTTTTTTAAAAATGTGAATATGGACCATTGTTATATTTCTCTTCTAAACTGTCTTGTCTTATTGAGGGGAATTTTGGGCCGTATTGCATATACAGTTGGTCACCATTCTTATGAAAAATCTGGAAGATGGAAAACACTTCATCTTTGGGCTTCGTATGGTAGACCGGAGTATTTCAAGTCTGATCTTCAATGAATGACCCATAATGTTTATACCCAAATGCAAATAGGCTGGAGAAGGGCCCCAAAATATTGAATGAAGAAGATCAAAATGAGAAGGAGATTGTCCATTGGTAATTTGGTACTATTCGGTTAGGATGACCTACAATGTTTGATGACTTGATATGTTTTACATAATAACATATTCTCATTCTTTGATTGAAATAGAAATGAAACAATAATCTCAAGTTACTCACCAGCATGTGTATAAGATGCAGATGCTAAAACATTAATCTATCCGTGTTCTAATTTTCTTGATTTGACTTCTGGAATGCAGATCCAACATCGTTTGACAGTTGAGGAGATGTAATCCGTTGCTCATGGCTGCCTCAATCCTTTGTCCAGTCACTAGGTCCTGAAATCACAATGGAAAGGAAAGAATGTCATACCATAGTTAAGAGACTTAGTAAGGCTACTGACAATAGTACTGAGTGTAAGACAAGACGAGGATAATGATGGAGACACATTAATAGTACTGATCCCCTCATCCTAAGTGCAGGAATCATTAGCAACCTGACACCACTATTTGACAAAGATAAAGAGGAATAGGTTTGATATTGAGTGTTCTTACTAATATGATTGGAGGCTCCAAAATCAGTTATATGAGATGGACTAGTGGAGGATGTGGACACTAAGTGAGTGGATGTGGATATACTTAACTGATGAGTGGTAGGCTTATGAGAGGAGAACCCTTCTAGAATAGTCATGCGACGATGGAGATTGACAATTTCATCCATTGAAGACTTGGTAGAGCCACTTGGGAGTACCAGACTATGAGAATTAGCATGTGCACCATTATAAAATTCCATAGTAGTTATACATGACTTCTTTGACTGATGACCAACGAAATCCCAACATGTCAATCTCATATGACGGGTATGCCTACAATGAACGCAATGCAATTTATCCTTCCCATCAATAGGTACACTACCACAACCATGACTAAAGTCATTACGGCCAAAACCAATGTCAACTACTTTCTAACCATTATCAACATCCCCACAACCAACACCATATGTACCTGATCCAAATATACCACTCAGATCAGATTGTCCTAGAATACCATCATCTCTACCAAGTGTCCCATGTCCAACATTGTAGGAATGTGTGAGAGTAAAGCGCTTGTGAGTACTAGTTGTGGTATCTAACATAACCTTTTGTCTGCTTTCTTCCCATTGAAGGAGTGAAAAAACTGTCCCAAGAAGGGGAAGAGGTGATGTAGGCAGCTTACCAACATGCACGGGCTGCCGGCAATAGAAGTGGCAATGGTGACAAAAGCTGCCGAAAGATGAACAAACTACCAAAAAAAGTTTGGGGACAATACGTGGCATTCAGTCTGGACTTTGGCATCCATTGAATGTCTCAGAAGTGGGGAACCCAAAACTGGAGAAATCGGGATTTCAATGTGGGAAGGAAATCACAATCTCATATCAAATGTATAGTGCAATATGATTTTCAGCAAAACCAAAGACTGGGGCTCTCTCATAAGGAGGCCTCTTTATTAAAAAAAGAAAGAAAAGAAATTCAATGAATCCTCTCTATTACAACCGACTATAATAACTACTAAATCGAGTAGACAAATATCTAAATCTTCTACCAATCAAATCTCAAAATCTATGAACCAGTCAAGAAGGGGGGAAAAAGAAAGAAAGAAAATGGAAACAACTAAGACAACAAGAAACAAACGTAAGAAAGGGAGGTGGGAGGAAACATAAGTGATCCTTTATTGGAGGATTCACTACGTGTGGGGTCTGTAGCTATCTTCCAACCATTCCCATCTTGACATGTGGCTAAAGTTGTGTTGGCAAGATATATTAGAAACAAAACGAATTCCAAAGGAAATAAATTGTAGAGGTGGGGATGCATGTGCATCGGTTTTCAAGGAAGGCAAGTAGTTGGTGAAGGACCATCGTCCCCAACTTGGCTTATCTAGACGAGCGGTCCAAATTCTCTAGTCTGACATAGGAAGGTAGTCTTCACTCATATGATCTGATGGGTCACCTTGGGACGTTGATCTGCTTTTTCTTTTCGCTCTCTTTTTGTATTGCCCAACCGATGTGGTTGTGGTCCATTTGCTGGCAGACAGTTAGGTTGTCATAGTATAGTAATCTCCTAAGGACTTATCCCCCTAACGAAGTTGACAATTTCTCGTTTTAACTGAAATACCATATGTACCTTTCAAATACACACACACACACACACAATAGTTGAAACACTATAGGTACATTCTTCTTTTGGGGAATATGAAGCTGCAACGGAATCCCATATTTCTTTTGATGTTTTTTTTTTTTTGCAATACATTAAAGTCCCACTGATTTCTGGCTTCATGGATAGAAGCAACCAAGACATAATGGTCATATTGTCCACTTCCCAATTGCATGAATGGGATCATCCTTGGAAGGCTACTGTTCGAACCATCCAAATACCCTAACTGCTTCTGACCATCCATGAACATGTGAGCTGATTTGGACCAAGCTAAGTAGTTTCTACCATCAAATAAGGTGATTGTGATATGCCATCCCGGGTTATCGCTCATCCAGGAACACCAACTCTCCTAGGTGTCATTGGCGGGCTAGAAACAATGCTGGTTCTTGAAGAAGTACCCTCCATGAAGCCTTAACACTAATCCTACTGCTTGCACACCACTACAATCGGCCCAAGTGCACACCGTTACATGACAACTACATGAGCACATCATCAGCATGAAGATACAACTTACTTCACAGCCCCACAGCTTCAGACCATGAAATCACAAGGAAATTTCAGCATAAAGAACTCAAACAAGGTTTATGCAACAACTATACCTACAAAAGAAAAACATCACCACACCCCCAAATCTCAATGGAATTCTGCGATTCTTGTTTATGGTGATGGTAAATGGCTGACCACACCTAATACATGTGAAAAATAGATATGGATAGATAGATAGAAAGGGGCAATAAGATATTGAGTTAGCCCATGGACCAACGCTCACTTTGTATATAGGATAGATATGATACTCCACAAGCTTACGATAGAGTCCACAGACGCACCACAAACAGATAACAAAACTCTCTACAGTTAGATCCTCCAATTTGTGATTTTCGGGATATGCTTTATCCATTATCTGGACAGTTTGGATTGGGATGCATTTTTACCACGTTCATGTTGGATAAAAATGTGGAAAATGCATATAGCAGTCTGGGCCATGATCTATTTGTTCATTTTCATTCATTGCTAGCTATTTACTTTAATGGCAAGATATTGTCTTTGCTCTCTACTCTTTCTTCCAACTTTCAACTACAAGATACTAGCAGATTTTATTTTTTTTTGAAAGGTAACGGTTTATATTAAAAGATAAGAGGAAACAAAAGCAGGAGTGAGAGACTGCTGAGAAAGCAGAAGCAACCACACTCCAAGGAAAATAAAATCAAAATCCTTAAGAGCATCTACTTGAGTAGCCCATTCAATCAACAAGCGTTTAGCTTTGTAGGACACCACATCAGCGGGATTGGACAAATTCCTAAAGCATCTACTGTTTCTTTCCTCCCAAACGGCCCACCAAATAGCAAGTATAGCCATTCTCCATAATCTAGTCTCTCTTTTTCCTATTCTGATGCCATGCCAGGCTTTTAGGAGAAGATCTATCGAATCGGAGAAACACCAACTGATTCTAAAGCGCACTAGAAAATCTGCCCAAATATTAGCTATAAAAGGACAATGAATGAGGAGATGGTCAACCGATTCTTCTTCCCCCATACAGCAAATGCAAATATTTGTTAAAACCATCCCCCTTTTTCTCAGGTTGTCAACTGTTAGAATTTTTCTTTTCCCAACCAGCCATCCAAAGACCAAAGCCTTCGGAGGGGCTGAATAGTACTAGACATGGTGAGATATGAGATCTTTTGGAGGGCTGTGGTTGTGAAGGAGCATCTTGTATAGAGATTTGACCGTAAACAGAAGTGATTTTTCCGATCTCTAGATGATCCTGTCGGCCTTTAACTGATTTGGACTGGATTCGTACACGTAGCGAAGCAGATTCACGTACTCCTCGATCTCCCAATCTTCGAGATTCCTTCTACGTTGCAGGTTCCACACCGTCTTACCATTCATAACCGAGAAGTAGTCAGCAACACAGATATCCTGATTTGGAGCCAGCCGAAACATATTTGGAAATTTATCTTTAAGAGGGAGCTCTCCCATCCACTTATCTTTCCAAAAACGAATTCTATCTCCCTTACCTAGCTCAAAACTAATCCCTTGGATTGTCTTTTTTTTCATCTGGAGAATACCTTTCCATATAGCGGAGGCCCTATATGAGGATGAATCTTTTGTCCACCAGTCCCCTGCAGAACTGCCATACTTATACTTGATAATCTTATTCCATAGACTTTCACTTTCCGTACCCAGTCTCCAAGACCATTTGCCAAGAAGAGCTTGATTCATCATCTTTAAATCTTTAATGCCCGCTCTGCCTTCTTTAAAGTGTTTACACACTTGTTTCCAATCCACTAAATGAAATCTCCTCTTATCCCCCTTTCCATGCCAGAGAAAGTTGCGTCTAAGCTTGTCTAAAGCAGCTAATACAGATGCCGGGCACCTATAAGGACATGAAATATAGGGGCAAGTTAGAGAGGGCGGCCTTTATAAGAGTTAGATGCCCCCCTATGGATAAGTATCGACATTTCCAACCTGGCAGGTATTTCTCAAACCTGTAGATGACCTTCTCCCATAGGACTTTAGTAGGCGGACCGATACTAGCAGATGTTTTAACCATGAAGTGAGGAAAAACTGTTGATTGTGTATCATTTGCTCTCTTCAATCGTTAATCTGTTTGGTAATTTTTTACAACAAGCAGCCCATCTTTACTAATAAATGTGATCTGCTTTGCAGTCTTCATTTGCACGTTACATGTCTAGCCAAGGATTTGATACATGGATTCTTGAAGTACGAGGTGCTGGATTGAGCACACAAGAAGGCGAGTCCAAAGCTATTGAGCAGTCCACCAATAGTTATGTTACATCTGAGCTGGTAAAGTCCATCAATAAGAGTGTCACTGGTGGTGCTTTTTCCTCAGAAACAAGCACCACTGCTTTATCAGAGTCTGGAAACTCTATTGTCAAAGCAAACAAGACAATGACAGTGAGGGATGAATCACAACTGGCATCAAGGCTCACTGACACTTTATTGCGTTTGGCAGAACGACTCTCAGGCTTTCTCAGCGAAGGTCAATCAAGGGTTATGTCAGCTAAACTATTTGATCAAATATCGAAAATTTTAGAAGATGCCCAGTTATCTGAGCGCTTTAATGAGATCAGAGGAAAACTTTCAGGTTTACTAGAAACAAGGCAAAACTCTGCTATTGCCAAGCAAATCAGAGAACTGAGTCAACGACTTGTAAATAGTATTGAGGAAGGTCAACGCTCCGTTTCACCACAGTTCTTTGACTTGCAAGAGCGTCTTCTTACAACCATTGAGGATTTCCAGAAGCAGCTTGACCTGATTGTGAAGTATGATTGGGACTTTGACAACTACCTGGAAGAGGACGTGCCTGCTGCGGTGAGGTGACATTTCCTCATGCTAAAAGGGCCATTTCTGTTCCTATTGTCTTGATTCGATTTGCCCTAGTTTTGATTTTTTTTTTATATATTTATTTATTACAATCCTTTGTTACTGTATAAAATAGTTTTCTTAATTATCAAAGCTATATTTTATAACACACCAATGTGATCAACATAGATGGAATATATAAGGGCTCAATGCAAGCCAAAGGATGGAAAGTTGCTTGCGATTGGTCACTCCATGGGGGGAATTTTGCTATACGCAATGCTGTCACGACGTGGTAAAGTGTTTTTGAACCTGATTGTATTTTTTCCCCTTCAATGAACTTTTGTTTCTAATAGCTTTCCCTTTAATGAACCTTTTTCTAAATTTTGAAACAAAGATCAATCCATAATTTCTTTTTCTTTCTTTTCTTTTTGCTTTTTGTGATTTACCCAAAATCTGTATTAATTTCTAGCAGTTTTCTTTATTTCATTTAATGATTTTTCCACTTGATAGTTGTTAATTGCTGCTTATTATTCTTTTCAATTTTTTCCTTTTTTATTTTGCATCCTTTTGGTTTCAGAGATAGACATGGATGCTTGCCTTTATAATTTGCCATTGTGCTAAATCACTAAAATTTGTAGAAAAATCAGTCAAAGCATGATATTTATTCATCATCCGTTCCCCATCCACATCCATCAATTAGAAAACAGGTATGCATGTCATCATATGAATACAATGAGCCACTTGGCTCCTGTTTAGAAAGAAGTATATAAATGAAAAAGCCTCTTGATGTGACATAAAGGGTGATGAATCCCATGTTATCATTTTGCCTCCACCTTCAATGCAGGATGATACGGAGAAAATATAATTTGGGCATGGGTGGAGGCCATAAGAAAAAACTTGATGACCTAAGGTCTAACTGAACTGAACTTGTGGCCCTTGATAGAGTGGAATGGCAGAAAAGGATTCATGCAGCCGACCCCAGTTAGTTGGGATAAGGCTTAGATGATGATGATGATTGTCTGATTCAAATTGCGAATTGTGCAATTCTTAAAACATTGCTTCACATCGCCTTGGATTTTTGGTCCATAGTCTTTTCCATTAGAAGGGAGACTTATTCTAAAGTCTAAACACAGGTCCTTAAACTAGCAACTTCTTCGTGTGAAAAGTTCTAGTTATTGACTTTGGAGTATAGAGTGCTCTATAAATACATGCCGTGCTGCTTTGTATGTATCTTAATAAAGCCTACATGTACTTGCTGGAAATATTTTGGTTGTATTATTTAGTTCTTTCCCTATCTCCTTTCTGGCTTCAGAGCTATAACCTAGGTTGTCTCTGCAAGGTTGGTTTCTTCATTTTGCTTTCTATATTATTTATAGGATTTTTCTGATGGTAGCAAATGAATATTCAGCCTTATGACAAATCACATCTTGTCATTTCATTTATGAGAAATTATTGCTGAAATATTCGACTTCCCATCATCTTTTAAATTGCATATCCGTTTTTGTCATTTAAAAAAAAAAAAAAAAAAATTCAAAATTTGCATTTGTGGTGCCATGGAATTGCGGTCATGTTATCAGCACTAAGTTTATTCATTTTTAAGATTAAACTGACCATGACTAATTTAAAAAATGCATGATGGGATAATCTATTGTCTCACTGAGGATTCTTACTGCCATGTGCTTATAAGTTTCTTTCGTGAAGGTTATGAAGGAGGACAATCTGGATTGGGCGCAGTTGTTACTTTAGGATCATCTCTTGACTATACTTCTTCAAAATCTTCACTCAAGTTGTTATTGCCTCTTGTAAGTGATAGGAATCCATTTGAATGACTCTTTAATATTCTTGTTGGACAATTTGCTACTCACTAACGTATTTGTACAAGTGCTAATGCGATTCGACTGCATCATGCAGGCTGATCCTGCGCAAGCTCTTAATGTTCCTGTTGTCCCCCTAGGAGCACTATTGGCGGCTGTTTACCCACTTTCAATTCGCCCTCCTTATGTTTTGTCTTGGCTTAATCCTCAGATTTCAGCTGAGGACATGATGCATCCTGAGTTGTTTGAAAAGCTTGTTTTGAACAACTTCTGTAAGTGCAGACTTCTGTTGCCCATTGATTTTCATTTGCCTATTTGGTTGCTTCATACTTGTTGAATGTACATGTTCACATCTGGATGGATTGAAGAGATTTACAGTAAATGTAATTGTAAGACATATCAGACAACAGCTGCTTTCATTTTATTTTAGTTCTGCCCTTCCGGAGTTTTTCATTAATGGCCTGTTTGGATACGAGGAATCATGGGAAAAACAATATGTTTTCCCCTGATTTGCCGTTTCTTTTTGTTTGGATTGCAAATTTATCATCATCATCATGTTCCGATAGGTCAAGAGCGATGCGAGAAGCTGTCCAAGGGGGGTGGATGCTTGTCCGGGGCATATGCGGGCGCTAGGTTCGGTGGCCAACTGGCCATTGAGTAGGCTCAAGCAACGTGGTACAAGATGGTAGGTTCAGAGGAGTCGGATGCTTGTCCGGGGCATATGCGGGTGCCAGGTTTGGTGGCCGTTGCGTAGGCTCAAGCAACGTGGTACAAGATGGTAGTTTCGGAGGAGGTGGATGCTTTACTAGCTTTGGAGGCGTTTACATGTGAGATGGCAGGGGTTCATGTAGCAAGATTAGCATGTGATAGCTCTCCCGTGTGTGTGGATTTTCTTCCTGTGACACCTATGAGAGTCAAAGTAATATTTGGTGGAATGCTTGTCCAGGTGACATGCGGGTGCCAGGTTCAATGGCCATTGAGTAGGCTCAAGCAACATGGTACACGATGGTAGGTTTGGAGGAGGTGGATGCTTTACTAGCTTAGGAGGCGTTTACACATGAGAAGGGTTCATGTAGCAAGATTAACACGTGATAATTCTCCCACTCGTTTCGATTTTCTTCTTCTGACATGTATGAGAGTCGAAGTAACATCCAGTACGTGTGAGATTTCGTCTTTTCATTTGCAAGAGGCTTGCGACCGTGCTTTCACTATTTTGGAGACTGCTAGGAGTGAAGCTACAGGGAGATTAGAGACGGGGGCACTATGGCATGTCGCTTTCACTATTTTCCAAGTAACACCTCGCTTTCTCGAAGCTTGCTTCTCTGTTGGCCGGCCCAAGTATCACGTTATAGTGCATCTTGCCATCTATAGTGGAATTTCACTCTAACCGGGGCAGTGTTCTTGTTCATGGTTCATCTAGTAGCGATGATTGCGGTTTGTGTGGAAGAAGTTATTGTTGAGGGGCTTAGTGCAATTGTCAGCAGCTATTTGAGGCACGGAATGTTACTCCTATTCAAACTACAGGGGGTAAAGGTATCAAGGCCAACAAGGGGGGTGGATGCTTGTCCATTCGGTGGCCATTGAGTAGGCTCAAGCAGCGTGGTACAAGATGGTAGGTTCGAAGGAGGTGGATGCTTTACTAGCTTTGGAGGCGTTTACACATGAGATAACAGGAGTTCATGTTGCAAGATTAGCACATGATAACTCTCCCACGTGTGTGGAATTTCTTCGTGTGACACTTATGAGAGTCGAAGTAACATTTGGTGGAATGCTTGTCCGGGTCATATGCGGGTGCCAGGTTCGGTGGCTGTTGAGTAGGCTCAAGCAATGTGGTACAATATGGTAGGTTTGGAGGAGGTGGATGCTTTACTAGCTTAGGAGGCATTTACACATGAGATAGCAAGGGTTCATGTAGCAAGATTAACACGTGATAACTCTCCCACGTGTTTCGATTTTCTTCTTCTGACATGTATGAGAGTTGAAGTAACATCTGGTACATGTGAGAATTCGTCTTTTCATTTCCAAGAGGCTTGCAACTGTGCTTTCACTATTTTGGAGATTGCTAGGAGCGAAGCTATAGGGAGAGTGGAGACGGGGGCACTACAGCATCTCGCTTTCACTATTTTCCAAGTAACACCTCGTTTTCTCGAAGCCTGCTTCTCCATTGGCCGACCCAAGCAGCATGTTATAGTGCATCTCACCATCTATGGCAAAATTTCACTCTAACTGGGGTGGTGTTCTTGTTCATGGTTCATCTAGTGGCTGGTGATGATTGCAGTTTGTGGGGAAGAAGTTATTGTTGAGGGTAATTGTTGGGGGGCTCAATGCAATTGTCAGCAGCTATTTGAGGCACTGAATGTTACTCCCATTCAAACTATGGGGGATAAAGGTATCAAAGCCAGCAATTGTATTGTCTGCTTTGGGAGTGAAGGTAAATATTTTCTGGGGAAGGAGGTCATATTTCTATGCCGAGGGGCTTGAGGTGGATTAAGGAGGTTGTTAACCATGTGGGTAGGCTGGTAGGAGTCTCCTTCAGAGAGCAAAGACAACCTCATTATGTTGTTCCAGTTTTTGGAAGATCGTGGAGCACATCATGCCAAAACTGGTCAGTGGGGGAAGGTGCAAAAGTCTCCTAAAGGGCAAGGAGAGCTGGTGAACCTCCTTTCCTCTATTAATTACGATGTCAGGGTGATTTCTCGATGTGAGAAAAAGGGTAGAGGGGCAAGAATTGTGAACCCATGAAGCTGCTGAGTTGGAATGTTAGCGGTATGGGGTGTTGGTAAAATACATCACAGATTAAAGACATCTACAAGAGGTCTAAGGCTCAGATAGGCTTGCTGCAGGAGACCAAACTTCAAGTTGTCAATCAGAAGATGATTGAATTTCTTTGGGGTGGGAAGTCAAAGGATTGAGTTGTTCTTGATGTTGTTGGCGCAGTTGGAGTGATAATAATTATTTTAGATTTATTAGTGTGGATGAAGGAAGAGTGGTGTTGTGGTTCCTTTTCCCTTTCTGTGGTGTTAGTTCAGGGTTCAAATGGGTGTTTAGGGCAGTCTATTGGCCAAACTAGCTTGCTCAGTGTTCCTTATTGTGACAAAGTTTGAGTTTTGTCCATGGTGCTTGGGAGGTGACTTAAACGTGGTCAGATTTACGTTTGAAAATCAATTAGTACAACAATTTCATGAAGCATGAAGGACTTTCAAGATGGATGGATAGACATGAACTAGTGGATATTCCTTTGGGTGATGTGAAATTCACCTGGACTAATGGGCAACAAACAGCGTTATATCTAGACTTGATAGATTCTTAGTGTCCCCTAATTGCGTGGAGAAGTTCCCCCTTGTGCATTAAAGGGACTTCTCGTGACCGTGTCTAACCACTGCGCAATTCTCTTGAAAGTTGAGGAGGAAAACTAGGGTGGGGGCATAACGGGCCGTAACGGTGCAAAAAAAAATTTTTGCCAAAAAAATATTTAAAAATATGGATTAAATCCGGAATATTCTAAGCATTCCAAATATGCATTCATTTATAAATTGGAACATGTTTATGGTGGTGTAACGGTCCACTCTTTGGTGAGAAGTTGTATCGAACTGTCTGATGAATTTATGAACCAGATAACCTGAATTTGACTATAAAATTCATATATTTAATTTTCTAACTATCTACTATCAATGATAGATATATTAGAATGAATGTAATATGAAAATATCTTACATTTAGGTGTTTGCAATTATTTTTGAGGGCCAAAATTCATGCGTAAATAGAAAAAAAATATTAAAAAAATATAAAATGGCACCCCAAATATGTAAAATGCACATTAACATGTTCTACTATGATTAACACATCATATGGCATCATTAAAACAGCAAAAGAATCATTAAAAAATGATTTTTCGAATTTTCAAAAAAAGGGCCGAAATAAATGCGTAAATAGAAAAAAATATAAAAAAAATATAAAATGGCACCCCAAATATGTAAAATGCACATTAACATGTTCTACTATGATTAACACATCAAATGGCATCATTAAAACAGCAAAAGAATCATTAAAAAATGATTTTTTGAATTTTCAAAAAAAGGGCCAAAATAAATGCGTAAATAGAAAAAAATATAAAATGGCACCCCAAATCTGTAAAATGCACATTAACATGTTCTACTATGATTAACACATCATATGGCATCATTAAAACAGCAAAAGAATCATTGAAAAATGATTTTTCGAATTTTCAAAAAAAGGGCCAAAATAAATGCGTAAATAGAAAAAAATATTAAAAAGATATAAAATGGCATCCCAAATCTGTAAAATGCACATTAACATGTTCTACTATGATTAACACATCAAATGGCATGATTAAAACAGCAAAACAACCATTAAAAATTGATTTTTCGAATTTTAAAAAAAGGGGCCAAAATTCATGCGTAAATAGAAAAAAAATATTAAAAAAATTATTAAATGGCACCCCAAATCTGTAAAATGCACATTAACATGTTTTACTATAATTAACACATCATATGACATGATTAAAATAGCAAAACATATTAAAAAAGTATAAATACCTATTTTTGACGAATTTCTAAAAAACGACCCACAGAGCTTTGATTCAAAAAAATCTGTAATATAATGTGTTTTTATCTCAAATACCTAGCCAAGGTTGGTCGAAATTAGTAGTAGGAGTGAGAAACAGTTTGGAAGCAAGAGGTTTAAAAAAAATTTAGCAAAAACAGAACTTAAAATGAAAAAAAAAAAAAGTTACCGTTACGGGCCCGTATCGGCCGATACGACGCCGAAACGCATAACGGTTCCCACCGTTACCGTTACGTATCGGCCGTTACGGCCGATACGTAACTGTTTTGGCACACCATGGTGTCTAACCACTGCGCAATTCTCTTGAAAGTTGAGAAGGAAAACTAGGGTTTAAGGCCTTTCAGGTTCAAGTTAATGTGGCTAGAAGTGGAGGGCCTTCTAAAGCTTATGAAGGGTTGGTGAATCCTTTGAGGTGGTGAGTTATGCAAATTTCTAGTTGAACTAGAAACTAAAGCTTCTAAAAGGCAAAATTAATTGTTGAAAGGAGGTGGATTTTTTTTTTCAAGAGATAACAAAGCTTTATTGGAGAAGCGCCAAAAAGAATACAACCCAACTCTACAACTCCAACACGGGGGAGAGAATAGCAGAATCAACTGCCATTACAATAGAAGCCTAACTTGCAACATTGGATTTTATATCATTAATAACCTCATTGATCAAAGACCTTCTATTCTTAAAACATCTTCTATTATGCTCACCCCAAATGGACGAAATTATTGCTAAAAACAGAAGATGCCAAACGACTTTCCTATCCTTGCCCATCCCTCCTTGCCACGCCCAAAACAGATCCGTGATCGAGCTCGACATCACCCGAGCAGGAAGGAAGATATGGATAAAGGAACCCCAAACCTTCTAGGCAAACATATAAGAGGGCTTGTTTGGTGCATGGTATTAGATGAGATTAGGTGGTATGGAATTGCATTTGGCCTCATGCGAATTCCATCCGGTCTTTGATAAGAACAGGAAGGATTGGATTAATCTCGGTATCACATATCCCAATGCCAATTGTGGATATTGCAGGACTTCCAGTGGATTTCGAAATCCGCTACAATTGTGGGGCCCACGTTAATGCGCGTGTTTTATCCACACTGTCCATCCATACGTGCCTTTTACATGTGACATCAAGCTGCATATGCACACAGGTGACCAAACTCAGTTGGGAAATGTGGTCTGTTCATTACAATTCAACGGTCCACCAAATGCAAACTTCACATAATACAATGTACTTCTCAAGGGATGAATTTGATCCCAAACATGGGATTGGATAGTGAAAATACCATGGTATTTCTAGACATGTAATCATTTTGCAATAAATGATGTTAATTCCATCTAATACAATTCCATCCGATTTAATACTGCAGTCCAAACAGGCCCTAGTGAATAAAGATGATTGGTCGATTCCACATCTTCCATGCACATGAAGTAGATGTTAGGAAGGACGAGGGCTCTTCTTTGCAGATTATCGATAGTTAAAATTCTTTTCCTTCCCACTAGCCACGCAAATGTTGTCACTCTTGGAGCACAATATGCTGTCACTCTAGGGAGGTGGAAGTTGGTAATATCCTTGAAATTCAAGCCATCGACTAGAGAGTACTCGAATCAGCCTAGGAAGGAGATAAATGAAGGTGGCGATCTCAAGCTACGTGGTTAAAAGAAGGTGATAAGAATACAAAGCTCTTTCATAGCATTGCAAGTGCCCAGGCAAGGAAATAATAGGATTCAGTGTATTGATAGGCGGAAGAAGGGTAAACAATAACGCTTAAGTCTATCCATCAAAGGATGGAAGTGGCCACGACTAGAGAATTTAGCATTTAACCAAACTTCGAAATTAGGTGTTGAATCTCTTGAAAAGCCATTTTTTGAAGAGGAAGTCAAAGTGGTAGTGATATCCTTGGGTAGGGACAAGGCCTTGGGTTCATACGGCTACCATCTTTCTTTTAAGTATTTTAGGAAGTGGTGAAGGGTGACTTGATGAACCTCGTATTCAAGATTTTCAAATGCCATTTGTCGAGGGACCTTGGATCCTCATTTATAGCCATTATTCTGAAGATTGAAGGCGCGAAAAGTTTGCAAGGTTTTTAGGCCAATCAATCTTATTAGGGGCCTTTATGAGATCTTAGCCAAAATTCTTGCATCCAGGTTTCTGGTGGTCCTTGAAAGTGTTATTTCAAAAGGCTTAAGGCGCATTTGGGTTGGGAAGACAAATTCTTGACAGTGCTCTCATGGCTCATGATTGTATTGACGACTCTCGACATGGGAATGGTAAAAAAGGCATCGTCTGCAAGCCAGATATTGAGAAAGCTTATGATCATGTTGATTAGGACATTCTCGACTACATGTTGGGATGTGGGCAAAAATGGAAGAAGTGGACAGTCTCTATTTGCTCTCCTCCTGCTTGATCCCATTCATGTAGTCAAGAGATAGTTGGCACTTGTAGCTTTTTCCTCCTCAGACAAAAGACTCCCCTCTTCCTTGACATTAAGCGATTAATTGGCCATGAGGATTCTACCAACTTCAGCCTTCTTGTTCCCGAAGAAGTCCTTCCTTCAGTCAACAAGCTTCCCTTTTAACAGCTTAAGTTTTTGGCTTAATACAAAACCTGCAAATCCTTCAATTTGGAAAGACTCCCACCACCTCTTGATCTTGGTAGGAGAGGCTTTCTGTCTTGAGCTCGAACCTGAATGGTTTGGGCCCCAGATCTCTTCCTTGACTTCCAACAAGACTGGCCAATGGTCAAACATAGGGCGGGGGAGACCTCTTTGCTTCACAAGGGGCAACTTCTCCAGCCAGTTGTGGAGACGAAAAATCTATCAAATCGAAATAAGATGGACCACTCCTGGCTATTTGTCCATGTGAATCTTATGTCTCCAAGGAGCAAGTCCACGAGCTCATTCCTGACTACCCAATCAGAGTTCTTCATGCTACAGGAGATGTGGCCACCATTTGACTCGTTGTAGGTGAATTTGATGACATTGAAGTCACCTCCTAGGCACCACGGCTTCGACAATCTGGCTCGATGGAGTTGAGCTTGTCCCACAAGAGGTGCTTTTAACAACCTGAGTTGGCTCGTAGACCACTGTGAAGAGCCACCTGAAACCTGTGGCGGATTCCTTGAGGACGACGGAAACAGAGGAGCCTAGCCACGAGTCCTTTTTAACCCAAGTTCTGGTATTCCCTAGCCACTAGACAAGCTAAAGGGTTGTAATCTCCTTTTCCTTGGAGTGTAGTCGATCCGCTATCTCAGTGGCCCCGCTCCCTTGTTTTGTTTTGTATCTTGTTTTCTTTCCTTTTAATATAATTCTCGTGACTCTTCAAAAAAAAATAATCCCTGGCCACTAGAATACTTTCCACATAGCCTTCAACGTTGAGTAATAACCAGTTTTTGGAATTAGGCCCCAAGATGGAATCTATCACTTGCCAATTAATAGACTGGAGCTTAGTCTCCTTGAGGGAAATCAGTTGAGGCCATGCCACGAGGGCCCACACTTTAAGGCTGAACATCTTCAAATCTGACCCAGGGGGGTGGGGGTGGGAGAGACCTTCGTCAAAGGAAGTTACAGGGGCTTTGCATGTGGGGGAGCACATGATAGTCAGGCACAAATTGCCCGCAGCATGTGCAAATGAGGTTGGACTCATGCGTCATAGCTGACAAAGGGGAGGACACATGGCGGAGACTAGATCCTACAATTGACACTCGTCTCAATGGTAGGCTCTATCAAGCCATGTGTAAGCAAAACCCTCTCATCTTTGACACTCGAGCCTGCCTCGCCGCTGTCTCTGACATCGATCAAGACTGCTGCAGTGATACATGGTGGGATCTCCACCTAGCTTCGGAGCAATGATATGCATGTCCTTATCCGACGGAGAAGCTCCATTAGAGCTTATTCAAGTAGACACGTGTCGAGGGCGGTGAGGCTCTGAAGACAACTGGCAAGGGAGAGGCGACAATGCCCACCGCTACTGTAGAGTAGCTGACAACAACACCACGCATCAACCAAAGAGGCGGGGTCTCGCCACCTACCATTGTTTGTCCTTGTGGTGTTTCGCCAGGCCATTGAGAGGCGTGTGCACTATCATCACCATCCACCGCAACAATGCTTCTCTCAAGCGCTACAGCATCCCCTAACCTTTGTCGGAGGTCCTTCCAGAAGGTGGCTTGGTCCCCTTTCGCCTCCCACACCATCCTGACTTGGTGGTGCTCTTCTCCCAGGCTATAGGAATAAGAGTGGGCTCGGGGATGAGCTTCCTCTTCCTTTTTTTTATTTTTTTTAAAAGCAACTGAGAAAATATAAAAAAGAGAAAAAGAAATACAAAGAGGACTGCTGAGCTAGCAGCCAAGAGGCAAAAAACTAAGAACCTAAAAAAGAAAGATCATCGTCCTTTAAGCACGAAACAGTAGACACCCATTCAACAATTAACTTTTTGACAAAAGATCCTACCGATCTAGCCGAAGCCTGAGAGTCGTTGAAGCATCATTCATTCCTCTCCTTCCAAACTGCCCACCAAATAGCAATGATCCCCATTCTCTAAAGTTTAGTTTTCACTTTACCAAGCTTTGGCCCCTACCAGGCTGCAAGCAAAGATGCTGTCGAATTGGGGACACAACCAACAATATTGAAACGAGACCAAAAGTCCCACAGAATTAGAGAAATGAAGGGGTAGTGGACAAAGAGATGGTCTACTATCTCCTCGTAATGCATACAGCAGCAGCAGACATTGATAATCTGCATACCATGCTTCCTTAGATTGTCTATAGTGAGGATACGATTCATAGCAGCAAGCCACCCAAAATAGAGAAACTTAGGAGGGGCGGCGCATTTCCAAATGAAGGGCACTGTCTGCTGAGAGGGAGGAGTCGTCTGAGCTAGGGAAGAGTATAAAGATTTCACTGAGAAGGTGCCGGATCTATGACCATTCCAGCGCAAATCATCAATAGAGGACGGGTCCGGAGAAACAGTAGAAAGGCAATGCATCAGTTGGACATATTCTTCAACTTCCCTATCGTGCAGATTTCAAAAGCAATTGATTTCCCAGGTTCTACTGGTCCCTACTTGGGAGAAGTTGCTAGCAATCACACTTTGTTTATTGACAGCGATGCGATATATACCCGGAAATCTACTGCTAAGGGTGGACTCTCCCAACCATTGATCTTCCCAGAACCTGATTCTCATTCTGTTACCCAAGACGAAGCCTATTTTGGACAACACAATTGATTTATGGCGGAGGATGCCTTTCCAGACGGAGGAGGCCCTATAGGAAGAGGTGTCGCTGGTCCACCAACCACCAGCAGACGTGTCATATTTCCCTTTTATGACAGTGTTCCACAGAGCATCGGTTTCCTTTCCTAGGCGCCAGATCCATTTACCCAACAAAGCCTTGTTCATAAGCTTGAGATTTTTAATGTGAACTCCCCATTCCTGACGTGCGTGCACACAACCTTCCATTCCAATAAATGAAATTTGTTATGATTATCTTTACCGTTCCAAAGAAATTCCTTTCTGAGTGTGTCTATTCGATTCAAAACTGAAGTCGGACATCTGTAGAGATACATATAATAAAGGGGAAGGTTGGACAACGCTGCTTTGATAAGGGTGATTCTACCTCCAATCGTTAAATATCGGCATTGCCAAGTTGCAAGTTTTTTTTTGAATTTTAGCGATAATATGATCCCACATCGCAATCGGGGGGGCGCCAACGGAGAGAGACCAACAAAAGTCGTAGGGAAGGAAGCTCAAGAACAGCCCAATATAACAGCAAGAGCTCGTAGCTCATGATCCGATAGGTTGACACCATAAAGTTTAGACTTGGCCATATTGATTTTCAGACCGGAAACCGCCTCAAAACATCTTAATGTCGCATGGAGATTGTTAATCGAAACCTCATCTGCCTCAATCATAATGAGGGTATCATCAGCAAACTGAATATGGGAGAGACGAGGAACATCATCTGAGAGGGAAATTCCACGGAACAAACCAGCGCTCTGACCTCTGGATATCAGTTGAGATAGAGCCTCTCCAATGAGAATAAACAACAGAGGGGAAAGAGGGTCTCCTTGGCGTAAACCTCTCGAACCTGGAAAGAAACCTTTAGGGGAGCCATTTAGCAGGATAGAGTAATGCGAAGACTCCACACACGCTCTGATCCATCTTCGCCATTTGTCACCAAAACCCATACGAAGCATCATATAGTCGAGAAAGTCCCAGTCGACGTGATCGTACGCTTTTTCGATATCAAGTTTATAAAAGATTGCCTTCCCTCCTACTTTGTGAGATGTATGCAAACACTTGTTGGCAATTAGCGCTCCATCAATAATCTGTCTCCCTTTAATAAATGCATTTTGGTGTTTAGAAATGAGAGTCCCTATGACTGCAGCAAGCCTAGAGGAGAGAATTCTAGCAAGAATTTTGTAGGGACCTCCAATGAGGCTAATCGGCCTGAAATCTGAAAACGAAGAGGCGCCTGAAACTTTGGGGATCAAGGAGATGAATGAGGCTCCTAAACTTTTTGAGAGTTTCCCTCTCCCGTGAAACTCATGAAGAAATTCCATAATATCTTCTTGGATCATATCCCAGAAGGCCTGGAAGAAGTACATCGTAAATCCATCTGGACCCGAGGATTTGTCCCCCGACAATTCAAAAACTGCAGTTTTAGCTTCTTCCACTGAGAAGGGGGCTTCTAGAGAGTCCAACTCAGACCGTTGAATAGCCGAGAAGACAATGCCATCCAACCTCGGACGGGACCACCCTTCAGAAGTGAGGAGAGAACGAAAATGCTCAATTGCATACTCCGCAATCAGATTTTTGTCTTCGATCTGACACCCATCTACCATGATACTATGGATAGCTTTTCCACAAGCTCTGATATTGGCGATGTTGTGAAAAAATTTAGTATTTCGATCACCTTCTTTCAGCCACTTCACCTGGGATTTAATCTTCCAATTAATTTCGTCTTCCAGCGCACGGGCAGACAAAGATTGGATGATTTGAATCCGCCTAGTCAGAATTTCAGTCGGGATGTCATCTACATTCGCTGCCGCATCTATCCGTTGAAGTTCAATCATAAGAGACTCAGTTTCGTTCTCCCTTTTTTTTTTTAATTCTTGTTCCTTCCAATCCTTGATTTTTGCCTTGAGAAGCTTGAGCTTACAAGTCAATCTGTGACCAGCGTAACCAGCTACCTGAAAAGAACTCTACCATTCCACCACTTTTTCCTGGAAACCTTCAACTTTAAGCGAAGCTGGGTTAAATTTAAAAGGGATCGGGCCCCAGTTAACTTCCTCCATCGACAACATTATCGGACAGTGGTCTGAAGTCGTCCTAGGAAGAGCCAGCTGATGAATCGCGGGGAAAGCCTCCATCCATTCGGTGGAGAGAAGAAACCTATCTAGTCTGGATTGAATCGGAGACCTCCGACAATTGGACTAGGTGTATGTGGCGCCTGACATGGGAAGATCAATAAGCTCCTGAGCTTGGATCCAGTCGGAAAAGCTTTGCATAGCAGAAGAGGTGTTCCGACGTCGAGATTGTTCATCCGGAAACCGAATGACATTGAAATCACCACCGATGCAGCATGGACCTGGAAAAGACTGTCTAGACGAGGTCAGCTCTTCCCAGAAGGAAGACCTGAGAGAATCATCATTAGGGCCATATACTGAAATAATTAAACAGGAGAAACTGGAAGACTTATCTTGAAGCAAAACGGAAACAGAGAAATTCCCGATCAAGGAGGAGAGCAGAGACCATCTCAAAGATTTCCAAGCGACTAGAATTCCACTCGATGACCCCGCCGCATCCAGAGTGATACGATGGACGTCATTCACCTTCCAAATCGACCGCATCAACTTGTCGGAAAAGAGAGGAACTTTGGTTTCCTGGAGACAGACAATCTCCGGATTCTTACGACTGATAGAGTCCCTAATCAGCCCCCTTTTTTGCTTGGAACCCTAGCCCCGAATATTCCATGAGATTATATTCATTGGGAGACTATGTTACCCCGGGTTTCCTTGCGACCACGCCGACCCACCAGGGGAGTGGCAGTGTTGGAGCTCTGCTGGAGACGGATCAATTCTTTGTTGGAGGACCTCGGAGATGGAGAAGAAGATGTTCTGGACGGAGGGAGAGGCCTCCCACGGTTTTCAATAAACTGGAAGAGACTAATGTAGTCTTCAGGTCTGTTGCCGAAAGAGAGGCCAAGGGATCTACCAACATGCCCTATCGCATCGCGGATCCATTTCTTATTTTGGATCTCTTGAAATATGTCGTCTCTACTCTTTCGTTCCTGATATTGGTTGGGATGAGGATTTGGAGTGGGGATCATGGAGGCATTGTTGTTGTCCTGCTGCTGTGGCAGACGATGAGGGAACACCTGCAACGGTTCGGCTTCGAGAACTTCACTGGAGACATTCTCTTGGAACAAGGTGATTGGGCCCAATTCGGTCCAGTCGAAATCCTGGACGGGGAGCTCCGACGGAGATGCAGGACTAGAAGGGAGAGTTTCCGATAGCATGCTTTGGGAGTCAGTCCCCACTGATGAGTCGTTGCCCCAATTGCGAGGAAGAATAACACGAACCGGAGGACCCGACAGGAGAGGAGGGGGAGGATTATTGGGGATTGAGTCAATAATTTTAAGAGGGCCCCGGCTATCGAACGAACGAGTGCAGCGGTTCGAACCCAGACCTGGGTCCGAGGACCCAAAGAAAGGCGCTGAGCGGGCCTTTGGTCTGGGACACAGTCAGGCACATGTACAGTAAGCTTGGGAGCTGCAGGAGAGTCAGCTGGCACATGGGGTGTCTTAAAAGACACGCCACCCTCATTAATGATAGAGAGAGAAGAGTGGCTACGTGGCCTTTCTGGAGACGACCGAAGCGGTGGAAATCTCTTCGTACGAGATATGGGTACAGAGGGCGAGCCACGTGTCGAGCTCTCCGATAATCTCATTACCGTGGCGGCTCGGTGGAAATCATCTTCTGACGCCGGGGGCGCTAAATGAACAGATAGAGAGCCACGAGACTCCGTAGCTGTTCGGTGAGGATTATCTTCTGACGCCAGAGGCGCTAAAGCTGCGGAAAGGGAGCCACGCGTCTCCATTAGACAGCTTACAAGAGGACATTGATGGGTAGTTTCATAATTACCCTCCTCGCTATCTTGTGGTAGTCCGCGGTGGATTGAAGAGAGAATGCCATCTTCTTCTCTCGACGCTGCCATTGCAGACGAAAATACCTTTTCTCTCAGGCTCCATTTTTCTCCCCACCGACTCAGGGGATTACCCGGGACCTCCTGTTGGACTGGAAAAAGGATGAAACGATTATCTACCTTCACCTTTACCGCAGCAGGTAGGGGAGAACCTTTCTTCCTCCTGATCCTGGCCCTGATGACCCCTACTTCGATACCCAATTTCGTTTTGGGGTCCAGTTCCAGAAGGAAGCCCAGGGATGAAGCAGCCGCAATTAAGAAATCATCGAACCAACATTCCAGGGGAACATCCCAAATGAGAACCCAAATATTTTCTTTGCCAAAGATAGAGAATTCTTCCCATTGCATAATTTTTACCTTTGGACTAGAAGAAGGCAGCGTGGAATCGTCAGAAACCTTGTCTAGGAGTAGTCTCGCACCAGCACTCACCCAAAGCGAGTGTAATCCCAGCGGCTTAAAATCGGATAACCCTAATTTGACCCCCGAATAATAAAAGATCCATTCTCTGACCAACGTTATGGAGGCACCCTCCTTCGTAATGAGAACAATAGATTTAGCGAGATCGGCCCTATTTTTTTCAAAGATATTCTGATCATCAACGATAAAAGCTTCATGAGCAGCATCGGACTCTCCATGCGAAGGAGAAGTCCGATTGGAATCCGTCTCCATCGACATCACAATAGGAGCATCAGACGAATGAGTAGGGGGAAGGGGTGACGCACCTAGCAACAGGGTTTCTTTGAACGACTGAGCACCAGTTTGCTGGGCTGCAATAGAACGGAAAACCTTTGAAGGATTGTGACGCCGAGCTCCAAAATGGTCTGAACTTTTTGGTTGGGCTTGCTTAAGCGTGCTACGAGTAGGCACTAAGGAGTTTGGTCCGTATCGCGCTCTCTGTACTGACATCTTCTTTCCTCCAAAACTCATTCCATGGATCATACGAACAGCTCTAGCCAACTCTTCTTCGCATCCCATACGAATGAGAGCAAAACCTCGATATTCTCCACTCTCTTTATCCCGCGGCATTATCACCTCCATAACAGCTCCCGCACGACCGAAAATCCTCTCGAGATTGAGAGGATACCATCCCAGAGGATAGCCTTTGACAAATAGGGTCGGAAAAGTGGAATATTTACTTCGAACCCTTGTGGAATGGGTCCTCAGATTTTTTCTAGACTGAACTTTAATCCATTCTCCTTCATCCTGTTTTCCAGTGGAGGTAATCTCTTCGACAACGGCTGACTTACCTTTCTCTTCCGCTGAGATCTTACCTTTCTCTACCGCTGAGATCTGACCTTTCTCTCTCTCCGACGACATTCCTCTCTTCACACAAAACGAAGAGAGCTCTTTGTTTTTTTACTATGGTGTGGTCCACCTGAGCTTCCTCTTCCTTCCCAACAATATCTGCAGGGTCAATGGCAAGTACCTCACCGATACAAGATCTGATCGCCAGGAACATATCATTGAACCACAGTTCTAGGGGAATCGCTCAAATCAGGAAGCAGGTGTCCTCGAGCTGTAGATCAACCTCCCTGACTATTTGCAGATGGAGACAATCTGGTTATCATTGAAAAATGCATGGCAATGACTAAGTGATCAAGGTTCTTGTTGGGCCTAAGGGAGATCCAAAGCTCAATACCCCAAGAGACTTTAGGATGCAGTCTTCCTCAAGGTTGTAGTAGTCTTCCATCCACACCGTCAGATCTTTAGCTGAGGTCCCTCCGTCACCTGGGCAGGAAGACTCTATTGCAGTGCCTGTGCTAGTTTCTTCACAACCAACGGGTGGACTTTAACCTCTGTTCCCGATGCAGTCTCCTCCTTCCAGATCTAGATCTCCTCCATGCACATCTCTTCCCCTTCCTTTGAGCCAGCTTCCAAGGCCTAAGACGGTCAACTTCCATGTATGATTGATGTCTGTTGGATATAGCTTTGTCTCCTCCTGCCTTTTCTGGGGGCTCCCCTTCTCTCTAACCACCCTTCCTAGAGAGGGCCTTGCCTTTGCCTCTCTTCTCACTTTTCTTTGCTCGCGACATGGCTAATCACCTCAGGCCTGTATCGGGCCTTCTTGACGGAGAGTTTTTGACCTCGGAAGCCAGTCCCGTTGAGGAGAGACAGAACTTGGTTCACATCCTCGACCATCTCCATACAAACGAAGGCAAAACCACAACTGGTTGGAGAGCCTTTCTTCTTGGGGATGACTGCCTCCTTCACCACCACAGCTCTTCCAAAGACCCTAGGGAATTGGTACTGCTAGTCACCCAGGAAGAAAACCACAGAGGGTGGGGAACTCCAGAAGCTTAGCTGTCCCATATCCACCTGTCCTTTGATTGGTTGATTTGCATCGCTGACTGGCAGATATGCATTCTCCATCCTCCTCTCACTCTGAGCTTGCGATTTCATTAGTCGGAGCTTTCCCCTTTGTGTCTCGAGGTTCCTCCACTGTGGATTTTCCCCGGCTAAGGGTTGTTCTTCTGCTTCTGCCTCACCTTGGAGACAGAGCCTGGAGATGCTGGATGCCCAGTTGAGCTTGCTTCTGCCGAGTTGAGCCTCACCCTTCTAACTCTCCCCACATCTTGAGCCAGAGATCTTGATGCGTGCCTTCCAGTAAATACCAGGCATTATTGGATGGAGTTTGATTTGTCCTCATTCAGTAAACATTGACAGTGAGCTCAGTTTCTAAGAATATTCAATAATTTAACTACATGCAAATATCAAAATGTTGCAACTTGATAACTGTAAATGATAGCTGCTTTAAGGGGGGCCTTGTAAGCAACCTCAATGAGGCAACATGTTGTGATGCTTGAATGGTATCAGATAACCTTCACTGCATGCCATACTAGCATTGCTGCACTTCTGAATTTAGCCGGTCTATCATCAATAAGCATTGAACAAAGAAAGAGCAAAGTGGCGTGACACACATTGGAATCCTATTTCATTGAAATGTTTTAGGGCCTGTTTGGGTGTCACTTAAAAATGAGTTTTATCTTATTTTATTTGATAGTAATTATGTCTTTGAGAATTTTCCAGGGATAAAAAATAATCTTGATATTATACATAATTACTATTTACTAAAACGAGATGAACTTATTTTTAACTTTTACAATTTTTATTTTTTTATTTTTTTATTTTTTTTTAAAAAGCTCATTTTTAACTGCAACCAAAAATGGCCTTAGTTTTTACTGGTCTTGTGCTTTTCGTCCATTTTTTTTCTTCTTTAGTACGCATCCAATATTTATGTGTAGATGTTGGTGATGATGTGGTGTTCTGTATTTTAACATGGTGGGTGTATAATATAATCGTTGGCAGGCACAGTACCCGCCAAGCTTCTCCTGCAGCTTACGACAGCATTTCGAGATGGGGGGTTACGTGACAGAAGTGGCACTTTCTGTTACAAGGATCATCTGCACAAAAGCAGTGTTCCAGTCTTAGCACTTGCTGGTGACCAAGATCTCATCTGCCCACCCGAAGCTGTATATGGTAAGCTAATTAATTATCACACCCATTTTCATATGGGAAATCAATGTTTAAAATAGCATATGCTATGTCTAGCAGAGTTGGTAAAGCAGAGTTGATAAAGACATCTCCCCTCTTAGGGAGTGACCAACGCTCAAGATTGCGCTGAAGCCCCACTCTTTTGAGGGCTACCAAAAAATGGAAAATAAAAAAGCACACGCCACGTAGCATACATTTATCGGATAGTGTGGCCATCGTGCTAGTAACATATGAAAATAGCACAAGTTGCACGTAGCATACGCTACAAGTAGCTTTCGCCTCATGCTTCAGAGGGATGAACACTAGTCTATAAGCTATTCACTATTTCAAAACATGGAGGAAATCTAACCTATGTGTGGGACACCAATATCCTCGCCTGGGCCGTTTGCACGAAACTGGATGTGGCACAACAGTCCATGATATTTTTCTGTGTAGATTAGATAGGGTTGTCTGGTCATTGGTATTGCAGGTGGGATCCACCTGCTGAACAGTCCACGTCATGGTTGGCCTGTACCATGTGTTCAATTGATTGCAGTGCACCATTCATGGAAGTTGGCACACTGCTTAAAACCAAAACCATACTAATCCATATGATCATTTACTAATTATTTCCATCCTTGAAATGGGCAGAAACTGTCAAAATCATTCCTCAACATTTGGTCCAGTACAAAGTCTTTGGAAAACCAGATGGCCCGCATTATGGCCACTACGATTTAGTCGGAGGACGTTTGGTATGTATGGTTCACATTTATGCATTTGTTGTAGGAACGTTAACACGCAAAGGCATTGAGAATGTTTTTTTTTTTCTTATGCATACAGGCCATTGATGAAGTGTATCCATGTATAATTGAGTTTCTCAGCCATCATGATGAACAATGACTCGGTCCTATGAATGAAGGATGACCTTTGGATTTTTTTACATGACGAGGGCCCCAGCTGGGAAAGATTGATGCTGGAAATATACAAATGTTAACCATTGTTTGTAAATCAAACATTTTAGTTCTTTTTCTTTCTTTCTTTTTTAAATCTTTATCAATTGTTATATTAATGATGTTTTACTAATCAAAAGGAAACAAAAGGTTGAGTTTGGGGAGAATGGATTTGCAATGATGTGAACACTGCATTTCCAATGGGTTACATAACTCCCACCCTTCATTTTTTATAATAAAATCTCGATCCTTTAGGACCCATTTGGATGTATTTCTATGAGATTGTGGAGATAAATTTTTCTTGGGAACTCTATTTGTTGCATTTCCAGGTCTAAGAAAATGTTCCATTTTCACAAAAATGGATTCATGTCCCATTTCTATCCTAATGGAGGAGCACTATTTACATTTCCATTTTATTAATCAAATACGTCCATTTCTATTTTATGGGAAGGGTGTCAAGCTCACTAGATTTTAACATTTTCAAATTCATTTCCAGCTCATTAGATGTAAACATTTTCATGTGCTGCTATTCAAGCATGCCAATGTGCCTATATGCACCTTATGTGCCACCTGATTTCAAGTGATCCATGTGCCTCAGTGCCAATGTGCACATGTTCCACCTGCCACCGCCAACTTTGAGTGCTCACACACCATGTGTCACCGTCCATATCAGGAACCAACATGTGCCATGTGTCCTGACATACAATTTCAAGTGGCTATATGTGAATGGAAATTTCTCTTTTTATTTAAAATCTTCCGTATATTTAAAATGAAAGTCACAATCATGCACTTTTTGAAGGAAAAATGGAAATGTTCCCAAGCCCTTTCTCCATTTTTTTTACCAAAAAAAAAATCACTTTGTTTAAAAAAACTGCAAATTTTTTATGGTGATTTTAAACAGTGTTGCAGTTAGCGATTGATAGAATTGAGTACAAGGTGTGAATATTTAGATGAGGGATCAATTGCTTCCGAGGAAAGACTTGAGGTGCAATGAAGGATTTGTTACCTATGTTTTTAGTCCACATTTTATATATGTGTGTGTGTGTGTGTGTGTGTGTGTGTGTGTGTGTGTGAAGAACTTCTGACCATTTTAATTGAAGTTCCATATATTAATTAATAAAATTCATATGTGATCATTGGGTCCCACCTGAATAGACAGTTATCACACTAATCGGCCAGTCAGGATGTGAACTCCCTTAGGACCTGTTTTGTTTCATGGAAAGCATGAGAAAGGAAATAGTGTTTCCCATAAAACTCACTTTCGGTTATTTGTTAAGCCCTTTTTTTTTTTTTTTGTTGAAAAATCGTGGGAAACATTATTTGTCACTTTCTATCTTTCTTGGAAAATAAATCTATTTATTTTTTCATCTTCACCCCTAAGAAATACATTTTCCCACGGTTAGAAATATTATTTTCTCAAGGCTTAAAGCCCAAATGTGCTTCTGTTCATCTTCAATCGCCTCACATGTGCCACATGTACGAAATAAGACATTGTCTATCTTGGATCATACCTCATATATGCCACTATGCCACATGTGCCATCATCCATCTTATCTTGTGCCCCCACATGTGATCTCACACGTGCCACTATGCCACGGACGCCATCCATCTTATCTTGTGCCCCATGTGTAAAGAGTTCCCAATGTACTAATGTGCCACATGTCATCATCTTTTCTCATGCGCCCCACATGTACTATTGTGCTTGTGCCACGTATCACCATTTATCTTGTAACCCACATGTGCACATCATCCAGCTTTAGCATCCCCATGTCAAATTTACCAATGCATGTGGTGTGCATATAATTACCAATTTGTTCCTCGATCAGTATTTAAAAAATAAATAATTAAAAAAGAAAAAAGAAAAAAGTGAACCAACATGGGCGCCAATCCTCAACCTTAGGTAGCTAGTATGAGGTTGAGAGATCCATACCACCATTGGTACAATGAGGCTCAGCATCACCTAAATAGAGCAATACTAACCCTTCCAATCAATGGCTTGTAAAAAAGACGTTGGTCCTTTGTCAAGTCAGGAGTGACCCTATCCTGCGGTAAAGGATCATATAATTCCTCAATCCAGGTTGGGTTTGAATACATATCCAACAGAATTTTAATAACTTGATTCAAAAGTGGAATTGACCAAATTGCAATAAACTTCTTTTGTATAACCTAATTCATACAAAGGTGGTCCATCCCATATTATAAATACATTGATTCCAACTTTGGACATGGAGGGAACCTACCTGCAACTAGAGAGAGCTAATCCCCGAATCCTGACTACAGGTACAAAGGAACATCGCTGAAATAACTAATGACCTACAGGCAAGGTACCATTTGCGGTAGTGCACTATCTTTCGGCACAACATGCCACTTGTGAAGGACATCATGCCATGAAAATGTTTTGCCCCCACCCTAAAGATCACCTGGCACAAAAATCAGGTATGGTCACTTCATGATCTGACTGAAAATACAGGAATGGTCCACCTAGTGAGTGGATCAGCATGATCTTCAAGAAGGGTTATCTTCGGTGGTGGAGGGCTTATTGTTTTCATGGTACTCATTTCTTAAACAAGGGAAATGTTGGCAGGAAAGATCTCTCGTTGTGCCATTGCCTGTAGGCCATCAATCATCCACTACAACTGGGCTAATATTCACATTTCAATTCAGTAGTGCATCCAAATACAACCTCAATCACAGTTTTGAGTAGCATATGGGGAGTTGGTTTGCTGCACTGGTGGATTCTGGCAAGAGCTTTCATTGTCCTAGAAAAAGAACCATAATAGCCCAATCTTTCCAAAATGGAATAAAATAACATATTAATTGCATCCAAATGCTCCAATCAACGAATAGCGTACTGGCAAATAGCTGTTACATTATTAGTGTCACCTACACAGAATAACAGAACTCTTCTTTCCAGGTGAAACATATCAAAGTAACAATCGCATGTATTCTCTTTTCTTTCAGAACTGAACCCATCAAAACCTCAAAAAAGGAGGTGGTGCACAAACACAGTCTTCCTAGCTTGAAGGGAGAGGCATAAGAGGCATGAAAAACAACAAATGCAAAATAACAAAAGCTTCAATAGACAATGGCAGAAGAAGCAGATCCTAACTTGACTGTTGCTGCGAGCTGTCCTCCTGTGCTTTACCTTTGCCTCGGAGCATGTCACCAAAATTTCCCCTCATGATCCGCCTAAACCTTGTGTCCTCTTGAGGGGGCGGTGGGGTGGGCGACAGTGGAGCTGGAACCAGCTCGGAGGGCAGGTCTCCACTGTCTTTCTTGCCAAGAAGCCCGCCCTCACCAAATAAACTGGTCACTGATGATGCGATTCCGAGATGGGCACCCATCACCTTACTGATGGTCTCGAGCGTCCCGCCTGACCTTTCCTTCAATATAATTTCTAGGGCTTCTTTGTGCGCTGGATCAAGCGCATCTGTGTCTTTCAACATGTTCTGTATGGAGGGTAAGAGGAACTCCCGCACACTATTTGTGGGAACATCTGCAGGAAATCGCAGTTAGAGACTTAGAATCAGGCAGTGAGAAACAGACGGGGGCCCTTTTAGACAGAGGAGCTATGCACAAGAATGCATGCAAGATGTGCTCATGGAGACCACCTACTCATCCCACATGGACACAGTAATGAATTATGTATCTGGATTGTGGGTATTATATGATAAGAGAAGTGCAAAAGGGCAGTTGCAGAGCACATGCAAAACCCGGGCAGTTCATCAGGCAGGCCCAGCTACGAACATACCCTGGCACAAAAACGAGCCTTGCATGCGGATCGGGTGGGCCACATGTTAGATCTGGTATGTTGGTAAATTCGTTCGGACTGTCCATTTCTATCATACATATGTTGGTGGGTTGTCTGATGAACATTAGGATCTTAAACACATGAACTCCTCTTGCGCATCAGTCTCAGTCTCTTTGAACGAGTATCCTTTGCATTTGACTCATGTAATAGATACTAGCAATATCCGAAAATACAACAAAGATGCTTGTGCAGCAAACCTGTAGCGTCCAGAGCACGGATTGCTTCGCAGAACGCACTCGCTCTAGCACGGCGGCGTATTAAATCAGTTCCTTGTGTTGGCGAGCTTGTAAGTTGGAAAATCTTTGACAAAAGATGTGCTTATTGTCAAAGAAACAAACAATACAATAAGATATTAAAAAATATGGTGTCAGAATATAATCATTTAAAAGCATGGAAAGTTAAAGTTAGAAATTGATATTCACACCCTATGCATTTTATGCAAAGATCCCTTTCTAATATGAAATTTCAAAATTGGAAAAAAAATAAAAAAATAAAAAAAACAAAAGCGCACCATTCTAATAGCTAGGGTAGAAAATGTGTGCATCAATAAAAAATAAAAATAAAAAAAACGGGGGAGTAAATATCAGTTCCAAATATATTTTTTTTTGCAATTTTTTATCATTTCTTGAAAAGGCTGAGGATATAATCTCGCAATCTATCAGTTGTATGTGGTACAGCAACCAGCAATGCACGGACAACAGCAACAGTGGCTTCATGAGATCCATCTTCCAAGAATGCATCCATCTGGACCCGTATCTTATCAACAATCTGAAAGATGAAATTTTTTCAGCCAGTCTACCTGTTAGCAGTGTTACTTCAACAAAATTACACAACAAAGAGGGCCTGTTTGGACGTATCCCAAAATGTGGACTGCTGAATGTGCACATCTACTACTGACATGCATTTTGGTGGAACAGAACTGTGACTCATTGCCCAAAACCTAGAAGGCAGGACCCTCTTTTCTGTCCCCAAATGAGAAACTAGGCAGCTGATGAGCTATTCAAACAGCCCTAGAGTAGCTACAGAGTTCAGTACCGTATCATTTTTGAAATTACGGGCAACGGCTCCAAATGCATCAATGCTTGCATACTTCACATTCAGGTTTTGATCAGAGCCGAGAGTGACAAGGGCAGGCAAAACATGAGTTGAAGCAACTTTTTCATCAATATATGGAACCTGTGAAAGGAGTGGAGGAACAAGTTACACATGCATCATTACATACATAATTCAGAACGTGAACTTCCAGAAAGGGTAGTGCATACCAGGACTTTCAGCAGATTTGCAGCACTAATCTTCATATTTACATTGGAGCTGACAACCATTTCCCATAAAATATTAAAAATGATCCCATGATGATCTTCGAATGTACTGCATCAATAAAAGAACTCGTTAGCCTTTTGATGCCAACAAATAAAATGATCAGCAGGGAAAGGCAGGACTCATGCAAGTGGGTCTCCCCAGGGACTCATGGCTCACATGTAGAAAAGTGGCACACATTTGAGATGGCAGATGCTCGTTTGATTGGCCCTACCATATTGATGCGCTGGTAAAGAAAAGAGCTAGTCCACTTGGTGGGGCACAAATGCAAATTGAATGGGCACTAACAGTAATTGAAATGTTGCAAACGTAAGCCACCCAATGAATGAACTAGTGTGATTTTTGGGCCAGGGTATTTATAGGCCTGCCTGATGAATGCCTTGTATCGTGCTCATGTGAGCTGCGAGTCCCTTGAAAATCGCTCAAGTGACCCATTTGCAAGGCTTAAATAAAAAAGGTATAAGAGAAATTTGGTCATAAGCCAATGCGATATAACAAAATAAAAAATTGCACAAGCTACCAACCAAAGGAAGCGGACAGCGTCAATGTTCTCAGCAGTACGGTGTGTTGACCACGAACCATCCCTTGTTGTATTTTGAACCAACAGCTTCCTCAGGTATTCTGCTAGTTGTTCATGCCTACTTGGAGCACCCAAAATCCCCGCCAGTAGAAGTGGAAGGACACACATGGTAGCAAGCTTCTCATCCATAGCATTTTTAGGTCGCAAACCTGTAATCAAACAAGATCAGAGATAAATCTATGCTTTAAAACTTTATACAAACATCTCCTAACGCTACTAACAAAACAGGCAGCATTTTTAGTTCCTACCTTTGATTCTTGACTGGATAGTGGAGGGGAAAAGTGCCAAATCACCACCATCCCCTAATGCTATTAAGAAAATGGGCAGCATTATGTGTGTAAGATACTGATCCCCAAAGAGGTCAGATACATTCAACAGAAACTGCAACATAATATCCGAATTAGAAACAGCCAGTCTAGGCATCACTGTTGACCTGCAGAATATGGTGAAAAGAGAGCTCTCGAGAAATAAACACTGAATAGACTCTTGTACCTTTGTAATTAGATTCCTTAGATTGTCTTCCTTTTGAGGCAACAGGCAAGAAAGTTGAATCAAATCAGGAAAACAATCAATGTGCATCCAGTCAAATGCGGGCCACTCCACATGTCCCCTAATAAAATAAGTAAAAACAGTTCAGAAGCCCATAAAGGACTGATGCATCATGAACTTTTCAAGAACAATTTACCGAAACTATAGAGTGGCACTAAGCTCACATGCACCTCTACATGTGGCTGGCATCTTCCACATGTATGAGACATCCAAACTGTAATCAGGTGGACCACCATGTAGATATGGTGACCAAAAAATCTAGCCTGCCAACTGGTCAACTCATCAAATGATTGACCTGAATGAAAAACATAGTTCATAAGATAATTGCCAGCCATCTGTATTCAGCATACATGAGAGTCCAGCCTAATGAGAGGGCCAGTGTATTCTTTGGGCCCAGAAATCTAAATGATGGGGCCCATGCAGTTCAGATGTCCAACACTCATGTCAGGTTGGCAAAAATGGCCCCATGTGGAGGTGTGTGTGAGATTAGCAAAGCTCCAACATTGGATGTTTCTTTCCATATGACTGAAAAACAGCAGTAGAGAGATTAGCAAAGCTCCAGCACTAGATGTTACTTCCACCAAGGATTGAAAAACTGTAGCAGTTTAGAACATTAAGCATTACCCTGCATATAGTTCAAGCAAGGAGGTAGTAAATATAGATCCCCCAGGTTCTGAACTCGTAGCAGAAGGAAATGGGCAGGTTTCAATTGCCTTCCGATGCATAAATGGAAGCAACTCTGTCAGCATGCGCAGCAAAACATCGATGTTCCAGCGCTCTCGTTCACCCAAAAGACGAAGATGAGAGTCTACAGAACCTTCAACTCCTGACATAGGTGGACACCGCTGACAAATCATAAGAACAGTATCAGCAGCCAGGTCCAGAGCAGTTTCCAGAAAAAACCAAGGTTTAACAGTTAAAAGCATACATACCTGGGCAGAACCCAAGATATGAGACAGCAAAACGCGAAGGATATGGTCCAATTTGTTCCCCCAAGTTATTACTGCCGGAACTAGTTTTTTCAGTGAAGTTTCAACTACCACTCCTGAGGGGTCGCACACCAGTTGGAACATCAACTCCTCAACCTATTCAACAAACAGAAATGTGTTTTGGAAAATCTACTTCGAGTGGTAATTGTGTTATGATCAGGGAAAAGACCTCTTGGCCATTCCCAAAACCATGCATTTCGACCTGTTCTAGAGCTTACATTTATTCTGTCAAGTCAGTTTCTGCTCCATGATTGCCTCTGAGCATATATAGTGAGGCTGACCTTGAAATATTTGTCCACATTCGGGAAAAGCGGAAGCAGCAACGCCAGGTTGTGAGCAGCAGCCTCTCGCACAACAGTTGCTGAATCCTCAATCAGTTGTTGCACAATGGATAAAATGAGAGAGTCACGTATCTCGGGGCGAACAAATTCTGCTAGTTCTCCACATGATTGGGCCACAAGAAGCCTGCGCTCCTCATACATGTGATTAATCTACATTTCAAGAAGGTGGCATTTTGTAACCATTAAATTTAAACTGCAATGAATTGTTCAGTTAAAGCATGCAAGTTACCTACAGAATGAAACTTGAAGCTCACCTGTTCCCAACACTGAGGAAGCAATTCTGATTCAGTTCTCATCTCTCCTACATTCTTTGCTAGAGTAACACAGGCCTGAAAGGATAAAGGATAACCTTCAGCTTGATGTTCCCTCTATATACAGTTGCTAACATGGTATCATTACACATAGTTTTACATGGAAAGATGCATTGTCTGCATATATAATTGAGCTTGATGTTCCCTCTATATATAGTTGCTAGCATGGTATCATTACACATAGTTTTACATGGAAAGCTGCATTGTCTGCATATAATTGGAGTACTTTAGATAGGATCATACATCCATAATAATTCGTCTCTGTTGTTCATCCGGCCGCTTAATCAGGTTAAATAATGTATGTGTCAAAGAATCCCGTACACTGCTATCTGGATGCCGCTCAATAGCACACATTATTAGAGGAAGAAGCTCCTGTGGGCAGACAGAATCATGTTAGTGGAAGACTGACCACTCATGGCAGACTATCAGAGAGGAGATGAATACTTCAGAAGCAAACCTCACGATGATTGATTAGAACATATGGAACAATCTTGGGCAAAGCATCTGAAAGGATCTGAATGGTTTCCAAACCCTGTCACAAAAACTCAATTTTGAATACTAAGTACAACAATTGTCAAAATTTCTACCATATGTTAAGAACTTGTCTACATGAATGCATGCACACCAGTAAGATCTTACCATCTTTTCAGATGTGGTTTCCCTCTGATTGTCTGCTTTAACAACCTGCCCATTGCCTTCAGATGGCAGCCCAGAGTCATGTCTGCAGACATTCTCATTATTTTCAACAGTAGCATTACCATTAAAAGAACTAACTAATGGCTGACGTGCATCTTCCTTCGGCTTAGTCATGTTGTTCTCAAAGGTCTGACATTTGGCATCCTCAACATCTGGAGCTCCAGACATCAAATCTGCAGGGTGAGAGGTTACAGTTTTATCTTCATGTATCTCAACAATTTCCTCTTCTTTCTGTACATCCGCATTCTGGTGGTTGTTTAAATCTATAGTACTTCCAGCTATGGAGTTCATCTTTAAGCTTTCTATCTCCAATTTCAAAGATTTTATTTCTTCCTTGTAGTTGTCGACAGATGGTGCTTGCGTATTGTCACTATCTCCAACTACCCATGATCTAGCAGATCGAGATCCTTCTATGTGCATTTTTAGTGAAGTGATTTCAGCTCTACAGTCATTAAGTTCCTTTCTCTGAAGCTCCAGTGACTGCTTTAAATTTTGTATCTGCAAGACACCATGCATTCTGGTTCACATTTTCTACTGGCATATGACTATGATGATTTCAGATGCTACAACAGTTCAATAAATGACAACTACCAGATTCTCCCTGTCTTTAAGGTCCTTCTGGACAGCTTCCCAGGACTTCGTTAATGCAGTTATCTGACCATCAGACAGGTCCTTGTTTTTCAGCAAGGACTCCTTTTCACGATTAAGCCTCTCATTTTCTGTTACTAACGAGTCTCTTTCTCGGAGTATTGTGATCTTCTCCTGCAGAAAGACAAGCATGGGAGCATAGCTGTGTCATTTGATGTGTTATATAGCACAAGCAGCAGTTCATCTGTACCAATTATAGCAGTAATTTTTGGCAGAAAAATCAACCCCATAGACCCGATAGCCTTGGATGTTTGAGTTTCATTATGATTCTGCCAATGCATAAACAGGTATTCAACACGCTTGAAACATGTTGCCACACACAAACTACATAAAACTACAGCTAGCACTTGGTGTCTCGACTTACCACTTCATTTGGACCATGGTTCTGAATAACAATATCAAGAGGGCGGCGTATTGGCCCAGCCAAAAAACAATACAATATGGCATTGTGTATCGGTATCGGCCCATATCAGCCTATATCAGTCTAGTTATTATTATTATTATTTTTTTTTTAAACGCTAAAGAATTAAGGAAAATATCAGGGGGGTAATAGAGATATGTGGGATATCTAAGAATCCATCCTTTTTTTTTTTTTGTATTTTGGACATGCATATAATAGTGTATCAGACCATTATTTGACAAGAATGTTGTCTGTCAGTTTGACCTGTTGAAAGTCAACTAAATGGGGCCGAACTGATTTGGTGAATTAGGGTCTATCACATTGAAATACAGAGAGAGAGAGAGAGAGAGAGAGAGAGAGAGAGAGAGAGAGAGAGAACTATTTTTTCCCATAATGGTCCACTTCGCTTTGATTTGTTGAATCCCAATCAAATCATTTGTTTTGATCCCAAAATAGGTCTACAACTAGCCTAAAATGACTTTTTTAAGCTTCCTCCATGGTTTAAATGAAAAGGGACAAGGAAACATGAGTGAAAATTTGAAAGCTAATCCTATTGTGAATTTGTGGTGAGCAAGGAAAGACTGAGCAGGGAGTAGGACTGATAACAATTTGTGGATCCCAGTTCTTCAATCCTTTTATGATAAAAGATATGTTGCAAACATGAAGGGAGAAAGTTTCTCAAATCATTGAAGTATGCTCGTCCCAACTAACAGCCAAAGAAGTACCAATTCTACTCATGCATGAAAATATAAAACTATAGGCATGAGAGTAAACCTTGGTCAGCATTTATTTAGTGAGATTCTGAATTTCAGATGGAATTGGACAAAGTGAGGGGTGAGGACAAACCTGGTGTTATAGAGGAAATCAATACATTTGAAAGACATTATACAGTCTCCAACAAAAACTACTGTAAAGACAACAACATATCATGCAATGCATGGTGTGTATCATGTCAGAAGTTTCACATGATACATCATTTATAAAAAGTGGGAAATATGTATGAGCCAAAAAGCATAGTCATGTGATAAACAAAGTTATGATTCCTGAAGAAGCACATTAGGATGTCTCCAATCCCTATATGTCTCCAATCCCCTATAAAAAGAAATTCCTTTTAAGTGGCACTTGCCAGTTCCTAGGGGGTTTAAGAATACCTCAGCAGCCTCTGCAGTGGTCGAAAGGTATTCATAATAATAATGACGCAAAGCATCTGGTACACATGCAGGTGTGCTCTCCCAAACATCTAGGTTTTGGTCTGTGACCTGCACAAAAGGTATTGATGAGATTATGATAAATGCTACTTCATCATTTTATTCACAATAATTGAGAAAAAAATAAGATGGATTTTGCATGATGCAAGGGTATAGCTCTGGCTCCAGTTATGAAGTAAACCTTCTCATGATAAATGCTTCATCATAAAGAGAAATTTACGAGGAAAAGGGATTAATTTTACAGCAAAGGAGACCATTTCCAATAGGACTATTAATACACCATTCTTAACAAGGCCATCTGCCTCAGAGTTGCGTTCCTTAGTACATGAGGTAAGCCACTGATCCAACTTCTAATAAGTAATGCAGCTGAAAGTTTAAAGTATGTATGTTACCTAGGAGTCATATGAACACATTATGTGATTACTCAGAAGCTCCATAAACAAGCCATAAAAAGCAACGGAGTCTGGAGCTTCTTTATAGTGCTAGTGCAGGTTCTATAGACATCGTAAAGGTTGTGTAGAATGAACCATCTATGCATAATGCATGTAACCCAGTGGCAAAAAGAGCACTATTTCAATGCGCCAGGAGTGCACAAGGGAGTTGGTTCGCACATTATCACGCCATTTCAAAGTTTGAAGTTTCAAGTCCACTTTGAAGTACATGTTAAGTTCACATCCACGTGGATGGTGGAAGATATGTCTACACCAAATCTTTGTTCACATTGAGCACCCACAATCTTTTCCAAAAAATAAATTATTGAATATCCCCTCTATCCAATTTCGCTATACCTGAGTCATTGATTTCTGTATTTGTAGTAGGGCTGCAACTTGTGTTTGGGTCAACCAGAGCCCAGTTGATCTAACCCAAGTCCAGGTCAGGTTGGGTCAAGTATATACGAATTCAGGTTGGGTTCGGGTTGGACACCTCAGGTTGGAATTCGGGTTGGGTCAGCTCAGCTTGACCCTCAAGCCAACCCAACCTGCCCGAGTTGCAAACCCAATAGTCCATGCATAGTCACAGAACAAGTGAATAGATCTTCCATCTGACAGTAAGTACTTCATTAATCACTAGATGACCACCCAAAGTCCAAAATGTACATAGATGAAAAAGTACTTAACACTGCCTAACACATTGAAGACAGTTCATCGCCCTGTCTACCATTAGCTACGGGCTCGAGCTCTTTTACGGTATGTTATATACTAATTATCAACTTGATCAACATATATGGAGTATATGAAAATACACCAATTGCATGTGCATCTGTGTATATACATTGCTGAACAGCTCTGTTTTGATAATTATAACATTATCACATTGCAGGCAACATAATTTACATTTCATACTAAATAATTGTATCATAATGTGTTTTATGTCCTAACTAAATCATTTATGCTGCACAACTAAAAATTTAGAAAATTAATTACAGACTATTTATCAGATAGTTATAAGACCAGCCATGCTTTATGGGACGGAATGTTGGGCAGTTAAGGACCAACATGTTCATAGGATGAGTTTAGCTTAAATGAGGATGTTGAGATGGATGAGTGGCAAGACGAGAAAGGACAGAAATAGAAATGAAAAATGCATTTGAGGGAACTTTGGAGTAGCACCAATAGGTAAAAAGATGGGGTAAAGCAAACTTTGATGGTCAACAGTGACCAAGAACCATGCCTGTGAGAAGTGAGTTGGTACAAGTAGAAGCCTCTGAAAGGGCAAGGGGAATGCCCAAAAAGACGTGGATGGAGGTTCTAAGAAAAGACGGAAACTTGTGGTTTAACTGAAGGTTTGACCCTTGATAGAGTGGAATGGCGAGACAAGATTCATGTAGCTAACCCAATTAATTCAGATAAGGGTTCCAGTCCTTGCCCGAGTGGTAGACTCTAAGGGCCTATTTGATTTGTGAAGTAAATGAGAATTACCTGGGAAATAAGTAATAATTACTTCCCAGGGAATTGCCTCTCGTTTCCTGTGCGCTGATGTCGACGGTGTAGCCTTTTGGCGTTAAAATCGAGGATGGCTGTGGAAGGAATATAGGGCCCACTGTGACGTACATGATGTATCAACACCGTTCATCTTGTATGCCAGCTTCATTTAGGCCATGAACTCAAAAATGAGGTAGATCCAAAGCTCCAGTGGACCACACCATAGGAAAGAGTGGAAAATTAATGTTTGCCGTATAAAAATTTTGTGGCGCTTAGATGTGTTGACTGAAGCTGATATTTGTGTTTATCCGTTATCAATTTTAGACTTAGGCCCTAAAATATTCTGATAAAATAGATGGACGGTGTGGATATGTCATACACATTACAATGGGTCTACAATTGTTAAGTCAACTTTTTCGGACCAATTTTCGAGGCAGAATTGCGTTTGAAAATCCAAACAAAGGAAAAGGTAATAATGAACTTTTGCAAGGGTATTTCCCAATTCCCTTGAAATCAAACAGGCCCTAAGGAGTTTCAACACAAGGTCTTGGGTTCTAAACCCATGGGTGGTGAAATCCCACTATGGCGTGCGTGGGTATGTGGCGGGTGCATGTGTAAAAATAAAAATAAAAATAATTCAGATAAGGCTTAGATTTTGTCCTGGTGAGGTAGTCCATATTAAATAGTTATTTTTAGATGTTTCTTAAGTGGTTCAAGTCAGCACCTCCGTGACAAATCTTTGTCGTGAGTTAATGACTGCATCTAGCATCTGCACTGAAAAGGCGTGAATACATAGTAAAAGCAAAAATGGATGAGTCAATACTCCTAGCCCACCTCCTCATAAAATGTCATAGCAGTAAGCCGGTATCCTGCAAACAGCAGATATTCCTTTATAGCACAGTTAAGATGTCTCCGCTCAGAGTCTTTTAAAGGGCCCAAATCAGAGAATGAACCATCCTTCCGTTCCTTTCGACGAATGGGACCTTCGCTTAAAGAAGCAGCTACTTCAGATCCTGTAAAATATGCCCACAGTGAAAACGGTTTTAATTTTTCATTGTTTCAAGCAGCTAACACCAATATAGCAAACATCACAGGAATACACAAGTAAACCATGGTGGATATCCAAGCATGAAACATAGGGCAATATGATCATACTACTTCGGAAAGTCCGGGCATTGCAATGGTAGATTGATGTAGAGATCCCAGAAAATTTAATTTGCATGCATGACAGCTTGCTGTGTGCACGCGCACTAGGCTGCTGGCCCGTGCGACATATGATATCAACTACAATTGCATTTTCAATGCTGATATAGGCCAACGGCCCACCGCAAGGCCCAACATGTGCTGATCTTGTGTAGAATTTGGGGCCTAAATGTCAGAGATCACATTTGCCATTTGTGGAAGATAAGGGGGCTTATGTGGAAGATATGATTGAAGATTTTGGGAGGATTTAGTAGATTTGTTTTTGTTACTTTTAGACCAAATCTTTGTTGATGCGTTTTTTTAATTACCTTAAATAAATTAAATTTGAAATCAATCTAAAAGGTGGGGTATTTTCATTAAAGATTCATACGAATTGTCTTTCCGGGGGGATGTAGGAGGTAAGCACTCCACATTTCTAAGTTTATAAGTTTTTCAAGTCGTGGTAAGGAGAAATTATAATTCCAATGAAGTTGTTCATTCCTCTCTACTTTAAACATTTTTGTGAGTGCTCTTGTCCATTCTTGCAATTCAGCTATCAGTATCTCATTAAATCAATAACCAGATTGCACCATTCTGGTATTAGAGTGGGTCGTTGGGGATTTTAGCTCTAAATCATCTCCTAATGGCTTTGAAAGGGGTGACAAGGGAAGAGTTTGTACAAGTAACCCATTTGATCATAGAATGAGCAAATCAACTCACATATGGTGAGCAATCTCACTAATCAAATGGGAGAGCTCCAGCATGGAACGAATCTGAAGACCAAAGTTGGAGCATGTGAATAAGAAGGGAGGGGAAAGTTCCCGTCAAGGTCCTAACCAACAACACGATGCAGGCTGAATTGAGCCTAAAATACATGGGTCCGGACCAGGCCTATTAGGCCCCACAGCTGGCCCATCAATAAGGAGGCCCAAGCCTCCTAATTAGGCAACTAACTATGCAAAATCAATCAACTAGCCATACAATAAAATTTCATTAGAAATTTTTATCCATCAAGCATATTTGTTATTTACTTTTCCACTTTTACAATAAGTCATTAGTTGTTAATAAAATTAAGAACCTTCCATCTTTGTATGTTTCGAAAGCTTATTTAGGGGCCTAGCTTGAGTAGTATCAATGCACCTTGGAAATGAATAAAAATTCTAGTTGTCGTTTCTACTTTGTTTGTGATTCTTGTGCTTAGTTTGGAGGTGCATACGTTTGGCGTATCCTTCCAAGTTCAGAGCAAGATTCCAATGGCTGGATTGAAGTATGGGATCAACAAAAATTTTGATATTCAGTTTCCAAGTTCTTTAATCATTATTTTTAAAAAAATTTTAAAAAATTAATTAAAAAAATCTGCATCTTTTCTTCATTGCATCTCTATTCCTCCTACATTCCTCTTCACTTTTTTTTCTTTTCTTTTAATAAGCCCAAACATCCAATTGACAAGGGGAGACTTTGCCAAAATTTAGGCAGCCATCTACTCTCCCAAAATCCAACCCATTAAAATACCGAAAAACCAGTAATATTCTAGTCCAAATCCAGGCCCTATTACAGCCCATTAACAACCCAAAATCCAGCCCCTATTCCAGCCCATTAAAATCTCCTAAATCAGACTTGTTATAGTCTAAATCCAGCTCTATTGTAGCCCATTGAAAGCCCAAAATCTAGCTCAATGACAGCCCAAATTCAGCCATATTTCAGCCCATTAAAAGCCAAAAAAAAAAAACCAGCCATATTCCGGTTCAAATCCAGCCCCTATAACAACACATTAAAGTCCCAAATCCAGCCCGTATCCAGCCCATTAAAAGCCCAAAATCCAACCCCTTAACAGTCCAAATCCAGCCCTCAGCCCAATAACAATCTTCTGTTATGAACCAGAAACTTCTCTATATTTTGTCTATTACTTTATCAACGTCACTCTTTTGATACAATGTCTACCTATGGTGGTAACATCTATCAAAGAAAACTTACTAATCAACAATGAGACAATTGCATCACCAAGCTATTCGCAAGGGTAGCTAGCTTGGAAGTTGTTGTTGACCAACTATGTGGAGAACAACATGGAGAGCAACCTGATTCCGTCCAAGATCCTGATGGCAACCCAAATCCACAACCAGGGTTCCAGGCAGAACCTTTAGTGAATCAAAATGATATAGGCCATCGGTAGTTTGTTTATGACTTCATGAAACAGCTCTTTGCAGAGAGAGCCCATGACATCTCGATAGAGATGCCTAAGAAAGACGATATCACCAACAAAGTACGAGTTGAAGTTCTAGATTTTACAAGTCGCCATGATGCAAAGGCTTTTGCCGATTAGATTGCAATGCTTGAAGATTATTTTGCATAACACAACATGGATGATGTCCAACAAAGTGGCCTTTGTTTAGGTCAAGCTAAAGGGCCTAACAAGAATCGAGTGGCAAAGCATTGATGACAACAAGGTCATCACTAGGTAGGCTAACATGAGAGAAGCTGAAAAGTAAGTACTCACCTTCGGATTACATGGATACCCGTCTCCAGGAGCTCCTTGCGTTCAAACAAGGAGCGTTATCCGTGAATGATTACATTGAAAAGTTCAATAAGCTTTCAATCCCTTATAAGCCTACAGAGATAAACCGTGTAATAGCTAACCATCATGGGTCACCTTGCTATCACGAGGTAGGCTAACACGAGAGAGAAGTTGGAAAGTAAGTACTCACCTTCAAATTATATGGATACCCGTCTCCAGGAACTTCTTGCGTTCAAACAAGGAGCTTTATCCATGAATGATTAGATTGAAAAGTTCAATGAGCTTTTTATCCCTTGTAAGGCTACAGAGACAAACCGCGTAACAGCTAACCATTATAGGGTAGTATTTTGCCAAGACATTCAACCCAAGATGGTCATGTATGATTTCGAGTTGGTCGACGACGTTCATTGGAAGGCTCAACCAGTTGAACAGTAACTGCGGTAGCATACTCTCCGATGCTTTTGCCTTCTAGCCAGAGAACCTTTTATGAGGAAAGGTTCAGATCCACATTTTAACCGGACTCTGTCGTAAGGCTACCAACCACCTTCCTACTCTTTTCAATTGCACCCACAAATGCAAACTCCACCTGTAAGGCAACCATAACCTTTGTAGCGCCCTTTGTCGTAAAATTTATACTAGGGTCGACCAATGTTGCAAGGACATGACACCAGAGGGCGAGGTCCTAATTGTAATCCTCCCCTTAAGTGGGAGTGGCAAGATGTTAACTGTTACTATTGTGGACAGAGAAGACACTTCCCTAATGAGTAATGAGTACTAGCAAGTTACGAACTTCCATTACTACGGCAATGAAGACCCCTAATACCAGGGCAGCCCTGAGTATTACAATGAGCACATTGAGAAGGAACAACCCTATGTAGAACCTGCATCACTGCCAGAGGGCCCTCCAACTGAAACCACAATCGAAGTGTACACTCTTTATCATACACCACCTCCTTATCACCACCGAGGAAGATGAAGACTAGTTAGGTTATGTAACATAATCATTGATGGCAGCAGTACAATGGACATCATCTCACAAGAGGTAATTAATAAGCTTAAATTATCAACTAAAAGGCATCCAAAGCTATACAAAGTTATGTAGGTCAATGACATTGCCATCCCCGTAACTCGAAGGTATTTGGTATCCTTGAAAATCAATATCTATGAGGACGATATTTGATGTGATATAATTTGATGAATGTCACCCAAATCCTTCTCGAGTGGCCTTGGCTCTTTAATAAAAAAGTACAAAGCAACGATAAAAAGATAACACACATACTTTCCTATGGCGAGGTCATCGGATCCACCTTCACCCATTCCAACCTACGCCACCTTCTTCATCGACGACCTCATCATTGATGTTAGTTACCCTTCCTAACTCTTATGTTCTCACCATGCGGAAGTTCAAAGAAGAGAGCAAAGAAAAAGGTGTTATGTTCACTCTAGTCACAAAACAGGTGCATGAGCCTATTACTCATTAGGATGAGCCTATTACTAATGAAGTCAAATATGTGCTCCACAACTTCCAAGATTTGGTCCTTGATGATTTGTCTAACAAGATGCCTTCGTTGCAGGATATTTAGCATGTTATAGATTTAGTTTCTAGAGCATCCATACCTAACTAACTAGTATACTAAATGAGCCCAGCCGAACTTGCCGAGTTAAAGCGTCAAGTTGATGAGTTGTTAAAATGGGCTATATCCAAGAAAGCCTACCCCCATATGTTGTGTCAGTACTTCTTACCCCCAAGAAGGATGGAAGTTGGAGTATGGATGTAAACAAATGAGCTAATAATAAAATTACAGTAAAGTATCGCTTCCCCATTCCTCAGCTTGATGATATGTTGGAATTGATATCAAGGGTTAGCATCTTCTTTAAGATTGATCTTCGCAGTGAATACCACTAGATTCGCATACAATTTGGTGATAAAATGGAAGACGACATTTAAGACGAAGGACGGTCTCTATAAGCAGTTGGTAAAAGACGTGGATGGAGGTGGTAAGAAAAGACTTGATGACCTGTGGCTGTGGTCTAACTGAACATATGGCCCTTCACCGAGTGGAATGGGGGAAAAAGATTCATGTAGTCAACTCCAATTAATTGTAATAAGGCTTAGATGATGATGATTCATTGATATTAGAGGATGGTTAGGTACTTTTTGTCTTTTTTTACTGTTTTAGAAATTTAGATCCGATGCTTTTTATTCGCTCGTTTCTAGTCTCAAGATTATCAAACATCCATGAAAATTTTAACCGATCAATGCTTATTTGAGGCTGATTATTGAAGAAGCTAGCCGTCTAATGCGTAACAGAAGCATTTTGAGTCATTTCTATCTATATTAGAGACGTTTATGAACACTTTCATATGGATCCAAAGAAGCCTTTTTACAACCAAATAAAATGGGTTCAACACTCGTAGAAAGTGCAATTTATGTATGTAATACAGACTTTTCCTTGTATTTTCATTTTTCACTTCTACTTCGATTATGTATACTCATCGAATGGAAAGTGCAGTTCTACCATGCGAGATAGTACAGACCACCACAGAAGACCATTTATCATGTTTAATACAAGTATAAAATGCACATTGTGTACATAATCGTGATCAAAGAAGGGCATTCCTAACCACTTGGTTCGCCGGAAGGGAATTCAATTCGCTTTTGTAACTCTGCTTTTAGCCTCAAAATGTCCTCGTGAGTTAAGCGAAGCTCATATTCACTGATTGCCAATTTTTCTTCCAATATTTCTTTCTCTTCTAGCAAACTCTGAGGATCTGCAACTGCAATAGTAAATAAAAGAAAGATTTTAATATTTCATTAATTTTTCAAGAGTAAATCACTGAAAAAACACAATCATAAGGCATGGATGATAAAGCTAGATATAGCTGATCAATCTGCATGAAAAGTTGAGGAAAAGACACAAGTCAATGTGATGTCCTAATATATTGCTTGCTAGCATGCAACTCCAGCACATAAAATCTGCAAACAGTGTCTCTTTACCTTATCACCTAGAAATACATGCAGAATATGAATGCAGACCAGTACTATAAAATAAGATTGAAACAGCTAAACCAACAATCTAGATGAACCCATGTCCAAAGAATCTGGGTCTATATCAGAAGTACTTCTAAATTGATTCTGCCAAACCAACAATCCAGATCCGAACTGTCCCAAAAGTGTATCAGAAATGCTTGTAAACTGGTTGCCCATCAAAAACAGACAGTTCTGCTCAGGTGAACAGTGTCCATGCGTTTAACTCTTAGTTGCCAGATCCTTCCGACCAGGTGACGCTCCGACCCTCAGTCACAGTTTCGACTCAAGTTCTTGCTTCCTAGCCATTTATACTTGATAACTTTTTGAAACACGCACTTCCCTGCTCCTGCACCTGAATCTGCTGCCGCTTTGATTCACACTCCATGCAACTATAGTATAAATTAAACGAGTAACTTCTTTCAGTAGATGCAACCAATTTTCCAAGCAGCCATTTCGAAAAGACTGCTGCTTCTGAAATTTCAAGCTGAAGTTATCAGATCATTTCTAGGTGACCTTTCATGTTTGTTAGAACTCAGAAGTACATTAAAACAACCCCCTTTTGTCGTGAAATGGTTAGCCCACATTATAGTTTCCAGGCCAATGAAAAGTCGGCTTAGAGAGTCGAACTCCTTTTAATGACATTTGAAGAACATAGAACACAGAAGTTACTTTTCCTCTGATATTGAGAGGTGGACTCCACATATAAGCTTGATTTCAAAAGTAATTGTCATACGAACGAACAAGATGTCACCCACCGTTGTTTGCTAAGTTTCTACTCTCCTATGCAATCTTCTATTCAAAGGTGGGCCCCACCTGAACAATGGTTTGAATCACTCTACACTCGTGCCACATGGACGGACGAGATGACTGAGAAGTTGAATTAATCATTCCAGCTGGTGGTCGTTAGTAACAGCAATCAGATCATCGATGTTAATTACTTAATTTCAGTAGGTCACATTATTCGCATTATGCAATACATGAATGGATCAAATTTCTTTAAGAAGATAGAGAGAAGGGCGACGGAAGGAAAAGCTTGCGGAGATCGATTACCTCGGAGGCTGTTGAAGCGGGCGATCTGATCAGGAGGGAACTGGGAAGGATCTGCAAAGAACTCCTTGAGGCGGATCGCCTGGGCATCACGGCCATCATCGAGCAGCTCGTGGAGCAGCTCGAAGGCAGAAAGCAAGTAGTTCTCCTGGAGAAGGAAATTCACGACGCAATTGCAGAGAGACGATTTCTCCACGTCCATCGATCAACTGACGATCAACAGTCGAAGATCGCCTTCCTTCGGTCTCCCTTCACTTCCGTCGGATCGATAAATAGATCAATGCATGATAGAAATTTTTGAAACCCTAGCTTGGATTTTCTGCCGGAAATGGTATGTCAGGTGAGATCTGGAAATGGAAGATGAAAGAAGGAAGGGGAGAGGGTTTTTATAAGAGGTATCGTGAAACGTTGATTTTCCAGGGAAGGCGGAGGGATTAATTCTAACGAAAGCGATGGGGTGTTTTTTTATTAACCTGCGCCCACGAGTTCCTTCTTCTTTTATCTACCGTCGACTTCGTTTTGCGTCTGTCGCGACTCAAAATTCTGCGTCTGTTGCCGCTCACTGGGGCCCACTTGCTGAGTAATCCGGTGATCGGAACCGTCCATGTTTTGGAATCTATCCACGAAGGTCTGTGAGAAGAAACATACAATCAACGATAATTTCAACTATCACTTCTGTGTAGGAGTTCAGAACAATGAAATGAAATTTTTCAATGGCTCTCGTTCAAGTCTAATATTCAAAAGTGTATACCGTCGTTGAACCGTTATTTTGGAATAGTAGCTTATCTAAGTAGTAATGATCACATGGACGGTTCTAATGATCGGATTATTTCAGCATGTGGACCCCGATGAATGGCGACACGAGATTGATCCTGAGTCGTGACAGGGGCAATTGGATCTTAGAAGTGTTTCTTGGAAGTCGAGACGTTGAGGGCAAAGGCGATTCTCGCGATCAGATATTGAAGAAAAGATTCGCGGCACGGGTGCTGATTCGGCATATTTGTGCGGGCTCTGAGCCGCCATCGAGTTTGGTCCGACTGGCCTTTCCTGAGCCCGGTATTGGGTACTACCTCCGCTGGCACCTGACTAGAGACGGACGGTGACGTCAGGGGCTTTGTGGGCTCACCGTATTGTATATGTTTTATTAAAGCTGTTCACCTATTATGATATATCATTTTATGGCATGATAGAAGACCCAAGTGAGCCACACCACAGGAAGCTCTGTGGGAATTAAAAGCCTACTATTGGAAGTTTTTTAGGACTCATCCGATTTATTTATAAGTTTACATAGGAGTTTCAACACCTAGTCAAGGGTTTGAATACCCGTGGGTGGTGAAATTCTACTAGTGTAAGTGTGTGGGGGGTGTGTGTTAAAAATATATATATAAAAATAAATAAATAAACTTAATCAATGGTTCAAAAAGTTTTTAACAATAGGCTTTCAATCCCTACGGCTTATGGTGGTGTGGTACATTTAAGTCTTGGCATGTCTAAATTTTTCGTCACATGGTCTAAAATTATCTTCCAAGACATATGAACATGACCTAAAATCCCTATTAGGTGGGCTACACATGATTATCGGTTCAAATCTAACCATCGGATTATTTATATTGAGCAATTTAGTTGACCCCGCTTCAGTTATGATTATTGTAAATAGGTTTGGGGATGCTTGAACCACAAGTCCTATTACATATTTTGGTCCCCTCATTAACACAAGCAAGAAAATTCTAATCCTATTGAAAGTTCTCCTAAAAGTATGAGGTACAGAGAATTAAGATTTCTATTGGTGAGATTGAGATATCCGAATGTCTTTCCCATCAAATACATTCATTAGTTTATGATATTAAATATTCATTATTAATGCATATATTATCCATCAATTCCGTAATTCGGATCTAACACGTAATACATAAAATATGTACATCACGATGGTTCCTATGGAGTCCCTGACACAACGTCCGTCCCTAGCTACGTCCCAGTGTCCGCCCGCCGAGTTCTGAAATTCAGGTGGCCCACGCGTACGTGGTGAATTGGGCCGCTCGTCATCTTCCATCTTTCTCACTTGCGTAATGAGCATACCTAATAAATGGATCCGATCTCGAACACGTGCCGATGTTGGTATGCGTGCGATCTTTGCGCGAATCGCTATGGCACTTCTCGGTTCTCACTCAGTGACTCGAAATGCACGAGTTTGACTTGACTTTAAAAGTGAAGATATTTTGTCGCAATTTGCTAAGCTCTCGAACTCATCTACATTTGTACATATGACGCATACGTACATCAATCTAAGCCGTCAAGATTGTCAAACCCACTGTTTAAGAAGCATTTCCCAACACCGATACTGATCGAATGGCCTTAACCAGCTGATTTTGCTCGATGAGCTTAAATCGTCAACCATTTCCTTTTAATCCATCTATTTCATGATAAACAAGTGGACGGCTAGAATTTCTTGATTGATGATACGCCAACTAGCTGGGGCCATGGTTCCAACGGTCTGGATTGGGATTTATAGATCGAACGATGACTATAGCTTCAGCTTGCTAAATTGTATCAAAAGCACTGTTTAGGCGTATGCTCCTATGTCGAGGCTTGACAATTGGTGCCGAGATATCTTTCCACGGCAATCCCTTCCGTGTCGGTGACGATCACGTGGCATTAGGAGGATGAGGACCAGAATCATCTACGCCACCTTGGTGTATACATCGCATAAAACGTTCTAAGCTCTCTGGGGTCCATCTTCATGTATATGTGAAATCCACTTCGTCCATCAGATGAGTGAGATTATTTTTACCGTACATACAGAAAATAAGGTTGATTAATAGCTCATTTGGACCACAAAAATGATAGTAATGTCAAATTGTTACCAAAACTTGTTAGTTCAGGCAGTGTGGCCTTCATGAGTTTGAATCAAGGTGATTTTTGTTATTTTCTTCACTTATGAGGTGAGTGACAGATGATTAACAGTTTTGATGAAATATATATACCATGATGGCTCACACACCAACCTATGGTTGCATCTCAACCCGTTTTAACATATGGTATGGATCATCTGAGTTGTGGATCTAGTTAAATTTTGGCATCAAGACCTAACATAGAGGATAGAATCTGATAGACGGAGTGGATTTTACATATACAACATGGTGGGTCCCACAGATTTGGGTAAAGGGGATTCCCGTCTGTAGATGCAGTACACCGCGTGGTAGCTGATTTGGTGCTACCCGGGTAACTAAGGTCTTACCGTTACTGTGTACAGATCACCTTGATGAATTTTTTGTATATCCAATCCGTCCATCTGTTTTATCATATCATTTTAGTATGTGGTACAAAACTTTAAATATATATAATTTGAAGATGGACCACACCACTGGAAACAGTGGCGAGTAACCATTAAAATATTTTTGAGGGCCACAAAAGTTTTGGATTTAGTTGGTATTTATATTTTTCCCTTTATCCAGGTCTGGTTGACCTTATCAACGGGTTGGATGGTAAGGAAACATTAAGATGAGCATTAATGTAGCTAAGAAGATTGAGTGCGGCATATGGATCACATGTAACGCACGTTGATCGACTTGCTCAGGTAGAAGATCTCTCTCTAGATATTTATAAATCCATAGATGTGAAAGTCATTGCATCATGTCATGGCCCGCCTCCATCTTATGGCCATTACGCTATTACTATTTTAATATCGGGGGTTCATTCGTCAGTACTGTTTTCTTAGGTATGGTCCACCTGAGATGGAGATCTGCCAAGTTTTTTAAGAACGTCCTAAACTAGGCTGGAAAAACGGATCAACGGTGTGGATTTACATCATGTCATTAAGGTAGACACCAGGTAAGGGTTACACGGTAGCGGATTAGGTAAGACTAGTATCCAAGAGTTTGGTGGGAACCTAACCGTGGGCCCACAGTAATGCCCTAATTTCTAAAGACCAAGTATGTGACTCGCTTCATAAATTCAGGATTTTATAAATCAGAGAACTAGCTTAAGCATAAATTAATAGTGCAATAGCAAAATGAAGCATAGATAATCATATAGGCCCAAATATTTGACTCATCCAACTAGGAGTCTTAATTACAAAATTTACAAGTCTTAAAACACTACATCACTAAAATTAAAATACTAATTTACTGATTTAGCCCAAAATATGCCGCCGCTTCTTGTTGCGGCTCTTCATCATAGTATCCTTCCTCAGACTCCACGGTTGTACCATCAAGGCCAGCGTCGTCATTCTCTGCATCCGTCCTTGCATACTTTGTACGGTTAGATAGTGGATGAATGAGTGGCCAACTCAGTGTGAATTCCTCTTAAGATTACACATCGCTACCTTAACAAACATAATTTAAAGGAAAACAAGCAATAATCCAAAACAGACAATATGCAGTCTTATTAGATGCATGAATGTAATAATACACATCAACTTGGGGATGCTCATCCAGTCGGACTTGGGCTCGTCACCCATGCAATCATCGACCTGGGAATGATCATCCAGTCGGAACAGTAGATCGATAGTCAATGGTCTGGGAGCTAACAAAACGATACCTTGACGAACCTAAGGGCACGTACTCCAGCATCCAGAATTAACCACCCGTCATCGCCAATATGCTATGGATGCATGATTAACCAACCCATTATTACTCCAGTTACAATCAGCCAATTTAAGTAAACTCAGCGGTCACTACGGGGGGCTCGTCACCCAGCGTAGGCAACAGCTCGAATATAGTGTCCTATGACCACCATCCTCGGCTCATGAGGTTCTCCACCTTGGGATGTTTTAATAAGATCCCTTGATTAAAAAAATGACACTAGTTCAAGGGTCCTATTTTTCCACACATTCTGTCTAATTACATCCCAAGTGTGGCTTGCGTACAATTATGGAATCCTTCACGTGTAGCATTATGAGATTATATAAAGAGGCAATCATGTTAACATGTGACAGCATTTGACTTTAAATAAAACATGCAAGGAAGAATCAAAATTTTAAATAATGATTATTGACGATGTGTTACCAAGACATGTGAATAGTAATCATTTTTCAAGAGTTAGATAGCATGTGAGCCTATCATATAGTGTGAGCATGGTATCACAATTTGATATTTGCAATGAACACAATGACCTTAAATTAATGATGGCAATCTAGTACAAAAGATGTTTAGGTAGCTTGGAAACGGAAAGCCCAAGGGAAAAGTCATCACCTGTAGGGTTGCGTTTGCGAACTCGATCCAAGTCTTCTTGCGGCCCAAGGTCACTCAAGGAATCTCCTAAAATTACAGTTTATATTTGTCAGTTATTTCTACAGCTTTGTCCAACTAACAAGAAGGTTCCAAGGAATGTGACAACAAGTCCTTTTAGGCTTGTGCTAGGCCCACCATGTACCTATCCAAGTGGAGGTGGGCAGATCTGACCCGATCCAGTGAATCCGACCCGTTCTGACCCGATCCGACCCGTTCCGAACAGAACCGACAGCCTAGATTAGGCCTGATCGAGTCTGTCCTTATAGATCCGATCGTTTTTCGGATCAGGTTCGGGCGGAGGTGTATCCGGACAGAACCGATCCGAAAACTCGAACCGAAATGGTCCTAACCGACCCGACCCAGGATGTAAATATATTTCTAACTACAAGTTTCGCTCATTCGCCGCCTAGGCTTTTCGTTCGGAGCCAAAAAATCCCGCCCCAACTCTATATCTCTATTTCTCTCTATCTCTCTATTATATCTTCTATCTCTCTCTCTATATCTGTCTCTTTATTTCTGTTGAAGAAGAAGGCAAGAAGAAGGCTAGCTAGATGTACTGTGATGTATCTATCAGCGGCATTTGTATAGACTTAGATGATCCGATGGTAACCCTCGCGGATAGGGAATGCTCCAAAAAATTTCTCCAAACAAAAGATTATTGTAACCCTTTTGATACGTAGTCTACAACCATGGTGAGTCCAGAATACAGCAACGATCTAGATTGGATGCCACAGATGCTGGAATATTTACGAGTGCCCATCATTAATGGACTGCGGCCATCTGTCCAACAGCTCCGATCACTCTGGAGATGCTTCTGATCACCTGTTCACGGCCTCGAAACGAACGGAGTCATGAGGACACGATCACTCTGGATATGTCTGTTGCAGAGAAATAAATCTGAGAAATGAGGTATAGGTGTGTACGAAAGAGAGAGGGAAAGAGAGAGACTCGCGGCTGAAGAATAGTCAGCATACAGCTGTTTACAGGCTGTTGTCAAGTTGAAGGAAGCAAATTGTCGGTGTATGAAGCGGGTCGGCTGGTGTAATGGGTCTGATCACGAGGTAAGTGTTATATCCAAACCGTCCATCCATTTGGCGAGCTCATTTTAAGGCTTGAAACAAAAAATAAGATAGATCTAACCATCAACTGGACCACACTTCAAAAACTAGTGGGAGATTGAACGTTTACCATTGAAACCCTTTTTAGGGTCATAGAAGTTTTGGATCAATATGAAATTTGTTTTTCCCCTTGAAATTTATTTTTCCTATTCATACAGTTACTTGTGACCTTATAAATAGATTGGATGTAAAATAAACGGTATAGTAGGTTCTACAAATTTTTTAATGGTGAAAATCATTATCTCTACTGCTATTTATGGTGTGGTCCAGATGATCTTTGGATATGATTATTTTTATTGCATAATGCTCTAAAATGATCTCTAAAATTAGATGAATGGTGTAGATATAATAAATACATTACTGTGGGGCCATGTAAGATGTAACTTTGATCTCCTTTGAACCGTTCTCATAGCTCGAAGATCGAGGAGCATCAGTGTTGTCTCGCATGACACGTGCTAAGGCAGCTATATAGGTTAGCTGTGGTGCTAGCTAAATACATGTAAAGCTTCTTCAAGAAGCTACATATTTGGTGTAAAACTTATCTAAGAAGCTACATACGAAATCGGATTGCGTACGGAGTAACGCTTTTATCGTACTGAGTAAACTCAGTTGGGGCCACTGTGAATGTATGTGGTTTATCCACACCGTCCATCCATTGTTCCGGATAATTTCAGGCGTTGATCCCAAAATTGAAGTAAATCCAAAACTCAAGTCGACCATGCCACAGGAAAGAGTGTGGAATAATGATTTCCACCGTTGAACCTTCCTAGGGCCCACAGTAATGTTTATTTTTCATCAAAGTTGTTAATATGATCATAAAGATATACATGAAGATAAAACACAAACATCAGCTTGATCCAAAACTTCCGTGGCCTCTAAGAATTTTTCAGTGGTAGAGGTTCAATAAAACTGTTTCATGTGGTGTGGTCCACTTGAGCTTTGGATATACTTAATTTTTGGTCTCAAACCCTAGATTTATCTGTTAACATGGATGAACGGAGTTGATAAAATAAATAAATAATTGTGGACCCCAAAGAGTTTATTCAGTACGCTAAGGGTATCGAGTTACTCGGTACGCAATCCGCTTCCGTTGTATACCTTTACGTTTTTATCCTGCTGAGTAAATTATGTGGGTCCATCTTGAATTTTTTTTTGGTTTATCTGCACCGTTCATTAGTTTTTTCAGATCATTTTAGAGGTTGATACTAAATTTTAAGTAATTTTAATAATGATTTCTACACCATTGAAGGAAATGAAAGATCTGAACCTTTCCCAATCCGATCCGACTTGGTTTTCCTGACTGAGTCGGACTCGGATCGGTCCAGGGAAGCATGTGATAGAGTCGGATCGGGTAAGATGGCCTAGACTCGGTCCCGGATCTGTCTGAGTTTGGGTCAGTTCATGCAAAACACGGATAGGGTCGAGTTGGACCCAATCCGATTCGACTCGGTCCGATGCCCAGCTCTATATCCAAGCAAGGTGGTCCAACAAGGCTGAAGGTCATCCATACCAAGGGTTGAACTGGTCCTCACACATGGACCTCATATGTATTAGGTGGACCCCATGGATGGCCCTAAGTGAGAGTTTGGATTACACCTAAAAGAAATTTCTTCAATAGTTGTAAGTGTAACACGCGTGTCACTGTACACTATCATCTCTTTGGGGCACATGGCTGGACGGGGTGGATATTCAGTAAACACGTCAAGGTGGGGCCCCCATCTGCTGCCAAGACAGATGAATGGTTTGAATCAAAATGCGTGTCCGAGGTGGGTGCCCACCGTCCAGACCTGTTGGACGGTGCAGGTAAGGCCCATGCATTGAGGTGGGGTACACGGTGAGGGCCACATGGTATTAGATGAGGCCGGGCGCACCTAAGGGTGCATCGAATGCATGTGGTCGATCCATTGTACAGTTTGGTTGGGCCTACCACAAGTTGTGGTGTCACTGGTACCATTGGAAGGGACCCACAAACAAAAGTCTTTCGATGAGAGGCTAGGATGATCTGATTGGTGGTGCATTTATTTTCATTGTGGCCAAGGAGATTAACAGTTAGGATTTGGTATACGTGTACCATGCGTATGGAGATGAAAAAGTTTTGATATGGGAGTGGCTTTAGTGGATGGTATTCACATCCATCGCTGGACGTCCACTGATGGATGGTCTGGGAATGCCCATAGATGGACGGAGTGGATGTACGATACATACACTAGAGTGGGTCCCACGTAGATGGGCCACCCCACTCCTTCCAACACATACATATATAAATATCATATTACAATATTTTTATGATATTATATATATATATATATATTATTATTTTTTTTTATTGCATGGAGCATCGTCCAGGGCCGGACGTCCCCTGATGGACGGCCTGGATGATGTCCATTTGTGGATGGCCAAGGACAGCGTCCCTAGATGGACGGTATGGATCTTGAATACATCCATCGAGTTGGGGGGTCTTGTACATGGGCCCCCATCTGATGCAGGGTGTGGCCCACCTGCAGATGTAAGGTGCGGCCCACCTGCGTTTGGTGAGGCCCACGGCCAATGCAACCCACCAGCATTTGGTGAGGCCCACGGATGGTACAACATACCTATGGTCAACGTGCATGGTCGGGCTGGTTTGGAGGCCATTTTCGACCTGATTTTCAGCTCAAATGCGGCTCTTTTCCGGGCCATTTTTCGACCCACATCAGTGCTCAACCAGAGGCACGGTGGCTGCCACTTTCACCATCCAAAAATGGCCCGAACAGGGTTGTTTTCACCTCCATTTTCGGGCTAATATCAGCCTGCGTTACAGCTCAACAGAGCTCATTTGTGAGTTGTTCCTAAATTGGGTTTCAGCCTGATTTTTTTGGGGAGTGACGTGGTTCAAACGGAGCTTGCCTATAGGCTGCTACTACACTGTGTTTCAGCCCCCAGCCGGGGCCATTTACATGTCACGGTTTAGCCCCAAACAGGGCCTAAACTCAGGCCATGTTCGGCCTTAAACAGAGGTGTGTTTTGCCATAAAACAGGGGCTATATTCAGCCCTTTTTAAGCTTCATTTTGGGTGGATTTTTGGCCCCTAACTTCGTTCATATCAGGGTCTATTTGTAAGACCCGTGTCCTAATCCGTACCATTTCATTAGCTTCCGCGGTCCTTCCGGTCAAATTCCGGCAACCTTCGCACCGTATTCGGTGTTTACGCACGATCCTAGGCCAGGTCCCGCGCACCGACGTCGGCTTGATCCGAAAGTTTTATCATAGCGACCGCGTCGTCACCGCGGTTCCAACGCCGTGACTTGCGCACCGAACCGATACCCAGGTAAGAAGATGCCGATCAGCGTTTATTCCGAAGAAACACCGCGCGTTGCGGATTTCGAGGGAATCTCTACACAATTAGTCCCACTAATTAACCATAAATGCAACCATACCTCAAAGTACTACACCCATTCCCTCTTTTTTCAAAAGTCCACCATTCTTTCCACCTCACCACTCCTCTTTTCCAAATTTCAACAACAACCATACACCTTTACAATTTTTCAACCCAACCCATCACTCCATCACCTCACCTCACCCATCCATATCTTCTTTCTCTCTCTCATTTCTCATATCTCTCCAAGCAACTCCAAGCCTCAAACGTCCAAGCCTCCTCTCCCTCTCAAGTGTGGCCCACCTTCCATCTTCCATCTACACCCTCCCATCTCTCATCCACACCATTAATCCCCCATCATCCTCCATTAAAAGTGAAGGTAAGGAGCTAAGGAGTCCAAGGGAGCAAGGAGAAGGAAGATAAGGTGGGTGATTTTTCACTTGTTGGTGGGACCCATTTGGATGTATGTGATTTAATCAAGAGGGCCCATAGTGGCGGGGTTCCTCTATCTCACCGTATATCTCTCTCTCTAGCTCTCTCTCTTTCTTTGTAATGGTGTGGATCCCACCAATATGTGTTATATCTACCCCGTCCATCTACATCAGACGGTGTGGCCCGCCCTATTACAAGTGATGATCCACACCATCCACTGTTTGGATGGGCCCAATGCATCTTTATATATGTATATGTATATATTTATATGAGCATATTTTATAATATATATATATATATAATATAATATAATATGTATTTATATATATATATATAATATAAGATATATTATAAGTATATGCATAGATAGTGGTGGGCCATGTCTACGTGGGACCCACCACAATGATGAGAGATTGTAAACGCTGGACGTTGCAACAGAGGAGTAACTGGCATGGGTGATTATTTTATAAAAAAAAAGAGAGAGAGAGAGAAAGAAGTGGTGGGCCCCTCATGCAAGCCCCACCTTGATGAATAAGTCAAATCCAAGCCGTTCATTTTGTTCCCCATCTCATTTTAGGCATTGAGCCGAAAAATGAAGTTGATCCCTTTCCTTGGCGGGCCATACCATAGGAAACAGTGTTCCTACCTTCGGTTTACTCCCTAATGCTCCTGCATATAAAAAATAACCCGATATTGGACTCTATGGGCTTATATCAAGCCATAGGGACCCGTGGCTGGAGTGGATCTTGCGGATGTGGGCCCCGTTTATGAAAATCCATAGAAAAACTGTTTTTCAAAAAAAAAAAAAAAAAAAGGGACAAGGGAGGCAGCAGCAGCGTCAGCCGTGGACGGACGGACGGTCGGGCTGGGCTCACGGCCCCAGTTGTGGGCCCCGCTTTGATGCGTTTAGGCCATCCAAACCGTGCATTTGTTGGGTTCCCACAGTTCCGCCGTCCACCCAAAAATTTAGCTGTATATGGAACTCCGGTGGGCCACATCATTTAAAATCATGTGAAGACATGCCAAAACATATAAAATCGTTTGGCGGGGCCTACCTGAGTTTTGGATGGTTCTGAAACTTGAGCTGGACCGTTAGCCAGATGGGACCCACATAATGGGTGGGCTGGATTGTGAATCACATCTCGGTGGGCCCCAAAACAAATATATATATATATATATATATATATATATATAAGCGCACGAGAAATACTCACAGTCACAGGGATCTGCCAAGAGGCAGGGACCCACGGCTCCATCCGTGGGCCCCACCATGATGTATATTTTGTATCCACACCGCCCATTTGGTGGGCCACTATTTGACATGGACCCCCCTCAAAAATCAGGCCAATCCAGCGCTCGGGCGGCCCACATCACAAGAAACAGTGTGAATTGAACTCTACCATTGAAACCCTTTCTGGGTCCACAGAAGTTCCAGATCAAGCTGAAATTTGTTGTTCCCCTCCTCCCTGGCCCGTGTGACCTTATGAACGGATCAGATGGAAGATAAACACTATGGTGGGCCTCGCATGGGACCCACAGTGATGCATGTGTTGCATGCCCACCGTCCAGACGGACGGTGGGGCCTACTTGATGTATGTGTTCGTCCGCACCGTCCTGGATGGTGGGACCCCTCCCTGCTGCACGTGAATGTGCACGTGTGTGCACGTGTGTATGCATGTGGGTGTGTGTGCACGTGTGTATGCATGTGGGTGTGTGTGCACTTGTGTGAGTGTGTGTGGATATACATACATACATATCTATATATATATATATATATACATATATATGTGTATATATATAATATTATATTATTATTATATATAATATTGTATATATTTACATATATTAATATTATATAATATATATATATATATATATATATATATATATATATATATATATGATGGTGGGCCTATATGGGCCCCACCATAATACATGTGTTGCATCGTTGTTCAACCATATGGCCGTTGTTGAGGCCCACCTGGATGTGTATTTGTGGCCATTGTTGAGGCCCACCTTGGTATATACATAAGGCCCATGTGATTCGACCCATTTAACGTATTTAAAGGCCCATGGGTTATGGCCCATTGCAATGTACATAAGGCCCACTAATGCGGCCCACTTGATTTATATAAGGCCCATATGAGATAGCCCATTTGATGTATCTGAGAACTATGGGTCGAGGCCCAATGAGATGTATATTAGTCCATTGCAATGTGTGATTTCCTATGGTTTATGTAATGGTACTTTATGGCGGGCTATGCCTTGGGAACAATGTTGGTTTGACGTCCACATTGTAAGGATAATGTTGGTTAAATGTCCGCATTGTCACACTCCTTAAGGCCACTGATAGGTCCATACTTATACTCTGCAGGCCGTCTAGGCCCATTTCTGTGATACGCAGAGCCCATCCCTATATGCATGTTTAGTATAGATGCATGATTCATGATCATTCGCACCATATGTATGCCTGATGTGAGGAATGACCGATCATAGCATATACCTTTGGATAGACTATTTATGGGCTCCCTGATAGGTGGAGTTGCCTCATATAAGTGCATGGTATATACAGGACTGTTGCATGACTGATAGTGTGACTCATGCACTTGCATTTGTGTGATTGTAGTTACTGTATGCCCTAGCGACATCAGGGCCATAGCCTCCATAGACACATCGTGGATGGCTGAGTTGGATACCGGAAATATTTGGTTCTAGCATACGGGCGCCATAGACGTCCCTGGGTGAAAATCCCTAAACCCGATGGTACCAGAGGATGACTCCAATGTCGAGACCGAGTGGATATATGAGCGCACGAGGGCCGAATACCAGGAGGCCGCGTCTCCCACTGTGTCGTGGTCGGTTGGAAAGGGGTGTGGCCTTACTCGCCTGAGGGTAGGGGCAATACTAGGCTGAGTTTGACCAGCTCGCGAATGGGTCCGCTATCGACGTGCCGGATAGGTATTGGCAGACTATTGGTCAGGCGGATAGTGAGGTTTCTTACGCTCATTTGGACTGTGCGGCTAGGAGAGCGACAGTGCCATTTAGAGTGTATTGAACCCCGGTGATCCAGAATGAGAACTGTACTGATACATGATGAGGATTGGCATGCTTGAGTTGCATCTCGCATCGCATGGCTGTGTTATGGCCGATAGCATTCATATCTTGCACCGCATAGCCTTGGTACGGCTGATTGCATTCATGTGCTCATCTCCATGATTCCGCATCACTCTGACCTTGCATTTTGAGCACGTTTATATTGCGCACACACTTACACCACCCTCTAAGCTTTCCATAAGCTTATGCATGATTGACGCGTGCAGGTGACGCCAGGACACAGTCGCAGCCATAGTCTCGCCGTAGTTGGACCGTGCAGACGAGCTTCTGGAGTTTTGTTTCTTTTATTACATTGTATTTTCCTTTTTTATCGCATTGTACTCAAAAGTTTTTGATCATAGTGGATTTTGTGGTAGTGTTCTTGTGGTTATTGTTTGTGGGTTATGCTTTTGTTATGCTCATTATGAATCAGACTGATGATTTGAAATCTTCCTTGTAGTATCCCAAGATCGGAACCTGGTGAATGGGTGCCGGGATCCGAAAATGGGGTTCTACGGAGGCTGTCGGCGCCGGATTCGGCGATCGGGAATTTTGTGAGCCCGGTTTCCGAGTTCGGGGTGTGACACTATTGCTATATGAAATGGAGGAGAGCCGATAAGAAGGAAAGAACAAGAGAAACGACATTTGCGGGCTGCTTACCCGGCTGGACCGACATCCACGCTTCCTACCTCCTCCTTCTTTCTCTCTTTTCTCTCTCTTTCCTTTCTCTCTCTCACTCAAGTGGTGTGGTTGTGGACTCACACTGACTCGGCTCGGTCCATTCCTCACGGACTGAGTTGGGGCAGTGCATGCCAAGCTCACCAAACGCCCATTCTTTCTCTCTGTTTTCTCCCTCCTCTCCTTTCTTTTTCTCTCTTTCTGTGTGGAATCTGAGAGAGCTAAACCTCCCCATTTATAAGCAGCGAGAGGAGAGGTCCAGTGGTTGAGATTTGTTCTGCAAATCCCTAAGCAACAGCTATCAGTGGCAGACTCTGCTTTCCCGAAATGAAAAGTTCGACTGGACATTCTTCATTGTCTACTTGTTTTTGGTTTGAAAGAGAGAGACCTCCCTGGCCGGCGTGTGAATGCCAGCAACCCTCCAGGTAAACTGACGCAGCTCTCACCATTATGCCAGCAGTCCGATCGCCTTCTACGGATCCCGTTATCCATGATAAAACGGACGGTCAATTATCGATTCCCTTCATTTGTTTTCGGGGGGCCTCTTCCTTATACGGTTTTGTTGGGGTGGACCGCACCGACAAAATAGATGGTCCGGATTGCCTGGAAATCAGTTGGGGTGGCTCACTTAGGGGTTTGAAACCCATCAGTTTTAAATACTGAAAGTGGTGGGAGAGCATTTCTCTCTTATTTGCAAAAGGATCGGTCAACCACCGTTTGACCGCTCCACTTTGTCCAGTGCACATCGTGCACTATAGTCCAAGGTGCACGCTCCCCTTGTGTGGGGTCTGGTGTGATGCGTGTGATGGATCTATACCGACCATATGTTTAAGGGTCCCGGTGTAGGGGCGCCAGCCCAGTTTGGGCCATATGTGAGGCTCAGGTGGGCCGTATCATGCCTTTCAGGGTGAAATTCAGACCATTCATCGTGATCCAATGGTCAGATTGGTCTGGTGGGTGGTTTCAATGGTTGAACGTGGTTCTAGAGTACACCAATCGTCTAGTTGGCCATAAATAAGTCTTTAAGAGTTGCTAGCGGGTGTATTGTGCCAATGCGACCTTGTTACTTGTTCATAAACTGTTCTAATCTAAGGGTTTGCTGAGTCTTACCTTCTGGTTTGGCGTTGGGTTCGTCTTGGCATGTCTCATCCTGGGTGGCCGGCTTTTATCATTGACTCGGAGCCCCAACCTACACGCGTAAGGTTCAAGTTGTCTTGTTTAATCATCCCTAGTCCCTATAACCAGGGTCCTCAGTGGTAACACCCGTATACCAAAGGTACAAGGTGTTACAGTCTACCGCCAAAAAAAAAAAATCGTCCTCGAAATTACCTGTGGTGTGTTACTAAATAAGTGGGGGTATCTTTCCCTCACTTCAGCTTCTCGTTCCCACGTCGCCTCTTCTTCTCTATGATGTGACTAGAGAACTTTGACTAATGGTATCGTCTTTATCCGTAGGACCTGCTCCTTGTGGTCCAAAATGCGGATGGGTTCTTCAGTATAAGAAGCGTCATCGGTAAGTTCAATTTGCTCCCAGCTAAAAATGTGTGATTCGTCTGGCGTGTACTTCTTTAACATAGATACGTGAAAGACATTATGGATAATTGTTAGTGCAGTCGGTAATGCAAGGCGGTATGCCACGGCTCCCGTGCAATCCAAGATCTCGAAAGGTCCGATGAAATGAGGTGTAAGCTTCCTTTTTTGTCCGAACCACATCAGACCCTTCATAGGCAAAAGTTTTAAAAATACGTGATCGCCAGTTGCAAATTCAAGATCGCGTCGTCGATTGTCTGCATAGCTTTTCTGTCTGCTCTGAGCGGTACGTAGACGCTTCCGAATAACATCGATTACTTGGGTGGTAACCTGGACGAGCTCAGGTCCTAACAAACTCTGCTCTCCCACTTCTGCCCAACACTGCGGGGCTCGACAAGGGCGACCGTATAGAGCTTTGTATGGTGTCATACCTATGCTGGACTGGAAGCTGTTATTGTATGCAAACTCTACGAGAGCCAAATGGTTGTCCCAGTTTCCCTTGAAGTCGAGGGCCCAAGTTCTTAACATATCCTCCAGGACCTGATTTACTCTGTCTGTCTGTCCATCTGTCTGGGGGTGAAATGTCGTGTTAAACTTAAGTTTCATTCCGAGTTCCTCCTGCAGCCTTTCTCCAAACGGTAGACGTAATATGGGAGTCACGATCTAATATGATCTCCCGAGGAACTCCATAGGACCGAACGACTTCACGGACATAGAGTCTTGCTAGATTGTCAATTGAATCTGTCGTCCGAATAGGAAGGAATCAAGCAGACTTTGTCAACCTATCCGCGATGACCCAGATTGAGTCATGTTTTCTCTGAGTCCTTGGAAGCCCAACAATGAAGTCCATAGAGATGTTATCCCACTTCCATTTTACTACTGGCAGTGGCTGAAGAAGGCCTGCAGGCTTACGGTACTCAGCCTTTATCTTTTGGCACACCATGCATCTTGCTATGAAACTGGCTGTCTCTTTTCATATTACTCCACCAGTATTGTCTCTTTATGTTGTTGTACATCTTCGTACTCCCCAGATATATGACCATTTTGGAGTGGTGTGCTTCTGCCGTTACTTCTTTCCTTAATTCTGCATCGTTGGGTACGCATATCCGTCCTTGATACCGAAGACCGCCATCGCTACCAACCCTCCAGCCAGGTATCTCCTCATTCTTGCATCTTCCTTTCATCTGGACAAGCCATTCGTCTTGGACCTGAGCAGAGAGCACATGCCGAACTAGGGTCGGCACTGCAGTCAACAAAGCCACATAAGCATCGGGTCTGTCGAGGGTAAGCTAGATGTCGAAGTCCTGTATGAACTTCATCATCTATCACTCCTTAATCATAAGAGTGGCCACCAGCTCATGCTTCTTCTTTTGACTCAGAGCATCAGCCACAGAGTTTGCCTTGCCAGGGTGGTATGAAATATCCAAGTGGAAGTCCTTAAGTGTCTCCATTCACCGACGCTGAGGCATATTCAATTTTTTTTGCGTGAATATGTATTTCAGGCTCTTATGATCGCAGAATAGTTGAAAATCCCCTCCGTATAGGTAGTGCCTCTATATCTTTAAGGCAAAAATTGTTGCTGCCAACTCTAGGTTATGAGTCGGGTAGTTCTCTTCGTGTTTCTTCAGCTGACAAGAGGCATAAGCGATCACCCTGTCGTTCTGCATCAGGACATAGCCAAGTCCCAACTTCAAGGCATTGCTATACAACACAAACTTTTTCCCTTCTTTTGGAAGGGTGAGTACTGGTGCAGAGGTCAGCCTCATTTTTAGCTCCTGCAAGGCTGCCTCCGTGTTCTCATCTCATGTGAATCGAGCGTTCTTTTTTGTCAGTTGAGTGAGTGGTCATGCGATTCTGGAGAATTCATTGATAAAACGCCTGTAGTATCCTGCCATGCCTAAGAAGCTTCAGACCTCGGTGACTGTAGTAGGCTGGTCCCACTTGGATACTACTTTGACTTTAGCGGGATCGACTGCGATGCCCTCTTCCTTCACTACGTGCCCCAAAAACTTCACTTCTTTTTTCCAAAACTCGCATTTTGATAACTTAGAATATAGCTGGTTTTCCTCCAGCGTACTCAGGACCGTGTACAAGTGCTGCTCATGTTCCTCCTGGCTTTTGGAGTAAACCAAGATATCGTCGATGAACACGATCACAAACCGATATAGGTATGGCATGAAGACTCGGTTCATAAGGTCCATGAATACCGCCAGAGCATTTGTTAGTCTAAAGGACATTACCAAGAACTCGTAGTGCCCATAGCGAGTTCTGAATGCGGTTTTAGGAATGTCCTCATCCCTGATTCTTAGCTGGTGATATCCTGATCGTAGATCAATCTTTGAGAAATATCTGGCGCCCTTGAGCTGATCGAGCATGTCGTCGATACGTGGGAGAGGGTATCTATTCTTTATTGTCACTTCATTCAACCGCCAGTAATCTATGCAGAAGCGCATCGATCATCCTTCTTTTTCATGAAGAGGACCGGTGCTCCCTGAGGAGAGACGCTGGGGCGAATGAAACCTTGGGTCAGCAGCTCATCTATCTGGCTCCTAAGTTCTTCCATTTCGCAATGGGGCATTCGGAACGGGGGTAGTGATATGGAGGCGGTTCTTGGCTTAAGGTCGATGCAGAAATCTACTGCTCGCCTAGGGGGCAATCCTGGTATCTCTTGAAATACCTCAGGGAATTCCCGCACTACTGGGATTCGGCTGACGGTGGACTCGACTGATTCTGATTCTTCTAGGGCTTGTAAGCTTTTCAGCATACCGCACTTACTTTTCCCCTTCACGGTGAAGGAAGCCTGCCCAGGGACGGTTATAGTGACCTTTCTGTTGCGGCAGTCCATCACTGTCCGAACTCAAGAAAGCCAATCCATCTCAAGGATGATGTCGAATTGTTTCATAAGCATGAGGATTAGATCCACAGCCACTTCATGGTGTGTGAGAATTAGGGGACAATCTTTACATAACTTGTCTGTTTCGATGAATTTACCCATGGAGAATGCTACAACTTAAGGGACATGTATGCGAGTTATGTTCAACCCTAGTCTATTTGCAATAGCAGAGTCTATGAAAGATAAAGTTACACTAGAATCAAATAAGAGAAAAACAGGGGTACCGTGGATGTGAGCGGGACCATGAATGGTTTGCGGGAGGTCCTCCTTAGTGTTTGCAGCAGCTACAACGAATACGCGGGCGAGGGCCCTCTGGTGAACTGGAGGTTCCAATCTCAGCATCTGTGGCCTGGGCGCTGTCCTGACAGCTACTGGTCCTGATTGAGGGTGACCTGCTAGTGGAGCGATGCCTTCGTCCCTCATCTTTTTGAAACAAGTCTGTGCAAAGTGTCCGGTCTTGTGGCAGTAATCGCAGTTTCTCACAGGAGGCATGGGTGGTGCACTTGCGGGTATGACCCTGGCTCTCCTCTCCGGCACAGATGGGGCAGGAGGTGCATGTCTGGGCCTGACTAGGGCGTCCCTAGCTGAGGGGAGGGTCCTCAGGGCGCGCTCAAAATCCTTCTTGACCCGCATAGCCTTGTCTACTAGTTCTGTGAAGTCCTCAAAATCCTAAACACATAGCCGCGACTGGATCTCCTGCCTAAGTCCCTCCTTGAACTTCTGCAATTTGTATTCGGCATCTTCCAAGGCTTTTGACACATACCAAGAGAGTTCATCGAACCGGGCCTCGTACTGGGCGACAGTCAAACTGCCCTGCTCCAGTTTAAAAAATTGAGCTATCTTCTCATTTCTACACGACCAGGGGAAGTATTTTTCCAAGAACCTTTTTCAGAACCTAGCCCATGTCCATGCATATGTGGCCGGGACGCTTCGCTGCATGCCCTGCCACCAATTCTCTGCCTCACCCTCGAGCATATATACGGCTAAGGTGACCATCTGGGAGTCAGTGCACTTTAAAGGCCCCATCATCTTGGCGATTCTCGCCAGCCAATGTTTGGCTTGAACTGGGTCGGGCGCCCCTCCAAACGTTGGCGAACAGAGTTGCATAAATCGGTCAAACACGTCAGAACTCCTGGTTTTCCTATCCCTGGATGCCGCCCTACGGTCCTGAAGAGCCTCGACTATTAATGCGTGTACATGCTGCTACTGTCGGACGAACATATCTTATTATTGCTGCATAGTGGCAACCATTTGTACAAATGCCGCAAAGGCTGCTGCTTCCGTTGGCGAATCTGCGTGTACATCTGCTGAGGGCTCAACCAAAGGTGTTCGCTATCTGAAGTATTGTGAGGGCATCCCAGAAGTGACTATTTGAGGGGAGGAAGAGTCTCCTATAACCTTAGACCCCATGTCCCCGTTTGCCACTCCAGGCGGAAGTCCTGCCGTGTAGACGGGACTGCGCTCCTGTTGGCATTCTGGAGATGGAAGGGGGTGGACATCGACTGTGCAGGTCTGCTATGACCGCAGTATAGGTGGCATAGTTATCTGTGTGATCAGGATTCTGGGGTTCAGGTATGGGGAAAATTGGTTCTAATCAATTAATAGGCAACACAAGAGTTAGAAATTTATCCTGGTTGAGTTCTTAAGGTGAGTAAGGTTTCTGTTTCTAAGTTCAGAGACCAACTTACCATTTTCCAAGGGATTCTAGGTTCTTTCCTAAACGATTCATACTCTAAGTTCTTCCTAGCTATTGGGGATCTCTTCACAAGCTCAAATATTCATTTTTGCTAATATCTAAGGGGCCTAAGTGTTCCATTTCTATGTTCATTCATCCTAGCTATTTTTTTTTTCAAGGGAGAGTCTCTAAGTTTTGCCTAAGTTAATCTCTTAAGGTTTGTATGTTGGTCCCACAGCTCTGATACCAACTTGTAACGCCCCGGTTTCTAAAGACCGAGTACGGGACTCGCTTTAGAAACCCAGGAGTCTATAAATCAGAGAACTAGCGGAAGCATAAATTTAGAGTGCAATAGTAAAATGAAGCATAGATAATCATATAGGCCCAAATATTTGACCCACCCAGCTGGAGGTCTTAGTTACAAAATTTATAAGTCTCAAAACACTACACCACCGAAATTAAAATATTGATCTACTGATTTAACTTGAAATACGCCGCCGCTTCTTGTTGCTGCTTGTCATCAAAGTATCCTTCCTCGAGCTCCACGGTCGTGCCATCAAGGCCAGCGTCGTCGTTCTCTACATCCGTCCCTACATACTCTGTATGGTTGGATAGTGGATGAATGAGTGGCCAACTCAGTGTGAATTCCCCTCAAGATTACACATCGCCGTCTTAGCAAACATAGTTTAAAGGAAAACAAGCAATAATCCAAAACAGGCAATATGCAGTCTCATTAGATGTATGGATGTACGAATGCACATCGACCTGAGATGCTCATCCAATCAGACTTGGGCTCGTCACCCATGCAGTCATCGACCTGAGAATGATCATCCAGTCGGAACAGTAGATCGATAGTCGATGGTATGGGAGCTAGCGAAACGGTACCCCGACGATCCTAAGGACACGTGCTCCAGCATCCAGAATTAGTCACCCGTCATTGCAAATATGCTATGGATGCATGATTAACCAACCCATTATTATTCCAGCTATAGTCAGCCAATTTAAGTAAATTCAACGGTCACTACGGGGGGCTCGTCACCCAGCGTAGGCCGACAGCTCGAACATAGTGTCCCATGACCACCATCCTCGGCTCATGAGGTTCTCCACCTTGGGATGTTTTAATAAGATCCCTTGATAAAAAATGACACTAGTTCAAGGGTCTTATTTTCCCACACATTCCGTCTAATTACATCACAAGTGCGGCTTGCATACAATTATGGAATCCTCCACGTGTAGCATTATGAGATTATATAAAGAAGCAATCATGTTAACATGTGACAACATATGACTTTAAATAAAACATGCAAGGAAGCATCAAAATTTTAAATAATGATTATCGACGATGTGTTAATAAGACATGTGAATAGTAACCATTTTTCAAGAGTTAGCTAGCATGTGAGACTATCATATAGTGTGAGCATGGTATCACAATTTGATATTTGCAATGAACACAACGACCTTAACTTAATGATGACAATCTAGTACAAACTATGTTTAGCTAGCTTAGAAATGGAAAGCCCAAGGGGGTTGCGTTCGCAAACTCGGTCCAAGTCTTCTTGCGGCTCGAGGTCACTCAAGGAATCTCCTAAAATTACAGTTTATATTTGTCAGTTATTTCTATGGCTTTGTCCAACTAACAAGAAGGTTCTAAGGAATGCTACAACAAGTCCTTTTAGGCTTGTGCTAGGCCCACCATGTGCCTATCCAAGCAAGGTGGTCCAACAAGGCTCAAGCTCATCCATACTAGGGGTTGAACTGGTCCTCACACATGGACCTCATATGTATCAGGTGGACCTCATGGATGGCCCTAAGTGAGAGTTTGGATTACACCTAAAAGAAATTTCTTCAATAGCTGTAAGTGTAACATGTGTGTCACTATACACCATCATCTCTTTAGGGCACATGGCTAGATGGAGTGGATATTCAGTAAACATGTCAAGGTGGGGCCCCCATCTGCTGCCAAGACGGATGAACGGTTTGAATCAAAATGCATGTCCGAGGTGGGTACCCACTGTCCAGACTTGCTGGATGGTGCAAGTAGGTCCCATGCATTGAGGTGGGGTCCACAGTGAGGGCCACACGGTATTAGATGAGGCCGGCCGCACCTAAGGGTGCATCGAATGCACGTGGTTGATCCATTTTACAGTTTGGTTGGGCCCACCACAAGTTGTTGTGTCACTAGTAGCATTGGAAGGGACCCACAAACAAAAGTCCTTCGATGAGAGGCCAGGATGATCTGATTGGTGGTACGTTTATCTTCACTGTGGCCAAGGAGATTAACGGTTAGGATTTGGTATACATGTACCATGCGTATGGAGATGAAAGAGTTTTGATATGGGCGTGGCTTTAGTGGATGGTATTCACGTCCATCGCTGGATGTCCACTAATGGATGGTCTGGGAATGCCCATAGATGGACAGAGTGGATGTACGATACATACACTAGAGTGAGTCCCACGTAGACGGGCCACCCCACTCCTTCCAACACATACATATATAAATATCATATTACAATGTTTTTATGATATTATATATATATATATATATATATATATAGTTTTTATTGCATGCAGCATCGTCTAGGGCTGGACGTCCCCTGGTGGATGGCCTGGATGATGTTCATTTGTGGATGGCCAGGGACAACATCCCTGGATGGACGGTATGGATCTTGAATACATCCATCCATTAGCATTTGGTGAGGCCCACGGCTAGTGCAGCCCACCAGCATTTGGTGAGGCCCACGACCAGTGCAACATACCTACGGTCAACATGCATGGTCGGGCTGGTTTGGAGGCCATTTCTGGCCTGATTTTCAGCTCAAACACAGCTCTTTTCCGGGCAGTTTTTCGACCCACATCAGTGCTCAACCAGAGGCACCGTGGCTGCCACTTTCACCGTCCAAAAATGGCTTGAAACAGGGTCATTTTCACCTCCATTTTTCGGTTGATATCAGCCCGTGTTGCAGCTCAATAGAGCTCGTTTGTGAGTTGTTCCTGAACTGGGTTTCAGCCTGATTTTTTTGGGGAGTGATGCAGTTCAAACGGAGCTTGCCTGCAGGCTGCTACTACACTGTGTTTCAGCCCCAGCTGGGGCCATTTACATGTCACGGTTTAGCCCCAAACAGGGCCTGAACTCAGGCCATGTTCGGCTTTAAACAGAGGTGCGTTTAGCCATAAAATAGGGGTTGTATTCAGCCCTTTTTAAGCTTCATTTTGGGTGGATTTTTGGCCCCTAACCTAGTTCATATCAGGGTCTATTACTATATGAAATGGAGGAGAGTCGATAAGAAGGAAAGAACAAGAGAAACGGCATTTGCGGGCTGCTTACCCGGCTGGACCAACGTCCACGCTTCCTACCTCCTTCACCTTCTTTCTCTCTTTTCTCTCTCTTTCCTTTCTCTCTCTCACTCAAGTGGTGTGGCTGTGGACTCACACTGACTCGGCTCGGTCTTTTCCTCATGGAATGAGTTGGGGCAGTGCGTGCCAAGCTCACCAAACGCACACTCTCTCTCTGTTTTCTCCCTCCTCTCCTTTCTTTTCCTCTCTTTCTGTGTGGAATCTGAGAGAGCTGAACCTCCCCATTTATAGGCAGGGAGAGGAGAGGTCCAGTGGTTGAGATTTGTTCTGCAAATCCCTAAGCAATGACCGTCGGTGGCAGACTCTACTTTCCCGAAACGGAAAGTTTGGCTGGACATTCCTCATTGTCTGCTTGTTTTTGGTTTGAAAGAGAGAGACCTCACTGATCGGCATGTGAATGCCAGCAACCCTCCAGGTAAACTGACGCAGCTCTCCCCATTACGCCAGTGGTCCGATCGCCTTCTATAGATCCCGTTATCCATGATAAAATGGACGGTCAATTATTGATTCCCTTCGTTTGTTTTCGAGGGGCCTCTTCCTTATACGATTTTATTGAGGAGGACCCCACCGACAAAATGGACGATCCGGATTGCCCGGAAAGCGGCAGGGGTGGCTCACTTAGGGGTTTGAAACCCATCAGTTTTAAATACTGAAAGTTGTGGGAGAGCATTTCTCTCTTATTTGCAAAAGGGTCGGTCAACCACCATTTGACCACTCCACTTTGTCCAGTGCACATCGTGCACCATAGTCCAAGGTGCACGCGCGCCTTGTGTGGGGTCTGGTGTGATGCTTGTGATGGAACTATACCGACCATGTGTTTAGGGGTCCTAGCCCAGTTTGGGCCATATGTGAGGCCTAGGTGGGATGTATTGTGCCTTTTGGGGCGAAATTTGGCCCATTCATCGTGATTAATGGTCAGATTGGTCTGGTGGGTGGTTTCAACGGTTGGACGTGGTTCTAGAGTACACCAGTCGTCCGGTTGGCCATAAATAAGTCTTTAAGAGTTGCTAGTGGGTGTATTGTGCCAATGCGACCTTGTTACTTGTTCATAAACTGTTCTAATCTAAAGGCCTGTTTGGATACACGTTTTGGGATGTATTGTATCGTATTAGAAGTTATGATTTGATGTTTACCGTGTTTGGATTGGAGTGAATAGGAGTTGAATCCCATGCATGCGAATACAAACTCCAACCAAAATTTTGAACCAACGGTAGAGTATTGTCAGTGGGTTCTGTTGCCGTCAATACTTCGTATTCATTGCGTTGTATTCTGTAGCGGATGAAAGTTTGAAATTTGTACAATTACAAGATATCTGGTACCTATGCGGTGTAAGATTGGGACCGTTCATTTGATACATTTCAACGTGAAAATCATCTAGGCTAAAAATCAGAAAGTTCTATACGTCAAACAGGCAACCCGACCCAATTAAGATTGTACAATACGCAAACATAATACGTCCTATCTAAACATTGATTTGTATAACGTATTGTATACTATGCCAAACAATACCTCATATCCAAACATTGATTAGTATCTGATTGATTTGGATGTATTCTGAAAACCGTCCAATGTATACATGAATAGTACCCAAATACAATACACTACAATAGTATACGCGGATCCAAACAGGCCCTAAGGGTTTCTGAGTCTTAGCTTCTAGTTTGGCTTTGGGTTCGTCTTGGCATCTCTCGTCCTAGGTGGCCGGCTTTTATCATTGACTGGGAGCCCCAACCTACACGCGTAAGGTTTAAGTTGTCTTGTTTAATCATCCCTAGTCCCTATAACCGAGGTCCTCAGTGGTAACACCTGTGTACCAAAGGTACGGGGTGTTACACCCACCGTGATGTATTTGACAGAATCTACATTGTCAATCCGTATTAAAAGCTCATTTTAGGTAATGATAAAAAAAATGAAGCAGATCCAAATCTCAGGTGGACCGTAATATAGGAAACAATGATAATCAATCGTTAAAAACTTCTCGCCAGGTACAAAAGTTTTGGATCAAACTAATATTTTTATAGCCTATTCATCTTGATCTTTGTGACCTTATCAAGAGGTTGGATGGAAAGTAAATATTCCAGTTGCCCCCGTGAAGTTTTTAATGGTGGGGATTCAATCACTACTGTTTCTTGTGATATAGTCCACATAAGATTTGGATCTGCTTCATTTTTCTGGAATCATGTCCTAAATGAGCTTTCAAAACGGTTGGACCATGTGGATTTAAGGCACGTACATCACTGTGAGCCCCACAGCCAGGGTCCCACCCACTCGGGTGGATCCCGGGTCTCACCCAATCCGCTCCCGGTAACACTTAATCCATGAGAGAGTCTAGGTGGTATTAGTAGCACGTGTGCCGAGGTAGTGCACATGTGCATAACCTAGATCAATCCCCACAAAATAAGGGAAGCTAGCACTTCATGTGATTGACTGGGCCGAACTTTGAGGGATAGGAAGGTGACAAATAAGTCATGGCCCACTTGTCCTTCCTCATTGGTGAATGGTGATTTAGATCATTGACGTAATGGGCCTATAGTCAATAGTGGGTGACTTAACAATTCAGTGGTACCTCATCAACCTGATCCAAAACTTTTGTGGCTCATTAGTGGTCAATCACCACTGTTTCCTAAGATATGGTCCACCTGATAATTGAATCTGCTTCATTTTTGGGACAATAACTTAAAATGGTAAGGACAAACAGATGGACAGCATGGATATATACAGAATACATACATCAAGGTGGGCCCTACATGTCTTGGGTGAATCCAGGGTCTCACCTAATCCAATCCCCTGATGAACTGTCCAAGTGAAAAGTAATCATGGTCCAAGTTCACTAAACGTCAGGATGGTTCAACAATCTGACTTTTGGGTTATGATCCATCCCAAGTTTTGGACCGTTTAGCTTGAGTTACATGTGTGCCACATCTACTCTTTCTTCCTAAGACACTGATCTAATGCAGACAACGGTAACACAACTTTCCTGTCTACATGCCGCTGGCGTAGAAAATCAGTACCGTTAAAATCGTTAGGCCCTTTCTTGAGATCATCCTCCATGAAAATCAAGCTGATACATTCACTAGGTGGGCCACACCTGTATTTTGACCCAAAATGTAGGTTGTCCGTTATTTCCGACAACGTGGCCCCCTAGTGGCCAGTCATGATTTTTATGCCAGGTGATCATTATGGTGGAGCGCATGTTTCCATGGTAGTGATTTGCTACAGAGAAGGTATGCTGGCCAAAAAGAAGGTAAGTTCTCTTTACAGGGTGTAAAAGTAGCTTTACCAAAACTAGTGGTACACACCGATCCAGCAAGTTGGGTGCGGCCCTGACCATGAGGCCCACCTCAATTTATGTGTTGTACATCCACGCCGTCCAACGGTTTTGCCAGCTCATTTTAGGGGAGGGTCTTAAAATGAAGCAGATGCAAATCTTTTGTGGACCACACCACAGAAAACACTGGTCAATGAAAACTTACTAGGGTCCACCGTAATGTTTATTTGGCATCCAACCTGTTGATAAGATCACATAGACCTGGAGGGAAAACACAGTTAGCAGTTTGATCCAAAACATTTGTGGCTCCGAAGGAGTTTTGAATGGTCGGAATTCAATCCTGTGTGATCCACCTGAGATTTGTATCTACCTCATTTTTGGGACCATGCTCTAAAATGATCTTGCAAAACTGATGGACGGCATGGATATACAATACATGGATCAAGGTGGCTCCACTGCCAGGGCTGCACCCAGCTGGTTATATTTGAAGTCGCACTTACTCCACGTCTAGCAATGGGATGGGCAGCCTATACAGGGTCTGGGCCCCTGGGCCAGGTTTGAAATCTAAGCCTTGTGTTCAAACCATGCGGGCCCCACCTATCATCCCTAGTGTATACTTTGTGGGGAGTTATTTGATAGAACTTTAAAATGGTACACCTCACATATAGTAATTGGAAATAAATTGACTAACTTATGTGATCCGCTGTTGCTATGCTACAGTTCAAAAAACAGACTGGTTGATCAATCTTACTCTTCCATTGTTGGTCCTTGTCTGTTGAAATAAGACCATTGGATATTTTTCATTTTTTAACCATCTTACCATCTCACGGGTGTCCACCAATTTATGAGTCAAATAATAAAATAAGCTTAATTTTTTTGGCTCCTTGTCCATTTTAACTGGTACAAATGATTTGGACAATTTATAGGAATTACTGGTATGGCACTGGTGCGTGAGCGTGTGCGTGCACACACACATATATACATATTAAATATATATAAGATTTTTATTGTAAAATTCCTTACTATTTCTGATTTTACCAAATAATGCCTTCACCAATGGAAAATTTTACACTATGGTGCTTTTCCAAGGGTCTAATTACCAAAATACTCCCTTCACTTTTCATTAGAAAAGTGGTGAAGTTAAGAATTGTGGGTCACATGATATGCGTATGACATCCAACCCATCTAACAATGCACCCCACTCTAATAATTAGAGAGAGCATAAATCTAGATGATCCAATCATAAAATGAGATAAGAATTTCAAAAAAAAAAGAGAAAAAAAAAGAAAAAAATAAAAAAGAAAAAGAAAGAGAGCACAACCCAAAACATCCAAATTCACATAGCCTATCTCATGATTTAGTCAGCCTAGTACTTGGTTCATCTAATCATCATGTTTTATATAGGTTGGATGTCATACATAGATCATGTGGCCCCACAATAATTGACTTTAGTAGTTAAAAAATAATTAAGGGCAATTTTGCGATTCCAACCCCCTCGAAAAGTATTTATCTGAATTTTCAATGTGTGGAGACTGTTACAGTGAGTAATGTGAGGATGGACCGTATGTGTAGTCATTAAACCACAAAATTATTTTATTATTATAAACAAGAGAGAAGAGAGGGAAAAAACCGAATCACTAATCTCCCGTTATCTTGGTATTAGAGCTAAGGTTTTTTTAACCCTAATCCTAATAGTAACCCTAACCTATGCATGTGTGACTTTTATGCTCTAGCTTAATGTGGAATATTAAAGTAGTGTAAATGTGGATCGTAGTGTGTGATCCCGCCAACCACTAAATTGTTTTGTCATTATTTTATTATTATAAGTAAGAGATGAGAGAGGAGAGATGAGAAAACCTAAATCCCTAATTTCCCACATTAAGTTAGGTTTTTTTTTTTTAATGAGAATTCCAGAAGAATTTTCAAACCAAAATCCGTAATTTATGCAAAAGAGTATCAAAGTTTTTCTCATACTTCATTTATTTTGGTAATAAAATATAGGATTTTTTAGTGCAAAATTTCTCCGAAAACCCTATTTTACCAAATAATGTCTCCACCAACTTAAATATACCAATTTGGGGAATGAAAGAACTAAATTACTATCTATACTTTTTAACTTTTCTTTGAAAATTTATATAGTTGAGAATTGTAGGCCACGTGGCATATGTATGACATTCAACTTGTCCAATAATCCCATCATGATGATTGTTGTGGGGAAACATAATCCAACCGTCCTTGGGGTTAGTTTGGGTTGACGAGCATACACTCCCTCGCCACCTTATCTAGAGAAGGAAAACTTCGCACCCCCAAATCCCAAGTCATCTAAGTAGGGAACTAATCCCACCCATACATATCCCAAAGTGACTAGAGCCCTGGCCCATACCCTGTGGCAGCTCGAACTCAGACTAAAAGGATCCGTCAATCTGGAAGCAGCACTACAATTCCTTATCCATGCTCACCTCGTTCAGGTCGTCGAGCTCCACCTCACCTACATCTAGTAAAGGGTCTTGTTGGTGTTTTAAAACACCGTCCCATAGTGGGAATGAGTAGCTAACTCAGTGGGTGTCATTAGCCATAAGTTACATCAAATAACAATTCCATGATGAATTTAATGAAAAGCATAAATTCATAAATCACTAACTAGTCTTTGTTAATGCGTATGCATGAGTTATGTATGATGCATGACCTCACCCACAACACTCCCTCGAGCGACTTCGTCTCACGGTCGTGCATGACCAACACTCCCTCATTGCGACCTCAACTGTTGAGTCGCCAAATCCTAGCTAATGCGATGCATGAATAATGTTAACCGAGTATTTAGTTAATTCCGTTCATCCAGCAGGTTGGGGAAACTGGTACACCCCGACGATATCAATGCCCTCATCCATTTGCGAGGCCAAGACCCCTCAACGTGCGAGGCCAAGACCCCGCGATCCTTGATCCCATCAGAGTCCCCACCCCCGATTGCAAGCACGTGGGGAGTGCTGGGAAGCGGGATCGCTCGCGGTCACTACGGGGAGGCTCGTCACCCCAGCGTAGGCCGACAGCTTGGACATAGTGTCTCATTCCACCATGCCCGGCTCACGAGACTGTGGATCAATTTCTAGCTGTTGTCAGTGGACGTCAATGGGCGAGAGGTGTTCCAGGTTCCAAACAGGCGTGAGCAAACATGGTTAACAAACATGGTTGGTCAGTCGGTGGACTAGACCGCCCAAGTTCAGGCGAGCAAGCAATGCACGATGTCGGGTGCAAGCAACCCATGTAGTCCTGCTACTATCACCCGTTTACATCCACCCAAATCAGTTGGACTAGTCACAGGACGGCCCAATCAATGGAGCCACTTTCACAAATCTTAGTTCTTTGACCAACCTCGAGAATGGGTTGCATTCTATAACATTTCTAGAAATTAAGAATTTATCTTCTAGTACAGGTGGAATCATTCGTACAATACATTAAACATAAAATTTTAGGTCATTAAAATAAATACAACTACTCATAATAGCATAAGTTAGACATGTGTACGTGTGATGTTGGATTTCCTAAGAGACTAAGAACAACACATCATTCAGAGTACAGATAAATATAGCAAGAAATAATGCAATCATACATACTAAAGGAAAGATCATAGAAAAATCAAAGGCGCAGATAAACATGCAACCCTAATTTCATGCCCAAACATGTTTAAGACCAATCAAACAACCATTAATCATTGCATACAAGTTAGGTGGACCTATCATGTAAGCTCTTAGCTAGGCTTTCTCTAGATTACTCGTGCATATCACCCTAACATCCATAATCATTAAATTCATCCTAAAATTAGTACTTAGCCACTTAAGGATAATAGTCCGCACCTTGTAACGAATCGCTCGATTCATGGCACCCGTAGGGTTATGGTGTTAAGAAATCATCGATGAAATGCCTAAATAAGTATACAAGCTTGTAAGAGTTGGAAGGAATTAAACACAAGACCTAAACCTACAAACATAACTCAATACTTACCTTCAATCGTCGCCGAATCGACACCAATGAAGGACAATGTTGCTATAGAGGAGATGAGAGGGTGAAGGTGCACAAACCCTCATGCTTCCAAGCTCTCCCTCTCTCTTTCTCCTCTTTTCTCCTCTTTCTCCCTTTTTTTCTTCTAGGGTAAATTCGTATGGGGAGAGGGAGTGCCCAAATGAGGCTATAACATCTTGAATTTGGTGTAAATGGTCCCAAGAGCCGGGTTTTTACTATATTAGCCATATGAGAGGTCTTTCTAACCTCTAGGGCCCACTGTGGGGTGTACATATTGATATACACTATAGGATAGTTAGCCCTAATGATGATCTACGTATGGATATGATCGGCCCGCCATTTGGATGCGCCGATCGACAGATATGATTAGAAGTCTGTTCAACGGTCACTGATAGTCGATTGGGGCCACAACTATACAGATATGAGCAGGGAAATATCCTTACTCCACGTGTGAAGTTTGGTCGTAAACCGACGGTCCGAAATCCTCAACTTTGTATAAGAGTGGACGACCCAATTCACTTAAGTTTCAGCTTCTTCCTTTAGGGTATTTGCACTTCTCATGCACTCGTCCTTTGGCTCAAGTTGAGCGGTTCTGGATAGTACCCAGGTCCGACTCCCGCGATGGACGTCGAGCCCAGTAAGACGGACATTATTCTATAGTTTTGGAACTAGTGGCCCACCAACGAGTGGTCTAGAGCTTGTTCAGAAAATCGGGGCATTTCTGGAATGAATTAGGTATTGAGATTTCTCGTGGGCAATGATTAGGGTTTGGATTAACTATGTTCATAGTGTGGCCTATTTATAACTAGTGAAAGTAGAGATTTAGTCATAATTACTCTAAACCGTTGGTTTTAGGCTAAAAGAGTAACGGGGTTAATTTAGTCTATTAGTTAAAATCCGGGCATTATCTGACTCGGCTTCGGTTAGATCTTTAATTTAGTTACACTTGTCTTGATTAGTTAGCGATGGGTCGATTAGACTTGGGTCCTATGTGTGTATACTTCATTTATTTTGGTAATAAAATATAGGATTTTTTAGTGCAAAATTTCTCCGAAAACCCTATTTTACCAAATAATGTCTCCACCAACTTAAATATACCAATTTGGGGAATGAAAGAACTAAATTACTATCTATACTTTTTAACTTTTCTTTGAAAATTTATATAGTTGAGAATTGTAGGCCACGTGGCATATGTATGACATTCAACTTGTCCAATAATCCCATCATGATGATTGTTGTGGGGAAACATAATCCAACCGTCCTCGGGGTTAGTTTGGGTTGACGAGCATACACTCCCTCGCCACCTTATCTAGAGAAGGAAAACTTCGCACCCCCAAACTTAGTCCTCCATGGTATATGTTCCCGAGCTCCCCACTATGTACCTCACAAGAATTGCCTTCAGGTCTTCTGCCAAGATGAGCTCAAGGGATTGATCGGCTCGGTGAAGTTGAGGAATAACTCGTCGAGAATAGACAGAACCAATGTGAATATAGGTCCAACCCTCAGCTTGGCGAAATAAAAAAAGACCAAACGACCAATGCAAAACTTCCGAGCTCCTCATAGCAATCCCTGTCCAGTTGATCAATGGGATCAACTCGGCTTAGTTCAGATCAGCTTCATTTGGTCAATCGGTTGGTCCAGTTTGGTTCCGACACAAGTAAAAGAAGGTTCAGATCGATTCTTTGTGATATCCAAGTTCTGTAGCTTTTAATTTCTTCATGAGTCCTAATAGTCTCCTTGGATTATTCATACACAGGTCCACCTTGGACGAGATAAAGAGTCCATACCGTGCCAACGTACGACATTCTAACTAGAACTGTGCCGACCTACCTCCTCAGCCGAGCAGATGACCTTCCTCGGCTATGCGTGATTCCATGGTAATTGACAACATTCACCACTCACGTATATCTCACATAACGGTTAAGATCATGCCTAAGATTATGGACTATCCTGCCCTACGAACAATATAAATAAGGGACCCATTTACATGAAAAGGTACACAAAATCTCTCGCCCTAAACCCTTTTACACAACTAAACCTAGATTCCTAACCTGACTTTAGCATTTGAGGGTCCCCTACTCTAGCCAGAGTTTCCTTTGTTCTTTTCTTGTGCGGGTGCTTGAAGGTCTGAAGAGGATGGTCTAGATTCTTGCATAACCATGATCATTCTAACAAAAAATCTAATCAATCAAATACACATGAATTTAAATGTTTCTAAGCATTGTATATTATTTTCCATGTTGTGGCCCCCTGGATTAGCTAGAAATTTTATTTGTTTGATCTTCGTGATAGAATTCAGCTATTGAATGTCATACTTGTACAACATAGACCGCATACTTCCCAGTAATGTGGTCCATCTCATAAAAACCTCCAGTTCTCTACACACTCATGTTTGTACGCATTTGATGTTTATGGCAAAACTCTCTTAATATTACATGGTAACCTGCAACGTTTGAGACGGGAGGCCGTTGTGAGGTACGAGTGCCTTTGAAATTATTGTGATAGATGTTTGTATTTTGCAGAATACTTAAGTTTTTTTTTTTTTTTGTTGCATCACTTCGTTTCTTATATAAATCATCCACTAAATGAGCCTCACCATGTTGGGTTTAGGCACATAATTTCAGCCCGATATAAAACTTAGTTGGGTCACACAATCAAGAGAGGACATTGAGGAGAGTGATGTCCAACATAGGAACCTGCAGACAAAATGAGGGGTCCACCATGTTGTTCATATGCCATCTGACCTCATCATCATCCAGTGTGTCCCACCTGGATGAGGTGAGACAGCAAAACTCAGACCGTCCTAAAAAGGGGGTTGAACCCATAGTCCTGTTTATTTCTTTGTCTGATTATGCATTGCTCCAGGACATGGACCACCATGTGGGTGTAGGGCCAGGGTCTGATGCCTTTTTAGCTCCAAAAGAAGCTCAAGCTAACCTGAGTTTGACTTGACTCAGCCCGTAACTCAGCCTGAACTTGATATATATATATATAAAACTTAATAAACATATTATATTTATATATTATATAAAAAAGGGTTCACTTATAATAAAAACTAGAAAAAAAAATGTTAGATTTGAAAGTTTAAACTTGAACTCAGCTTAAAAGGGCTTGAAATCGACTCAAATTGATCTAAGCTACTGAACGAACTAAGCCGAGCTGACCAGCTATGCTTAAGGACCAGGCTGAGCTGACCTTGAGCTGGATAGTCTGCTGGCCGAGCTGTGCCAAGGTAGACTCGGTTCAGCTCTACCTAGCATGGTCCATAGGCTGGGTGCCTGGTATGCTAATGACCATGGGTCAAGCGTCCAGCTCAGCCCATGCCTAGCTCCGTCCAGCCCAAACCCAGCTTAAGTGTGCAGCTTAAAGTAACAAAATTGGTTTTTGGATGTCACCCAAACATGGCCATGGCCATAGTGTGAAATGTGTAAAAATTCGCAACCGTGGGAATCAAGCAAAGAACCAAATCACTCCAATATCAGTCAATAGGTTTGGTAGCCGTACACTCACCTTTACCCTCAGAATATGTATCAACCAAGCAATTGTATTGTATGGTACAACTTGCAATGCAAAAGGTGGCCCACTACAAATTTCACCATCATCAGAACCTTTGCCCCAGCTATTTGAGATGGGCCGCACAGTAATTGGAAACTAAGTTCAATAATCCTCAGCCCACTGGGCATAGAGCCACCCCTTTTTTTAGGTGCAGACACTACCAGCAGGTAAACTGCTACTAGGCAGAAGGTGATGATTTGTAAAAGCTATCCTGGCCTGATCATTCTGTGGGCCACCTCCTGTACAAAAAGAATGGACGGTTATAAACTTGCTAATCGGCCACATTCAACAGACGCATGTGGCCCACCTCATGAGCAGGCTGGCTTGGTTTGGGTTTGGTCATCTTTGCGGTATGGCCACATCAGCTACCGCTCAGATGTTCCACACGCTTGACATATTGCCACGTGTTTGAAGGTTGTGTGGAGAGGAGTTCATATGAGTGATAAGGGAAATAAAACAATTGTGGTAACAAGGCTCTCCCATAGACTCTCTCAGTATCTAATCACCCCTTCTGCCCCACCACGTGATGATCAGCCCCAGTATCTGCTCAATATGGAAAATAATCTTTCTAGTCCAGACCATGCAAAAATGAGTTAGAAACTGCTTTTCGTAACCATTGTTTCTAATTCATTTTGTATGAACGTTGAGATCTTCTACGAGTTAGATAATTTCCGTACGTACCATCTACCATCTGAACTTCTAGATGAACGGTCTGGATCATCACCTTGCTGTCAAAACTCTAAAGAAACTGGCACCATCCAATGACCATATCTTTCATTATACTTACAGGATGCCGTCGGTTTTTTATGTCCCAAGAACCTAAAATAGCTAAGACAAAAATCCTCCGACAAGACCGTCGCAGCAGGCCGTTGATGAACGGTCCTGATCACCGACTGTGGACCCATGCAAATTTAGGCCCGCCTTTTGTTAATTTGATCTCTTTGGAGAGACATCATCGAAATCAACGTCTGAGAATGACGATGAGGCAGCAATGGTCCCATGGCCGGATACAAAACGGGCAGAACGCAGCAGGGTCCGGGCAGCCCGCCACCCGACCTTGCAAGGCAGTTTGATGCAGCACCAAAGGATGGATAACGGGCAGCAAACGCACAGCACACATACACTGCACATGCACTCGACTGTACCATTGCAGCATTCAGCGCCCTGCCTGTTGTGGGATGTTGATGGGCCCTTTTTTTCCATCTACACCGATCACTGCCGTCCTTCTCTTCACCTTCAGTACTTCATGTTTTTATGAGGCTCCCGTATGCATACATAGCATGTATCTCCAATCCAAACCGTCCAAATCGCAAATCCCACTGTAGATGGATTACAAACAAATAATTACTATTAAAGAAGTACGTAAGTTGGCTATTGATGATCATCTAATGGACGATTAATAAAAGTAAGTTGTAAACGGTCTAATTTTAATAAGGGAAATGTTTATTAATAAAACGCCTGGACTGTTTAATAGATATTATTTTTAGTATATGACTAATCTACAGCGGGTCCCACTATTTGGGCCGTCTGGATTCTTGTAAATGACACGTGCACATAAAGGACACAATATGTAGCCTTACTAAAGATTAAAAGCAGATCTCTACACGCACCCGCATCATATCGCTGCGTCAGGTGGGACCCATTGTTGCACATGAACCCGGCTGGTGAACTCATCAGGTGGACCACATGTGTAGGAAAGCATTGGACGGTTTAGAAAATTTTCTAGCGGTCAGTATTCGATGCGTAAAGTGGCCCACCTCATGAATTGATCCACCTGGTTCTTGGGCCAGATAATCTATACACTCGAATCCACTTGATGAATGGCTTGGATTTTCTGCACACTTGCTAAGGTGGCACGTGAACCGCGTGTAGAAGATGCATGTAGCCGTCCAAACTCATTAAATTTTATTTATTTATTTATTTATTTTTAAAACCAATTGCTGAGGTGGCACGTGAACCGGCCGGGCAAAGGTCCGTCCAAGCTCACCGTGTATTTTTCAACGTAGGGCCGAGTCCGGTGGGGCCCGTAGGGGCAAAAATCGTCCAGCCCGAGATCGGCCCGTCCTCGAGTCCTTATCTGTGAGAGAGAGAGAGAGAGAGACGGACCTGTTTAAGGCTTCCTGCTGGTCCGGTTGATTGGTATTTATAAGGTGAGAACCACGTCATATTCGGGGTGAATCCGGGCAAAAATCCGGCAGTTTGGTTGGAGGTGATAATTGGAAAAAGTTAGGAAGAGATCAGAGCTTGAAAGATGAGAGAAAAAGAAATAGGGAGCTGGTTAAAAGCTTGAAGGAGGGGTGGGATGGAGGTTGGAAGATGAGGAGGTTGAGGGCTGGAGTAAAGCAGTCTTCGGCTTGGGTGGAGCCACCATGACTATCTTTAATTCAGAACCACACGATTAGAAACAGCGGATGGGAAAAAGCTTAGGGCGTGTTTGGGCCGTGGGAGTAGAAAGGATTAGGTGGGATGGAATGCATCTGGTCCTGTGCCAATTCCACTCATGTTTGGGAAGAATGGAATCGCTTTTGATGAATTGTATTGGATCCCGTGCCAATTTCACTCAGTGTTAGTAAGTTGTGTAGGTCCCACCATGATGTGTGGGCTATATCTACACCGTCCACCCATTTTTGGAGATTATTTTAGAGCATCGGCCAAAAAATCAGGTAAATCTAAAGCTCAAGTGGACCCCACCATAGAAAGCAATGGGGATTGAATACTTATCGTTGAAAACTTCTTTGGGGCCACATAAGTTTTGGATCTGCCTCTTTTTAGCCCCATGTCATGAAATGAGGTTACAAAACAAATGAACAGCTTAGATATAATATATGTGTGTGATTCTCAATAATTTCAAATGATCGTGGGTATATCCATTCAATGTACCAACGTATTATCAACAAATCATGGAATTAATCTCATCTCATGGCAAGAGGGGACAATCCTGACATGGTAATAATTATATTTTTTGAATCCCATATTTAAGTTTTTTGAACCCCATCCCACCTAATCCCACCGCCCAAACACCCCCCTTTATCTCCCGGCTATTTTTCTTGATGAGGCCCATATAAATCATTGATAGGGATGAGTACATGGCCTAAAATTTGGTGTAGCATTTAATGGTTGGAGTGTATTTAATATAATCATCACAAATGGCCGTAGCAGAAATAAAGGGTGGACATCTTTCTCCCCGCTATTTTCTTTGATTCGACCCACATCAATCAAAGTTCATGATTAATTTTTGGCCCCAACTAAAGTATGGTTACATATCAAATACTTAGAGTTGATGTCACATACACATCACCTCAAGCTCCATCAAAAGTCTAGGGTGGGGCCCCTAAAATTTCCTCTTTCATACGTTACCTTGATTTTTCATGGGTGCACTTTAATGTATATTTGAAATTTACTTTCGTCATTATATGTGTAATCACACTTTAGGTTCGTTGCAAACAAAAATTACGTTGACGTGATTCATGTGGGTTCTTAGAAAATATATTAGAAAAATTGAAAATAAAATTATTTAAATTTTAGCATAAGGCTGAATCATGTCTCATGAATTGCTGATGGGTTACATAGATCTACTTAAGAACTCAACAATGGTAGTATACTTAATGAATGGTTGTGCAGGAATTTCCTTACAAGGAAAATGTTTTTCATTAATCCAATCATTTCCGGCCGCCTATAAAATCTAGACTATCTCATGCTCGTGCGAAGTGTAAAGTCTAGATTGCTGAACATCTCATCCTTTATTTCTCCAAACAAGAATGTCCAAACCCAAGTGTGCATGCGTGTGGGACACACAAACTGAACATCTCATCCTTTATTTCTCCAAACAAGAATACAATCAACTCAACCACTTATGAACCACAAATTTACTCACACGTTTTCCAATGTTGTCTAAAGAAATTTTGTTTTTGATGGGAAAACAAAATTTCCAAAACATTTTAAATTTTTAAATCCAAAATTTCATCGTGGGCCGCAATAAAGGAAAAATTTGGGAAGGTGACATCCGCCCTTGATTTCTATAATACCTGCCGTAATAATTATATAAAATTCACTTCAATTATTAGAATCCAAACTAAAATTTAAGTATAAGTCCAAAATTTAAGTGGGTGACACTGAAAAAAACAATTTGGAGAGTGAACCATACACTATTTTCAATCGTGTGATACCACAGAATCATAGATGAGGCTGATTTTTGGTCCTTTAATTTAACATATGATTATCCACTCGGTGGTATGGGTGGATTTTACCTAAATGTTATAGTAGATTTTACATAAATGTTACCATTAATAATTGTTATACATCCATACCCTAATGGTAAGCCCGTGCTCGTTGGACTTTGCCTGTGGGACTCGAGCCAGGGTTATTAGGTGGTTGTATATTGTCTATGCCCAGCTGGAATAATAAGCCGGCTAGAATTTTAAGCTTAAGCTAGGACCTTGGGCCTAATACTCCAATCGGTCAGAGGTGGGCCACGCCCAAAAGCCTGGCGAGCCTGTCTGGCCTATTAACAGCCCTATTAATTAGAATACATCCCAACTATATTCCAATAGGACATGTTGGGATTTTAGACTTTGGATGACGGTTCTTTTCAACTATCTAATGTTTATATTATATGATGGACCTAACTGTAAATTGTAAAAAAATCTTTCATTGAAATATTTCAACCCTATGATTTTCAACCCATTACAAAAAAAAAGCTATTTAATCAATTGACCAAAGGGTTAAAATAATCCAATCTAAGAGCTTTTATTTTTGTCATATCTGCTCTCAATACGTCCTGCATCCTTTTGCCTTCCAGCCCCGTTATTGCTACTCGCACAACACGATTAGAACACTCTCCGGCACGAGTGCGACGTGTTGCACATGTGCGAGATTCAGACCATTTATCTTCTAGACCACACTATGAATATGTTCTCATCCAAAAATTATGCTGATACTCTTATCAGGTGTGCCATACTTGAAAGAAGAAATGCTGTTAAGAAAACGACAAGCAACCCAATTTCAACGTACGAGTTTTAGCCAATTGATGAGTGGGCCACCCAGATTTTTTTAGACGTGATAGAGAATATGTGGTTTCCGCTTATGAATGGATCAGATCTTACATTCATGAGTTACATGGTTCTAACCCGTTGGAGAAGTATGGCCTTTGCTTTTTTCGCAGAGGTTTGCTGGAATACATCCTGATGTATTACAATATAGTACATTGGGACTTTATTCTTTTAATGTGGATCATATTTCAGTGATCCAAACTGTTTATACGATGATTTATACTTTTTATGATGAAAATTCAACAAATAAAATTTCTCAATTGGCATATTTCAACTTTTTGATAATTTGGCTCTATTTTCTAAATATGAACGGCCATTATAAGATTTTATAATCAAAGGGTTGAAATGTTTGATATGTGATTTTCTGGCAGGAATTTCCCATCCAAAGGGATTCCTATCAGATGAACGGTCTGGATCATTAAAAATCCCAAATCCTACTGATAGAGTCCCAACGTGCACATTGGGGTGTACCACTATCTTAAAGCATGGCATGTGAGTCCCAACGTACACGTGGGTGTGTATCTGAGCAAACGACTTTATCCCCTTTCTGAAAGCATGGCATGTGATAGATGCCTCCCATGAGGGGGAAACGAATGGCTTTAAGGGGGCATATGGATTGAAGTTACCTTTGATAAACTACTCTTGCTAGGATTAACTTATCTTGATTTCTACTTCATCGGCCTATATGCATATTTGGTAAATAATATACTTATCATTATATATATATATATATATATATATATATATATATATATATAGGAAAAGGTACTATGCGCTTGACCTCACGAGTCCGTCCCATGAGGTCGAGCTGTGTGGGCCCCACCGTGATGCGTTTCGAACATCTACCCCATTAGTCAAATGCACCATTCCATCGTGGGCCTAGGTCTCAAAAATCAAGTCAATCTGTGACTTTTGTGGGCCACACCACATACAGAAGTGGGGAGGGGCCGTGCATCATTAAAATATTCATAATCATTTTTTGGGCCCACCAAGATGTGGTTTGCAAATCCAGCCCATCCATTATGTGTGTCCCACTTGGATGAGGGTTCAGACCAAGTTTCAGCAGCATTCAAAACTCAGGTGGGCCCCACCAAGTGCTTTTATATGTTTTAACGGTGTCTTCACATGATTTTAGATGGTATGGCCCACTTGAGTTCCGTATACAGCTGATTTTTGGGATATCCCATAATTTAGAGGGGACCCATCAAATGCACGGTGTTGATGGTCGACACGCATCACAGTGGGGCCCACACAGCTCGACCTCACGGGAGCTTATCGTGAGGTCGAGCGCATAATACCTTTTCCCATATATATATATATATATATATATATATATATATATATATATATATATATAATTTTCAAATGTTTGTTAGTATTAGTTATAGCAAATTGTAGTACTTTGGCTGCTAAAGCATGGGCCTGTTGAATTTCAGTCGTTGATGGTGTGGTCCACCAGTTGAATATTGTGAGCACGGCCCACTTTGGTTGTGAGTCATTCATCATTAGAAGCCAACCTTTAATGTGCATAGTTCATTAGATATGACCCACATTTGATGTTAGTCATCCATCATGTGGGGTCCACCATCAATGTTATTGTCTATTATGTGGGGCCCATCTTCGATATCCACTGCTCATCACGTGGAGCCCACCTTTGATGTGGACCATCCATCATGTGGGCCATTCATCATGCAGGACCCACCATGGATATGGGCCACTCATCATTAGGCCGACCTTTGATATGGACTGCCCATCATGTGGGGCCTACCATTATTAATTTCCTATCATGTGGAGCCCACCTTTGATGTAAGTTGCCCATCATGTGAGTCTCACCTTTAATGTGGGTTGCCTATTATGTGTGGCTTACCTTGGATGTGGGCCATACATCATTAGGGGCAGACCTTTTATGTGGATTGTCCATCATGTAGTTAAATAGCTTAAAAGTGGCTAAATGGGTGATCGTTCTTCTCATATTTTAGTTATACACAATCAAGTTTGATGTATTTGTGTATCTTGTTGCTTGGCATCAAAGTTGTTCATTTGGAATCAAGTCGCACAGTCGGTTTTAGCACGACCACACATATCACAGTGCTTGAATTTTAAAATTGAGAGGCTAAATAACTCCACATTGCCTATTAGGGATTAAAGTGGGTCGGCTATCTTGGGCTTAGGCATGTCCAGCTCACTTCGGACTGGACTCAATTTGATATTAAAAACTTGTGCAGCTCGATTTCAAGCAGACAACTTGACCCCAAGCTCCAATATAAGTAGATATGATGACTGGGACAGTATATGACCGATATTTGAACAAATTGGTCTCTTATTCAACCACTCACAAATTGTTTTATAAAGTGATCAGGTAATATTTAGAGGGTGGAGTTCTTCCTCCAAAAATAGGTTCCACTTTACCTTCCGTACGAAAGTACTTTTTTGATACGTGGTTATCGTCAAATAAAAAGGAACTACTTATAATTAAACGAAAAGAAAATACTTACAGTCAATCAAGGTGCAGCGGTAGGAAGCCTTTTTGAATAAAAAAATTTGCTGGTATTAAGATAAAAGTCTAGTGTATGAGCGTATACTAAGATTACGACTAATTGATTGTGACAACTCCTAAGAAAGAGCTAAGTTATGATAAGGAAAAATAATTTGCACGATAATTGAAAGATATTTTGATTAATTTGTTTGGTTGGTATGAAATGACTTGCTCTGTTAATTTCTTTCATTCTATTTATAGACTTCTTTGCTACTTAGATAGTCTATATACGATTAGTTATTTCTTCAACTGCTATGGTAGCTAAATCATTGCCACATCATTTATGGCCCAAATTTTATCAAGATTAATGTGGGCCCAAAGTTCGTTATTTACTATAGATATTTGATATTCACCAAGTTATACTTTCTTGGCTTACTTTTTTGCAGTAAAATGATGTCCAAATGAAATAATTCAAAATATATTTGAAATTTCATCAAATTAACTTTCCAACGAGCATAAGATCACCTAAGTCGGTCATGTAACAATGGACTTATGGCCGTTTTCGTCGGACAGGTACCCCACGGTGATTATCAATGGTCCATAGTAATCTTGATGAACCTTGGGCCCAATTTTAGGCAACTAAATGATTTCTAAATGATATAATTCTAAATCCATTTGAAATTTAATCAAATTACTTTTTCAAGAAGTATAAGATCATTCAAATCGGACATATAACTAGAGAGGTATGGTTGTTTTCATCAGACCGGTACCCCATAGTGAATATTTAGGATCACCGTAGAAATATCAGCGGTCTGTTCTTCATATCAGCGGTCCACTTTTAATATTAGCGGTCTACGATGAATATCGACGATTTACACCGAGAATATCGGCGATCCACAGTGGATATGGGTGATTCACAGTAAATATTGATAATCCACCATACAACATTCATTCATTATAACATACTTTCATCTTAGCATTTTTTTTGTTACAAAGATGAATCAATTACAAAAGTTATTCATTCTAATGCTCATCACATTCATCCATTACAATATTATTTAAGCACAAAATTCATGTATTACAACATTTTTCTATCACAAAATTTATTCATTACAATATTATTCCATTATAAAAAGTCATCTATTACAGTGTTTTCTACACCCCATTTCCTTTCACAAACTTCCACAATTTTATACTTTTTTTTTTTTTTTTTAAAGAACAAATTAAAAACAAACAATAGAGGAAACGAGTGAAGGAAAAAGAAAGAAGGAAGGAAGATTTAAGAGAGCCAAAAAATTTCATTCTCTCCTCCCATATAAAATAAAATAAAATAAAATAAAATAAAACTTAGGAAGAAAGAAGTAAACGGCCAAATGGCCCTCTTACGGAAAGGCCCTACCTATTGAACATATCTAGATCTTATATGGGTCCCAATAGGTATAGAAGTAAATCCATCACATCCACATGTGTGAAGTTTTAACTTCATGTTAAAAGCTATAGTTTGAGAACAAAACTCGTCAAAGATGGATCATAAAAGAAGAAAGTTTAGAATCAACGTACAACATTAATGTAATTGTAAGTCATAAATAGATTCAAAAATAAAACTGAAAAAACTCTTCCGGGAGTTCATGATCATCTAATAAAAATGGGCTGATTAAATCAACCATGTAGTTGGCTAAATTTTAGTTTTAGGTGAAGCACATGTTCATTTTAAAAAGGTCTTTCACCTCCGTAATGCAAGAGCCAGCGGCACCAAGTACAATTATAGCACGGGGGCATTTTTGTCATATGAAAAATAAAAAGGCTGATCAAGAATAGGATTCCCTATTCTCAACTGTATAGAGCTCTTGATAGAACCATTCACCTTATGGGGCAAATAGACCGAAAACCCTGATCTGACGGCTCAATCAGAAGATAAAATGAACCATCTGATGGACGCGGATTGCCTGTGCCCACAGGCATAGAAAATTTTTGTAGTTGAAAGCTGTGTGGGGCCTATGGTGATGCAGGTGACAAATCCATTCCGTACGTCAGTTTTCTAAGACCACATTAGGACAGAAATTTAAAAATCATGCAGATAAACAACTCATGTGAGCCACAAAATAGGAAAGAACGAGGATTGAACACCCACCATCTGCAACTTTGTGGGGCTACATATGTTTTGTATCAGATGATATTTGTGCCTACAGTTTATTTAAATGATAACAACCACATAAACGGTTTGGATGACATATAATCCTCATGGTCAGCTCTAAGAAGGTTTCAACGGTGAATGTTTACGTTCCCACCGTTTCGTTTGGTATGACCCACAAGAGTTTTGGATCTGCGTGATTTTTAGGGTCCTGTCCTATTGTCGCCCTGCAAAACTGATGGACGGCGTGGATTTTCGACGGGCATCTCTCGGGGCTTTGTAGACGTCTGTGGGCCTGTAGCAAGAGGCCAATCAGATGGCCTCTCTTCGACTTTCCGACCGGACGACGCCCGTGTGTCTGACAAAAAAAAACATAAAAAACAAAACGAGTAGCCTTATCGGTGAAATCTGGTGGACCCCACACGCTTGCAAGGAAAGAGAGGTCACGTGGGAAGCCAGGTGTCAACAGTAGCGAAGGTGCATTTGTTTCCTTTTATGGTTTGGATCGGTGGAGCACCAAATTAGTATCTCTTAACAGTTATTGTCGGCGGAACGGCGGGATCGCAAATGTTCCGCCGGATTCGGATTCGGATTCGGATCCGGTGGTGATCACTCCAGTACCAGGTCGGTACAAGTCGGTGCTGGAAAAGCTGTGGGCCCCAAAAATGTTGTTTGTATTTTATCCCAGCAGTCCATACATTTAAGATCATTATTTTAGGCATGAACCCAAAAATGACGCAGGCCCAAATCTCAGGTGGGCCTCACCAGAGGAAAACAGTGGTGATTGAACGCAGACCGTTGAAAAACTTTCTAAAGGCCCACCGTAATGTTTAATTGTCATCCAACATGTTGATCAGGTATTTAGGTTACACAGACATGGATGAAGGGAAAACAAGAGTCAATGAAAAACATAAAAACCAGGTTGATTCAAGAGTTTTGTAAGCTTAAGAAGTTCTTAATGGCGGGTGAGCCTTCAATCACCACTTTTTCCCTGTGGCATGGTCTATGTGGGAAATCTGAGATGAGGGGTAAAAGTGGACGTACAGCATGGATAAAACATATACATTTTGGTGGGGCCCACAGAGCACTATCCAGTGGCCAGTCTATGCTAGTAGCGCCGGTCATGTGCAAGCCGCATCAACGGTTTTTCACATAGGTGGGCCCGATCACAATGCCACGTAGACTTGACCTTTTCATTTTTTAGGGTCAGATTCGTGGATGTTTTTTAACCACTGAAATGAAAAATATCCAATAGTCCTCTTTTTGTTAGCACTCGTTTGCTCTGTCACATACAGTGTGGCCTGCTAGAATTGATATAATCGCTCGATTCAAATTGGTCAACTTTGAGCCCAAGCATAAAAACAGGCATTTATGTATATGAATACCATACGAGGAGATCAATGGCACCTCAATCACTCACAGAATATTTGTAATGATGAGACAATATGAATTATGCACAAACTATCATAATAAGGGTGTTTAGCACAGGGCATTGGATATAATTTAGTGGGATTGAATTGCAAAATTCACTTATTCAAATGTAGCCTTTGTTTGATAACTTTTTTTTTTTTTTTTTGTTAATGTTGGTGGAAGGCTTTGGAAACTATGTTAGATAGAAATTTGAATAGAGGGAATGTTGCAAAAGAATATCTTAAATCTTGTATTCACCGCACTGCTCGACCGGTCGAGGGGGTTGCTCGACCAGTCGAGGCCTACTCGACTCGAAGTCCAGCAGTGATGTTTTTTTGGAGTTCTATGGTGCTCAATCAGTCGAGGGTCAAGCTCGATTGGTTGAAGGGGTCCTTCAACTAGTCGAAGCCCTCCTTCGACTAGTTGAGGGTTACGCAGATTCTGCGTAAATTTGAGGCGGTTTCAGAGATGTGCGTAAGTGGAGTTTCCTAAACTATAAATAGGGATCCCTAGGGCTTTTATAAGCAATGCTAAGGCTTTCTAAAGGGGTTCCAAGGGTTCCTAAAAGGGTTTTACGATTTCTAAAGGGTGTAACAAGGGTGAGATTCGATGTTGTTCGAATCAGGTAAGTCATTTTCTCTTTGTAATTTCTATTTTCATAGTAGAATTCTGTCGCTTTGTGCCGTGATTTTTTTCATAAGGTTTTTCCACATTAAATCTTTATGTTCTCTTGTGATTGCTTGGTGCTCTTGAATTACTATCCTAGATCCAAATCTGTGTGATTTTACAGCACAAATCTCAACAAGTGGTATCAGAGCAATCGTTGGGGCACAGATCTGAATCTGAGAGATAGACAATAATGGTTAGCATTAGGTATGATATTGAGAAGTACTCAGGGAAAAATAACTTTGAATTATGGAAGATCAAGATGATCAGTTTCTTAATCAAGCAAGGCGAAGATGATACTCTCTTGATGAGCAAAAGTCTATTATGACTGATGATGATTAGAATACTCTTGATAAAAAGGCCTTATCTTTGATCCATTTATGTCTCACGGATGATGTTCTCTACAATGTCACGAGGGAGAAAACTGTGGCTAAGTCATGGGCAAAGTTAGAGGATGTCTATGAGAAATTTTTTTATGAAAATCGCCTACACTTGAAGCAGCAGTGGTATAACTTCAAGATGGTAGAGGGTGGAGATCTGGAGGTTCACATCAGCAACTTTAATAAATTGGTTTACAAATTGTTGGATATGGAAGAAGTAGTGAAAGATGAAGAACAAGCATGTATGTTGCTGAATTCTCTTCCGGCATCGTATGAGTCATTCAATAACACAATGTGCACCATAAATAAAATCATGAATGTCGACACCGTTATCTCGGTCCTTCAAGGGAAGGCCATGAGAAAGCTTAACGACAATATGGGGACATCTTCTGATGCACTGTTTACGAGGGCAGAAATTCTGAGCAAAATAGGGAGTTTTCGAGGTCAATATCCAAATATAAGGGTAAGGGCAAAGGAAAGTTAAAGTACTGGAATTGTAGGATTGTAACGCCCTGAAAATCGAGGGTCAAGTAGAAGTCCAACTCCCGAGTTTCAACGCATCACTTATGCAACATATTTAATGATGATTAAATGTTGTCTATATTAGTGCATAAAATATGAATAAGATTAAGCCAAATCAGCAAAACATAATTCAGGGACAGTTGTAATACGCAAGCGGAAGACTGACTCAAATATGTATAACTTTATAAATCAGTGTAAGTTCCTAAAGTATGTATGCATTGTCAGGTCAATAATTACATGTATTGTTCAAAATACAAAATGTCAAAAATGTAATAGTCCGCTACAAGTATAACCCTGAAGCCCCGCCGATCAGAACGGCCTATATGAACCCGCCTGAATACTGCATATATGAGAAAACATCCTCATCGTCTGCGAAGTCTGCCTCTACCTCATCAGTCGGGTCTCTATCTGCAACTAAGACAGAGTCTGGTTGGTGTTTAAAACATCATCCCGTAACGTGGGAGTGAGTGATCAACTCAATGGAACAATAAAGCAAAGGTTAACATGTTCTCAATTCAGTCAAGCAGTAATGATAAAACAATACAATTAAACATCCCTAAGTACTCTGATTAATGCAAGAATGGTATGTATAAATGATGTATGTCCTCACCTGCACTCCCTCTGCGATCTTTATCTAACGGTCGCGCATGTCAGTCACTTCCTCAGTGCTCTACCCAACGCCAAATGGCACATGCAGTGCGGTGCATGAACGTGATTACCAAGTTCTTATTAGTCCATTTCATACAGTAGGATTGGGAAGCTAAGGTGTCTCCTTATATCAATTCCCAAACGATGATCCATTCTAGGGTCGTCAATCCTAGTAAATCTCACACGATGTTACGGTTCTAGGTCACTGCAAAGGGCTTGTCACCTTATCAGTGCAGGCCTAGTTTGTACTCTTCTTGCTACGTAAGGGCTCGTCGCCTCTACACGGTCTTAGAGTATGCTCGAGGTCACTACAAAAGGCTCGTCACCTTATCAGTGTAGGCCGACAGCTCGAATACAGTGTCCCATACCACCGTATTTGGCTCACGAGGCTGTGTTGCTCACTGAACACTACGGGGAGGCTCGTCACCCCAGCATAGGCCGATAGCTCGACCATGGTGTCCCATACCACCGTGCCCGGCTCATAAGTCTTAGCGGATCGAGGTACCAAGGTTAAAGGAGTTTTCACTGGTGAGTTTGGTACCTTAGATTCAAGCAGTAGCATCCATACATGGTGAACATACAATGGGTCAATCGGGTTACTTGACGAGCTCGACTGGTACGAGCGCACCTCAAGTTGATCGACATAAAAGGCGTAAGCGCTCTGTGTGGCCTAACGACTGCCGACAACCAAAGTATGACTTAGGTTCATCGAACGCGTCTTGTGTGGCGAAAACAACCTCAGCCACCTTAATCGAGATCTGTTACCGATTGCCTGGACTAAGTCATAGTCCCAATCACACTCAGTTGCAGTTTATATATCACATATGATATGCATAGCAGCATTACACAACAGTTTAAACATTTCAAGCATTTAAGCATTTCATGAAACACATAGTACACATGTTATCTTACCTAGGCATTACTTCTATAAATCGCATAGTATGAAGATAGGTTACATGAAGGAAACTATAGTTATAGAGAAGGAGATTGAGAATCCTATCTCAACACTCTCATTTCAGACATTTAAACAAGCATTTCCTCATACAGGCATTTTATCAAACACTTACACTACACATATCAAATACATATATTAATTTACTTAAAACGTATATTATAGCAAATCCTTTCACATGGGAGTTGCAACACATACAACGATCATGTATTATTAAACATCCATCATAATAAGTACTAATCATAATTCCATATTCATTCAGACATTTCAACAAACACTTAGTCTACACACTTCAATATACATGACCTATGTTGGTTATAACAGGTGTTAGGGCAAACCCTTTCAATATGGAGTTGTCATATATACAACAACCATATGTCTACAATAGTTAATCATGGCAAACCCATATCCAGAATCCATACTCATACAAACATTTTAACAAACACATGAACTGCACTACTTCGACATAGTTCGTATGTACATGTAAAGCGAAACAGACAACGTATTTGGCATGTGAAATGGCACCCAGGTCAATAATAAATCATTAGCCGACATTGAAAGCCTTGAAAACCATAACTTATACATTTGTAGTCCGCACCTTACACCGGCAAACGCGTAACGGATTCGTTTTAGACACTTAGCCTTTGTCAACGGCGGATTGACAACTTATAGCATGAATTAGGTTAGCTATTTTATAACTTACATTATCTGAAACCCTAAAACAGATTAGGGTTAGGTTTTCTTACCTAAGAACGAAATCGGAATCGCCTGTATAGCGATACGGGAATGGTGGTTGAGTGCGTGGAATAGCGGGATCGAATCCCAGGAAGAATCTCCAACTCTCACTCTCACTTTCTCTCTTTTCCCTTCTCTTTTCTCTCCTCTCTCCCCTAGGGTTTCTTAAATTTGCATGAGGTGAGAGGGAGGGGGTTTAAGGTCCTTATATAGGCCCAAAACTGATGGGAATGGCCCCAGGGCCAATGTATACTTAGGTTATATCTGAAGGGCGTTTGTTTCAGCCCAATGGAGTACTTCTGGTGGCCCCCCTTTCTGCTTGCGGTCGGACTTAAGCTCCTTGACATTGGATCTAGGTCAGGCTGAGTTTTCGCTCCGATCGGATTTGCAGATCGACCGTGGCGGACCAGTTTCAGTTTAACGGTCACGGTCACTCGATCAGGGCCACAAGTACATGGCCAAGTATGGGACATTTCTCCTGATTCGATGGTGTATTTGGGTCAGATTCTGACGGTCGAATCCTCGCATTTGGCCCGCAAGTGACAAGACTCAGATTACTTAAATTTAGATTTCATTTCTAAAGATATTCACGTTTCTCACACACTTTGCTTCGGGCTCAAGTTGTGCATTTCTAGATACAATTAAGACTTGATTTCCGAGGGGGTTGTCAAGTCCAGTAATGTGGTCATAACTGTATAGTTTTGCGGTCATCGGACTTTCGACGTGCGGTCTAAGTCCGATACGGAGTTTCAGTGTGCTCCCGAGAGCAACCGAGTTTAAGGATGAATTCTAGATTTCAGGGTAATGTAGCGTCAATGATTCTACATGTTTTAGATCTTGCAGGTCAGATTTAAAGTGATTAGTGCTAATTTCACAAGTACTCCAGTTTAACACTTGCTGATATTAACCTAATTTCTAAAGGTTTTGGTCCTGGGCGATTTCTGCCTGAGGTGGTACTCGGGTCCTTGTACGGATTTTTCCGAGGCGTTACAAGGATGGAAGGACATGTGAAGAAGGATTGTACAAATTCTAAATCTAAGAGAAGATTATAAGGCTTCATACCGGGAGGTCAATGCTGCCACGTCAGATGGATCAAGTGGATGTAATGGTGATATTTTGTTTGTGTCTATGATAAGACACTTTTACGATGATCGTAAGGACGAGTGGATTTTAGATACAAGGGCATATTTTCACATGACTTCTCATCGAAGTTGGTTCGCCAGCTACAAAAAGTGCCATTGTGGACAGGAGTTTATGGGCAATGACATTGCCTGTAATGTTGTAGCTGTTGGTACGGTGCGCATCAAGATGTTTGATGTGACAAAACGTACCCTGACTAATGTGAGACACATTCCTGACATGAAGAAGAATCTAATTTCTCTTGGCGTACTTGAGGCAATGGGCTGCAAGTTCACAAGTATTGATAGTGCTCTTAAAGTATCTAAGGGGGGCATGGGTGATTATGAAAGTGCAATGACTCTGTAATATGTAAAGGTTGATTGGGAGCACTTCAACAGGTGGAGTTGCAGTGGCTGTAGCGGATTCCACCTTTGCATGTGTGTAGCATGTTGGGCTTGGCCACATGAGTGGGTAGGGCAGGAAGGATGTGATGCGCGGACAGAGATACAGATTAGGTGGAGCAACTACCTGTGAGAAGAATCACACGACATAATCGCAGGATATCGATGAGGTACATGGACGACTTCAATATCACAGGGGATCCGTCCTCAATTCAGATGGCTCTAGGTGAGCCTGGTGCTGAGAAGTGGAAGGTGACTATGGAGATGTGATGGACTCATTGTACCAGATCGATAGATGTGAATTGGTAGAGCTTCTAGTGGGCCGAAAAGTGATTAGATGCAGGTGGATCTTCAAGGGGATACTGTCATGCCCCAAACTAAAAAATCGGGCTTACAAAATTCTCTATCGCCGAATTCCGTGCCGACAGCTTCCATAGTACCTCATTCTCGGCTCCAGCGCACATATGCCAGATTCCTATCCTGGGATCCTATAAGGAGGATTTTTCAATGTACATTTATCTCGTAAGAAGCATAACCACAAGTTTACCTAAATCACAAAGGTAACATCATCATCACATATCCACTAATATAAACAGTTGAATACAATACTGAAAGGGAAATACATATCAAAAATCAAAGCTCCAGAAGACGGCTGCATGCTCCAAGCTCAATGCTGCTGCGACCTAACGCCACCTGCACGCATCTATCATACATAAGCTTAAAGAAAGCTTAGAGGGTGGTGTAAGTGTGTACGATGCACGTGCTAAGCATATAGATATCAGAGTAAGCGAAAATACTGACAATCCATAAATCGTACAATATCAGAGTAATGCGGAGACAGTAAACCAAATATCATATACCGAGTCCATGAATACTGTCAACCTTAATCAGGTTATACAATACAGAAGCATAGTAAACCAAATGCTATGTGCTGAGGATGCAATGCAATATGTGATGCGAATGAAATGACCAAACTGAATTGTGAAATCAGGATGATAGTACGTAGTATCGCAGGTTACGGGGTCCACCACAAGGGACTTCTATCCAAACCAGTCTCATACCTAAATTTGAATAGTCAGACTCAATGTGGTAAACTCCTGATCTCAGGTTAGTCGCGCGCCCCAACCGAAATCCTGGTCATTATGAAGGTACACATAATAATTAGTTGCGCATCACCATCTTGAGTGGATAGTGAATGAATGAATGGTAAAATGCTGAGTATGCAACTCCTGCTCAATAAGTCCACATATCAGTATTGTACATCTCTGGGATCATCACGGGGGTCTAGTACACTTTACATGCAATCGCCACCCACTGGACGTGTAACCATGCAAGTGGAAGGGACCTCACTATCTGCCTGGCCAATAGTCAACCAATATCTACTCGGCACGTTGATAACGAACCTAATTCCAAGTTGGTCAAACTCAGCCTAGCTATGCCCACTACCCTCGGGCGGGTAAGGTCACAACTCCTTCCCAACCGACCACGACACGGTGGGAGACGCGACCTACTGGTATTTGACACTCGGGCGCTCATGTATCCACTTGGTCTAAACGTTAGGGCGTCTCTTGGCCACGGAGGTTTATGAATTTTCACTTAGGGACATCCATGACGCCTGTATGCTAGAATCAAACATTTTTGGTGTCCCATCTGTCCATCCAAGACATGCATGTGGAGGTCACTACCCTGATGTCGCTAGGGCGTATAATAGTCATATCCCAAAATGCGAGATGCATGAGTCATACCATCTAGTCATGCATCAAACCTGCGCGTACCGTGTGCTCATGTGGGGTAACTCCGTCTCTCAGGGAGTCCCATAAACAACCTGCCCTATGACATTTGCGTCACATCTCATAACAAACATGCAGATGATGCGTATGGGCATGTATCATGATGCTATGTTATCACATACTCATAATCGGCTTCGACAATCGACCTCGATAATCGGCCTCGATAATCAGAATCAGCCTCGATAATCGGATCAGCCTTGACAATCGGCCTCGATAATCAGAATCAACAATCGGCTTCAATAATCGGCATAACAAAGGGCCTAAGGGAAGGTCATAATGTAGACATTTAACCATCATTACCCATCGATGTGGACATTTAGCCAACATTGCTCCCAAGGAGTGGCCTTCATAGGGCCAAACATATAGTGGGCCCATGGCCTCACACAAGGGCTTAATACACATCACGATGGGCCTCACTCATGGGCCTAATATACATCACAATGGGCCTCGACACATGGGCCATAAATACATCACATTGGGCTTCATCATCTGGGCCTCATATATATCAAGTGGGCTGCACCAATGGGCCTCATATACATCAAGTGGGCCGCATCAATGGGCCACACCAATAGGCCTCATATACATCAAGTGGGCTGTACTGATGGGCCGCACCAATGGGCCCCACATATTAAAAAAATGAATCATACCGAAAGATCATCTGGACCACACCCTAGATAGCAGCGGAGATGGTGATTGGAAAAATCATTTGGACCATACTACAAATAACAGTGGAGATAATGATTTCACCATTAAACGATTCACAGGGCCCAATATAACTTTTATTTTCCATCCAATCTATTCATAAGTTCACAAAGACCTAAATTAAGAGGAAGAACAATTTTCATATTGATCTAAAACTTTGGTGCTCCCAAACAGGTTTCAATGGTAGCCATTCAATCCCCCACTGATATTTGCAGTGTGGTCCACTTGATAAATAGATCTGTCTTATTTTTAATCTCAAGCCTTAAGATGAACCCACCATCCGAATGGACGGTTTGGATGTAACACATACATCATGTTGTGGCTCGGCAGATAGGTGGCATGGACATACAATACATACATCAACGTGGGCCCCACACCACCATGGCCAGATGGATAAAGTGGATATAGAATAAATACATTAAGGAGGGGGGGTCCATGTCCCCAAACGGATGGACGTTGAGGATACAACACATTCCTCATATGTGGGCCCCACAGAGACTTACTGACGTCATACAGTGGGACCCACAGAGCTCGCTGGATGGACGGTGTTGATAAAACACATACGTCACAGGGGTCCCACCGTCATGGCATATGGACGGTGTGGATATAGAATAAATACATCAGGGTGGGTCCCATCCACACGTGTGGGGTGGGCCCCACACGTCCAAATGATGGATGGACGGTGTGGATTCACCCACATACATCATGGAGGGACCCGCAGAATTTGTGGGATGAAACACATACGGTGGGTCCCACAAGACCTGGTGACGTCAGTCCAGCAGCTATGTAGCTGCTAGCCGTTGCTGGCCATAGCTGGGATGATATAGGTGATATATATATATATATATATATATATATATATATACACATACATACATACATACATATATATTAGTATAATTATTATTTTATTTGTTTTTATTTTTTTTTAATCATTATAATAGATCCAGCGTCCACAGACTTGCTGGAATCCATACGGATTGATGGTTTAGATAAAACAGCTATCATCAAGTTGGGGTCCATCTTGTGGACCGGCCAATCAGCTTTCAAGGTGGGGTCCATCTCGTGGACTGCGCGGATCAAGTGGGCCATACAATCATCATCATCATTAAGAACAATAAGAAAGAGAGAGAGAGATGGTGAGATCGAGGGACCTTGCCACTATGGGTTTCTCTTTGCTTACAATCACATACATGAAAATCGGTCCCATCACAAGTGGGCCATCAAATTGAAAATCAACGATAGATCACCTACCGTTAGATCTTGGACTCCTCCTTCCACCGATGCGTTCTAGAGCTCCAAGGGATGAATTTCAACGGTTGAGATGAAGCTTGGAGGGTGGGATTGGGTGGTAGGAAGGTGGGCCACACAAAGCTTCTTTCTCCATGGAAGCTTGGACGTCCACCTCTCTCATGGGTGTTGCTTGGGAGATAGGATTGAGAGAGAGAGAGAGAGAGAGAGAGAGAGATAGAGAGAGAGATGATGTAAGAAAGGGAGAGGGAGAGGGATGGTGAGTGATGAGTGAGTGAGTGAGTGAGTGATGGGTGTACTTGACATGTATGGGTGGAGAGAGAGAGAGTTGACTTTATGTGAGAGAGGGATGGGTGTTGGTACTTGACTTGATTGATCAATTGATTTGACATTAGGTAGAGATTCTCTCGAAATCCGCAACATGCAGCGTTTCTTCGAAAAATTCGCGGGCCCACAACTCCTGACCTGGGTATTGGATCGGAGCATAAGACGCGACGTTAGAACCACAGCGATGACGCAGTCACAAGGGTACAAGTCTCAGATCGGGCCGACTCAGATCGAAAGGATGAGACTTAGGGTCACGCGCAAATGTCGATTACAGATCGCGGGTAGCCTGAATTCCACTACGAGGACCGCGGGAGTCTACGGAATGGTACGGTCTAGGATACGGGCCTCACAGATACAACATAAATACAAAGCGAGGTTGGTAGCGAAGGATCATGTTCGGAGAGAAGAGATCGGCTTCTTAGAGATATTCGCGATGATGGTATAACATGTATTTATAAGATTCGTATTAGCCCTAGTTGGCTAATGCGATCTTGAACTAGAAAGGATGGATGTGGAGTCTGCACTTTTGTAAGAAAAATTGGAAGAACAGATCTACATGAAGCAAGTAGGCAGTTCGAAGTTTAAAGGGACTGAGAAAAAGTTTACAGGAGTCGTGGTACGACCTATCGCCTAGGAAGTGGTATAAAATTTGAATCCTTCATGGTGAGTCAAATATTGTATGTTGATGACATATAAATCGTTAATCATGATTTGTCTGAAATTAATATACTAAAGACTCGGTTAAGCGGGACATTCGAGATGAATGATCGGGGGGTTGCAAAGAAGGTTCTCGGCGATGATATTCATAGAGACTGGAAGAGGATCAGGTTTTGGTAATCACAGGTAGAATATCTTGTATAAGTATTGATCAAGTATGTGATAGACCAGGCAAAGCCGAAGAGCATTCCCTACGCATCTCTCCTTAAGTTTTCCTCAGGATATGTCCCAAAACAGATGAGGAAAAGCATGATATGTCTCATGAGCCTTATTCGAATGCAGTTGGCAGTGCATGCCATGGTCTGTATTAGACCGGTTATTTCACAGGCAATCGGTGTTGTGAGCAAATACCCCTGCAAATAATATTGGGTAGCGAGGAGATGGTACAGAAGACTACGTCTTACTTTTGGGAAGACAGGAAAAAAGTTGAAAGGGTATGTGGATTCAGATTACGCAGGCAGTGTAGATTCCAGAAGGTCGACTTAAGGTTACTCGTTTATACTAGCGGGTAGAGCAATTAGTTGGATGTTCATGTTATTCAACAGGTGCTTGAGGAAGGAGGTGTAATACTGGATAAGATTCACACCGGCATGAATCCGGAAGACATGATCACCAAGGTCATTCCTGTAGAGAAGTTCAAGTTCTGTGCAACTTCTTTGGGCTTGACAATGGCGTAAAACAAAGGATAGTGTGCACAAGAAGCTATGATGAGATGCAGAGATAAAAGAAGAGGTAGAGATTATTACAAAAGGATGTCTTAAATCTTGTATTCACCGCGCTGCTCGACTAGTCGAGGGGGTTGCTCGACCAGTGGAGGCCCACTCGACTCAAAGTCCAGCAGTGATGTTTTTTTGGAGTTCCATGGTGCTCGACCATTCGAGGGTCAGACTCGACCGGTCGAAGGGGTCCTTCGACTAGTCAAAGCCCTCTTTTGACTAGTCGAGGGTTGCACATATTCTACACAGATTGCGTAAATTTGAGGCGGTTTCAGAGAGGTGCGTAAGTGGAGTTTCTTAAATTATAAATAGGGGTCCTTAGGGCTTTTCTAAGCAATGCTAAAGCTTTCTAAAGGGGTTCTAAGGGTTCCTAAAAAGGTTTTAGGGTTTCTAAATAGTATAGCAAAGGTGAGATTCGAGGTTGTTCGAATTGGGTAAGTCTTTTTCTCTTTGTAATTTCTATTTTCATAGTGAAATTTTGTAGCTTTGTGCCATGGTTTTTTCCTGCAAGGGTTTTCCATGTTAAATCTTTGTGTTCTCTTATAATTGCTTAGTGCTCTTGGATTGCTATCCTAGATCCAAATCTGTGTGATTTCGCAGCACAAATCCCAACAGGGAATTCTCCTAATTCCACTTGATTTACGACTACGGATGGAATCCCTCGACAAATTTGAGCGCAAGAAAAAAATGAGTGGATTACATGGTAGGGTAAGGGTGTCACAAAGTTCCATAAGCCCTATCATATATCTATTATATCCACACCGTCCATCCATTTTTCGAGATCACATTAGATGATGAGCCAAAAAATGAAATGGATCCAAAGCTCAAGTGGACCACACCATAGAAAGCAATGGAGACCATGTTTTCGATCTTTGAAACCTTTGTAGGCCTATCACAATGTTTGTTTGTCATCCAAGATGTTCATGAGGTGTAACACCCTGAAAATCGGGGGTCGTGCATATACTCGACTCCCGAGTTCCCGGGGTCACTTATAGCTAATTTTCATTAATATGCGATCCAGTCTAAATGCGCAGCCTGGAATCTCCTGGAACATGAAGTACATCCACACAAGTCCACTGAAATGAAAGAGACCGAATACAAATATATATATATATATATATATATATATATATATATATATATATACACACACATGACCAAAAGAATATATGGGTCGCATAAGATACTACCCAACAAAATCGCAAAAGAATAGAGAGTCCAAAAAGGAATAAAACTGAGCCGCCCTACTCAGCGATCCAATCCTCCTCTCAAGCCGCCGGAGAACTGTCCATCATCTGGAAGCAGGACAGCTCGTCCTCCTCGTCGAAGCTCGCCTCACTAGGCTCCTCTGCCCCTGAACCACCTGCATCTATGAAAGAGGTCTGGTTGGTGTTTTAAAACATCGTCCCAGAGTGGGAGTGAGTGATCAACTCAGTGGGTGCTATTAGTCTTAAGTTATCACAGGCATCAATTTTGATATGATCTTAATGAAAAGCAAACAATCACACACATCTAAGTAATCTTATTAATGCGCATGTATGCAGCATGACATGATGCATGCCCTCACCACAACGCTCCCTCGTGCGACAACATCTAACGATCGCCAATGCCAACACTCCCTCAGTGCGACCTCGACTGCCGAGTCGCCACCCTAACTAGTGCAATGCAATGATCGTGTTAGCCGTGTGATTAGTTAGGTCCATTCATCCAGCAGATTTGGGAATCTGGTACACCCCACGTATCAATGCCCTAAACGGGTTGCGAGGCCAAGACCCCCCAATGCGTGAGGCCGAGACCCCGCGGTCCGTGATCCCGTCGGGTTCCTCATCCCCGACTTCAAGCACATGAGGAGTGCCATGAGAAAGGGATCGCTCGCGGTCACTATGGGGAGGCGCGGTACCCCAGCATAGGCCGACAGCTCGGACACAGTGTCCCATTCCACCATGCCCGGCTCACGAGGCTGTGGACCAAATTTCAAGTGGATTATTGATGGGCTACGACGGTTGTAAGGTGTTCCAGGTTCCATACAAGTGTGAACAAGCATGGTTAACAATCAAGGTTGGTCAGACAGTAGACTAGACCACCTGAGTCGGGCGAGCATGAGGTGAGTGACATCGGGCACAAAGGACCCATGTAGTCGAACTACAGCCATCCGCACACACCCACCCAAACACATGGGTCTAGCCATAGCATAGTCCAACAGATGGGACTACCATCACTTTCAAATTCCTGACCAACCCAAGGATAGGAATAGGGACTCATAGCATGCCAACTACCAAAGTAACATCAAGCATATTCAACACCATATTTTCATGTTGCTCAATATACAATTCAAATTTATCTAACAAGCAAACTATTAACATTGTGAATAAAGTGTATGTGTGTGGTGTGGGTTGGTGAGGAAGTTAACACTTCCTCCATGTTGAGAAATCATGTACACAAGAGTAATGAAATCATACATAATATGAAGCAAACAACGTATAAAGAATCAACACGGCATGAGCATATGATCATCCATACATCAAATCATGTGAGAGGCAATGTCAATCATCAAAGAGCACCAAACATACAAATCCATGCAATTCCAACTAACATACAATTCCTAGGATTTCCCTATGCTTTCAAATATAACATCCAAGCAATCAAAATCATTAATCTCGTATTAAAATTGGTGCTAGGCCACCTAAGAACAATAGTCCGCACCTATGGATCGTTGGAGACTTGGAAAACGACCTAGGAATGAAGCTTTTGGGGTCCGACGGCCAGATTTCCTAAAGCAAGCATTGCATGTTAGAATCCCATGCTAATCTCTCCTCAATACATGGGTTTCAAGAAAAAGGGGTGAGGGATTTTATCTAGACGATCAACAAAGCGAATGTGTGGTTGTGGTGGAGGGATTTCCTTTGAAGAAGAGGTAGGGAGGTGCAGGGTTGAGCTTCCTTGGGCCCCACCATCAACAACACCCTCCACTCTCTTCTTCCTCTCTCTTTCTCCTTCTTTCTCCTCTTTCTCTTCTCCTTTTTCTCTCTTCTCTCTTTCCTTCTCTAGGGCAAAATCGTATGGGGAGAGAGAGTGTCCAAATGAGGCCCTTTTATAATGCCAGATTTGGTGAAAATGGCCCCAAGTGTTGGGTTTTTACTATACTAGACCTATGGGAGGGTCTTTTCAAGATCTAGGGCCTACTATACGGTATATATATTGATATACACCGTAGGATAGTTAGCCCTAATGATGATCTACGTATGAACATGATCGGCCCGCCATTTGGATGCGCCAATCGACAGATATGATTAGAAATCTGTTCAACGGTCACCGATAGTCGATCAGGGCCGCGGCTATACGGATATGAGCAGGAAAATATCCTTACTCCATGGGTAAAGTTTGGTCGCAAACCGACGGTCCGAAATCCTCAACTTTGCATAAGAGTGGACGACTCAATTCACTTAAGTTCCAACTCCTTCCTTTAGGATATTTGCACTTCTCATGCACTCGTCCTTCGGCTCAAGTTGACCGGTTCTGGACAGTACCCAGGTCCGATTCCCGCGATGGACGTCAAGCCCAATGAGACAGACATTATTCTATAGTTTCGGAACTAGTGGCCCGCCAACGAGCGGTCTAGAGCTTGTTTGGATAACCGGGGCAATTCTGGTGGCCCTCTGACCATGAAACTTATAGGATAGGTGCTTCATGGCCCGATGAAGGGCCATGCAAAATTTGAGAATGATCAGATATGGGGTTTGGTCGCACGGGTCTGATTCGCGATCAACGGTCACCGTGCCACGATCGGGTCCCAGAGTTTGTGGACGGGTGTAGAAAAATTCATTAGACCTCCCCTGAAAATGTAGAAGAGATCCGACGGCTGGATAGCCTTGTATCTCAGCTTCATTTGCGAGCGCCAGATTCCGGTCCTGGCATAAGTGGGGTGCATTTAGTCAGTGCCAGATCCTACTTCTGAGTGTCCCCTGGTTCCGTGGTCCACGATGGTCCACAAGCCCAGTGAGCTCTATGGTTCCTTAAATTTTTAGATTTTTCTGACCTTCCCGCGTCGCGGTATAGCCCGCACGGGCTGTCGCTAGGTGTAAACGGTCATCTGGCTTGGAGGCCCGCTCCAGGTTCTATCAGGACCCGTCTGACCTAATCAATTAATCAAATCTTGGTCTAATTTATTTGTGATACCTCACTACGAGTAGCTTAAACGAATGGTCTTGTGGCAAATCCTACGTGGACGCCCCAAGACACTGTTCTGGTTGGGTGGGACGTTACACTACACATGATGTTCAAGTGATCGGGCGGATTCATTGGCTTCATACGGCTGATTAATCGGACTGGTGCAGTTCTTTACTGGTACTACCCCTGTATACACTAACATTAAGTCCTAATGGTTAATAAGTAATATTATAAGTTAATTATTTTTTAAAAAAAATTAAATGAATTTTGAAAATTCAAAACAGTGAAAATTCAGGATGTTACATGAGGTCACACAAACTTGGATGAAGGGAGAAAACAAATGTTAGATTGATCCAAAACATCTGTGGCCATACAAATGTTTCAATGGTGGTCATAGAATCCCCAATCTTCCCTCTCTTGTGGTCCACTTGACCCTTAGATCTAAATAAAGTTTTTGTCTCTTATCCTAAAATGAGCCCTCAAAATGAATAAACAAAGTGGATTTCTCACAAACATAACAGTGGGCCCCACCTGGCATCCTTGCGCACCAACTTTTGTGAGGGACTTAATCCGCATCGACGTCTTTATTGTAAACGACTCCTCTTCCTCCAAGTAGGTTTCCAAACGTGGAAGCCCCATTCATTCGGGATATACATGAAGATTTCTTACATTTCAAATGTGGAATGGAATGTGATAAAAACCATTAAATTCCTTGACAATCCCTGATATCCTCTAATAATTACTTTAAAATAATACTATCCCACTTAATCCCACCTAATCCCATGAGCCAAACAGGCTCTAAAATACTTTTAGAATACCGGTGTAATCAAACAAAAAGAAAACTTACACTAAATCATTAAAAACAACTGCAAGAAAGTTTCTTATAAAAGAACTACTTGTATTGGATAAGGACCAAGTCCAACATATAAGCATACAATTATATTACAATTAAGAGCTTAACACTACTATATTATCACTACTTATAGATATACTTAATTTGATTACAATTGAGAAATTGTTACTATTGGATTATCACTACTTATAAGATAGATTAACTAAGATAAAAAGATAGATATAATTCATTTTTTGGATTTGATAGTATTTTGCTTCACTAATTTTTCTAATATATTATTCTTCTAATGTTATTATTATTGTTTTTTGGATGATTACGGGAACTTAGGCGCCGTTCTCTTGTTACATTTTTCATTTTTCATAAAAACTGTAAAAAACAAAAAATAAAAATAAAAATTTATGAAGAAAAAAAATTAAGAATAGAAGAAATTACTGAAAATATGTTATTTGGTGCCCATTTGGTTACCACCAAATAAGATACTTTTTCTACTTACATAAGTCGACACGTAACCTATTTCAAATAAGTTTGGTTTATGATTAGTTGTAAGTAATTTTTGTTATTTAAAAGTACTTAATTACTTTAGCTTATTTTATTTTTAACTTTTTAACTTTTCATATTATTCACCGAACTTACTTATTTTCTTAATAAACAGAAATTAAGATAAAACTACTTGCGGCATAAGCAACTTAAGATCCAGGCATAACGAATGGATGGATGAGATCACACACGGGTCACAGTTTGACACATGATGGTGTAAATTGGCGTGTGGCCCAAGTGTGTCTTGGATTAGACTGTCCCTTCATCCTGGAAGGGCTCACCTGCTGCATGGTTTGGATGACATAACTCTCCGGTGAGCCCCATATAGCATTTGAAAAGTTTCCGCGGTGTATTTCCATGCAAGTGGCGTGGCTCATTTTAGTTATAGAACGGGCTGATTTTTGGCCCCAAGGATTAGAATCGAGGTCCTCACCTGATGGACGGAGTGGATCTCAAGTACACAAGACAGTGGCCCCACCGAATAGCTACGCTTGGCTGGCCTGTGGGGGAGAATTCAGAATTCCTGTCTTCAATCAGACGCGTCTGTTCATAACATTCCCAAGTCCAATATTTCGCGATAAAATGCCTTACTTTCAAAATCTTAGCCATTATTGGCTGTGAAAAGTTTTGATACTCTGGCACAGAACGATGGATTATACGCAGGCACTTGAAAACTACTTCGAAATTACGGAAGTAGCATTTATTAAGTCTAATCAAACTGTCCAAAAGTTACACTTATCTGATTATCTTCCCATCAGATTGGTGGACGTTTATTAGACAGTTAAATATGAAAAAATATTCAATGGTTCTATTTCAACAAACAAGTGTCCATGAATCAAAGATTAGTGTTATCTAAACAACCTAATTTTTGGAATTTAATTTATTAATAGTGACTTTCACAATTTAGACGGTTTATTTTCAGCTAAAATAGGTCAAGTGTACTACTTCTGAGTGCCTGCGTATCAAGCGTCATGCGCTGCCCGACTATCAAATAATTCCGAGTTATACGATGCTCAGGCTGCGTACAAACTTTATACGCAGTCACTAAGAAGGGGCTATGTGGGGTCCTTATTGATGTCCGTGACAAATCCACTCCGTCCATCTGATTTTAAAGACCACGATACTGCAGGGTTCTAAAAATCAGGCAGATCCAAAACTCATATGGTCCATACAGACTAAACAGCGGGGATTGAACGACTGTTGGTGAAGGAAGTTTTGTATAAACATAATATTTATTCCTACAGTTTATCTGAGTGGTAATAATCCTGTTAACGGTTTTGATAGCATATAAGCATCATGGTCAGCTCTAGAAAGGTTTCAACGGTAGACGTTGCTATTCCCACTGTTTTGTTGGTGTCGCCCACCTGAGTATTGTGTCTTCCTGATTTTTAGAATCCTTTTATCGTGGTCTTTCAAAACAGATGGACGGAGTGTATTTGGGACAGATATCTCTGTGGACCCCACACAGCTCCAGGCACAGAGATATCTATGTGACCGAGGTCACAGACTCACAGGCAATCCGCTCTCCACTCAGAAACTGTACACGTGGAATATATTGACAGCTACTGTCTTCAAGTAAACAGTCCCAAGATAAGATTGGCAGAACAAACCCAATCTCTGATCCGGGGATTCTTGTTTGTGGAAATAGAACCGTTGGATTTTATCTTTTTTATTTTTAACCGTTCAATAAATATCCACAAATCCGATATTCAGATAATCAAATTAGCTCAATTGTTGGTTCATGATACACCTAAACTACTTAACACAATTCGTACGGTTTGATTGGACTATTTTTATGCCACGTATGCAATTTCTACGGAATATCTATGCCAGAGTATTAAAGTTTTTATCTCCTTCTCAGCTTAGTTTCTATCATTCTAGCTTCTTCACAAAACCAACCGCAACCACTCTCTGCTGTGGTTAAAACCACCCACATGCATTCCGCACAAGAATTCCACCAGAGATTGAGCAGAGATTCCATCCAAACACTCCTCCCTCAGTTGGGTTTCTTGCATTTCTCCGCAACGATCTCTTCCAACGGTCATATTCCATTTTGAAACCTCACCCATGGTTTTTCTCTCCCTCTTTTGCATGGTTTTTCTCTTCTCCATCTCCAACCCTCCTGCACTCTGCTTGAATCAGGAAGGCTTGGCTCTTCTCTCATTCAAGACATTAATCCAAGAAGACCCAGAAGCTTCCTTAAGCAATTGGAATTTTTCCGACGAGAATCCATGTTCATGGAATGGAATAACATGCAAGGATTTCAAGGTAATTTCTATCAGCATTCCCCAAAAAAGGCTATTGGGTTTTCTTCCTTCTGTTCTTGGGTCTCTTTCTAACCTCAGACACATCAATCTGAGGAGTAACAAGCTCCATGGAAGCTTGCCCGCCGAGCTTTTTGATGGCCAGAGCTCCCAAAGCTTGGTGTTTCCTACTGGTGTTGGGAAGCTCAGTTACCTCCAAACATTAGATCTATCGGAGAATTTCTTCAACGGTTCAATACCCATTTCGATACTCCAATGCAGGAAGCTGAAGACCCTTGATCTTAGTCACAACAACTTCACGGGTCCTCTGCCTGTTGGCTTGGGCTCTAGTTTAATTGTGTTGGAAAAACTCGATCTTTCATATAATCAGTTGAATGGGTCTGTTCCAAGCGATTTCGGTAATCTGTCGAGTCTTCAAGGAACAGTCGATCTTTCACACAATCTATTCTCTGGCCCAATCCCAGCAGGCCTTGGGAACCTACCGGAGAAGGTCTATATCGATCTCACATACAACAATCTCAGTGGGCCCATACCGCAGAGTGGGGCATTGGTGAATAGAGGCCCCACAGCATTTGTTGGGAACCTGGGGTTATGCGGCCCTCCATTGAAGAACCCATGTTCGTCCTACAGGAATCCAGGTATTCCAACCACATTACCCTATATACCAAAGAATCAGCTGCCTGTGATATCAGATGATAATAGCAGAGGTGATAGTAGCAAGGGCAGAAGAAGCTTGAGTACAGATGCAGTGATTGCAATTGTCATGAGTGACATCGTTGGGATCGGTCTTATTGCTTTGGTGTTGCTTTCATGTTACTGGAGAGCAATTCGTCGTAACGGTAAGGATGAGGGTGGTGATTCTGAGAAGGGGAAAACAGGGCAGAAGGCGTGTTCTTGTTTTAGAAAAGACCTGTCGGAGGCCATATCAGAGAATGTTGAGCAGCTCGACCTTGTACCATTGGATTCACATTTGGGTTTCGATTTGGATGAGCTTCTAAAATCACCTGCTTTTGTTTTGGGCAAGAGCAGAATCGGGATCATGTATAAAGTTGTTCTTGATGATGGTCGCACCCTGGCGGTGAGGAGATTGGGGGAAGGAGGTTCGCAAAGGTTCAAAGAGTTCCGGGCGGAAGTAGAAACAATTGGGAAGGTCAGGCACCCGAATATCGTGACGCTTAGAGCTTATTACTGGTCTGCTGATGAGAAGCTGATAGTCTATGATTACATGACCAACGGCAACCTCGCTGCTGCAATTCATGGTAAGTAATTAAACTTTTTGTTTTGGATGTACGGTTTGGATTGGAAATTCGGTAATTGCTTTCACTATCTTTTGGATCCTACCAATCGAACTCCTGAGAAATGGATTCCATCAGTGATGGGCTGAATGTGTTAAGGTCATGGGAAAGGGTGGGATTTCATTAGAGAGGGCTGATAGAGTACGGTGAATTAATCCCTTTATCTCATAGCCCACGCCCCACAACGGATGGGTTAGGACCGCGGCCAAACTCCCCTCATGGGCCCACTTCACATGGATGGGGCCCGTCTCACATGAGCTACCCACCCCGAGTATGCCCCTCATCCCACAGGCCACACTACTCGAGCCCGGTATGAAAATGTCCTTGCATTAATTTCGGATCCATCGTGCCAATTTTGCACGTGTCATGTACTTGAACTTTATTGCACACCCGTATGTTCTTAGCAAAGCTCTAAGATTCCAGTTTGTAAGGGATGAAAGGTCCCTAACAACTATCTTACAGTATCCAAACACAAAAACTTGATTCCTGAGAATAGCTTTTCTAACACATAGAGAATAGGTTTCCTAGCACCCAAACACCATAGACAAAATCACTTGTACTAGAAATTTGTTTCCTAGAAACATATTCACAATTCCTTTTAAGATTCCAGGGAGCCAAACAACCCCTAAAGGATGGTAAATGGCCAAAGTGTGGTAGCCACCTCCATTCATAACAGGGGATTTCCCCCCAAATTGCAATTACCTCTGTTGAAAGTTGGACTTGAAAAGCGTGAAATTACAATTAACAACATGATTGCCATGAACTAAAATGATGCCTGCCAGCCAGCCCCCACTCTGGTCATTTCCCACGATTGAATTTCAGGTAAGTTCAGTTGAGCATTGAAACACACTCTATAACTCTAATTGCTCCATAGAAAGGATGATCCGAAGGTGGGGTTTAACTGAAAGTGATTTTTTTTTTCAAACTAATCTTTCTTCATTGATGTAGAGAATATCACGATGTTTTTATGTTACGTTTGGATGCTTAATTTAAATGAATTGCATTTGTTTATTGTTCATTAAATCGTTATAGAGGAAATGACCAAAGTGGGGGGTGACACCTTCTTAATTCGTAATGATAATCAAACCACTAATTGCAGTTCTTTGCATTTCAAGTTGCACTGGTAACATGATTACTTGCAACTTGAGGGCTAGTTCCTCATTACGAATGGAGAGGGGGGTGGTGCTACTTTGCACTTTTTCCTCTTTATCGAATTGAATTATTGCAAATCAGTTCTATTGAACATCCAAACACAGCCTCATATACTCTATTTTTTTTTTAGTGAAACATGAATATAATACCATATGTCTGAAATGAATGCTTGATATTTATTTGATTTTCTAGCCATCTTCCATCTGAGTTTCTTTGCTTTCATCCTTTCTTAGTTTTATTTTTTGTTGGTTGTCTGATTTCAGGAAAGGCTGGGATGGCGTCCTTTTCGCCCATGCCATGGCTTGTCCGACTGGAAATCATGAAAGGAATAGCAAAGGGATTGGCTTATTTGCATGAATTCAGCCCGAAGAAATATGTTCATGGAGATCTGAAATCCACTAACATACTCTTGGGACCAAACATGGAACCACACATATCTGATTTCGGACTGGGCCGGCTTGCGAAGATAGCTGGAGAATCTCCAGCTCAATCCAATCGGATTTCTGCTGAGAAATGGCCTACTCAACCATTGGAAGTCTCTGTGAAATCACCCACGAAGCTCGAACATTGTTATCAAGCCCCTGAAGCACTGAAACTTCTAAAACCATCACAGAAATGGGATGTGTACTCATTTGGGGTGATTTTACTTGAACTAATATCCGGACGATCGCCAACGGTTGTTTTGGGCACTCCAGATATGGATTTAGTAACATGGGTTCGAACCCATATCGAGGAAAAGAAGCCGCTTTCAGAAGTTTTAGACCCTTGTTTGACTCAGGAACTGGATAGTGAAGAAGAGAGGGTTTCTGTGACGAAAATCGCTCTTTCTTGTGTTCATGCCAATGCAGAAAGAAGACCGTCGATGCGGCATGTTTCAGATGCTTTGGATGGGTTAAGCACCAATAGCCAAGAAAGATCCATGGAATGATCGAGCTTGAAGTTTGAGATCAACAGCCTAACTGCTGCCTTTTCGACAGATCGGTGGCCTACTCTCAGCATAATCCAAGCTTTTAAACCATTGAAAGAGCTCCCACAATGTTGTAAGTAATGCATTCTTCTTACAAGCATCAGTCAGCTTTGCTAAGCCCACACACTTTCATGATAGTTCCTAGTGGTGAATTAGGTGGACCCCACTGCATAGATGACCTGGCCTGAAAATGAGGCTGATCAACTCATGTATGATGATTGATAGCAATGGGCGGTTCGTATAAAAATTTTCAGTGGCCCACATTCAATGCACACAGTTGGCCACAACTCAACATTTAATTTTTTGGCCAGATCATCAACAGGTGGGGCAAACCCGAGTATGATTAGAGGTTTGTGTGGGCTTAATGAAACTATTGCATCAATAGAGCTAATTGTTTCTGTGGTGTTAAGTGAAGCATGTGTTCTCTAGCTTAGCTTGTTTTTCTGTTGTGGTAGACATTAGAGATAAAGCTCTTCAGTGCAAGCTGTTTGTCTGTGTTCTTCTTATCTTGAGCTTTTAGATTGTGTGGGAATTGTAGTGGCCAAAGTAATCAATGGATATGATTTGTCTACTCTACCGTTTGATAGCTTGTTGAATTTTGGAAGAAAAAAAAAGGATGTTTGTTCACATGCGGAATAAAATGGCAACACGGCCAGTGTGTTGGACATCTGAAATGGCCACACATCACATGGACAGTTAGTGAATTGGCCAATTGTCCACATTCATCATAGGCATGTGACTTGCCTGATTAGTGGATGGCCATCTTCATGGTGGGGACCACCTTATGCACTGCTCAGCACGCTTTCCAGGTTACACGTGCAATAGAGCTGTGTTGGGGTTGCAAATGTCATGGTTGGATTTCTGTGTCCACATGCGGATTGCAATGAGTAAAAGGCCGAAAAGAAAATAGAAAGAAAGAAAAAGAAAAAGAAAGAAAGGAGTTTTTAGGTGGTGGTTGTTTAAATCGAACAGGATTGGGTCCTACCAAGTCTGAGTCGACTTGGACAAGTCTTAAAACCATGGAAGACAATCCATGTCCACTGTTTCTTGGCAACTCGTGTGCAGGTACATAGCTCTAACACTAAACCAGTGGCTGGATAGTCATGCAGGGAACTTAAAAGGGGTGTGCATGGAGCAACGATTTTAGACTTACCTACTCAAGCGGACTCAGTCAGTCTTGAGTTGAGTCGTGAGTCAAGCCCTGTCACCCATGTTTTCAATGCCGACTCGTAAGACATGCCATAAATGCATTCTTAACACGGCTTGACTAAAAGAAGCCTAAACAAAGCGGAAGTAATCCATAGAATCAAATCCAATCCTATGTGGGGCACGATGTGACTGGTTCCAGGCTTGTGCTGTTTGAAGAAATTCATTCAGATAAGGAAAATTTGTTGTTCAAATTGTGGATCGTAAAGCAGTCGTGGCTTGTAATTTGGGCATCTTCATGAAATGCACAATCTATCGATCCTTTGTGTGACAATGCTTTCGGGGCTAAGCGGCGTGTTATGTCAGCTGAATTCAACACTAATTTTAGGAAAAATTACTTTTTAAAAAATAATTATATTTTCTTTGTATCTCTTTATTCTTGCAGTTATAAGATTTCTGTATTTTTAAAAGTAGTTTGTAATAATGTGAGGTGTGTTTCAATAATATTTATTTGGACATTTTTATTTTTGATAAATTAAGCATGTGAGAGAGATTTTTACTATTTTAGTTAATTTCAAATTAAAGTTTTGAGGTTTTTTTTTTTAAAAAAAATAAAAATAAATTATTAGTAGTATTATTGAGAAATCATCCAAACATTATTCAATAAAAATTACCCGAGTTATCTATTGTAATTCTTGTAAACCCAAGAACTACTCTTGTGGATTCAAGGCAGTGATCTTGTTATGAAGATGTTTCCTGCTCTTCCTTGCGTCAGGTGCCAAACTGACTCAGACTCATTTGAGTCCGAGTCAACCTGGACAACTCTGCATTCGATTCAAACGGGCTCTCTCAATCGGGGTAAGCATGCAGTGCAGGTGTGGTCCATCTGCGTGCATGTGGGCAGGGGAGCACAGTTCGTGTGCAAACCACCACACACAACAAGTCATACGGCGTCCTGGTGAGTCACCCATGTGAGATTTCCCCATAGACATATCTTTTCTAGATTTTGTTTCTTTGCATTTCCATGTGAGGACAGTTTTCTCTCATGTATGGAAGCAGCCTTCCCTTTCTTGGGTATTTTATTGCATCCTTTCCCTTCTTGTTGTTTTTTTATTAAGGGTCCTCTAGGCCCACAAACCTGTCGATACCAGCTCATCCACGTGTCTGCATGTTTGCAAAATCCAAGCCGTCCATTGGGCGGATGTGCCCTGTTCTGAGAATCAGGCAGTTGCAATCACCGGCTGCAGATTATTAGCCCACTGTTTTCTAAGCCATCCTCCATTGGCCCACCCCACCAGCTTGATTTCTGGGTCAGGTTGTATCAACATCGTGGGTCCACTAGATGATTTTGGTACGTGTGGGTAAGCTGGGACCCACATACCTGTGGTTTTTATATCTGAATATCATCGTCGTCATCGTCATCCTAGCCTTGTCCAGCTAATTTGGCTTAGCTAAGTCAGAATAAGAATTCCTTTGATCGTCTGGCAAAGGTTCAACCACCGTCTTCTGTCACATGTACCTATGAATAGTGAGTCTTTCAGCTGCATCTTGCATTCAGTACATGCAGGGCTATCTTTAAGCGATCTGCACCACCCATTATATGTAATCTCCACTTAAGGCTCAATATAAATCACAATTACACTAGAATGAAGGTGATTTGTTAACTTGTAAATGGAAAGACTCGTTTGGAAACTTATATTTAAAATACAGTAGAATGTAAATCATAATTACATAAGAATTAAGGTGATTTTGAATTCTTAGATGTATTTGTCAATTTGTAATTGAAATGCATTAGAATCCAAAAATTATATAAGCCCATTGAAATACATTCTTTGATACTAAAAATAAATAAATTATAAACCTTATATAAGCCATAAATGTAAAAATCATGGATTCACAAACCAGCAACTCATTAACATCTTTTATTCATATTATGAACTTTAGATAGGCCACAAAAGTTTTGAATCAAGCCGATATTTATATTTTCCCTTCATACATGTCTATGTGATCTTATGAACAGGTTTGAATGACAAATGAACATCAATGTGGGCCCTAGGAAGGTTTCAACGGTGGAAATCATTATTTTCACTGTTTCCTGTGGTGTGGTCCACTTGGGCTTTAGATATGCTTCAATTTTGGTTTCAACCTTTAAAATGAGTTGGAAAAACAGATGAACGGTGTGGATAAACCACATACATTCACAATGGGCCCAACAGAGTTTACTCAATACGATTTTATGATAGCGTACGCAATCCGATTCAAAAAAGGTGATATTTCAAAACACAGACTTGTGTATTTCAAATTCCATCAATTCCATTTTTTATATCTCCAAAAACTGACCCGCTGCCAGGAATCCATTCACCACGAATGCATCTAAAAGGAAGCTGCCAAACGGCCTGTTAGGAAATATTGGTAATTGAGTGTTAGTCCGAATGACTACGGTTTGGAATATAAAACTTTGATACTCTGGCACAGTGCGATGGACAATACGCATACATTGCATGAAAGTTAGTCAAATCAGACTGTCCAAATTGTGGCTTGGTATAAATGTATCGTGAAAAAATAAAGAGGCTCATTTAATCTTCTGACTATCAGTTCGGTGAACAATTATTAGATGGTTAAAAATGAAAAACATCCAACGGTCCTATTTTAACAAACAAGTGTCAGTAAATCAGAGATTATTGTTGTTAAACCAACTTGATGTTGAGAGTATAACTTATATGCATTACGTTCCATAATTTAGTTGGTTTAATTTGAGTTAATGTGTGTACTGATTTCTTAGGGCCTGCGTATCACGGGTCATACGCAGCTCGAGTATCAAATACCTCCCTCAAAACGGGAATGCAACGGGCAAAGTCAATGCAGTTGGTGCCTGGGTTTGCAGAGATGGTACATTAGCTTGTGAAATCATCCAAAAGGGCTTGTTGGTGCTCTGCAGCCGTTTAACCTTTTCCCTCTGTGAAATGAAAAGAACTTTGATGCTCTGCCAGAGCGTGAAGGATGATACACAGGCACTTATAGTTATACTTGGAAATTGCCTACGCGGCATATGAATAATAGAAATTAAAATGTCCAAATCAAGGGTCCCAGTTGCCATTTGTTGGGTGGTAGAAAATGAAAAATATTCATATATTCTATTTCAACAAACGTTTCTTAATAAGGGTATGGATTGCTCAACTGATCTGAGGCTGTGATTCCGCGACAGCAGCTTCCATAATTTGGGCAGTTTAATTGGAGTTAATGCATGCCACGTGTATGATCTTTAAGTGCCTACGTATCAAGCATCATTCACTTACGAGAGTATCAAATAACTACACAGTGGAACTATCACGAGAACTGAATCAACTGATCACCGACAGAGCCGTACCACAACTTGTTATGATGTACCATCACTGGTAATGTACGTTCGTGCTTTAAAAGCCATGTGTGCCACCACGATGTATGTGTTTTATCGACTCCTTCCTCGGTTTTGCCAAATAAACGAGCAGATCCGTATCTCATGGACACGGACTAAGGGTGTACACCGATTCTAATAGAGTCGAGCTGGCCTCCACTCAATTGGGCTCGGCCACCAGCTGACCCATCTCGAACTCAGCTCAGGCAGTTCGAGTGAGTTCGAGCTAAAATTGAGCCTCTGCAGCATTTTCACCAACGTATAGGCACTTTCAATTTCTCAATCTATGTGAAATAGCAATAATTATTTACAAGTATTTCATCAAACACCTTATACCTAACATCAAAATTTTTTAAAATAAAAGGATATTGCCACTAGCTGACATTTCGTTGAGTCATTTCATTAAACACTCGGTGAGCAACTCCAAGGAAAGAGCCGGTAAAACACATACATCATGGTGGGCACACATGGCTGTAGAAGCAAGAATGTACATTACCAGTGATTGTACATCATAACAAGTTGTGGTACGGCTCTGTTGGTGATCAGTTGGTTCAGTTCTTGTGATAGTTCCACTGTGTAGTTATTTGATACTCTCAAAGTGTACGATGCTTGATACGTAGGCACTTAAAGATCATACACGTGGCATGCATTAACTCCAATTAAACTGCCCAAATTATGAAAGCCACTGTCGCTGACTCACAGCATCAAAATCAGATCAGTTGAGCAATCCATACCCTTATTAAGAAACGTTTGTTGAAATAGAACATATGAATATTTTTCATTTTCTACCACCCAACAAATGGCAACAGGGACCCATGATTTGGACATTTTAATTTCTATTATTCATATGCCGCGTAGGCAATTTCCAAGTATAACTATAAGGGCGTGTTTGGCCGGACCAATCCCATGATATTAGGAGGTATGGGATCGGTTTTAAGGTAATGATGGCAGAGTCACTGGATGGTTGGGCATCCATTGGGATTTTCATATCCCAATACCAAAAGATCTGTCTGTTGGATTACAACTGCCATCTTGGGATCACGTTAGAGATAGTGTTTGGATTGACATGGGATTGGATTTGAATCCAACTGATCCCATGGGAAGCACGTTTGGAGCTTTGAGTTTTACCGTACGGGATTGGAGAATGCAAGCGCTGATTAGGAACGATGCGCTGACCCAAATTGCATTGCCTACCATACCCAATCCAAACCGTCCGCTACTAGTGGCCGGTTCTCTGTGGGACCCACAACAGCCTCCTGTGTCATCCGAACCCTCCATATGGGGTTTTGTATCATCCAAACCGTCCACAATGATGTCGATGGGGTTAAAAGCAGTATATGACCCGCACCTTGTTGCGTGCGTACACTGGTTTACATGACATCTCATTTTCATCTTCTGGGTCACGCCATAATGCACCAGAATTCTGTTTTATTGCAACCCGGTCTTCATCTTAGCCATACACAACATGCTCTGATTCCCTTTATGCATACGTGTGGATGTTTACAGAATCAGTCCACTTGGGGCGTTCTGATATCAGGTAATAATGTATGACCTACTATGACTATACCATCTCATGAAATCATCCAAATTTAAAGAGTTGTTCAAAGTATTAGTGTCACACAAAACATACCCAAGAATTTATAATTTAATCATAATATACAATGCGAAAAAAACAACCATTACTCCAATCAAGAGTTCCAATAATCTATCTGCGGCTGAAGGGGGGAGATCATCAGTAGACGTGGGCCTCAACATAGTGGCCCGGGATGTCCGGTGGATAGACAGCATAGCCGAATGATGGACATCAACTGCGTCCACTAATCTTCCCACTTCTCCCAAGCGAGCGCCACATCCATGTGTCAGCGGTGCAGTTGCCAGACCGAAAAAACTGTCCCAGTATGCCGTTGCATCTCTCCAATTCTTAAACGCTCGATGGCGGCTCCCACTGAATCCCTTAACCTCGACTCGCGCATCATCCCATGTAAGATAAATACCTGGTCGACGGCCAACTAGGACAACACAGTATTTTTCCTTCGCTATCTGCAAAAAGAGGTCCAGTATCGCAATGAATAGCAAGAAATTAAACCTCATATGTTTGTACATGTATACACAGAGATAAAGCGGTGACATCCACGTTGCAATGAAAAGTATACAATATATTAAAACCATTTGTAGACGAAAATATGGGAGCGTACCTTCTCTTCTTACGATGTGTGTGGTCTAGTTATACAACAAAAGCAAATACCCAAGAGTTAGATTAAATAATTACATATCAAGTAGAATGAGCCATCCTGGGTCCAAGGCCAGTGTATACCAGTGGCCCTAGAAGATATGTGGAATCCAAAATTATAAGCAATATAAAGAAGATATGTGGAAGTTATTACATGCCCCCCCCCCCCCAAAAAAAAAAAAAAACTTAAACCATCCAAAATAAAAGAATTTCTTCTGCCAACTGTTCTCCACCTGAATCACCATATGAACGGTACCCAACATTCAAAGTTTTTAAACCCCAAAGATCAGCAACCATCAAGCAGAACCACCACCGTCATTACCCTTCAAATCGTCCAGAGTTTTCTTAAGCCAATCAACGCGACGATCCGGCCGTAGGGCAACAAAAAAGGAGGCAAGCTTCTCGTCTTTATTCAAGAGCTGACCAACCTCAATAAATTCAGCATTGGTTAGCCCCTGAACCTCTTCCAGTATGTCTAAGACACATCGCGTTCGGTTGACATCCTTTCTAACAGAGAAGTTATGCATTGTCTCTGTGACACTCGTGAGAGATAAGCCTATGACATCACATGGTCGAGCAGGTCGCATCCTTTTTGTTGTTGCACTTCCACTATGACTACTATCGGAATCGGTTCTACGAATGGGTGTGTCCTAAAACGGCCTATTTTCCCTTGTTTGACTGTCCGTTGATCGGCCATATATGCCAGGTGATTTATCGAGGTTTTCCTCAGATAGGTCCACGATAGCATCTGTATCATCGTCCAGCTCTCTCCACGAATCATTCAAGTCTATATAAACACGAGACGCGGATGCCGCAATGTTCCAACTTCCTTACGCATATCTGCTCGTCACCTGGTCTGACCTGACAATCACCGATAAATCATCCATCCGTTCAATTCGCTTGCCACGTAACCTCTCAGCTCGTGGATAAGACTATACACATAATAATTTTGAATATCAGTAAATGTCAGTTGAAATTAAAATTTGTATACAACCAAAACAACAATATAAGTTACCTTTAAATATTCCTCCCAAACCTCGTCTGGGGCCATCACCACCATGCGCTCACTGTCCCAACCGAAACCACTCGCAGCCAGCATGTCCTTTATATCACCGTACTCCCTCTTGTGATACCTCAATTTATTTTGAACATTTTGCCAGGTAAGAAGTATCTGTGTACGTCTATGGACCGCGTCGGCGACCGCTTGATATGCTTCTCGTTTGAAGCCATTATCTCCATTTCTACCTAGCGCAATTTGCTCAATCAAAGTGTCAAACAAAACTTGATACATAGTTCCAGTCCATTTGATCTTCGTAGCGCGATAGGATGGCTTTGCCAGAGATATTACGAACTTCTCAAGTGGTGAGGTACGTGTCGGTAGAACCGGGCTACGCAACGACGATTGCATTGGAGGAGGAGTAGATCCACTCAAATTGGCCGACATATCACCTATGTGCAGATGGGACACAAAGAGAATAATGCGGAATACAGTATGTGTCAATTATAAGGTTTAGCCGAATGAAGGAAAATGTACAGGAATAAACAGTTGTTGATGTATGTAACAAAATTTGTGAGCTTCGATGTACAAAGTGTAAAAAATCCTACTTTGAAGTTGTACAAAAATCATTAAGCATCTATTACTTTAGTTATGCAGTATGTCATGATTATCACAATAACCAAGTAGGATTATCGAATCCTACTATTATTTTGAGCGTCTTCCCACATGCGCTCCACGATCTTGTCACAAGTTCTGATCCAGTCATCCTTCGCTCGTTGAGTGACTTCGACTAGCCATTACCTTTTATCAATTGTCGATACCTCATCTGGGGTAGGTATAGCCTCGTCATCACCCACTGGTACACCTATGTCACCCAAGTCTTGGTCTGATCCATCTTCACTCCGTATGAAATTATGTAGCATACAACAAGCAACGACAATTTTAACCTGTGTATAAAAGGGGTATTGCATAGCCGTCTTTAAAATTGGAAATCTTCCCTTCATCACACCGAAACAGTGCTCAATTGCATTTCGTAATTGCGCATGTTGATAGTTAAACAATTCTTTCACATTCATGGGTGATCTCCCGTTACGATATTCCTGCAAATGGTATCGAACTCCACGATAAGGGGCTATGAACCCTGGTGAATGAGCGTGACCCGCGTCTACGACGAAGTACTTTCCTACACAATAATAGGAATGATTCTTTCAGTCTTGCACTGGGACAAATTATACGCACCAATCAACATTTAAATGATACTGAATATTATTTACCATGGGGCACAATAAGTGGATCATCTGATCGCGTCAGGGCATTATGTAGGACTCGCGCATCTGACGCTGAACCTTCCCATCCAGCTAACACATACAATATTGACATATCAAAGGAACAATCAGCAAGTACATTCTGCGATAAGATACCCTTTCGGTTACGAAAGCTTGCATGTTCTGATGCTGCTATGTGTGCCGGAATAGTGTCCCATCGATCGCACCCACGCAATCCTATTATGGGTCTCGAGCCTATAGGATTAGTATCATATTATATCTTTATTTACGTGTAGATTAATAAATGATCAGTTGGTCTAAAATGATACCTAAAAATAACTGGACCAACATGTATTTTTCTGAATCTCAATCGGCGTTTGTGCGCCTGCCTGCTTAACATATTCAGGGTATAGGGAAACAATCGCATCTAAAACTCGGTGAAAGTGACGACTTATAGTTTCACCAGATCGACAAAATCTGTGTCCTATCACACGATTTCGGACGTTGTGACCAACTGTATGCAAGAAGTACACAAGTTGTTCCTCCAAACTAACATTACGTGTATCGCGTAGGGTCGTCTTATCACGCACTACTTCACATAGATAGAAAAATGCGTCTATCCTAAGTTGGGTAATGCAATCCCTATCATTACTCTGAATAACTGAATTAATAAATCTGGCACGCGCATCTTCCCCTATCTGAGCCGGTTCTTTAAACATATAGTGTCGACAGTATTCCCCAACAGCTACTACACATGCAGTTGTTGTAAGAATGACAATGGAATCAGCCATCTCTTTCTTGTCTTCATCATCCATCACCTGTCAACCACATACGTATACAAGTGGAAATCAAGGATTTTACAAAATCGTCAACCTCTCAATTAAAGTGTTACAAAAATCGAGTTGATAAACACGTTCCATGCAGAATAATAACCGAATTGTTCTGCACTGACCATCCTATTTGCCATTTATAGCTGAAAAGTGTGCTCAATGTGTCCAACAGCCTTCTGGCAATACCTGTTTGAATATTTAAAGAGATCCATGATGAAAACCCTCTTAAAGTCTTACTCAATTATGTAAATAGAACTCTCTTCCTACACGCTATATCCTAAACAAGTTTTAAAAAGAAGAAAACATCGACCTATAACAACAAGAATCATTAATAAAGAATCATTAAATTATGATGTTTATGCAAGGAATTATAAGATGGTCATGTGCATGACAACTGTAAGCTCCCGACCGAGCCTTCAAAGAGCACTACCAAATTATGTACTCTGTTTTTGAAAACCCAATGGTGGTATGCCGGTGAATTTCACAAACTGTAAGCAATTTCAGAGATGTATGCGTATGAATATCACATATTGCCATGCACATGTTCAAACTAGCAGTATCCACAATAATTGGGTTGTGATAGAACATATCAAAACTGTCAGTTGCAGCTATATGGACGCAATGTCGCTATAGGGGAATGCCTCCTGTAATCTGAAAAAACCCAAGCATGAAAGAGGAAACGTATTTAGTACTTAAACCAGTTGACCATGACAATTGAACTGATTGTCAAGCAAAAGCATCCACCAAATGAGTTGAATCTGCATAATTTTTCAACTCATGCCGTGAAATTATCTAACCTGAAACAGATCTCGTTTTATAGTTATGACATGGACATAGGGAGTGCGCTGCAAGTTTTTTACCTATGGCCAGCTGAATCATTATTTTGGTTCTATACAAAGAGATGTCCATTTACAAGAAATGCATATCCTGTAGCCATTTCTTCCTTCGGTGTTCAATTTGGTGCAGCACTAGTTTTGAATTAATGGTGGAGCAGCAGGGAATTCTTAAAACTATTTCGTATGAAAAAGTAACCCAATCGTTGAGAGTATTTATAGATATGCATATACAGTTATTTCGCAATATTCAAAATAAAACAGTATGAGCTATATGCCTGAAATACAAAAATCCTACTAAGAGCAACGTGTGAATGTGTGGTCTACAGAATGGGTCCTACTTTGGAGGACAAATGCTTCTAAATCTATATTGAGACTGTCTTTTATGACTTGGGTGGCTTTTATAGGCAAACCAAAATGTGAAATATGATGCTCTAGTTTAGAATTATTTTGATTGGCACCTACTTCTTCTGTGCATCTTCTAATGAAACTGTCCCACATGGACATGCAGATTTTAATTTTCTTAATGTTTTTATTCTTTTCGGCTTTATAATCGAATCTATTTTAACATGAGTTGGTGACCTGGCTTCTTCTCTCCCATTGAGCATCTCAAGCTATCTCAAGCCTATTCTCTTGTTCATGAAGGTCCATATTCAGCCAACAAAGGTCCATATCCAGCCATTTTCTTTATGATTCCACATGCTTTTGATTCCAATAATAGTACAAAAACACAATGGAACATGTGGTACCAACATGAACTGAAGAAAGGTATATCAAAATCGTATCAATTCAAAATAGTAGGCAACAGAGATGAACAAAGATTGAGTATTCCATATTATCACAGCTACAAGCCCTGAGCCATCCAGAAATATGCACTGATTGCACACTAGGCAATCATGTACAATAAATGATCATAGTAATGAGGTACAATAAATGTTCATAACATTTTCAAAGTATAAGCCATGTCCTAAAACCGGCTCCCAATCTTAATCCATGCATCAAATATGTAACTTGTCCTGATCATAGATATCAGGTATGAGAACTTCTTCACCCACTGACATGAAAATGAAGAAAAGAGGACGAAAGACATTTTTATTTCGAAATTTCAACATTTCCAAGAACAACAGAAAGAAACTCCTTTCATAATCTGATAAAACAGTCACATTCTGGAAAAAATTCTGGGTCACACCATGCTGCCAAAACAGATACAATAAAGCCGAGATGAAAACATCCTGGTGATGCTAGGTAATGAAGTAGCGAGTGTTCATCATGTAGATGCATGTGGATGGTTAAGAGTAGTATGACATGACCATCCGCATTGCAAAACATTAACCGTTCGACAGATTTTCTTAAGCCAATCAACACCCAAAAAAATAAATTTCAAGTACTACGCAATCCGTAGAGGGAGATCACAGAAATAGTCAACATTCACAGAGTACAACAGCCTAACGAAGACATTACAGGTGTACCTGCAAACAATGTTTCTAAAATTCTGGATATGTGAAATTCAGATACAAAATTTTAGCAAATTAATTTATATTTAAGGATTTCTTGGATTTGAAAGGTAGAAAGTAGTGAGGAGTAAAACCGTAACTATCCATATCATGCAACGTTCACTACTACTATACGGGATCAAACAATTTACAAATCAATTGAAAGATAAATGAAATGTGAATCTGAAATAGTGATTCCATATTTCATAATTTATCCACTGCCTGAAAGTGCATCCCTCACATGGGAAACTGCTATTGAAGTCAGTGTTCTCAGCTACTTGAAAAAAGACGGCACATCCTCACTGTACAACTGGGGATTGTTATACTGAGATGGGACACCCGCAATCAAATTGGAAATACTAAGCCATGAAAATGCTAAGTCATGAAAATAAGAAAACCTTGCTCAGATCGATTTCAACCAGTTGGTATAGATAAATGGTGACGGTAAAAGGGAAAAACCATCATTTCATTTTCACCATAGTAAGAAAAAACAGAAGAACAAATAAATAGAAACAAATATATGGAACATATATCAAGTTGAAGTTCCAACGGATATCCTTTGCCATTCATGAACACCAAATTGTTCGGTGCCGATAACGGGGTACCAACAGTAACAGACAATAAGTGTACTCAAGTAATATATAAAGAATAACAAAACACAAAGCTATTCCAGTATTTTTTCTTCTTTTTTGGCTACTCAATCGGCGTCATGCAACAAGTTGTAACTCCCCAACACCCACTGACCATGTCATGAACGATCAACTGACGTTATCGTTCTGTGTTAGGTCCGAGTATGAAGGATTTCATTCAGAAATCCTTTTCCAATCCATCTCCTGCTCTTAGACAAAAGAGGCGTTAATCGTGGGTGCGTGCGTAGGTACAGATCATACTGCCGTACCTTGTTGCAAAGCACAAGAAAGTAGAATGGATTTTGAGTACTTGACTACTTGGAAGTTGAAAGAGATTAATTTGGTGTTCATGAACAGGGATGGCATCCGATTGTAGTGTAGATCCAAACCAAAACCGCCCGCAACGGCTAATTCCTAAAGCAAGAGACAAATTGGGGGAAAATCAGGGCAAGGAAGAGCATACCTGACGCAAGAACGACGGTCCGCAACCAGAGACCGGAGCTTACCTTCTCTGCATAGGCCGATGATGGGAGCTCGACATGCCGTATCCATGGCTAAATAGCCGCTGATGGATGTCACTAACCGACCCATACCATCGACTGATCATCTCTGCTGGTACGGTCCTGATGGTGGGAAGGGATGAAGCAGGTGCGACGCCATTTCCTCTCTCTGTACTAGCGTAAATCCATCTGTAGAGGTAGGGCGAAATCCTACAGGATTTGTTGCTGGGCTCGAGGAGAGGAGGAGGTGGGATGGGATATCTCGTCCATATCCAACCATACACGATGACCGATCCCAGGGGATAGGTTTGAAATGCGGATCCTGTGCAAAAGCAAACGAGCGCGTGGGATGGGCACGAGGGATCGCGCAATCCCATCCATCGTAAGCCGTGCTACTGCGTCTGCCCAAACACGCCCTAAGTGCCTGTGTATCATCCTTCACACTTCACATAGGGAAAAGCTTGCCCATAAGTTGATCTAAACACTTGGTGAGCAACATCAGAGTAACCGAGTCACTGAACTAGTTCGATACGAGTTTGATGTAGAGCGGGTCGCGGACAGTTACATGGCCAAGATGGATCAGAAAAGGCCCAGTCGACGACAGAAGTGATCCAGACCATTGAACCTTAAATCGGGCGTATCTTGCAATCTGGAATGAGTTATCTGACGTAAAATATATGATTTTGGGGTAGAACGAGCTACTGAACCCAACCAACCCCGCTATGCCGGGTTGCACAGCCCAAAATTGCAAAAAACCACTGGATTGACGGTCGTTTCCCTGTTTTAATTTCGTTTTTACTATAAATAGTAAGTTTTTGTTTGATTATAACTCTTCATCCGTCGGGCTTTAGGAGTTGCGCCTAACGTGAAAAGAGCTTAGAATAATTAGGAGAACGGTTTGGTGAAGCCAAATAGGACACTTACTATTTTTGGCCAAAAACCTTGCGCACTAGTAGACATCACGACCGTCTATAAATAGTAAGTTTACTATTTATAGTAAGTCGCAGATTCTAGGAGTTTGAGTTGTAGTTTGATTCTGATTTCTTTCCCATTGCTTGGTACCCCTATTTAAAGGGTTGTGAGCTCGTTTTTATTCATCAATTAATCAATTTCGAATTTATTAGAATTTATTTCTATTTTCTGCTTTCTTTCCTCGTGGATTCGAGAAGTCTCTGTGAGGAGTCCAGAGAAGCTCCGTGGATTCGGAGTAGTTATCCTCATCACATTCATCCCTGCGTCAGAGTTTGATTCAAGTCGGGTTCGGTCCGAGTTGAGTCGAGTTCAGGCAACCTTGAACTTGGTTCAAAATTTTTTCAACTCTACTTGGGTCGAACTTAGCTTCGAGCTGAGTCGAATCGATCTTTTTTGAGTCGAGTTGAGCAAGCTAACCAAGCTAACTCGGTTACTGTACACCCCTAACATGGACTGAGCAGTTAGTAACTAATTAGGGAGTAATGAGTAAACTTTATGGGGCCACCATGGATGTTCGTGTCTTATCACCCGTTTCAGGTCATTTTATACCATGAGCTCAAAATTGAAGTATATCCTAATCTCAAGTGGACCACACGGTAGGACATAGTGTGGACTGAATGAATGTTTGCCATTGAATACTTCATGAGAGCTAAAGAAGTTTTGGATCAAGTTGATATTTGTATTTACTCTCTTTCCATGTTTGTTTGATCTTATGAGCAAGTTGATTATCCTCACTGCTTTGAATGGTATGGTTTGTTATGCTTCAATTCAATTTTGGGCTAATATTATAAAATGAGTTGATAAAATGGGTGAATGGCATGAATAAGAAATGTACATCGCGATGAGCCCCATAGAGTTTACTGAGTACGTACACTATAGCTTATTGAGTTACTCAGCATGCAATCCGCTTCTACATCTCAGGTGAATCTACCTGTTGTTAATGGTGGGCGTTTAGCGAACACTATTTGGTGTGGTTCGCTTGAGATTTGAATCTATCTAAAAAATGAGTTAGAAAAATGGATGGACAGTGTGGATAATACACATGCATGATATTGGAGTTCTTAAAATGTTGGAATAAAACACATGCATCATGTCGGGGTTCTTAAAAGCTTTTCCAACACTGACCTAGACACTAGGGGCCTGTTTGGATACGTGTTTTCGGATGTATTGTCTCATATTAGAAGTTATGATTTAACGTTTATCGTGTTTGGATGGGAGTGAATAGGAATTGAATCCTATGCGTGCGAATACAAACTCCAACCAAATTTTGGAACCGATAGTAGAGTATTGTTAGTGGGTTCTATTGTCGTCAATACTTCGTATTCATTGCGCTGTATTCGGTAGCGGATGAAAGTTTGAAATTTGTACGATTACAAGATATCTGGTACCTATGCGGTGTAAGATTGGGACTGTTCATTTGGTAATTGAATCATCACCATTAAAAACTTTTTGGAGGCAACCTGAATGTTTATTTGCCATCCAACCGTTTTGGCAGGTTCAAAAAGACCTGGACAAGGAACCACATAAATATCAGCTTGATCCAAAAATTTTGGCTCACAAAAAGTTTTTAATGATCAATCACCATAGTTTCCTATGGTGTGGTCCACCAGAGATTTGAATCTTCTTCATTTTTGGGATCCTGTCCTATAATGAGCTGTCAAAACGGATCGACAGAGTGGATGTAAGGCAAATACATCATAGTGAGCCCCAGTGGTTGATTTGCTCCCTCAGTGGGTTGCACCTGTATGTTGAGTTAAAACATCGTTGTTTGTTGATTCAAATGGTGTGGCCTACTTGATGAGCAGATAACCCTGATTTCTGTCCAAGATTATCTTCGCAGTGGGGAATACAACGTTGATGGTACTAGTGTCTTACAAAAGTTGAAAGTTGGAGGGAAAAGTGGTATAGTACCACAGGATGTGTGACACAGCCAATAGACGAGCAGTTATTTATGGCCAAGGTTTTTGATATAGTTAGGCAGTAGTTCCCTCTTGAAATAGAGTTGTGATCTAAAATGCAGAATATGAGATCGATTTATGCTTTGATTGTGGAAATTAAAATAATTAGATTCGAAGTTACATATTTATTTAAGAAGCCATATGATGAGTTGGACGGACCAAATCTTTCACAACTTATACCTTCCGAGGACACTAAAGGATGGAAAAGATTTGTGTCCACGATTATATGTAGGTGTGGGGACCAGTCATTATTTATAACAAATTAGATGTAAGAGTTTTTTATTTATATTTATTTATTTGTAAAAAAAAAATCCAAAAATCCATTGAAACTCCATTACATTTATGACTCCACACTTAATATCCCATGTCTATTAATATGGTGTACTGAAGCACAACACCCATAACATGTTTTCAATGTGACCATAACTTAAGTGGGGTTCATTGGTATACTTATCAAATTATCCACCTTTATGTAGATTCAAACCATTGCTCGAGTAAGCCCACCTTAATAAGTCTTACATTCTCTCACTTGAGCCGTAATGATCAATGTACAAAATTTATTTTGAAAATATTTTACAAAATATATTTTATCATTTTAAAAGAAAATATTTTAATGGTCAACCAATATATTTGTCGAATAATACGAGCAATGCTTCTACGATCTAGTTCATCAAGACTAGTAGCATTGGATTATGGTAGTCATCGCAATATTAAATCTTTGCGAAGTGAGACGAATCACGATTACAAATACTGTCGGTCCTAATGCATAGATCAAGGATATGTACGTATGATATAAATATTGCACATGCAGTATGATCAAATGTACCTATCAACCTATCTTTAAGATGTAATGGAGCTTTATATGTCTCCAATGAGACAAGACTTAAATTTCACTTTCTCAAACTAAAATTGTGCATACTTAACGAAAAGCAGAAACAAATTCAATAAATAAAATTATTGAAGTTGTATAATACAATCTTTATAAATGTTTGTGCACAAATACAATACAATACAATACAATACTATACGCGAATCCAAACAGGCCTTAGAGGGGTAAATACTAAATCTAAGTCCATTGAAATTAGGTGCAGTGGATCTCTAATTGTGCGGCCCACAGTGATGTATGTGCCTTACATCCATGCCGTACATCCATTTTGACATATCATTTTAGGGTATGATACAAAAAATGAAGCAGATCCAAATCTCAGGTAGACGATACCACAAGAAATAGTGGTGATTGATCATTAAAAACTTCTTGTGGTACACAAAGTTTTGGATCAAGCTGACATTTTTGTGGTCCCTTCATCTATGTTTTTCTGACCTTATCAACTAGTTGAATGACAAATACATATTCTGGTGGCCCCAAGAAATTTTTAATGGTGAATATTCAATCACCACTATTTTATGTGGTGGGGTGCACCTGAGATTTGAATCCATCTCATTTATGGGATCATGCCCTAAATTGAGCTTTCAAAACAGATGGATGGTGTGGATGTAGGGAACATACATCAAGGTGGGCCCCATAGTCATGGATCCACCAAGGTGGGTGGGATCCCTAGCTGTGGGGCCAACTGTGATGTATTTGCCTTATATTAGGGCTATACACGAGCAGACTTAGCTCGGTTAGCTCGCTCGACTTGACTCGAAAAAGTTTGATTCAACTTGATTCGAAACTGAGTTCGAGCTGAGTCGAGCTAATTTTTTGAGCTCGAAAAAATTTCGAACCGAGTTCGAGCTTGGCCGAGCTCGACTCGACTTGGATCGAACCCAGCTCGAATTGGCCTCGGATCGAACCAGTTCAGTGACTCGGTTACTTTGATATTGATGTTGCTCATCAACTGTTTGATGAAATGACCCAACCAAGTGTCGGCTGGTGGTAAGGAAGGTATGTATGTGAAACAAATACCCTTTTTTCTTGATTTTCATGTTGCATATGAGGTGTTTGATGAAATACCTGTAAAAACCGCAGCTGCTGTTTTACAAACAATGAGAATTTGAGATGCAGTTCATGTGTTTGTGAAAATGCCGCAGAGGCAAACTCGGCTCGATCTTGGCTCAAACTAGCCCGAGCTACCGATCGAACTGAGCCGAGCTCGCCAGTCAGGCTCAAGGACTAAGTCGAGCCGAGTTCAAGCTAGGGTCGGCAAGTGGCTGAGCCGAGTTGAGCTATGCCAAGCTCGACTCGATTCGACTTGTGCACACCTCTACCTTATATCCACGCTGTCTATCTGTTTTGACCACTCATTTTAGGGAAGGATCCTAAAAATGAAGTATCTTAGGTGGAGCAGACTACATGAAACAGTGGTAATTGAATCATCACCAATAAAAACTTTTTGGAGGCAACCTGAATGTTTATTTGTCATCCAACCATTTTGACAGGTTCACAAAGACCTGGACAAGTAACCACATAAATATTAGCTTGATCCAAAAATTTTGGCTCACAAAAAGTTTTTAATGATCAATCACCATAGTTTCCTATGGTGTGGTCCAACAAAGATTTGAATCTTCTTCATTTTTGGGATCCTGTCCTAAAATGAGCTGTCAAAACGGATTGACGGAGTGGATGTAAGGCAAATACATCATAGTGAGCCCCAGTGGTTGATTTGGTCCCTCGGTGGGCTGCACCTGTATGTTGAGTTAAAACACCGTTGTTTGTTGATTAAAATGGTGTGGCCCACTTGATGAGCAGATAACCCTGATTTCTGTCCAAGATTATCTTCACAGTGGGGAAGGTACTAGTGTCCTACAAAAGTTGAAAGTTGGAGGGAAAAGTGGTATAGTACCACAGGATGTGTGACATAGCCAGCAGGCAAGCAGTTATTTATGGCCAAGGTTTTTGATACAGTTAAGCAGTAGTTCCCTCTTGAAATAGAGTTGTGATCTAAAATGTAGAATATGAGATCGATTTATGCTTCGATTGTGGAAATCAAAATAATTAGATTCGGAATTGCATATTTATTTAAGAAGCCATATGATGAGTTGGACAGACCAAATCTTTCACAACTTATACCTTCCGAGGACACTAAGGGATGGAAAAGATTTGTGTCCATGATTATATGTAGGTGTGGGGACTAGTCATTATTTATAACAAATCGGATGTAAGAATTTTTTATTTATATTTCTTTAGGTAATTTTACAAGCATTCAGACTTCATTGTCATTCATGGATTTTAATTCATCTCTCGTGGTATCAAACCTAGAAGAGTTAATACTTTATTTATCTTGTGAAAAGGACTCAGGATCATTTTTCACCCCTATGTAAAACTTGTGCTCCTGCAAGTATACGATGTAATTTTTAAGAATTGTAGGTCTCCTCTATCTCTGAGATCTTCTTAATGGCTCATTTTCTTGAATTGGGTTTTGATTTCCTTCTTCAATGGGTTGAATAAAAGGTACATCATGATGATATGTAGTGATTAAAGGCTTGAATACAAGATGTATATCTATGTTATTAGGAATGACTATGATGAGAATCATAGTTTATTCTTCCTCGAATATAATATTTCTAATGTTGAAGCTCTTACTATTATCAGTGTCCTCAATGAACCTGGCATTTATAGTCTTTAAAATCCTTAAGGAGTGGGAAGGACAGTAGAATCTATAACCTTATGACCTTTTTGGGTATCCAATAAATAAACAACTTATTGTTTAGGGATTGAGTTTTCTTTCATGCGGATTATAGGGTTTGGCCTGTACATGACAACCCCATATGTGGAAGTATCGGAGACTTGGTTTCTCTCATTCCAGAACTCAAAATGGTTTTTGATACGGCTTTGTTAGGGACTCGGTTAAAGATATGAATAGTAATTTTGATTGCATCGCCTTATAGAGATTCTGACAATGTCGAATTACTAATCATTACGCATTATGTCCATTAGGATGCAATTGCGTCTTTCAGCTACACCATTTTGCTATGAAATTTTACGCATGGTGTATTGGGCTACAATGCCACAATCTTATAAGTACTTAGCGGAGGGTCCTGAATTGCGACCTGATTCATCATATCTATATAGTACTTGCCACCACGGTCAAATCTAATGACTGTAATCTTTCTATTAAGTTAATTTTCAAATTCAACTTTATAGATTTTAAAAGCATACATGGTATCTGATCTTTTGTTTATAAGATAAAGGTATCCAAAACAAGAATATTCATCTATGAAGGTGATAAAATATCTGTTCACTCTAAAATGCAATAGAGAATGACCCACAGATCTCTATTTGCATCACTTCCAAGAGTCTCACACTCCCAGTTGCACCTTTCTTCCTGATTCTAGTCTATTTATCCTTTATACAATTTGTGCAGACTTTAAAGTTAAAAGATGTTTAGAGAATGAAGAATTCATTCTTGTACTAGCCTTTTCAATCTCTCATGCCACAACATGGATAAATTTTCACAATTCATTCTCCTCTTAGCTCTTGTCTTATTTTCATGCAAAGAATCCATATTATAGGAGTATGATGCATTCAAGTCGAATTGGTATAGGTTATTAATTATAGTGTCAGTGCTAAGAATATTTGAATCGTAGTAAATACTAAAGATCTTATTCTTAAATTTTAAAAAATAACCAGATTTGCCTAAACGAAAAACGAAAACTAAACTACACTTTACACAAGGCACACATAATATATCTCCAATTAATTGCCTATATGTTCACTTTAATGCCATTATCCATGTAGACTAATCGCTTTGCATCAGTTGGTGACTGACTCTGTAGCATATGCTACATGGAATTAGAAATGTGAATAGTCATACCAGAATCTATCCATCGAAAATCTATCGACACATCAGCTAAATTATATTCAAAATAGATCAAGGCAATCTTTACCCTTCTTTACGAACTATTTTTGAACTTAATGCAGTCTTTCTTCTGATGGCCTAACTTCTTGCAAAAAGTAGTTATTTTTCTTTGCCCGCTTCTTACTCGACTGATATTCAGTTTGATGTTAATTGCCTGCTGTAAAACCCAAAAGTTGTTGATCAAAACCTTGTTTACTTTTCTTTTTTCCATTATGTCAATGTCCTGAGGTTACAAGATAGGCACAATGTGCATTGCCTTGCTTACTAAACCTCTCCTCCTCTTGAACGAACTAAATGCTCTGGGAAATCAGATCGTTTAATGTCCATTTGTCCGTTTGGGTGTTATAGTTAACTTGAAACGCATTGAATTGAGGAAGTAAAGAGTTCAAAACCAAGTATACCACGAGTTCATCCTCTATTTTAAAACTGAATAAACAAATCTTAAAGACCACCTCAGTCAGTTTTACAATATACTCTCGTATGTTTCTATGGTCATTGTAGGATGCATGAGTTAAGCTACTTAAAAGTGAACTGACTTTAACTTTATTCAGTTTCTTGAATCAGTTTCCATTTTAGTCACGAAAACCTTGGCCTTGTCAATTTCGGGCATGACACCCTTCATTGTTGGAAATCAACTGCTTCATGATTTTGAGACACATCTTGTTGAATTTGACCCATACATTGTAGTATGCAACTTCTGATTCGATACTCATGTCAGATGGTTTAGGGGGTTCTCCTCTTCCAGGGCAAGGTTTATATCCATACACTATAGGATTATCTCTACGGACTTTTTTCATTTAGGATGATTGGACCCAGTCAAAAGGGGTACCTTTAAATTATCAATACAATCGTCAATTGAATCCTATTTCGGACCCAATCAAAACTCAATAATAATGTATGCTTAAATTACTGAGGTTATCCATCAAGTGAAAACCACCAATTGTCTATTTATTTAGTTTGGTGCACTAGTACAAAATTATAATCCAAGTATAGTTCATTATAAGGATAAAGAATAACAAATAATAACTACTTTGATCAAAACTCCAAAATCAGGCCATCCATAGGTCAATCTGAGTTGTTAGATATAATCAGAACATACTAATTAAGCTATAAAAAAAATTAGCCTAATATGATTCAAAATGAATCAGATCTGTTCAAAACACCTTTTTAAATGGTTACAATCAGTTTGGCCAGATATGAACAGATTCTAGAAAATCCGATAGGTTCATGTTGAAGATCATATAATTTTAATTACTCAGACCAAATTTCATTCAAATCTTACTATTAAAACATTAGATGTGGCCCACTTAATGAGTGATCAATATTGTTCGTCTAATATCACTATCATCCGAAATCTGATCGGGGTGAGTGACCACTCTATTCGAAAATCTTAATGAGGAGAATAAGATTATCGAATCAGATGATCCAAAGGGGGCCAAATTTTGAGTAAAAAATGGGTCGTAACCTGTTGACCATATAAAGACACAATAAATGCATGGTTTTAAGGCAATACTTATTAAATTTATGGCTTGATGATCCATTAAATGTATGGCTTTAAGGCCCTCATGCTAGAGTGGTCAAATGCCTCGATTGGCTCATGGATAGCAAAGAAAAAAAAAAACTTAAATAAAACAAAATGAAAATAGAACAATTGATCCAAATGTCTAAAGTGGGACTAAAAATACCAAAGAAAAGATGGCAAAATAAGGCCTAAGATTTGGGCTATCAGATCTGATCATCGATATGTAAGAATTGATGGCCTAAATCTGACTATGAAAATCCATGAATAGATAACTTAGATCTGACCAATAAGATCGGTGATTAGATTCAGTAATTTGCATTGATCCATCACAATTGATGCATAGTGGGTCTAATACCAAATGTGATTTGAAATGCAGAATATAAGATTGATCTATGCATTGATTGTGGGAATTGAAATAATCAAATCTGAAGTTGCATATCTATTCGAGAAGCCATAGGATAAGTTGGACGGACTGAATCTTCCACACCTTACACCTTTAGGGCATGTTTGGGGCATCAATTTAAAGGGGATTGGATGGGATGTAACTACTTACAAGTCATCCCATCGTCCTGTCAGGGTTTGTCGTGGGATGTTTCAAATCCAAGGGATACGGGATGCCATGTTTGGATCCCCGAGTTAAATCCAATATTCTTGAGAATGCTCCACGGACACATTTGGAAAGATTTGTGTCCACGATCATATATAAATACGGGAATGCGATCACTATTTATAACAAATCGGATGTGAGAGTTTTTTATTTTTATTTATTTATTTATTAAAAAACTTATCAAAACTCCCTTAAATTCATGACTCCACACTTAATAGCCCATGCCCATTAATTTGATGTAACGAGGCATGCCACCCATAATAGATTTTCAATGTGACCACAGCTTAAGTAATGTGCACCGGTATGCGCAATATGTACAATGGAAAAGTCACCATAATCTAATCCCATGTCGGCGCATCCGGTCCAAACTTGCGAAAAGGTAAATAGTGGTGAACTATCACTCATTATCTTAATCCTCTTACACACTCCCGTATTAAAATATACAAACATGTAAAAGGTGGGCCACAATCAGTCCATTTCACATCAACGTCATCGTACAAATGAAGTTACCCAAAAGTCTAGATTCCGATAAAATAACGTTACATGCTCCAATACCACATCTTCCATGAGTGAGAGAGAGAGAGAGAGAGAGAGGGAGAGAGAGATAGAGTATGATCCTCACAAGTGAAGCCCATGATTTAGTGATCCACACCATTGGTCTTTTGGCCCGCCATAGATGTACCGTACCCTAAAAATTCCCTTAAAAGAGCAATCCTAAACCTTTAAATTCGTGACCTGCAAATAGACGGTTAGGAATAGAAATGGATCCACGGTCCACGTTCATCCCAAAAATGGCCAAGATTAGTTGGATCTACAGATCCAGGAGATTTATTTTATGGGCATGGTCTGGATGACTGACCCACCGGCTCAATTCAGCAAAATGAAAGGCCCAAAATCTCACTGCGAGATGTGCAGCAATGGTGGTCACTCAACTGAAAGAAAGGACAGACTGATGGCCAGGATGATCCAATCTTGGAGATCTTCATCGTACAGCCAACTAGTAACGGGTCCCAACAGACCAACCATCTGGATCACTGAGCCATAGGCCCCACTTGTACCAATTGAAGACGTAAGTAGGATCATATAAATCCTCGAGAAAGAGAGTAGAAATAGTTAGTAAAAGATGGAAGGTCCAGAGGAAAGGAGAGGCTGATACTTGGGTGCAATCTTTAGTCGCTTGACGCAATCTACGAACTCCCTGCACCGTTCAAATTCCCAAAATCAGCTTTCTTAAACAAGGGGAAGATTGTGGGCCCCCTTAAAACAGAGATGGGCTGGATACCACACATCATGTGAAGTGGCCCACTGGAGAAATGACAAGGCCATTCGCCCATGGATTCATTGAACGTGGACCAGTCCACACTCATGACCCGCACTTCCTATGGCAGTTGTAGGTAGCCCGTGTAACAAAAACATATGGGGCCCACCAAGATGCCCGTGACATCGACTCCATCCATTGCATCTGCCAGCTCATGTTAAGGCATAAGCCCAAAATTCTAGCTGATAGATAAGTCAAAGCGAGCCACACCATAGATTGCAGTGTATGGGGACGCCAGCCATTGAAACCTTCCCGGGTCCACTATGATGTTTATAGGCCATCCAAACCATCCATAAGGTGATTCCCAACAATATGAAGAGGGAAATCCAAATATCAGCCAGATCTAGAACTTAACTGGGCCTAAGGTAGGTTTCAACGGTAGGCATCTCCATCCCCACCATTTCTTGTTGTGTGGTCCACCTGAGTTTTGTATTGGCCTTATTTTTGGGCCCCTGTTCGGACATGAGCGGGCGCTAATGGACAGACAGTGGATGTCACACGCATCACTGCGGGCCCCACTGCTTGTTGTGGCCCGGGCTCAATCTATAAATTTTTGGTCCCTGACGAGTGGTCCTTCTTGATCCTTCGGCTGGGGTGGGACACATGATGAGTGGCTAGGATCCTGCACATATGCCTCACTGCCCATTTGCTCGCCCTTTCCATATCTCCTGCCACCAACGGCCTCAGTATGCCTCCTTCCATTAATTTAGAGGATCAACCCGATGATTTGTGGAAGCGGATTGCGCCCTGCCCGTCCGTCCAAGCAGGGATCTGTGGGTCCCACTGATGTACGTGTTTCATCCACACCGTCCATCCGTTATTGCCAGATCATTTTAGGCTTAAAAACCCAAAAATGAGGTAGATCCAACGCTCAAGTGGATCACACAGTGGAGATTGGATGCTCACCAATAAAAACTTCTTGGAAGCAGCAGAAGTTTTGGATAAAGCTGATACTTATGTTGTCCCTTCATCCAGACCCTTTGAATAGGTTGGATAGCATATGAGCGGAAGTATCAATAATTAGAGGGAAACAAATCAATGAACACCCAGGAGATATGCTGCACCGTATATTGGGATCCAACCAGGGATGTAGCGATTGCTGTTTGATTCCGTACAGCATGGCCCACCTCCCACTGTATCAGCTATTTTGGTTGCTTGTGGTTGGCCCATGCTGCAAAAGGGCGAATCAATATCCACTGCATGTTGTGTTGTGCGGCTTGTCTCCCTACATCTTATGATCACTGCCTTGGGTCCATGCGGTACCAAGGCCCATCATCATCTCGGCTACACAAGTGTTTGATAAAAAAAAAAAGAGGAAGAAAAGGACCAACTGCCTTTATAAAAGAAATGGGCCCCACAAAATTGAAGGGACATAACAGGGCAGCATTTCATGTGGACAAATGAGATGTGATACCAGACATAAGTCTAGCCGTTGATCAGATCAAGAACCACTTGCCCACTGGTTTTGATCCGGTTGTTGGCATGACTTATAACAATTTGGTCCATTCATTATTCAAAATTGGGCCCGATCAGGCCATATGCCCAATTGCAGATGAGATCAAGGATGCAGTTGGATGGTTGTGGTGAGGATCATGCTGCAAATGTTTTTTCAGTCCGCAATATGTTCAACGGTCATGATCGTAGATTTACGACAAGATTCTGCAAGAGCATACTAGCTGTGCCTTTTCAATCAGACATGGATTGCCTAGAGACATGGTGACCCAGCTCTGTGGGGTCTGTATATGTTCTGTTCACACCGTCCACCAGTTTTGCTAGATCATTGGGACTAAAAATTAGGCGGATCCAACCTCTTAGGGCCCACCATGGTGTTTATTTGCCATCCATCATGTCCATAGGGTCATGTAGATTTGGATGAAGGGAAAACACAAATATCAGCTTGATCCAAAACTTGTGGCCCCCGAGAAGTTTTCAATGGTAGGCGTTAAATCCCAACTGTTTGCTTTAACGTGGTGCACTTGAGCTTTGGATCTGCCTCATTGGGCTCTTGCTCTAAAATGATCTGGCAAAATGGATGGCCTGGCGTGGATAAAAACACCTGCATCATGGTGAGCCCTACAGATGCAATCCGTGTCATTTTCAATCTAGCTCATGGCCACACTAGTGGTCCATCAGGCCCACCGGCATGGCAGGCACACGTGTGCAGGACCTCGAGCTCTGCCAATGGCTACATGTGTGCGTGTGGCCAGAAATCAGATGCCTTGCATTCTGCGCCCATGCTTAAGAGTGGCCAGACTGGCTAGACATGGACCTCACCACACGTCGCCAATCACGTAGTGTTTGGATTCCAAATCTTGGTTGAGGGAAAGAAGAAAATGACAGTTAGAACTTACTTCCATGGGACATCGCCGACCATCCTCCAATTCTCATTTCTGTCCTTGTAAAACAAGGAAAATGCTGACTCAGCTTCCAACAACCGCAACCCAGATCCACAATGCCGGCCTACAACAGAAAACCACCTTCAGTCCCACTATCATGGTCATCCCACCTAATCCAAGTCGATTTGGATTCAACAAGACCTGATCCAGTTCAATACTGCGAGTCACCCCTGACTTGGCCAGTCGGACTGATTCAGCCCCAACTCGGGTGAGTCCAGACTCAACTTAGGACTGAACGAATCAATACAGTCCAGCGAGTCTTTTAACCATGACCCCTACATATAATGGGGAGTTATAGGATATTGGGCCTCAACAAACATATAGGCACAAATTTCAGATCTCTAGACCATTGATCTGATGGGCCTCACCATGGATGGGGAATGCATCCAAATTCTACCAGATTGGAATATCCAAACCCTTCTGCCAGTAACCTGTTTTCTATTGAATGTGGACTGTTGCTGTATTCTGGTGCTTAACTGTATGGTTATTATCTACCAATCTAGGAGATTTTTGGGGCATCCTGCATCGAAGGTGGGGCCCATCTATAACAGTTGGAAATCAGGGAGATCTGTGCACCTACCAAACATTTCTTCCAGTTCAAGTGCGAGGCTGGAATAATTAGCGTGGTCAAAGATGCAAACTTTCCGACCGATGACAACGCCTTCCATGTTAACCTTCACGTAAGACCACCGCTCCTTGCTCTGCACTCCTTGTGTTTCATCATCATCATCTTCCGGAATGGCGGGAGGGCCGATATCAGAGCTTTTCAGGAATGGATGCAGCTGAGGCCAAGCCATCAGCTCCCCATATTCACTTGGATTTAGAACTAACAAAAACAACAACATAATAGATTTGATTGAGAGACACAAGGAGACTAAATCATAAGATATACATTGGTACGACCCATTGCATAAAAATCACACCTATCGGATGATCCTATCCCTAAGAACATTGGCCTTAATTTGTCAGATAAGCATGGGATAGTTAGGAGCATCTGATCAAAGTGGTTCCTAAGACCAGTCAATCCAAGGTGAGCCCACCTGAACAGATGGCTCAGATTGATGCTTGGGCTATTTCGTAGTAAAAGATCTGGACCTTCAAATTCTCAGGGCAGATGTGGTTTTCTCATGGTGGCCCATGATGAGGGGGACCAAATAAACTGTCAAAGTCAATTCATTCAAAGCGGCCATGTAACAAAATGCAACTCATAGCAGTGGACCATTTCTCATAACTAATTATTAAATTAACGGTGATAATATGAAAACGCCAGAAGAGGACAGCGAATATTCAAAAGAATGAAAAGGACAATGAAATCATACGGCGTCCTGATGGGTGATGGAAAGATTCTTGTTGCAGAGAGGTGCTAAGGCTCAGACCGAGATCGATATCTTCTGCTTCTGACCGCTGATAAATGAAGTCCTGAGCCATGGTGTTATAATCCATATGAACAGCAAGAAAAGGACTACAGGTTAGTACAGGTGCACTTGTACATGCATCTATGCCAGCCCACATATCTATATATATGGTTACAGTGAAAAGAATCAATATACATGCAAATGCAGGCAACTGACAGAAATGAAAAGGGTGGAACCCACCGATAAGAGACTGAGGACTTGTGCCCATCACCAATCATGGAGGTCTGCTTATCTTCTGCTACAAACAACATGCAGGAACCCCAACTTCTCCATAAATAACATGTGGCCACCAGGAACAAGGGATGGCCTCCAACTCCACCCGAAAGAGAGTTTTGGCTCCTGCAACCAAACATGCCCTGACAAAGGATTAGCTTTTTGTTTTGAGTTATAGAATGTAGTAGAAAAGAGAAAGAAAAGAGAGAGGAATTGCTTCAACTGGGCATTAATGTTCAGTAGAGACTCATTAGGAATGGATATTATTGTAAGGTTTTCGGTTTGTGCAAGTGGGATCCAATGTTTCAGTGGGTCCAGACCGTTGATATGATGGGCCCCACAGTGGTTGGACAATGGCCTGACAGTTCTCTTGGTGGGACACTTCTAATCCGTGGATTGATTGACTGCAAATAGACACTTGAGAAGAAATGCAGTAGTAGCTGTCCACATTCAACTGAAAAAGGCGAAAGATTGGATGGCGAGGATATTCCAGTCCGGGCTGGGGAGACTTTTGGCGAACGGTCCATCCACAGAGGATCCCATCGTTCCAATTGTCTGGATCACTGAATCATGGACCCCTAATGTAGGATACGATGCAAATTTTGTATACAGTCCTGACTTTGAACAAGCTAGTAATCCATTATCTCTAGCAGCCACTCAAATTACAATAAGATAACAGGAAACCACTTCAGTTTATCAGCCAACATCAGAAAAATCCATCTGCTGAAACTCTCAAGGGAATTCCCATTTTTCCATCGGAAATATCTGCAACAAACGTGGAACATTAAAAGAGTATATTTTAATAATTTTAGAAAATAGAAAAAGTACATGTCGAGACAAGCAACGCAAAACAACAGCCTGTTTAATAATATCAAGCAACGAGCCAAGAAGGCCCATGCCTAGAAATATTTCATCCTTACATTACAAAATCTGTGATTGACATGGAATCACTAACAGCTCTTTTTTTCATGAAAAAGGGAGCCACTTAAAACAGGCCCATCACAACCCTCACAGCTAAGACTTGAAATATAACATCCTCCACTAACTAATTCTTTTTCATGGAAAAATGCCCATGTCAAACAGGCCCACCACAATCCCACAGCTAAGATCTTGAAACATATCATCTGCTGTCAATCCTTGAATAAATCTTAGGAAGGAGAGACAATATTAGATCCTTGCATTGTTGCAGCCTTTGCTCTTAACCTCTCCATGAATGATGGATTAGCTTTGAGCCTCTCTTTGACAAAAGAAGCTCGAGTCTCCTCCACCAGCTTGTTTGCTTTCCCCGCATCCTCGATCAGGGAATACAGAGTCCTCAGGCAGTCCTTTCTGTTCTCTTCCCGATGTTCGAATCTTTTGAAAGAAAAAGAAAATGAGAAAAAAGGATAAGAAATTAAGCCAAAATTAGGGGTACCAGAAAGAAAGGAAAAAAAAAAAAAACTAGGTATGTATTGTTCTTTCCATTTCCAATAATAAAACTAAGCAAGCGGATGATCTGAACTTATAAAAGAGGAATGGAAAAGATTCGGGTTTATACGGCCATGGTAAAGGAGAATTATATGGTCCTGATGCATTGGAGAATTATATAATCCTGATGCGTCGGGATCCAGGCTTGTGCCTCAATGATCCAGACCTTCATTAACAGGTTCTGCCAATCACAAGGTATGCCCCAATGACATCTTTGGTCGGAAGATCCTAGCTGAACAATATCCAATAAAAATAAAAATGCAGCAACAGCACAAAAGGGAGACACATTGGATAGCTGGACCTTCCAATCTGGATGATTGTTGGGGCCTTCCCTGTCCATGGCAGAGCCAATCTGATAATCAACATTATGGATCAACAAACCATGGGACCCACTGGTTTGGACTAAGCACACTTGGATGCTACTCAAGATGCCACAACACTCAATAATTCCTACATTATGTCCTTCTGTCAGAAATCAGCATGTTACCAACTTGAGAAAGTGCCGTGACGGGTATCACGTGCTTGTGCATTTGCATTCAACATACCTCTCACTGGTTATTGTAAGTTCATCTCTTCCAGGATGGTACCGCTTTCCAACCACTTCCCTTAGTCGGCGGAAAGCATGCTTCGAAAGCCCAAGCTCTTTCACAGTGACTGAAAGTTTCACCTTCCTGTTTTTCGGGTGCCATGCATCTCCACCAGGAGCAAAGACTACACGTGTTTGCCACCGCAAGATGGGCCCCTCACCAGGTGGGTCGTCTAGGTGCTTCTTCTTGGATGCCTCAGAAATCTCATCATCCTCGGGAGGCTGCTCTGCTGCCATCATCTCTCCGCATTCTAGCACCATCTTATCCTCGAACTCCTTGAACAATTCATAAGCTTTCTCGGGTTCAATCTCTCCTCTCTCACACATATCCCCGAGCTCATTGAACTTGGCTTCCACCTTTTCCTTGATCTCATCTGAAAACATGGTAAATTTTTTGAAAAATTAAAAAAAAATTAAAAAAATAAACCACAACTCAACCATAAGAGGTAAACATGTGAATGCTGAGCTCTCACTTTCTTTTTTTTTGAAAAGTAATGCTGAGCTCTCACATTATCACAGCAATTAGCACACAAATACATGAATGGAAGTGTCCAAGCTAAAAAGCGATGTTCAATAGCAGATATGGAGTCCAATTCTATTTTCTGTTTTTTATTTGAATTGGGAGAAGCCATCTGAAATCTAAATGGTCATTTAGGACAAGGGGCACAAAGAGGCAACTTAAGGTTCTGATGCATCAGGATGTGTAGCGACTTGAATCTTGATGCACTGATCCATATGAGTGGAGCCATGGTTTTAGATAGTGGTTTTTGGAGTGCCACTCGTCTGGGAGACTGAAACTGGTTCGACTCACCCCCACATTCTGATTCTGTCCTTTTTATCGCCTGTTTCACTCTGGTGACCTGCCCTGGACCCGACCGAAACTGATACAACTCAGCTGAAGATATTTGGAACCTTCTTTGGAGGCCATTGTTCTGTGATCCAGACCATGATAGGCCCCACCATGGATGGGGATGCCCCAATAATATTCCAGATTGGAAGATCATAGCTATTCAGTCTTTCACATCTTTTCAAACATTTGCTCTATTTCGCTTAACCATCTATTTATTGGCTACTGATAAAAAAAGGTTAGGATCTTCCTATCTAGGATATCTTGGGGCATCCACAAACCAATGTGTAGGTACCATCATGTACAGTTGTGGATCCCACTTGCACATTGACTGGGAGCATCGGCACACCAAACACATCCTATAATTCCACAAAGCATTAGATGAATTACAAAAGAAAAAGAAAAAAATAAAAAATAATAATAAAATCCGTATCCTCAGCCTCAGGTTGGCATTATGGCACAAGAACTAAATTTGAGCACAATGTACTAGGAACACGCTTCAGCAAGCATTGAAGATTGCGCCAAAAGACTGTTGAGCATGTTTTTTTTTCTTAATACCAAAGTGGTTAAAATAGTACGCAAGATCTGGTTTTGTTCATTTCTCTGCCCACAGGAACTGCAAAAGGTCGTTTTTAAGTTTTAGCATTTCGTGCATCAATGTATACATTTCAATGTCCATAGCTCCATACAAGACCGCCAATCATGATGTTTTATCATCATACCAGTTGCTTGTTGGAATTGTTCAGGATTCATCTCTAAGCCGCGTATTGGGGTGTAGTTTTTGGAAGGAAACATAGATATTAGAATCGAAGGGCCCGATTTAAAGACTGCATTCTGCGTTAAAATCAAGAAATATTTGAATTCATGAGGACAGATAAAGGCCTTTCAAAAGGTTTCGCCTCTACCGACCTGAAGTAAAAGAGGAAGTTCGAAGGATAAAGCAGCTTAAGAAGGAAAACTGTTCATTTATTTTCTCAGTGTAGAATAGGATCCTCAACCTGCAGGAATCCACAGTGTGGTTGTGCAAGTGGATCTGTTGTCCAACGTTGGATGGAAGATGCCCCAAAATTCTGCTTGATAGAGACAATCCTACTTTTCTTTTTCTGGCCTGCAAATAGATTATCAAGAAATGAAACACAGCAAATGTCCACACTCCACTGAAAGAGGCCCGGGCCCACGATTGGTGGCCAGGATTGTTAGTTCTGGGAGACCTTTGGGACAAGGTCCATCTGCAACAGGTCAGTGGTCTGATCACTGTACCAAGGGCGCACTTGTACAGATTGAACATGCATTCTGCATATCCTGAGGTTGAGAATATGATATAATTCCTCAAAAAACGTATATGAACTTTAGTTGCACAAACCATGAGCCGATTGGGTGCAGCAGCAAGGGAGCAGCTGTTCTAAAAAATGTCAAGCATTAGCACTGATAAAGCAGGATCAGGAAGTGAGATTTTGAAGTGGTGTGGGTATAGGAAGAGTGACTCAGAAGAAAGAGCAGGAGTGGAGAATTAAATGTGGCAGCAGAAGTGGAGAAACAATTTAAATAAAAGGTACCTGCAACAAAGATATCATCGTCCGCAACAACAACAACATCATCATCATAGCCTTGCCCCAACTATCTGGGGTTGGCTATTTTGCCAATCTCTTGAAAGTGAAAATTTCATGAATGCTTAGAGAAAATTCAACAACCAGCTTCCCACCTAGCATCAACCCCTCGTTCACCAGGGCTTGGGCTTGAATGGCGTATGGGATTGGATGGCATATCACTTCCACGTGGAGTTTGCAAAATAACCTAAACCACCAAGAGCAAGAATAGTACTGAAGGTTTTAAATGCTCCCATACTTCTGGCACTCAAAATCTCTATAAAGTCAAAGGCTGAATCCTCAGAGGTCATGTTTCAAGGAGCAAGAACAGGATCATCTCTTGGGCTTCAATTCTATGCTCATTTGTGGGTTGTAAAAAGGGGAATGTTTCTGGGGATTACATTAGTGTTCTGTGAGTTTGATGGTTGACCTGCAGGATGATGCCTCATCATCCCATTTGCAGCCTCTTCCTCGACCAGTGGCACTGGTTGCTCGTCCCAACTCTTGTGGCCTAACAAGCCCATTCAACTAGTGAATCCCATTTCATTATTTTGATTTGGACAACTTTTTTTTTTTATGATGACCAGTGTTCGAGTTGTTGACGAAATGTCGATATTATCGCCGATAATATCAGTGTTGCTGGTCTAGCGATACCGAAACCCCATTTTTTCATTTCTCTTCGGATTATCGGCGAAATATCGGAGATATCGGCGAAAATCTTGGTTTATCGCCGACAATATCGAGATTATCGCACTGTAGCTACAATCTCGGTAAGAAAACCCCTCTTTCAAAAAATCGGAAAAAAATCAGAACTGGGAAGATCTCCTACCTGTTGATCGGAACTCGGAGCTCAGAAGAACGCTTTGATCAACAGCGCCGGTTGCAGACATTCCCCCCTTTCTTCGGCAACAACCCTCTTTCAAAAACCCCCTTTCTTCGGCGGCAATCCCTCTTCCATGAAATTTTTGGTTTTTTTTTTTTTAAAGAAAAACCTTCCAGCTCGGAAGATTTATATGGAAGCCTCGAGCGCTGATGCGGTTTGGCTAGTGACACTGCCAGGTGGCTAGTCGCAAATGCTATGTGGGGCCCACCATGATCTATTTGTTTTATCAACACCGTCCATTCATTTTTAAACGTCATTTTAATCGTCTGTCTCATAAATGAGATTCATCAGAATCTCAGGTGGACCACACCATGGGAAAACAATAATGATTGAACGTCTACCATTAAAAACCTCCTAGGGCCCACTATAACGCTTATTTGACATATAACCTCTAGATTAGGTCATACGGAACTGGATGAAGGAAAAAAACAAATATCAGCTTGATCCAAAACTATTGTAGCCCCAGGAAGTTTTTAATGGTGAGAGTTCAATCAACGCTGTGTGGTCCACTTGAGATTTTGATCCACTTCATTTTTGGGTTCTTAGCATAAAATTATATGTAAAATGGATTAGACGGCATGGATGATACACATACATCATGTTTGAGGTCCACGGAGCACCGACCACTAGCCATTGGCTAGTCGCAGGGAGTATCCAATCTGTTTGAGGCAGCGGATTGCGTAGTAACCCCTACGCTTAGCGAAACTGAGTAAACTCTGTGAGGCCCACCATGATTTATTTATTTTATCCACTCCGTCCATATATTTTAACAGATAATTTTTGGCCTTTAGGCAAAAAATGAGGCATATCTAATGTTCAAATCGACCACACCATAAGAAACAGTTGAATTGAATGTCTACCGTTGAAAAATACTTGGAGGGCCACAGAAGTTTTGGATCAAGCTTATATTTGTGTTTTCCCTTCATCCATGTCTGTATGATCTTATGAACAGGTTGGATGAAAAATAAACATCACTGTGGGGCCTAGAAAGGTTTCAACGGTGGAAATCATTATCCCCACTGTTTACAGTGGTATGATCTACTTAATCTTTGGATATGAATCAATTTTGGGCTCAACCCCTTAAATTAGATGGAAAAGACGGATGGACAGCGTGGATAGACCACATACATTCAAAGTGGGCCCAAATGAGTGGTCACTAAATCTCCACTATTTCCTCTCGTGCGGCTGCCCTGAGTTTTGGATCCACATGATTTTTTGTCTGATGTCCTAAAATGATCTAAAAAAACAGATGGACGGGGTGGATGCGTCCCAGTGCAGGAAAGAAATCCCCGGCTAGACGCGGATTAGCTACTGACAGGTTGAGTAGCGTGACTCACTACCGAGGTGACGTCACCAACTTCTGTAGGCCCATGATGTATGTGTTGTATCCTCACCGTCCATATATTTTTCCAGACCATTTTAGGGTATGAGACCAAAAATGAGGTATATCCCAATCTCAAGTGGACCACATTACAAGAAATAGTGTTGAATGAACATAGACCATTAAAAACTTTTTGGGGCCCATAAAAGTATTGGATCAAGATAATCTTTGATTTTTCCCCTCATCTTGGTCTGTATGACCTAATCAACAGATTGGATGTCAAATAAACAGTACAGTGAGCCTTAGGAGGATTTTAATGGTGGATATCCAATCACTATTGTTTTCATGTGGCGCGGTACATTAAAGATTTGGATCTGACTCATTCTTTACCTCATACACTAAAATGATATCTTCAAATGGTTGGACAATGTGGATACAAAACATAAACCATGGTGGGCCCACAGAACCGCTAGATGTGGCTTCAACAGCAAGTCTCGCTACTCAACCCATCGTAGCTAAGCCGCGTCCCTACCGACTCGAGTACATATGTGTTTGCGCACTGAGTAAATTATGTGGGGTCCGCTATGATTTACATATTTTATCCACTCCGTCCATCCATTTTAACAGATAATTTGAGGGCTTTAGCCCAAAAACTAAGTATATCCAAATCTCAAGTGGACCTCACCATGGGAAACAGTGTGAATTGAAATGATACCGTCTAAAACTCCATGGGGGCCACATAAGTTCTGGATCAATCTGTTATTTGTGTTTTTCTTTCATCCATGTCTTTGTGATCTTATGAACGGGTTGGATGACAAATAAACATCACTGTAGGCCCTACCAAGGTTTCAACAGTGGAAATCATTATTACCAAGGTCCACTTGGCCAGAAATGTGTATTTTTTGAATTCATTTACTTTTACATGTCTTAATTATTGTAAGCTTGCATTTGTATTATATAAACTCTTTGGTTACTATTTGAGTGATTTCTTACGACAATGCATGCCTTTTAGCCCCCATTAAATGGAAACTTATTATTTAATGCATTCTTTTTGTAATTTTTTCATTCCTGAATATGTAAATATGTGTATTTAGGCATATCCTGAAGTTTCACTGAAATTCCATCATTTTCTCCATGTTTCCCCATTTTTCCTTGCATTTCCGGTTATCGGCGATATTAAAACCTATACTTATAACTAGAAGTGGGCAACTTGTGCCTGATCCAGTGGATCCGACCCGACCAGACCCGACTCGGTACCGTTCCGAACAGAACCGACGGTCTGATCGGGTCTGATCGATTTTGATCGGCCAGATCCGATTTAATTTCGAATCAGGTTCGGATAGCACTCTACCCGGACAGATCCGGTCTAAATACCCGGATCGAATGGATACGAACCGACCTGAACAGACCTGACCCGAAGAGGTATACCCATAAATACTATTTTTTCCCCAAAACCTAAAACTCTTTTTACCCTACCCGTTTTTTCCCCAAAACTCTCCCGCCCGATAGAGAGAGAGAGAGAGAGAAAAACTCTCCCGCCCGAGAGAGAGAGAGAGAGAGAGAGAGATAGAGAGAGAGATTTACACATTTCCAGTTGCCGCCGATGAAGAACTTTCTGCCCATCTTTTTTCTTCGGTGAGACTCAGAAGAGAAGAAGATTCGAGTGAGAGAGAGAGATCTTTCTCAAAAAGGACCGAAGTGCGACCGGCCGACCGACGCTCGCGTTTTGCCGCTCTGGCGACTCCAGATTCAGCCACTTCGCGGACCCGGTTTGGCGGGTGACCCAACACCTGCCAGCAGGGATGGTAATTTGCCGACTATGCCACCTGATGAGTCAAATAGCCTGATTTTTTCTTATAATTTTTAGAAGAAAAAAATTAAAAATTGATAATTTGCTGACTATGCCATAATCTGGCCGTATATTTCTAATAAATTTAATTAATTCATATTCTAAAATTATAATTAATTAGTGCTGTTTTTTTAGTATGTATTTTAATATATTATTTCAATGTTTTTAATATTTGAGAGGTTACAATTTACTACTAAGAAGGACACACAAATTTATGTGGCCCATCTACCATACATACGATTCCACAGCTTGATGATCTGGACAATACATTTGTGGGTCCACATAAATGGACCACTGCAACAGATTGTACCGATTGGATCAGCCCAAATGGCAGCTTTCAGCCTAAGGTGTGGTTTGATTTTTGCACAACGGTTCACCAACCGATGCTGAGAACCACTGAATGGTCCATACCTATCACCAACCAATGAGCACCATGTTGTGGAATTTGCGCGGGACACGATTTTGGTTGGCCTCTCTTGACACATTTGTAGGCAGCAGCTGATGTCAAAGCTCTGTGGGGCCCACCATTAAAATGCAATCGGATCCGAACCTTGCAAAATCCGATCCGACTCGGTTTTTCTGACCGAGTCAGACTCGGATCGGTTCAGACCAGCACGTGTTCAGGTCTAACCGAGTCAGCTGACCCAGACTCGGTCCCGGTTCTGTCCGAGTTCGAGTTGGGACATATAAAATCCGGACCCGGTCGGGTTGGCCCAAATCCGAGTCGACTCGGTCCGATGCCCACCTCTAGCCGTCGAGCTCCTATCCTCTTGGAATGGAAACTTGTAGCGATACCAACAACTCGAACACGAATGACGACAGAGTATCCCCGCCCCATTTGAGGTGAGACTAATCCTTGGGGATGCACGCAATCACCTACAAACCATGTGCATCAAGTAATCCTGGGGAGGGGAATTGAACCCGTGTCTGTGGGGAGCACAACCACGACACTTGCCGCTCGCCCAAACCCTGTGCGGGTTGATTTGGACAACATAATACCTTCAGAATTCTCATACATTTTGCAACTCGCAATAGCTACCCTTAGGATATTCAATATTGTCGGAGTAATGATCCTAATGAATGTAGAACCCCTCAATCATGCATGTCAGAGAAGCGTATGCTTTTTGGTACTTGGACAAAATGCACCTCGAAAAGGGATCTAGAAGACACTGACCTCTAGATGAAATTTCCCATATCAGGAAAAAAAATCTCTTCAATCAATGTCATAAGATTGTTCCCTTGAGTTCCACATGTATGGCTCTGTATAGCCTTTTGCAATCTTCTACTTAAAAAGTAAAACCAAGGCTAAAGCTCATTGTTCCTCCCATAATACATTCTCAAATTATCTCCAACAAATAAGAAATACTAAAAGTGAAACTTAATAGAAGTCCAAATCTCCCAGGAGTCTCCCTATATACTCACCGTAGTGCACTTTCTACACAACCATATTGATGGGGACATCACGCGCCCACGCATGCCCCCCCTACGCACATACGCAAGGGGGAGGAAGGGCCCCACCATCGATCTGGATCAATGACGATGTCCAGGAGGGCCTCCTAGTTAGAGGATTGCGTTTTGGTTCGTTGAAGTAGACTCGATAATCATGTGAATCCCACCATAGGTTCTCATGATCGTGGCCCACTATTCTAATTAATATAATACTTTGAGTTTTGCCTATTATTGTTATTAGGAATATCATGGATAGTTTAGATTGCTTGATTATTTGTTAATTTTGATTACTTCATCTCCAAGTAATAGGTTGCGCACATGGCGCGAGTTTTGTGGTATAGGGTTTTATTATAAATAGGCACCCTTTGTAGTCTTTTTTATTATTGAAGATTAATAAAATTTCTGCGTTTTTCTGCTCCTCTAAATTTTTGAGTTGTGAAGATTCAATTGGGTGTGAAACCCTCCCTTCCTCGAATGGCTGACTACCGTGGTGCGAAGTCACACCTATCCCGATTCGCCCCACCTTCTACCATGCATATTTCTCTTCTCCTACAATCGTCTACGCTTCAAATTTATCCTCTATTGCAGGAGTTTTTCTCTCTACAACAGATTTCCAGAATCTAGCCCTGTAAGAGGGTTGAAACTTCGGCGGAGCACCACGCACAGACCGTGCATCGAATCAGGCTGAAATTTGGAGGTTTTGTGGCCCTCCCCTGGCTGACCAGGGCCAAGATGGTCGTTTTCTGATTTGTGGGCCCCCCACAAGTGCGGGACACCTCCAGCGCACGTGTGGCTGAACCTTCACCCCTGTCCATGCGTGTAACGCTTCTCTGGTTTGTCTCTCTCCTCTCTTTTACCCCAAATCCTTAACCCTAACCCTAAATTACTCAAATCTCCAATTTTATGCCCTTTCTTCAACCTTAGGGTTCCCTGAATTGAAATCTGTGAACCCCTTGGATTGGGGAATTATTTTTATGCATGTGTGGATGAATTTACCCTCCTTTGATTATTGTTTGGTCTATAATTTTGATTGATCCAACCCTATCTTGTGTAGGCCTAGGCCTACATAAATTTCCCTTGATTAAATGCTTGAACTTTTGTGTGGGATATGGAATTTTGTGTAATTGTTTCTGAATTAACGTGATCTAAAGCCTGAAAATCTTGCACATCATATTTAAATTTCATGTCCTGCATCAAATTTGGTATCAGAGAACAAGGTTTTTATAGGGGAATGCATTGCATGTTTAGGATTTAGTTTATTTTTGTCCATTATGCATTAAGTATCATCATATAGAGCTGTTTAGAGGTCTATGATTTCTAATATAAGCTGCTGAATTTTCTGCTATCAGAAAATTCGCATATCTCTTTGCTAGATTTTCCATTGACAGATTCTTTGGACAGATAGGGTACTAGAAATTGAATAGTATTGTGTCGTTTCCCACATATAGAGTCCTATATGAGCATTTAGTCCCATCTAGGCGCATATAGTCATATTAGAAGGTCCTTAAGTTGAGTTAGTAGTTGTATGCCCACACGTACAGGTCGTGGTTTTGGCTTGCACCCTACACTAAACATGGAGCAATTGCAAGAGTCAATGAACAAGCTGACCCAGCAGTTTGAATCTTTGGGTAAGCGCTTGGAACAACGTATGGACCAACGCTTTAAGCGGTTTAATGTGCGCGTTACCCGACCAGAGACCTCCACCGAGTCAAACTCCACCATTGAGGAAAATGCCTAATCTCAGGCAGGTGATCAGGAGGTTAGACCAAGGAATGGAGGTAGCCAAGGAATTGGTCATAAGAGCGCACCCGTGCACCTACCCCACGAGGGACATCATAAACAATATGACCCAGATGTGCAACTCCTCAAGGGAGTTAAAGTAGATGCCCCTACGTTTGATGGCCACTTGGACCCTAAAGCCTTTTTAGACTGGCTGGCAGATATGGACCACTATTTTGAGTGGTATGACATGTCGGATGCTCGTCGAGTCCGATTCACCAAGATGAAGCTTGTGGGCCAAGCAAAGAGGTCTTGGGCTACAGTAAGGTGAAAGAAAGAAAGAGCAAGGGAGCTCCCAATAGTCCATTGGGGAGAAATGAAAGAAACTCTTAAGGAGAAGTACTTCCCTTTCTCTTATCGCTTATAGTTGATTGAAGAATAACATTCTATTCGACAGGGTTCCATGAGTGTTGCTGAATACATTGAGAAGTTCGAATAGTACTTTAACCCGTTGTGAGGTTGATGAGGACCCCGTACTCACCCTTGCTCGATTTAAAACGGGTCTCCATTCTGACATTAGGAGAGAATTGCTCGCCAAAGACATAGACACTATTGAACAGTTGTATCAAGTAGTGTTAGAGGTTAAGCAATACCTCAAAGCATCTATGGGAATACGGTTTGACTTTAGCAATTCTAGTGCTAAGGCCAACCCTTCTGGGGCTAAACCTAACACTGGATACCAAAACAAACCTTCCAACAGTTCTCAGTTCAGGCCCAAGGATGATAAGGGTAAAGAAATTGTCGGGTCTAGTCCACGTAGGAGTGGAGCAACTAGGTGTCTTAAGGTGTCAGGGGTTTAGTTACTTTGCCCACTAGTGCAGCACAAGAGAGGGCACCAAGGTGCTCCTTGTTGATAGGTAAGTAGTAGTGCCCCCAGAAAGTGACGGCGAGGAGAAAGAATATGAGCCAGTAGAAACCCCTAGTGATGAGGAGGGAGCGCAAGAGTCTACGACCTTCACCGTTGTGCGTTGCACCTTTGCTCAAGCCAAGAACACTGACGATTGGCGCTGCAACACGATCTTCTATACTTATGCAAAATGTGGGGAAAAGAGCTGTAAGATGATCGTGGATAGTGGTAGTTACGCCAACGTGGCATCGACTAGCACTGTGAGCCGTTTGGGCTTGAAGCTTAAAGCACATCCTCAACCCTATAGAGTGTCCTAGGTTGATGAAACTTCCATTCCAGTCTCACACCGTTGTCTTGTTCTTATTCAGTTTGGATCATATAAAGATGTGATGTTATTCCCATGGATGTTGGCCATATCATTCTGGGTAGACCGTGCCTCTTGACAGGGATGTTACCATATTTGGTCGTTCAAATGTGTGTACATTCTGGTTCGAGGGCAAGAAGATCAAGCTAAATGTACTGCCACCCAAGAACACGACCGGAAAGGAATCCACCACACAGAGTGGTGTGAGCGGCTTAAAAGAATTGAAAGAGTCGAAGTCCAACTCTAAGCCTCTTCATGTTCTAAATGCCAAAGACTTTGAACAAGAAATGGAGGCGGACTCGATGGTATTCGTCCTTGTGCCTAGGGAGTGTACCAGAGGCTAGTGTAGAGTTGCTCACTGAGGTCATTCAGATAGTGCATTAGTTTCGTGATGTCTTTCATGATGATCTACCAAATGAGCTTCCCTTTATGAGGGATATACAACATGCCATTGATTTAGTCCCTAGAGCGACTCTACCAAACCTCCCTCATTAAAGAATGAACCCAAAGGAGCATGCTGAGTTGAAGAGACAAATTGACGAGCTCCTAGAAAAGGGTTTCATTCAAGAGAGCATGAGCCTGTGTGCCGTGTCCGCCCTTCTTACACCTAAGAAGGATGGCACATGGAGGATGTGTGTTAATAGTAGGGCCATCAACAAAATCACAGTCAAATATCGGTTTCCCATACCACGTCTTGATGACATGTTGGATATGATAGCCAATGCTACTATCTTCTCAAAAATTGTCCTCAAAAGTGGTTATCACTAAATCTATGTATGCCCTGGTGATGAGTGGAAGACGGCCTTCAAGATGAAGGATGGGCTATACGAGTGGCTAGTTATGCCTTTTGGGCTGACTAACGCCCCAAGCACTTTCATGCATGTGATGACCCAAGTATTGAGGCCCTTCATGGGGAAGTTTCTGGTCGTATACTTTGATGATATCTTGATTTATAATATGACCAAGGAACAACCCCTCAACCATTTGAGGCAGGTTTGTGGGATCCTTAGAGCCGAGAAATTGTACGCAACCTAAAGAAGTATGCGTTTTTGTCTAGTGGTGTTATCTTCTTAGGTTTTGTTGTGTCAGTTGAGGGCGCATCAGTGGATCCTGAGAAGGTCAAGGCCATCGTCAATTGGCCTGAACCCCGCAATATTCATGAGGTGCGCAGCTTTCACGGCTTAGCCACCTTTTATAAGCAGTTCATTCGAGGCTTCAATTCCATTATAGCTCCCATCACGGATTGCATAAAAAAAGGGTGAGTTTCAATGGACAAAGGCAGCCTCGAAGGCCTTCATGGAGATAATGGTCAAGATGAACGAAGCTCCAGTCACGCGACTTCCGGATTTTTCAAAAGCTTTTGAAGTCGCATGTGACGCGTTAGGAGTCAGCATAAGAGTACTTAGTCAAGAAGGACACCCTGTCGCCTTTTTTAGTGAGAAACTGAATGAGGCGAAACAAAAATATTCCACCTATGACAAAGAGTTCTATGCGGTAGTGCAATCACTGCGCCATTGGCGTTATTACCTATTGCCACAAGAATTCGTTTTATTCTTAGATCACGAGGCCTTGAGATATCTGAACTCTCAGAAGAAATTAAACCCTAGGCATGCCAAGTGGGTACAATTCCTTCAAGAGTACACTTTGTGCTTAAGCACAAGGCTGGTGTAGAGAATAAGCTAACGCGTTGAGTCGTCGAGTCGTGTTACTCAATTCCATGAGTGTCGAAGTCACGGGCCTCGAGCGCATCAAAAAAGATTATTTTGAGTATCCAGATTTTAGAGTTGTGTACGCATCGTTGTTAGAGAGTCCGTCAAGAGCTAGCAGTGAGTACTTGATTTTAGATAGATATTTGTTTAGGAGTGACCGCTTGTGCATACTTCGCACTTCCCTCCGCGATTTTCTTGTCTGGGAGTTACACTCGGGAGGGGTCGCGGGTCATTTTGGTCGAGACAAGACCATTGCCTTAGTGGAGAATAGGTTTCATTGGCCAAGCCTCAAGTGAGATATGGCCAAAATTATAGGGCAATACCGTACTTGTCAACTGGCAAAGCGGAAAAAGCAAAATACAGGATTACACACACCTTGGCCAGTTTCATTCATCTCTTGGCAAGATATCAGTATGGACTTCGTGCTTGGACTTTTCAAGACTATTCGGAAGCACGATTCCATATTTATTGTTGCGGACCATTTTTCTAAAATGGCCCACTTCATCCCTTGTTCTAAGACATCCGACGCATCTCATGTTGCCAAGTTGTTCTTTAATGAGGTCGTCAAACTGCATGGGTTACCAAAAATCATAGTGTCTGATCGTGACGTGCGATTCATAAGTTACTTTTGAAAGACACTATGGCACATGATAAATACTAGGTTCCAATTTTCTTCTGCATACTAACCTCAGACCGATGGTCAGACTGAGGTGGTCAATAGGAGCCTAGTGAGTTTGCTCAGATGCTTAGTGGGAGAGCACACCAGGACGTGGGACACCGTACTACCTATAGCCAAGTTTGCGTTCAATAGTTTTGTCAATAAATCTACTAGTCTAAGTCCTTTTGAAGTCGTTACCTGTTATAAGCCTAGGAAGCCTATTGATCTTGTCCCTATGTAACTGTCCCATAGGCCATCAAAGTCTGCAGAGTCCTTTGCGCATCACATTCATTCATTGCATCAAGATATCAGGCAAAAGATCACTACTAGTAATGAACATTACAAATTTTCTGCAGATCAGCATAAACGTTTCAAGGAATTCAATGTAGGGGACTCTGTGATGATCCACATTAGGCCTGAGCGGTATCCTCAGGAGGTCATTCATAAATTACACGCGCGTAGCGCTGGACCCTTCAAAATTATAAAACGAAACGGTCTCAATGCGTATGTTGTAGATGTTCCACCTTCCATATGAATTAGTTCCACATTCAATGTGGAGGATCTAGTTACTTTTCAGGAGACCACTGATACTTTGTCTAGCCCTTCGCCCACCCATCCAGATTCCCCAGATCTATCCCTTGATCCATGGCCTCTTCCCGACCCTTCTTCCCAACCTCTATCTTCCATACCTACCCTTCCCACACCAGAGAGGAAATAGAGGATATTTTGAACCATTAGATAGTATCAATGTCGGACGGCGGGTTTTAGAAATACCTGGTTAAGTGGAAGTCACGCCCAGCTTCAAACAGTACATAGCTCACTGAGGAGAAGCTTTAGAGACTTGATCCTGACATCTTAGAGCAGTTCAGGAGTTTTGTTTCGTCAGTGGCGAAATCTTCGCAGACGGGGAGAGTTGATGGGGACATCACGCGCACACGCACGCCCCCCTGCGCACGTACGCAAGGACGAGGAGGGCCCCACCATTGATCTGGATTGATAACAACATCTAGGGAAGGGCTCCTAGTTAGAAGATTGCATTTTGGTTCGTTGGAGTGGACCCAATAGTCATGTGAATCCCATCATGGGTTCTCATGATCGTGGCCCATTATTCTAATTAATCTAGTACTTTGGATTTTGCCTATTATTGTTATTGAGAATATCATGGATGGTTTAGATTGCTTTGATTAGTTGTTCATTTTGATTATTTTGTCTCCAAGTAATAGGTTGCGCACATGGCACGAGTTTTGGGGTATAAGGTTTTATTATAAATAGACACCCCTTGTAGTCTTTTTTATTATTGAAGATTAATAAAATTTCTGCGTTTTTCTGCTCTAAATTTCTAAGTTGTGGAGATTCAATTAAGTGTGAAAACCTCTCTTCCTCGAAGGGCTGACTACCATGGTGCGAAGCCACACCTATCCCGATTCGCCCCCACCTTCTACCATCCATATTTCTCCTCCTACAATCATCTACGCTTCAAATTCATCCTCTATTGCAGCCGTTTTTCTCTCTACAGCAGATTTCCAGAATCTGGCCCTACAGGAGGGCTGAAACTTCGGCGGAGCACCACGCACAAACCGTGCATCGGATCAAGCTGAAATTTGGAGGTTTTGTGGCCCTCCCCTGGCCGACCAGGGCCAAGCTGGCCGTTTTCTGATTTGTGGGCCCCACACACGTGCGGGACACCTCCAGCGCACGTGCGTCTGGGCCTTCACCGTTGTCCACGCGTGTGACGCTTATCTGGTTCGTCTCTCTCCTCTCTTTCACCCCTCTTTCACCCCAAATCCCTAACCCTAACCCTAAATTACTCAAATCCCCAATTTTATGCCCTTTCTTCAACCTTGGGGTTCCCTGAATTGAAATCTGTGAACCCCTTGGATTGGGGAATTATTTTTGTGCATGTGTGGATGAATTTACCCTCCTTTGATTATTGTTTGGTCCATAATTTTGATCGATCCAACCCTAGCTTGTGTAGGCCCGGGCCTGCATAGATTCCCCTTGATTGAATGCTTGAACTTGTGCGGGATATGGAATTTTGTGTAATTGTTTCTGAACTAACGTGATCTAAAGCCTGAAAATCTTGCACATCATATTTGAATTTCATGTCTTACATCACATATGGTGTGCATGGGCCTATAGGCCATATGGTTAGTGGAATGGTTCCAAAATACCTTGAGGTTTAAATTTAAATACATTCAGTAGTTCCTGTGGGCCCCACTGGACAATCAGTCCATTAAGGTGAGCCATTTGATTAGAGTAGTCCAAATCAGACCATTGATTTGACCATGATCTGTCACCATCACTTAATCTGATCAAGGTTCTCAATTGGGTCAATCAAGACCGTCGATGCAATACAATCTTCAATTTTGATGTTGGATGTAGACAGTTGGATAAGCCTGATCTGCAGATCCTGACATTCATTCAACCACGAACAGGACCACTCTCAGTCTCCATTGGATGATTGCAGGGCCCTTCATCACAGAAACTACACTAGTCTTCATACTTGAACATTAAAAATTACCAACTAAAATTTTAGACGTGAATAGGAGACCATAGGATTTCTCACCAGCAAAATGAGGATAAGAACTAAACCCAATCTACCGAAAACCAAAAAAACAAAAGAATAGAGACTTTTTTTTTTTCGAAAGATAAAGACTAGAGACTTGTTGGAAGACCAGCAAGGAATCTCTTCTATGTTAATGAAGAATTTCACCCAAGAACCACCACTTTTCTTAGAAATCCAATCAGAGGATAGTAGCAAAAGATTTTGTTCAGTTAATATATCTCTCAAGCTTGCATAGTTGAAGGCACTAGGTCTGCCAGAAACACCTAGGCACACATGGAGATTTCAGGCAAGGTATTCCCTAACGGTAACGATGGACGTAACAGCCACAAACGTTACCTTTACAATAAGGGGCGTAATGGCCGTTACGGAGGCTGTAACAGCGATTACGGTCTCCTTTTTTATTGAAAAAAAAAAACCAAAAAAACTGTATCAGCCCCGTAACGGTCTGAATTGGCCTCGTAATGGACCGTTACGGCCTTTACTGGGGGGGCGTAATGAGCCATTACGGGTTATTTTTTCCATGACGGCTGTTGCAGCCTTTACGACCCTGTAACGTGTAACGGTTGCCACTGTCAACTTTACATAACGGCCTTTACAGCACACCATGATTCCAGGCGTTAAGCTTTAAAAAAATTTAAATTGATATTATTTTTGTCATTCATAGATACATCATCATCATCCTCGTCCAAGTCCTATCCCAAATTCCCAATTAAATGGGGTTGGCTACATGAATCTTGTTTTGCCATTCCACTATATAAAGGGTCATTCATAGATACATAATTCTTTTTAAAGTTTTAGCTCCAAAACTAATTTTAACACAATGAATAAAAATTATTGTAAAGATATTACGCATTTTACACAAAGTAATAGTTACACACCACTTCCAACAACTTACATCTACACAACCAAGGTTTTCAGTAATGGTATTGGCAGGCCGATACACTATATGGCCTTATAATGGCCATTTATTTCATTTATCATGATCATTTTTTTAAGATTTTATTTATTAATATCATTATTTTTTTTCATGGTGGGAAAATCTTGCATTGCATCAAGGTGAAGTTTGCAGAATTTTCGCCGAGTATGGAAGCCCAAACCCATGCTCAAGCCCAAAACATAAGCCCGACTGTGACCGAAAACCTCACCAAAACCCTCTCAAACTCAAACAAAAAGATCCAAAAAGGTCAAAGAGGTGTGGGGCCCATGCCCTTTTTATTTTTATTTGATTTTCTTGGACAGGGAAAACTATTTTCCGCTCTATCCACATTTTAGCAATTATACACTTTCAGGAGGTTTATCCACATTTCAGCGATTATACTCTCTCTCTCTCTCTCTCTCTCTCTCTCTCTCTCTCTCTCTCTCTCTCTAATACACTCATATTCTCATTCTCTCTTACTCTCTATCATCCCTCTAATACTCTCATATTCTCATATTCTCATTCTCTCTTACTCTCTCATCACTCTAATACTAATGCGGGGGCATTTTCACACCGGGCTCGAGTGGGTGGCCTGTGGGATGCAAGGACACACTCGGGGTGGGTGGCCGGCATAACCCATGGATTTGGGGACCGTGGAGGTGGGTGGCTCGTGTGAGGCAGAGCCCATGGATTTGGGGACCACGAGAGGGCGAAACCCATGATTTGGGGCCCATGAGAGGGTGGAACCCATGGATATGGGGCCCACGGGGAGGTTTCAGCAGAGGACCTAACCCATGGATTTGGGGGCTGGGCTATGAGATAAAGGGATTAATTCGTCATGCTCTAACAGTTCGAGCTTTTAGAGCAAGTGGTTAATTGTCCTGCATCAAATACTCTCATATTCTCATTCTCTCTTACTCTCTCTCATCACTCTAATACTCATATTCACTCTCAAGTCTTAACTCTATTACTACTCTAATACTCTCATTCTCACTCTCTTTTTTTGTATATGCATTTATACATTCATTTGAGTATATCTTTCAAAAATAAAATAAAATAAAATAAAATAAATCATTAAGTAGTTGTAACCAATCTAATACTTGGGGGAATTTCATTAAAGATTCCCTAAACAACTAAGGTGTCATTTGGTAAATTGAAAATAAGGTCTTAAAAAATCAATTTAAGTGTTGAAAACTTAAAATGATGAATTCTAATACTTACAAGTACTAAAATTCTGTTTGGTAATTTGTCTGAAAAAAGTCATGATATCTGAAAATAAACACTTTTCCCATAAAGCCTTGTTTGGTAAACACAAACCACAAATGTTTGAAAATTGACAATTTGTCATATTTGCCCCTATTGTCTCAATTTCTATCTTTTACAGAGTATGAGATGAAACTTATTATTGCCATGCCACCAAATTTGGGACACCCATGCGAAATCCACGTACATCTCTTAAACATAACTCTCTGACTGATGGACCATGTATTATATTCTTCTTGATAGAATAATTATAACCCTTCAATTGGTGGTCCTTGAACTATATGGCTAATAAGAGAAACACAATAACATCTCAAACGTCCCACCTGCATTTAACATGGATGGCTAGACATGTGGGCCACTACCCACCAAGGGTTACATCGGGTCAAACATCCTATATGCGTGGACATTCAACCAAGCAACCAAAGATTGATCCATCAACCTACCAAGAGTGATAAAGTGCATCACGCCCAAGTTCACACCAAAGAATCAACATCGTACAGCCCAAATTTTGCCCCACAATAGCCTTGGACGTTTTTGCCCAACATAGTGTAGCCCGGATTTTGCCCTGCAACAACCTTAGACATTTTTGCCCCATAATCTCCTTGCTCAAGTCACTTTTTGGTCAATTTGAGCCAACAGATCACCTCGTCGTAAAACTTAATTTCAGCACTTACAACTGAAAATTGGAATTTTAAGTCATTTTCACAATTCAAATCAATTGGCAAATCTAAATATCCCTACCAAAAAATCAAGATGACAATGCTCTCTCTCTCTCTCTCTCACCAAAACCCTACTAACATCCATTCCAATCAATTGCCACTTGGCCCGTCCATATGTAGTTCTTTGGACTAGCTTTGATTTTTTTAAAAAAAAAATTAAATCAGACTCTTGGATTGAGAGATCTAGTCGTTTCAATCTCGTCATATCACTAATAGTGCAAATTGAAGGATTGATTGATTTAGGGTTTGTGGACTGATCTAAACCATTTTATTCCATTGAAAATGTTTGGTTTGTGATTATGCATGATGTGATATGGATAATGATTTTTGGATGGCTTGGATTTGCTTATTTTTTTAAATTCCATCTTATGTACGGTTTGTAAGAGGCAGTCATTTTGAAACCATTCTCAAGTTGTAAGTTGTGAATTTTCTTATTCCCTTTGATAGATCTCAACTTGTCTAGAATCATAAATGACCCGAATTAGCCAGGATCATGATTTAAAGTTGTAAATCTAGGGTTTTGAATCTCAAGCGTCAAAATTGTTCATGATAATCAATGTCAGAAGGTATCACATATGGGGCTTGTTTGAAAGTTGGTAAAGAGAGGATCGAGGAAAGGTCTCCAGATTGCAAAGGAGGTGGCCCACGTAGGGCTCACAGGTTGTACAAAATTTTTCCATGGGGATGCGTGTGCACCCTCCTTTCCTTCTTTGACTCTCCTCTCTCTCTCTCTCTCTTTACTTCTTTCTCTATGATTGGTTTCTAATTAGAATTTTACAATTTGGAAATTACCTATTCGATGTTAAATTCAAATAAATATGAATTTACGAATTTCTAAATCTCAAAATTCTCAATTAGGAATTGAGCCTGCATACCCCATTGAGTCTAATATGTTCTTTTACACGTTGTGTATGCTTCTGTTCAACCATTGATCGTGCATGATCTGACCGTACAACCTCTATAGGGAATGTGGGGCCCACTCACGACTGACATTATAGGTTCCACACACCCCTGTACTGCTGGATCAACAAGTGGGGCCCACAATTCATGCACATGTGGGCCCACGAGCGTGTGGAAACACACCAGCAACTTGGGCCCAATTTTGAGCAAGTAAGCATCTTCTTTTGGAAGATCTAAACCATCCATGATGACCAGCGCGTTGAGCACTACAAGATAAGTCCGTTGTCCAGCTCAGGGCAGGGATCGCAACGATATGGATGTTCAAGGTTGATCGTTCCTTGAGCAGGCCATATCTCCTCAACCACTGATGAATGAAATGAAATTTGGTATGAGTGTTCATCTTGATACAATCTTAGAAATGGTCCAGATAGATTTGACATTGACTGTCTAAAGCTGGCCAGATTGGATTGTGACCATCCGATCTTATTATCGACGGATCTGGATCATCTGAGATCAAAATGGGCAGAAGCTTGCTATCTAGCCCAAATGGCATGTGCTGGAGTGATCCATCGGCTCAAACTGACCAAAAGGTGACCCGATCAAGGAGATTACGGGCAAAATTGTCCAAGGCTGTTACAGGGCGAAATCCGAGCCGCACGATGTTGATCTCTTGGTGTGGACTTGGACATGACACACTTCATCACCCTTGGTGGGTTGATAGATCAATCTTTGGTTGCTTGGTTGAACGCTGACACAAGTAAGATGTTTATGGCCCAATATACCCTTGGTGGTGGTGGCCCACATGTCTAGCCATCCAGGTCAGACGTGAGTGAGATGTGTGAGATGTTGTTGTGTTTCTCTTATTAGTCATCTAGTTTAAAGACACCAATCAAAGGGTTGTGTCTTGTTTGATGAGTGTGGTCCCCTGATGAGCAAGGTGTCCCGTATCGGTATCGGTTGGCGTAACGGTGCCCTCCGAAACCGATACGGATACGGGGGCGTAACGGTGATACGGGGGCGTAACGGCCCGTAACGGGGCAAATTTTTTTTTTTTGCCAAAAAATTATGAAAAAATATGAATTAAATCATGAATATTCTAAGCATTCCAAATATGCATTCATTTATAAATTAGAACATGTTTATGGTGGTGTAACGGTCCACTCTTTGGTGAGAAGTTGTATCGGACCGTCTGATTAATTTTTTAACCAGGTAACTTGAATTTGACTACAAAATTCATATATTTAATTTTTTAAATATGTAATTTATATACTTAACAACTTGATATCATTTCTCCCAATAGTTATTTTAAAAAAATGAAATTAAATTCAGGTAGATGGTGTTGCCAATTTGGGGCTGACTTGGAGGACCAATCTATTCTCCAAATCAGCCTCAAATTCATGCCATTTATTGTCATTATCCCACTTATAAATTGGTGGACATTTATTGTATAGTGAATCATAAAAAAAAAAAAAAAAAATCAAAAGGCCCTATTTTAAAAAATAAAAGTTCACAAATTAACAATTAAAACTATTCAAATAATTTGATTTTGGCATTGTGAGTTAGCAATTGCAGTCCATAATTTAATTGTCAAATTTTAAGTTAATATATGTCTCGTGTACAATTTTTTAAGGCTTGAATTAGGAGGGACTCAGATGTAAAGTGCAGCACACGTGTCAAAGTTTTTTGGGCCCCACCCGTGATGAATGTGTTATATCCACACCGTCCATCCATTTTGCCAAATAATTTTAGGGCATGAGCCCAAAAATGAGGCACATCCAAAGCTCAGGTGGATTGCACCATAAAAAACAACAATAATTAAATGTTCACCGTTAAAAATTTATTGGGGCTAGAAAAGTTTTAGATCAAGCTGACATGTGTGTTTTCCCTTCATCCACGTCAATGTGACCCAATTAATAGGTTAGATTGAAAATAAACATTACAGTGGACTTTAAGAAAATTTTAATGGTGAGCATTCTATAACCACTACTTCCTATGGTGTGGTCCACCTGAGATTTGGATATTACTAATTTTTATTCACGACCTAAAATGATGTGGCAAAATGGATGGTCGATATGGATAAAATATATACATCATAGTGGGGCCCACTCGGGTACGATCAAATTGGATGGAAAATAAACGTTTGGCCCTACAAATTATTTTAACGTGAAAATAATTATCTCTTTCTATTTTTGGTGTGGTCTAGATGATCTCTAGATATAATTCATTTTTGGGGGTGCTCTAAAATGATCTCTAAAAATAGATGAATGGTGTAGATGTAATAAATACATCATTGGAGCCCATATAACTTTGATCTCCTTTGAACCGTTCGGACAACTCGGAGCTCGAAGAGTGTCAGCGCTTGACGTACCTACAGTAGCTAGCTGCTGCAAATTAAAAAAAAATGGAGAGAGAGGGAAACGAAAAGAAAAAAAGAGGGAAAGAAGAGAGAAAAGAAAAAAAGAGGGAAAGGGGGAAAGAAGAGATTGAGAGAGAGAGAGGGAGAGTGAGCGAGAGAGAGGAAGAAGAAGAAGAAGAACAGGAAGAAGCCGCATCAGGGCGCAGCCCTCCTTTCCTTCTTTGACTCTCCTCTCTCTCTCTCTCTCTTTACTTCTTTCTCTATGATTGGTTTCTAATTAGAATTTTACAATTTGGAAATTACCTATTCGATGTTAAATTCAAATAAATATGAATTTAGGAATTTCTAAATCTCAAAATTCTCAATTAGGAATTGAGCCTGCATATCCCATTGAGTCTAATATGTTCTTTTACACGTTGTGTATGCTTCTATTCAACCATTGATCGTGCATGAGCTGACTGTACAACCTCTATAGGGAATGTGGGGCCCACTCACGACTGACATTATAGGTTCCACATACCCCTGTACTGCTGGATCAACAAGTGGGGCCCACAATTCATGCACATGTGGGCCCACGTGCGTGTGGAAACACACCAGCAACTTGGGCCCAATTTTGAGCAAGTAAGCATCTTCTTTTGGAAGATCTGAACCATCCATGATGACCAGCACATTGAGCACTACAAGATAGGTCTGTTGTCTAGCTCAGGGCAGGGATCGCAACGATATGGATGTTCAAGGTTGATCGTTCCTTGAGCAGGCCATATCTCCTCAACCACTGATGAATGGAATGAAATTTGGTATGAGTGTTCATCTTGATACAATCTTTGAGATGGTCCAGATAGATTTGACATTGACTGTCTAAAGCTGGCCAGATTGGATTGTGACCATCCGATCTTATTATCGACAGATCTGGATCATCTGAGATCAAAATGGGCTAAAACTTGCTATCTAGCCCAAATGGCTTGTGCTAGAGTGATCCATCAGCTCAAACTGACCAAAAGGTGACCCGATCAAGGAGATTACGGGCAAAATTGTCCAAGGCTGTTACAGGGCGAAATCCGAGCCGCACGATGTTGATTTCTTGGTGTGGACTTGGGCATGACGCACTTCATCACCCTTGGTGGGTTGATAGATCAATCTTTGGTTGCTTGGTTAAACGTTGACACAAGTAAGATGTTTATGGCCCAATATACCTTTGGTGGTGGTGGCCCACATGTCTAGCCATCCATGTCAGACGTGAGTGAGATCACTGAGATGTGTGAGATGTTGTTGTGTTTCTCTTATTAGTTGTCTAGTTTAAAGACACCAATCAAAGGGTTGTGTCTTGTTTGATGAGTGTGGTCCCCTGATGAGCAAGGTGTCCCGTATCGGTATCGGTTGGCGTAACGGTGCCCTCCGAAACCGATACGGATACGGGGGCATAACGGCGATAAGGGGGCGTAACGGCACAAAATTTTTTTTTCCCAAAAAAATATGAAAAAATATGGATTAAATCCGGAATATTCTAAGCATTCCAAATATGCATTCATTTATAAATTGGAACATGTTTATGGTGGTGTAACGGTCCACTCTTTGGTGAGAAGTTGTATCGGACTGTCTGATTAATTTTTTAACCAGGTAACTTGAATTTGACTACAAAATTCATATATTTAATTTTTTTAAATATGTAATTTATATACTTAACAAGTTGATATCATTTCTCCCAATATTCTTTAAAAAAATGAAATTAAATTCAGGTAGATGGCGTTGCCAATTTGGGGCTGACTTGGAGGACCAATCTATTCTCCAAATCAGCCTCAAATTCATGCCATTTATTGTCATTATCCCACTTATAAATTGGTGGACATTTATTGTATAGTGAATCATAAAATAAATAAAAAAAATCAAAAGGCCCTATTTTAAAAAATAAAAGTTCACAAATTAACAATTAAAACTATTCAAATAATTTGATTTTGGCATTGTGAGTTAGCAATTGCAGTCCATAATTTAATTGTCAAATTTTAAGTTAATATATGTCTCGTGTACAGTTTTTTAAGGCTTGAATTAGGAGGGACTTGGATGTAAAGTGCAACACATGTGTCAAAGTTTTTTGGGCCCCACCCATGATGAATGTGTTATATCCACACCGTCCATCCATTTTGCCAAATAATTTTAGGGCATGAGCCCAAAAATGAGGCACATCCAAAGCTCAGGTGGATTGCACCATAAAAAACAACAATAATTAAACGTTCACCGTAAAAAATTTATTGGGGGCTAGAAAAGTTTTAGATCAAGCTGACATGTGTGTTTTCCCTTCATCCACGTCAATGTGACCCAATTAACAGGTTAGATTGAAAATAAACATTACAGTGGACTTTAAGAAATTTTTAATGGTGACCATTCTATAACCACTATTTTCTATGGTGTGGTCCACCTGAGATTTGGATATTACTAATTTTTTGAATCCTGACTTAAAATGATGTGGCAAAATGGATGGATAATATGGATAAAATATATACATCATAGTGGGGCCCACTTGGGTCTGATCAGATTGGATGGAAAATAAATGTTATCGTGTGCCCTACGAATTATTTAACCGTGAAAATCATTATCTCTGTTGCTATTTTTGGTGTGGTCCAGATGATCTCTGGATATAATTCATTTTTTGGGGGGTGCTCTAAAATGATCTCTGAAAATAGATGAACGGTGTAGATGTAATAAATACATCACTGTGGAGCCCATATAACTTTGATCTCCTTTGAACCGTTCGTACAACTCGGAGCTCGAGGAGTGTTAGCGCTCGTCTTTGCGTGACACGTACCTACAGCGGTAAGCAGCTAGCTGCTGCAAATTAAAAAAAAAAAAATGGGGAGAGAGGGAAACGAAAAGAAAAAAAAAGAGGGAAAGAAGAGAGAAGAAAACAAGAGGGAAAGGGGGAAAGAAGAGATTGAGAGAGAGAGAGAGTGAGAGAGAGAGAGAGGAAGAAGAAGAAGAAGAACAGGAAAAGCCGCAGCAGGGCGCAGCCGCAGCCGCAGCTACTCAAGAAGAAGAAGATGAAGAAGAAGAAGAAGAAGAAAGAGAAGAAGAAAAGAAAGGAAAAAAAGTGTTTCTCTTATTAGTTGTCTAGTTTAAAGACACCAATCAAAGGGTTATGATTATTTTATAAAGAAGAATATAATACAAGGTCCATCAATCGAAGGGTTATGTTTGAGAGATGTATGTAGATTGGGCATAGGTGTGCCAAATTTGGTGGCACGGCAATAACAAGTTTTGTACCATACTCTAAAAAAGATAGAATTTTAGATAATAAGGGCAAATATGACAAATTGCCAATTTTCATACATTTGTGGTTTGTGTTTACCAATCACGTTTTTTGTGAAGAAAAAATGCTCATTTTCAGTTATCATGACTTTTTTCCACACAAATTACCCAAAAAAATTTATAATTTTTTTTTTTTTTTTTAAATCAGTACTTACAAGTACTAAAATTCAACATTTTAAGTTTTCAACACTTAAATTAATTTTCAGACCTCATCTTTCAGTTTACCAAACGGCACCTAACTCTAACATTCTCATATTTAATATTCTATATTATCCAAATATCAATACATGATTAAGATTATAAGTCCACATATGAGTAATGATGACACAATTACACAAACCACAAACTCACAAGCCTATAATGTGTGATAAATTAATAACTGACAAATAGTCAAAGTGGCAAACTAATTTTATTTTAAAAAAAAAAAAAATAGATGAATAGAGTCGGGTCATTTTGGGTACACATGAATTTGCATAATCTATGAGATTCATCCATTCATCCTATTAATGTACATCCCTAATTATCCTACTGGAAGAAAAAATTTACTTGAATCTAAAAATGGCCAAAAATACCGAAGAAATAAAAATGCTCTTAACCATTAATTTAATGTGTTAATCTACATATCTAAACTAGAAACAAGTTATTCATGCATCATTGTAAGAAAAAATTGAAAAAAAAAAATTTTTTAAATCACTAGAAATTTTAAAAAGAATATCTAAACTAAAAACAAGTTATTCAGCATCATTGTAAGAAAAAATTGAAAAAAAAAAAGTTAAAAAATCACTAGAAATTTTGAAAAGAAATAGCGAACCTCGGAAAAGATTTAAAAGAAAAATGAGGCAAATATAGCTAACTTGAACACAAATTAAGAAACATTTGGTCAATTCGGTCATATCACTTTGAATTGACACGCATACAGCAAGAAGAAATAATAAAAGAAGATTTTTACCTCTCTTTTTTTCGATTTTTCCCAAAATCGGCACCGAAGCTTTGATTCGCTGGTTCAAACACAAGATAGTTCTGATCTTACTAGCATAGTCAAGGGCAACCCACGCCTACGCATTTTAGGCCTGTTGTGATGCAGGACAATTAACCACTTGCTCTAAAAGCTTGAACTGTTAGAGTATGGCGAATTAATCCCTTTATCTCATAGTGTGAAAATGCCCATGCATTATGTTGCACTGGCGTAGTCAAAGGCAACCCACACCTAGGCATTTTTGGCCTGTTGCACTAGCGTAGTCAAAGGCAACCCACGCCTAGGCATTTTAGGCTTGTTGCACCTTGCATGGACCTCGGGCGTGCACTTAGCACCTGGAAGTGCCTTGCGCTAGTTGCGCTTAAGTTACATTTCGTTTTCTACACAAAATAACATTATGTGTCACCTCATGCATATAGGTTTTTGGTGTTGTACCACCCAATAGGGATGCAAATAGATAAGAAATGCCTTTTAAGCCCTATTTCAACAATCTTTCTCATTCCTTGATATTACAGCTTGAGATACTCTTCGTCTCTTCCCCCAAATTTCAACAACTTCACTTTTTTCTTCTTGATTTCTTCTTCTAATAGGGTTTTGAGGTCATCACATTGGACATCCTAAAAGCAGTTTGAGCCTTTGTTGGTGCCGTAAAAGAGATTTAAGGTGAATTCAAGAATTAACATGATTGGAAATTTTAGGTTAGAGGATTTAGGGATGTTGAAAATTGTTGGGGTTTGGAAAATTTAAGGATTTGGGGGAAAAAAAATAAATTGGTTTTGGATTGGTGAATTTGGTGAAATTGGGAAATCTAGAGTTGGGATTTGGGGAAATTAGGATTTAGAATTAGGTAGACTTCAAAGAAAATTAGGGTTGTGGGCTTTTGTGCCACAAGAGGAATTGGATGGTATTGACTTTGATTATTTACAAAATAAACTTATATATGTATAGTTAAGCATTAATACATTTTTTTGTAGAGATAACTGCAATTTTATTAAGAACACCTGCCAAAAGACAGGAAAAGAATACAACCCAATGCTAAGCCAAAAACCAAGCGAAAATATTAGTACCCGCAACTGCTTTAACATAAGGAACCCATTCTAAACAACAAAATTCACTAAGCATATGATCTCTTCGACGGAGGGATCCTTATCTTGAAAACATCGACTGTTCCAGCCTTCACAAGCCTCCATATGGCTTTCAGAGATTTACCCATTGTTGCTCAGTGCGAAGCGCATGACTGTTGGTTGATAGAAAACAGCATCACCCATGACATATGGAAAAGAGAGATGAAGTGATCCCAAACTTTATGCGTGAAGGGGCAATGGATGAAGAGATGGTCGATCAACTCCGCATCACCCATACACATCAAGCATATGTTGGGAAGGACAAGGGATTGCCTTTAAAGGTTATCGATGGTTAGCACTCTTTTCCTTCCCATAAGCCAAACAAACACCGCATCCCGCAATCCTCGGACAGGCACCATAAGAGATAAGACCAAAGTGGGAAGGAAAGGAAGTTAAGCATTAATACTTATTATATAAATTTTAAAAGTTGCAATTATAATCTCCAGGCATGTGCAAATCCCTCCCTCCGTCCTCATAGGATTGGTGCATGCCCTAAATAAGCCCATTTGATGGCGTTGCCTTACATGGTTTTTTAAAACAACAAAGGGGGTTTGTTAATAAGGTTTCAGGATGGCACCCAAAAGATTACAACCCTAAGTAGCAAAACGCATAGAACTATCTTTCAAAAGAAAATACAAGAAGCCCACTCGGCAACAAGAAATTTCACCATACGGATAACAAAATCAGCATCCTTTTCAAGATCACTGAAACATCTCCCACTCCTCTCCCCCCAAATAGCGCAAAAGGACGCTAAGATCACCAACCACCATTCCACATGAGCAAGCTTCAAAAGAGAAACCCCATGACCCACCTCTAAGAAACTATCCATCAAAATAGGCATGCACCCCTACACCTTGAACAAAGATAAGATAGAACCCCAAATCTTCCAAGAAAATGCGCAATGAATGAAATGGTGAACTATTACCTCCTTGCCAGCATTGCATAGAGCGCACATGTTCGGAATCACCATTCCACACTGCTGAAGATTGTCATTAGGACCCTCTTTCTACCAACAAGCCACCCAAATGTTGCCACTTTCGTGGGAGGCGGGCACCAAACCACCAAAGCATTGCCATCAAAGTTTGACCCTCAAGCAGGGGAGAACGCAACAAATCATAGAAGGATGAGACTAAGAAATGACTCAAGCTTTCCAACCTCCACACCAACCTATCTTGCTCCCCATGCATCGAGCAAAACACTTGGATATGATGAAGGGCAACTATACCCCCGAGGATCCACTCGCCAACCAACAATCTACGCCGCCTTACATGTTTCGTCATGTCCAAATCTTATTTGTATGATGTGTTCATTGGGTTTTTAGGATCAACAAATCAGAGTTTCCTAGTATGATTACTGACTAGGAAAAGAAACAGAACCATGACTCTTGGGTCCACAGACCTATTGGACCACCACTATAGAGCCCAACTACTAATTGAGCCACCATGCTGCGCCCACTAACTGGTCGGACAACCATCTACATATTTCACCATCCCTATAAATAACCGTGCAAACAGTGGGTCCGTAATGTTAACCAAACTAATCATGGACCCACCTCGTCCCTATGGTGATACATTTTGACAATAGGGGGATGTTCATATCAGCCATCAGCGATGAGAAAATCATATCAACCTTTCAGATCACTAAACCACAGGCCCCACTCATACAAACCTCAAACCCAAACATACCTTATGAACTATCAGCCCAAGCATTGGACAACATAATATAAGTGCATTTTCACACCGGGCTCGAGTGGGGTCGCATGTGGGATGCAGGGGCACACTCGGGGTGGGTGGCCTGTGTGAGGCGGGTGGCTCGTGTAAAGCGGAACCCATGTGAAGTGAGGCCCACGAAAGGGGTTAGGCCAAGGTCCTAACACATGGGATGTGGGGCCCAGGCTATGAGATAAAGGGATTAATTCGCCATGCTCTATTAGTTTGAGCTTTTAGAGCAAGCGGTTAGTTATCCAACGTCAAAGTGGTATCAAAGCGAGAGGTCTCATGTTCGAGACTCCACACCGGGGGTGATTAATGCAGGGGCATTTTCACACCGGGCTCGAGTGGGGTCCCTCGTGGGTGGGATGCAGTGTGCCCGAATGGGGTCCCTTGTGAGGCAGGTGGCTCATGTGAAGCGGAACCCATGTGAAGTGGGGCCCATGAGGGGATGCGGTTTGCCCAAGTGGGGTCCCTTGTGGGAGGCAGGTGGCTTGTGTGATGCGGAATCCATGTGAAGTGGAGCCCACGAGGGGGGTTCGTCCGAAGTCTTAGCCCATGGGATGTGGGGTCTGGGCTATGAGATAAAGGGATTAATTCGCAACTGCATCACAACACGTCGACCCAAAGCCCACCATTTTATCCAATCCATACAATAAGAAACTTTTTCTATATATATGACAAATGAGAAACAGTTGAACCCACATCCATTTCAAAGTCAGAGAAAATTCTGCATCACTAGAGAAGAAGAATGGATCAAAACCCGAATAATAATAAAAATATGAGACAGTAAGTACCTGGAAGCAGGTTATCCCATCTGAGCATATCTTCAAGAATACGTTCACACTCGCCCGTGTCCTTCAAGAACCCTTTCTCCGTTGCCTCCTTTATCATCTCATCCCATTTCTGATCATCCATGTTGAAATACTCATCTTGTGCCATCTTCTTCTCAACATACTCCCGTGTATTGTACAGATTATCGATCTCCTCATCCGTCTCATAGATCTCATCAAAATCTGACTCAAACTCCCTGTCTGTGACATCGTCCAGTGGTGTCATCCGGAGTTTCTCCATCAACTCGTCATCAGTGTCCTCATGCTTCCCCGACATCCGGCGATGCAGGATCGCCTCAATGATCGATGGGAGAGCTTCCTCGTCACCCTCAAGGTACTTCTGGATCCGACCTTTGAGCTCTGCAGCAGAAGAAAATGTGAGGAATTGTAGGGCCCCAATGCATCAGAATCTGTATGCCGTCCTGATGCGCCCCGTCCACATAAGTACGGTTGTGATTCATCCATATGTGCCATGAGCCCCACCTTTGATGGACACACTGAAGAGATCTTCATGATTGGAAAGATCATATCCATCTAATAATTGGCCCTTTATCAGGACGGTCTGTTTGCAGCCAGGATACTCCAAGACGGGAGAATCTTGGGCCATCCACCATCCATAGTGGGGCCAAACAGATCAACGGCCTGGACCAATATAAAATGTTCCCCAAATTGGAGAAGGGATCAACGCCAAAATCTTCTATATTAGAAGATCCTAGACATCCAACCATTCTCCCTTTACGCAGACCGTCTACTTTCAGCCTACATCTTCCAGCACCGGGAATCATCATTCATCAGCCATCGCCCCATCCAAGGTGGGGCCAATCAGATCATCTATCTGGATAACTAGAAAATGGGCCCCACTTGAACGAACTAACGCATCAGGATCTGATGATTCCACATAAAATGCAAGGATTAAAATGGACGAGAGATAGAGAAAAGACGATACACTGAAGTAGGGTGTATAAGAGTGGGGTTTCAGTACCTTTGGTTTCGATATCTTCGACGGTGGAGGGGAGGTTGGACGGTTGAGATTGGATGAGGGCGGATTCGGAGATAGGGCGGTCATTTTCGTTGTTGTTGTTGTCATTTTCGGAAGAGAAGAGTCTGAAGATTCGAGGAGAAGTGAAGGGTTTGGGAGGAGAGATGACACGGCGAGTGTAGAAATGGGCGTGTTTTAGGAAGGTTCGTCTCATGGCTTTTTTTTAGGGTTTTTAGGGGTTTTAGCTCGAGAAATGGGAGCTGAAGGTAGACGGAGATGTGAAATGAAACGAGGGGGAGAGGCATGCTCCGCCCACACGTGTGTAAAATCTCGCCCATTCGTACACGAGCGCAAGGGGCAGGTATGTGATAGATCCGAGCTTTTAAATGAGATGAGAGACAGTGATTGGACCAACTGGCCTAAAATCGGCCCATTTCATTCCTCGCATGGGCCACAGTATTCGAAACCAATGAACGGCTAGGAATTTTGTTTTTGACCATTGGGTAGGATGCATGAGAAATGTACGCGAACTGCCTGCTCTTTTTTTTTTCCTTCTTTTTTAACACAGGCACACACCACCACACACTCACGCATTAGTGGGATCTCACCACCTATGGGCGCTCGAACCCTTCACCAGGCGCTGATACTCCTGAGAGTCTACCACTGGAGCAAGAGCAAGACCCCGCGAATTGCCTGCTCCCTGCAAACAGGAACTTCTTTTAGGTGACGTCATGTGGGGCCAATGCGATGTCTGTGTGACATCCATTCCATCCATCAGCTGCACTAGATTGTGTTTTATCATGATTTCAAAAATGAAGCATATCCAAAACTCAAATGCGCCACGCCGGGGATTTAACGCCCACCACTGAAAACTTCTGAGTGAGGATGGAATAATCCTATGAACGGTTTGGATGGCATATAAACATCACGGTGGGCTTCAAGAAGGTTTCAACTCATGGTGTTTCCTGCCCATTTTTTTTTCCAATTTTCTGAGCTATAAATGGGCTGGGCTGTCCAATCTAGCACTAGCCCTAGCATACCTCAGGCCGGGGTTGGGCTGCATTTCAAGCCCGAGGATTGGTTTTGAGCTTAAAGCTCAAGCTTAATTATTAAATGGGCTGGGTTGGACTACCCTCATTTTCTAACCTCCAATCCATGCCCCCAAATCTTCCAAGCTCCAACTCATGCCCCACATATTTCTTTTCTCTCATATTTAGATGCTCTTCCAATCATGGCTCTAGCTAAACTGTCAAATTTTTTGCCGAATCCGTCTCAAATCTAACGCCATTCTTGCCCATTGGATCAAATAGAGGACCTTGTGGCCGCTGCAGCGGCGACCTTAAATAGGTCCGTGCTAGCCCATCACAGACCCTGGCTGGACTCGGGCTTGGGTTGTACAATGTGGGCCCAGTTTGGATAAAGCCCGACCGGGCCCTAACCTGGCTCATTGACAACCCCATTGACTTCATGGGGGCCAGAAAGCTTCTGCCTATGGCATTGTGGTGGTATGCTTAAGTTTACATCCGGATATTAATTACTACTTAATAGTATTCCAATTATGTGTTTTCCTGATTAAATTAATTAGGGAAGATTTTCTAATTTCACATGTCCTAGACTTGTAAATAATTGCTTTCCTGGGTCTGCATCAGGTCTGGTGAAGATCATTTTAGGGTGGTCCAAAATGGACTAATTTAAATATTTATGTACAATTGACCAGTATGAATATTTTGTCCAATTCAAGTTGGGGCAGGTTGATTTTGAAGATCCCAAACCTGACCAAACGGTATGTTGAACTTTTGGACTCTTAACCCACTTCCTATAAGAACAAATTTTTTAAATGATCAATGGTTTGGTATAGGATTTTTATTTTTATTTTTTTAATGTACGATGTGTCCCACCATATAAACGGATTGGATCATTGAAACATGACACGAATTTGACAAGTGTCACATACATGGTGAATGGGAACCGCTCAAGTTGTCAGCATTAATAGGTTGTGGAAGATCATATTTCTTCATGTTGGTAAGATGTACAGTATTTCCAGATGAACTTCTCATATGATCAATGATCCTTCCCATGGGGGTTTAAACTTTATTGGAGATTTAGTAGGTGCGATGGTAGAATGTACTTCATGACCATGTTATCTGCCTTGAAGTTTATTTTTCAAACTCTTTTGTTGTAAGCCCGAGCGATCCTCCTCTACTAGCATTGGGAGTGGCTTGGAGCACACATGCACTTTTCATTTGCGAGATGCAACTAATCATATATAACTCATTTGTCATTCCCCTTCATCGACTTCGCTTTCCAATAATACTCATAGTGATGGGATCTCTACCTCGACTGGTAAAACTATATCCATTCTGTATGTAAGCTCGAAAGGATTTGCACTTGTAGTATATCATATAGATATATAATAAGTCTAGAGTGCATATGAAAGTATCTCCAATCAATCTCAATGTGTCTTAACCATCTTCTCGAGTATTCTAACTAATGTCTTGTTGCCAGCTTCAACCCCTCCATTCATTTGAGGACGGTATGGCCTTGACTGATGGCGTTGAATTTTGAACCTTTCAAAGAAGTCTTTCATCTTCTTGTTGACGAAGGGTGACCCGTTGTCGGTGAAGTAGTCGACTACCACAAGTATGTACTTGTGACCGTTTGAAGCCTTCGGGTTCACCTTCCTAATGATATAGAGTCCTCACATAGAGAAGGGTCAGGGTGAGGTCAGATTGTATAGTTCAAAAGCAGGGGCATGGATTTAATTTGCATTTTCCTGACACTTGAAGCATGTCTTAACACGCTGGCAATATTTTGTCTCCACGGTTAGCCAATTTAGCCAAGTCGTAGAATCTTCTTTGTAATTATGTGCCTGTTCATATACGAGTCACATACTACATCATGGATTTCTTTCAAGGTTTTCGATTTTAGCCACGCGCTAAAGGACTTAATTGAATGATTGCTTGTATAGAACTTCATTGTTGATAGTGAGCTGTCATACCAAATGTTGGATGGTTCAACGGTCTATCCTTGTCGCTTGTTTTGAGTATTCCTAGCTTTCTAGGTATCGCTTAATAACAGCACACCAAATTTTGTTTTTAGGAGGGGTTTCATCCTCTTCAATTTGTAGTCAAAAGGCAAGTTCATTTTATACTTTGACTTTGAACTCCCATTCAGAAGCTCCCTTAGGGATCTCTAGCATTGAAGATAGGGTCATAAGGGCGTCTACGAACTGATTCTTAGCTTGTGGGATGTATAAGAAGGTGATTTATTTGAATTATTCGACCAGATTTTTGAGACATACGTGATATGATGTCAACTTTTCTTCTTTAGTTTTTTAGTCACCATTGGTCTAGTTGATAATAAGTTGCGAGTCTTCGAACACTCGTAGCTTCTTGACGCTCAAGATTATAGCTTCCTTCATACCAACAATGTAAGCTTCATATCTTTCCACGCAGTTGGTGCAACTGAATGCTAGTGGCCTTGAGATTTGGATAAGGGCATCATTAGAGAAGTAGAGGATGGCTCCATTCCCACTTTCCTTGGAGTTTTTTGCACCATCAAAGAAGAGCATCCATTCTCTTGTCTTCTTTTCTTCCTTTTTCTTAATGAGGAGGGGATCCTCATCAGGGGAGAAGGGATTCAACATCTAGTAATTGGGCAAGGAATGGGTGGCTAGATAGTTGGCTAGTGTTTGTCCCTTGATTGTTTTATGGGTTACCTAAGTGATGTTAAACTCAGGCAAAAGTAGTCGTCACTTTGATATCCTTCCAGTAGGTGTTGGCTTCTCAAACAGGTACTTGAGCGGGTCCATGCAAGCTAGGAGAAAGATAGGGAGTATGATCATGTATTGTCGGAGTTGCTGAGTTGCCTAAACTAGGGAGAGACACATCTTCCCAAGCATTAAATATCAGGTCTCGTAGTCGATGAACTTACGGCTCAGATAATACATTGCTTGTTCCTTCCTGTTTCATCATGTTGACCAAGGACATACCTAATTGCACTTGTTGCTACCAAGATGTATAGTAGTAAGGATCATCTTGGAGTTGGTAGCACTGGAAATGGTAGGTTCATCAAATATCTATTGATTTTGTCGAATGCAGCTTGACATGTATAGTAGTAAGGGTCATCCAAAAATTCTTCCGAAGGAGCTAAAATATTAGCTTGTAGATAGTAGTGAGTTGCATGATGAAGTGGCTGGTGTATTGGATTATACCGAGGAAGCCCCAAATTTGTTCTTCACTCCCGATGATGGCTTCCATCTTTGTTTCATTAACTTTAATGCCCTTCTTACCTACTATGAAGCTAAGAAGTTTGCCTCTGATTGCATCAAAAACATATTTTGTGGGTCAAGGTGAAGCTTAAACTTTTCCAACGTATTGAAGAGCTTCTTCAAGTCTTCGAAGTGTTCTTCAATCGTGCGAGATTTGATGATCATATTTTCTTATTTATCATGTCATGGAATAAGACTGTCATTTCTTGCTGATATGTAGCTCCTATGTTCTTCAGACCGAACGCAAAACCCTATAGTAGAATGTTCCTGCGGTGTGATAAATGAAGCCATCTCTCGGTCTTCTACGACCATCTTGATCTAGTTGTATCTGGAGAAGCCATACATGAACGAGAAGATCTTATATCCTGCGGTGTTATCAACCAAAGTGTCGATGTACGGTAGGGGTAAGTCATCTTTAGGACTAGCTTTGTTGAGGTCTCAGAAGTCGATACACATTCGAATATTGATATCCTTCTTTGGTACCGGCATTTGTTGGCGAGCCATTCAGGAAGTTGGCGACTACCGAGAGTCCCGCATTATATTGCTTGATGACCTTTTCTTGGACTTTCAGGGCCCATTTTGGCTTCATCCTTCTCAACTTTTCCTTAACCAACTTCATTTCTCATTTTGTTGGCAAATGGTGCATAACGAGTTTTTCATCGAGCATAAGCATATTTTCGTATGAGAATGTAAGGTCGGACAGCCTTGAAGTTAAGAAGTCTATCATTTTCTGCTTGTATTCAGATTTTTCAATACGAACTTGTCGAGGAACTGCAGGGGTTCCCAGGTTTATGATCTCAAAGTTATATGTGACAACATTAGCCTTAGTTTTGAAATTTTTGAGGAGATTCTCTAGCTTAGGAGTCGGGTCGTCATCTTCCACATCCTAGACCTTGTCCAGACCCATGAGTTTGAAGTCTAACTTGATATCAAAATCGAATGAGTCAACTTCTACCTTAGGTGTAACAACAAACGAACTCGGCACATTATTGCATGCAGGTTTTGAAAGATTTTATGATGTTTTAGATTTTTGAAGAATTGAAATATTTGATTTTTTTTTTTAAAGTTTTTTATTTTATTTATTGATATTTTAGTTTCACTTCTCCACATGCTTGCACCTCGAACCAAGAGAGGCCTCACAAGCCAAGGTAGGGGTTTGCCACGTGGCAAGTGACGGCTAGGGCATCGCTCGAGCCATAACAATCCCTCTGCTTTGGCAGGTGGGCGCCTCAGACTTGGTCTTAGGTTTAACCTTGTATTGGTTTTGGGCTTGATTTAACCATGTGGATTGACTGGGTGAGCTGGTTGGGTTACTTGACTAGGTTAGGGTTTAGGTTTAGGACTGGATTTAGGTTTAGAATGTAGTTTAGGCTTTGAAAGCGTTGTCTTAATCCAACCTAATCAACTTGTCGGCATGGGATGGAGTGTCTACACTTCTCTCCGTATAGAAGCTGTAAATCGAATCCTTAGGTTTCTAAAGGATTCTCTTAGATCAGGAGCATTAATGAAGTGTAGTAAAATCCAAAATTTATGGGTTATCCTTAACTGATATATATACCTTTGTTGGTAATAATTTAGTTACGTAGAAAAAAATAAAAATAATGTAGTGTTGCACTATATAGCGTAGAAGAGAAATATAAAGCAAATGCATCAGCTACATATAAACTTATCTAAATGCAAGGTTTACTTAAAGATAATCAAGTCTCAAGATAAAAATCTTATTAATTTATTTTGTGATAAATAGAATCTATTCATATTGCAACCAATCATATATTTCCAAAAAAAAAAAAAGCACGTTGAAATAAATTATCATTTTTTTCAGGGAGAAGATTCAGGCTAAGATTATTTCTGCTCCATTTGTACAAGCTGAGAACCAACTATCTAACTGCTTTACAACAGTTGTTAGAAAACTAAGATTTCAAAGTTCATTTTGTAAGTTAGGCGCTGTTAACATCTTCGCCCCAACTGGAAATGAATATTGAAGGGTTTTTGGAACTCTCATCAAATACTTAATTATGCCATATGTAACTAGTCTCTCTTGTAAGTTGTGCTACTCACAACCACTCTTAATGTGTATAAATCTCCCTTATCTCTAAGAAAAGAAAAAAAAAGAGTAAAAAATCAGATTTCCCTGCATCTGTTTCTTTCAACCTTTTCATCTTCTTTCCTCTAGTTTCTCTCGGGTTGGCTTGTAAATAGAAGCGGATGGCATGGTGTGCCAACCTCAATGGTGTCTTGACGTCATCATATTTTGTGAGACCACCCTGATGTAATTGTTATATCCATACTGTCCATCCATTTTTCAATATCATTTTAAGGTGTGAACCAAAAAATGACGCAGATACAAAGCTCAAGTGGACTATATAAAGGATTGGAAATAATGATGCCCACCATTAAAACATTTCCAAGGCTCACCATCATGTTTGTTTTCCATCCTACCCATTCATGAGGTCACATGCATATACCTGGATGAAGGGAAAACACAAATATTAGTTTGATCTAAAACTTTCATACCCTTGGGAAGTTTTCAATGACAAGTGTTCGACGCCCACCACTTTATATTGTGATGCCCCACCGCTTTATATTGTATGCTCCACTTGAGCCCTTGTTCTGCCTCATTTTTTAGGTCACACCTTGAAATATCGGATGCGGATTGCGTCCTACTCCTCTCGGACAGTAATTCGTCCGAGCAGGGCTCTGTGGGGACCACTATGATGTAAGTGTTTTATCCAGGCCATTCAAGATTTTCTTAGATTGTTTTAAGGTATGATCATAAAAATGAAGCAGGTACACAAGTCTAGTGGACCACACCAACGAAAGCTGCAGTGATAATGACACCCACCGTTGAAATCTTTTTAGGGGCCACCGTGATGTCGTTTTACCATTCAAACTATTCAAAATTTCATGTAGACGTGGACGAAGTGAAAAAAACAAATATCGGCTTGATCTGAAACTTCTCCAGCTCCAAGGAAGTTTTTAACGGTGGATGTTCAATCCCCACTTTGTGGTCCAATTAAGACCCGTAACTTTCTCACTTTTTAGATCAAATTTTAAAATGCTCAGAGAAAAACGATGAACTGAACGGCGTGGATAAATCATTAACATCACGGTGGGCCCCACAGAGTCCTACCCAAACAGAGTACCGTCCGGGCGGGGTTAGGACGCAATCCGCGTCCGAAATATCTTATAAAATGGATGGACGGTATGGATATGACACGTACATCATGGTGGCCCCCCATTACATGGTGACGTCAACACACCATCGAGGTGGGTGGTGTGTGGCACACCACGCAATCCGCTTCCCTTGTAAATATCTTCGAGGGATCCATGGCGAAAATGAGAAATGCACCAACGGTCCATATTCAACCATTCACGAATTATTAAAGCAGGGTCCACTCCATTTACGCAAGCCGATAACCAAGTAATTCGTTCCTATAAATAATATTATAATACATACCGATCGTAATGATATAGTATACATCGCCCTTTTGTGAGTCATATTTTGACAATTCAATCCGTTTATATAATGTGACATACCTTGAATGGGGACTAACAACAATAAAATAAAATAAAATCTTTGAATTGAAACACGTCACTCTTTTCATCGTTTGACTCATGTCCTTTGAACATAGAAAGTATTCTAAGCTTTTTGCATACTCAAATGTTGAAATATTTCAATCTTTTTCATATGATACTCCATCCACAGTAAACCACATTAAATAAACGGTCCGGATCATTGAAAATGACCACGATCTAATATTGGATGCCCCCCATGTATCTGGCTACAGTATGTACGTATGTACCGTAGCAAACCTCACTTATCCTCTCTAACTCTAAGGATAAGATTGGAGAGGCCCAAGTCATCCTTTGACTATTCTCATAATCCACTGGAAGAAAAGTGGCCCATTGAAATTTTAAATAAGTGGAATCAGAGACCATGTAATTGGACCACCTAATTCTACATGATATTAGGATGATCTGATCTGTGGGAAATCATCGGTAGAGAAGTCATAGCCTCCTAATAGCATTCATAGTGCAATTAAAATGAATTGCAAGCGTATCATCAGCTGGCCACTTTTTTGGATGGATACGATCATTCAATAAGTTCTATTTTCACAGTAAGATCTACAAAGAGGACGATTCAGATCATGCTGATTTCACATTGATGGCCCAATAACTAGTGGGAGAAGGCCCTCCTGCGATCACTTTTGGATGAGTGATTTGATACTGAGGATGATGCTTAATACTCATGCACTCAGAAATTGTACACGTGGCATGTATTAAACTAATGTGGAGCCCACTGTCACTAAGTCTCAGTCCACATATTAGATTGCTTGAAAAATCATCACCTCCCATCGTGGACACGTTTGGTGAAATTGGACCACTAGTTATTTTTCATTTTTAACCGTCCAATAAAAGTCCACCAATCTGATGGTTAGATAATTAGATAATTATAATCTTTGGCCATGATCGATACATCTAAACTAGGAGCTCATAATTGGACAGTTTAATTTGAACTAATTGTATGCCACGTATGCAATTTCCTACTAATTTATATATGGCTGTGTATCATCCACTTCACCCTATGCTGAGAAGTCCATTCAATCAATAAAAATCTAGATAAAAGTTTAGGATCTTTTATGGACTGGTTCAGTAGTTCATGGGATCATGGTAAAATGTAGTCTGCAGGCCTACTGTTGGTGCTCCACAAAGAATTAATTAATGCAGCAGGACTTCCCTTTAACCGAAGCTTAGTGGGGCCCAACGTGATGCGTGTTATATCTACTCCGTTCATTAGATTGGACAGCTCATTTAGGATATGATGAAAATGAGGCAGATCTAAAATTCAAGTGGGCCATACCACAAGAAATAGCAGGAATGCCCACCTTTGATATATTTTTGTACCCGCTGTGATGTTTATATGGCATCCAACATGTTCAGAAGGTGATTCTGACTGGGATGAATGGACGACCCAAATACCATCATGATCCAAAATTATTGTTGCCGCAGAGAAGATTTTGTAGGTATTTATTATTATTTTCATTCTTTCTTGTGTTGTATTATACTTCAATTATAAATTTGTTATCTAAAAAATCAGCCAAAGTTGGTTCAATTCATTAACCACATGGATATCACACAGACGTTACCGACCTTAGGATCACAGACGATTGCCATTCTTATAGTCCCAACCAGGTTGTACCAAAGTCATGTCCAGTTCAGGAGGGCTACAGGAAATTGCAAGCCATGGGCCTCACCAGCTTCCCCAACTGATCATCAGATCCATTCATTTGGTAAGTCTTAATTCTAACAAATAAGGATTTAGATGCACCTGCCCATCAGGTTACAGTACTCCCTTTGTTAGCACCCATAGGGATATTTTGAAACAAGGGGTATCCATGATGTGGGAGATCTAGAGCTGATAGGGGCACAACTTCGGTGAATCAGGGATCCACTTATCTAGGTGGATCAATGAATGTGGGGCCAACCGTGATGTATCTTCATTGCATCCGAACCGTTCATTCGTTTTGACAATTCATTTTAGTTAAATTTTAAAAACATGAAGAAGATCTAAATCTCTGGTGAACCACACCAAGGGAAAGAGTGGTGACTGACCATTAAAAACTTCTTGTGAGCCACTAAAGTTTTGGCTCAAGATGATATTTGCGTGATCCCTTAATATACGTCTTTGTGACGTCATCAAATTATTGGATGGCAAATAAACATTCCTGTGGCCCCCAAGGTGTTTTTAATGGCGTTTATTCAATCAACACTGATTCCTGTGGTGTGGTCCATCTAAGATTTGGACCTGATTCAGTTTTTGCATCATGCCATAAATTTATTTTTAAAAACAGATTCACGGTGTGGATGTAAGCAAATACATCAAAGTGGGCCCCAAAGTCGGGGATCCACGCCGGCTACCAATAGAATTGCTTGTTATAGATAGATAGCCTTTGGACAAAGACAAAGATGAGTCACATTTGACAAAAATAGAAAGGTGTGGTCTACCACCCATTGTAGGGCCCACCATCTTCCTAGTGGTGTTGACTTCTCCATATGCTTGCCCATTCAAATATCAGAATTCAAAAGTTGGAGAGAGAGAGAGAGAGAGAGAGAGAGAGAGTCTTGTGGAAGTGAATTGCAAAGAATCTAGGATAAGAAGCATTTAAGGTCTGAAAGAGGTTTGAGAGAGAGAGAGAGAGAGAGAGAGATGGTTAAGGAATGGAAAGAGGAGGTGATGATGGGGGGTGGGAATGGTGCTTCTCTGCTCTTGTGGGTGGCTCTAGTGACACTCTTTCTGATGTTTGCCATCATCTTCTCTTGTGCAGATGGCTTCTCAAAAGACAAAGCCTCAGCGGCTGATGGCGGCGGATGCGCTGCCGGGTGCGGCGCGGCCTGTGGTGCTTGAATTGCCCCATCAATATGGAGATTAAGGGCCCATTTCCACGTTTCGTGATCGATGGATGGAGCGATTTTTCAAGGTGTTTTAGTTCACAGTGCCATTTTCCTTTCTTTCTTGTAAGCCACCTACTCTGAAGAAAAATCTTCAACTTGGTGTAACAACATGATGTGTGATGGTTAGTATAGAATTTTCTACACACTAGTGATCTAGACCATTCATTAGGTCCAAAGAAAATTTCATGGGCAGCCATGAAAGCATCACATCAATCTGACAAAATATTAGCAATGATCAATGATCTTTAATATGGATAGTCAAGATCATTTACACAAAATAGGTCCAATCAAAATCTTGATCCATCTATTTGTTAGACTCTATCATGGATTGCTTATGATTCTGAAGAATCACTTTCGTTAGGCAATCCTAGCCATCCCATCCATGACTTGGAAAAAAGGGATGGCTACAGAAAGTAAGGCCAAATAAAGGATGGATTGGATCATCCGATCAGTGCAATTTTTGTGTGGATCCTGAGAAACGCATGGTGGACTTAATGGGTGGTTCAGAACAATCAATTGGATCTTCTAACTGAACTGGTGCAACTAGGAGCACTACAACTTATAGTGCTCTTGAGAGCACTGGAGCATTTCTCTTCTTTTTAATGCTTGCTTGAATGGATAAATTTGAATAATATGTGGACCTCTCTCTCATTCACACATATAGGCATATTATGACTAACAGCAGCTATTATAAGAAAATAATGGATGAAAAATGCTTCAAACAGCTATTGTGCCATTTAATGATTTAGGGTATGTTTGGTTATTCAGGAAATTTGTATCTCTCTCTATATATAACCTAAAGGGGACCCATCAAATGCATAGTGTAGATGTTACACACATCACAGTCGGGCCACACAACTCGACCTCATATAACCATGAATCCACATCGCACACCATCATATATTCTAGGGAATGTATGGAATTTGTTTAGTTAGTAGTATAGAGATATGCTGGGAAATGTCTATAATTAAATTTTAGTATGGATACACGAGACTAAGGGCTACATGTGTAATGTATCGTGTTCATTCATCTAGTAGGGCACTTGATGCATGGACCATTTTAAAATTTAGGGCTTGCCATTTTCACAGGTGAACTTGTGTGACAGATTGAAGCCATTTAATATGTGGGCCACATGATGTGTAGGTCACTCTACAATAAGTGGCCTTGAGATTTGGGAAAAAGAATGTGTGCCACATATCTATCGTTTCATCTAAGCCATTTATCAAGTAGGTAACATGGTTCATGGACGGTGAAAAGTTTAGGCCACAAATCAATGCCTATTTTAGGTTATTGAAAATGTTTTCCATTGATCGTGGCTATTCATCTCGCATCCAACTTTTTATTGCACATTCCTCTTAAAACTCACTTGGATATGATGATTTTAACCATGTCTATATTTATTAAACAAGAAAAGAGGTTCGATGTGATCTTCATCACTTATTATTAGGGTTGCACATCGAGTAGAGCCGAGTCAAGTAAAGGTGAGCCAAGCTTTTTTGTTTTTTATCCCTAATGCACGCACACTCACGCCTTAGTGGAATTTCACCACCTACGGGTACTCAAACCCTTGAGCCGATGTTGAAACTCCTGAAAGTCTACCACCCGAGCAAGAGTAAGGACCTAGGTGACTTGACTCATCTGTGTTCTCCTTGAGCTCGAGGTCAGCCTCAAGCTTATCATTAGAGCTTGGCTTGTTTGTCAAACCTTTCGAGGCAAGCTCAAGGTGAGCTTGACTCGAGTCGAGTCAACATCTAACCCAACCCTAATCCTAATCCAGCTCTACCCAACACCCAACCCGACCCAACCCAACCCATCTGCTAGCACCCACCCAACCCAACCTAGCACCTAACCCAATTATATCGAGCACCCACACCCAACCCAACCCAACCCACCACCAAATCAAGTATTCAATATATATAATATTCGAGTCAAGCTAAGCTCGAGCTTTGATCGAGTTGAGTCGAGCCGAGTCAAGCTCCACTATGCTCAACTTCAGCTCATTTTCAAAATGAGCTAGATTATATGAAGCTTGGCTTGTCTTGAGTCGTCATTCAAGCCGAGCTAGATCGAGCTAAGTTGAGCAAGCATTTCAAGCTAGCTTGGCTTGTGTACAACTCTGTTTATTATGTGCCGCTCACTTTTGATTATCCATCATTTCTTAATGGTCATTTCCATCGGGTCATCCTTACCACATGATCAATAGTTAGAAAATAGACTACCCATATTCTTATGGTAGAAAGATGCATGATTGTCATCTATCATCTAGGTCCTACCTTTAGCTGCCCTTCCCTGAAAAAAATTACTTATACATGAAGATCCTAAGCATCCAAAAAATAAATGGGGAATAAATGATTTATAACTGAAGGTCTAACCTATGATAGAATGGAATGACCGAACATGATTCATTTAGCGGACCCAATTAATTACAACAAGGCTTACCATTTGACAACAATGAAAAGGTCAAACCATTTATCTAAATTGTCCATTGTATGTAGCCTATATTTGCTTGTTCATCCCTCTTAAAAAATCACATTGATCAAATCATCCTAACCTACCACCCACGAAAATGCATGTTAAACCATTTTTATTACTAAAAAAGGCCTCATTATTGTCTACCATATGACCACACCTTTAATTGCCCATGTATCCAAAGATTACCCAATCCACTTGTCAAAATATTTCTTCTAGCCATCCATTTGTTTTATATACACTCAGGTCAAGTGAAGAGTGATATGACTCGATTTTCAAGTCATATATGCGTGTGTGTGTGTGTGTGTGTGTGTGTGTGTGTATTTGTGTGCGCGCGCGTGCATGCGCTTGCTTGGATTGGGCTCTACATAAGCATAGTTTCAAGTAACTATTTCGTCATACACAATGCAAATACACATAGTGCTCCTCCACAACACTATAGCTAACAATGCACCTAATTGCATAGGAGATGTGGATAGATTAATCAATCTGAACTCTTCATTTGGTCTTGGGTCACTTTTCTCATTCTATTAAATAAAATTACAACAATCTTTGGACCCAATGGTCTTTCCATAAATGAAATATAAAAAAAATGAGGAAAAACCTTAAGTTTTGATCACAACAATTTTTTTAAACACCCGGTATAAAACATCATCTTAATCAGTATTATCTTAGTATTGTTTCATTTATTTAAAATTAGCTTTATTTTTATAATTACTTGGTAAAAGTTTAACGACTGATTATCCACTAAAGATCAACAAGCATTATTTAACACAAATAATCAATAATTTATAATAGCTGGTGCTTGACCCATCCATCGTGGCGGTGCATTTCATTCTTGAGAAGAAAAATAAAAAATGCATAAAACAAAGGCTACGATGAAGTGGGCTACATCTTGTTGTGAAACCATGCGGGCTATCAAAAGGCATTGCTATCTGTTATCTAACAGACCCATTGCACCCGTAAAGGACAAAGTTGCAGTCCTTGTATTTCGTCAATGGGTCACTACATGCAAAAGCTGGATCCCACCGTGTTGATTAGATGGTGCGAAAATCAAGCCAGTAGCTTTCGAAGGCACGCGGTTTGGCTAGTGACAACACCAGCCAACTGGATGCTGTCAAAGTATCGTTGGCCCCACCATGATGTATGTGTTTAATCCCTGCTATTCAGCTATTTTCCCCCCTCTTTTATCTCGTGTCTCCGCCTCTTCTGAGGGTAGATCTGTATGACATGAAAATGGGTCTACCGGCACTACGTTATTATCGACTTATCCACACCATCCAACTATTTTAACAACAAATTTTAGGGTAGGAGTCAAAAATTGAAACAAATTTCAACGTTGAGTGGGCCACACCTAAAGAAATAATGATTGTAAAGACATTAACTGCTGAAAGCTATTTTCTCCCTAAGGCTCACATTGATGTTTATTTGTCATCTAACCTGGTCATAAGGTCATAGAGCAATTCCTATTGCTTCCTACACCGTGGTCAACTTGAGCTTTAGATCTGCCCCATTATTCAGTTACCCATTTAACTTCAACAACCACTGAAATTAGGAAACCAAACAGCATACTCAAACCACATATAAACCATGCTGATTCAACTTTTACCATTAAAAGCTTCCCAGGATCTACCATCATGTTTGTCAGCCATCCTACCTATTCCTAATGTTATACAGTCTTGAACGAAGGTAAAACACAAATATAATATCCAAAACTTCAGTTGCTCCAAAAAGTTTTCAAGGGTGAGTGGTCAATCTTAAATGTTTCCTCTGATGTGGTGCACCAAAGAGTCTATTTAACTAATTTTTGAGCTCATTCTCGAAAATACACGAACGGAGCGGATAAAACTCGTATGTCATCTATAGGCCCACGGATCTTTTACGCAGGCCCCTAGTCAAACCGCGTATGCAATAAATAACCGTCGCATCGTTGTTGTGAGATTCTGACAGCCCAATTAACATTTTCCATCGGGAAGCCCAATGCCTGGGGATGCGGATTGCCTGCGACCGACGAAAGCTGACTGCGTGATGAGTATTTTAGTACGGTGCAGCGTAGGGAGTAAACTCTGTTGGGCCTACCATGAAATATCTGCCTTATCCAAGCCGTTCATCCGTTTTAGCAGCACATTTTAGGGTATTAAAAAAAAATTAAAGAACATCCAAAGTTTAAGTGAACCACATGGCAGGAAACGGTGGGGATATTGATGTATACCGTTGAAACCTTCATAGGGGCTCACAGTGATATTTATTTGTCATCACCGTTGAAACCTTCATAGGTCATTAAGACATGAATTAATGGAAAATACAAATATCATCTTGATTCAAAGCTTCTGCGAACCTGAGATGCTTTCAGGGATAGGCATTCAATTAACACTGTTTCCTGTGATGGGGTCCACTTGAATTTTGGACATGCTTAAATTTTGAGTCATGCCCTTAAAAATAAGATCGTTAAAATGATGGACGGCGCGGATAAGACAAGTACATCCCAATAGCCCCACAGTACCCAACCGGCCACTACCCACCCACATCAAGTTTATGTGGTGGAAGCCAGGCGTGGCCCACCGATGATTTTTGTGAGAAATCCACACCAGCCATCTGCTCTAGCTTGTTAAGGTATGAGCCCCAAAATGAGACGTATCCAAAATTCAAGTGGGCCAAATGATGTTTATCTGCCATTCAAACCGTTAAAAAGAACTTCTGTAGCCTCACAAATGTTTTAGCGGCAGGCATTCAATCCCACCGTTTCTTATTGTGTGGCCCACTTGAATCATAGATCTACTTCATTTTTTGGACTCATGCTCTAATATAAGGTGGAAAAATGGATGGTCAAGGTGGAGTTATCACAAATATCATGATAGCCCCCACCTAACTTCGCACCACATGTAATAGGCATCTATTGCCCGTATTAAGTCACTAGGAATATTCCTAGTGACATGACATGTTGGAATTTGATTGTGCCACGTTCGGCTGGGTTCGGTCAATGTGTTGTTGTTAGATGTGCAAGCATCAAACAACTTTTAAACGTACTTTGCAGGGGACTCATCTCTTACACCAACACGTGCCCCACTCAAATCCTGCAAAGGGAGTTATTTGATATTCTTGCGGGGTATGATGCATGACACTCTGGCACTCAAAAATCATACACTTGGCATAAATTCATTCAAATCAAACAGGCTAAATGGAGGAACTGACTGCCTCAGTCACGGTCCCAAAAATCAGATCTGTTGAACGATCCTATCTCTAAATCATGGACCATTGGATATTTTTCAACTTGAACCGTTAAATAAATGTCCACAAATAATCAAATAAGCATAATTTTTGGTTCATAAAAACTTTGAAGTGGAACCCATTTCTTTGACAGTTTAATTTGAATTACTAGTACACTGTAATTTCTATGTAGCCTGTGTATCATCCATCACTTTCTGCCAGAGCATCAAAGCTTCTCTCTTCTATAAATAAAGTCGTACGGCTTCTAGTAACAAAAGAGTACATAGTCGTACCTTGTATTACCAGACTAGGACGTTCACTAACTCAATGCCGGTTAGCTTCAAATGCAACGAATGCAAGCGTGATAATCTGTCACATGGCCTACAGCATCTGATCCCGAGAAAAAGGTTGGCCACACCTTTAAGTCACCTAGCTCAAAAGTCAGGCTAATCCACACATCAGGCGGTCCACATTGGTTTAATATCTGATGTAACATTTCCCACTGAATAGATGCTATACCTCTATAATCTCTAATGCATACACCTTTTCTTTGAGCTTTTGGTAATACAAGTACTACAACCTAAGTTTGGATTGTTGAGTATCGCCAATAGGAAGAACTATCCGTCGGCTCTCACAAGTGCCAATGTATTAGGTGAGTACATCTGAGCCTTTCAAACAGTGGGCCTCCCCAGGAAGATCACCTACTCCAAAAATAGGCAAGTCCACTCATCAGGAGACCCACCATATTCTGCTAACATAAAAAATTACTTGACGACCTGGTTCACTGCTTTCTAAAACACCAATGCATGTGAGGCCCAATCGTGATGTTTACGTCGAATCCAAACCGTGCATCTGGTTTAAATTCTCATTTTCATTATACATTCCAAGGATCATCTGATCCAAAACTCAAGTGAGCCAAAACACGGAGCAATACACAATCACATTTAAAACCTATATATTCAGGTGGTGGCCCTCCTGTGTTTTGTAAGAGTTTTTATTCGTCTGTTCATCCTTGTCTGGCAAACCTAAGTAATGGTTTGATTAGCATATAAACAACATGGGTATAGTCTACATGGGTTATAGATCAGGATGAATTTTGGGCGAGATGGACCTAACATGGGGGGTCGCAACTAATGGATGGGTTAGATTTTGCATTTACACATCTTGGTGGGCCCCACACAGCTCAAACCTTTGGTAATTCCCAATTCTCTACTTGATTCGATTCCTTCATAGTGTGATGGTTGATAAATAGGCGCTTATAAATTATACGCGTGGCCTACAGTAACTTGAAGGTACTTTTACGAAAAGTCGCCTATTTTTTGGCCTTTAATAAAATGAAACCACCTAAAAAGATAAATTCAATAAACCAGTATATTTTTAATTTTAACTTTATTTTACCACCTTCTTTTTTATTAGCCAAGGCCTTGTTGAATCAAGGCCAAAGCTTTTTGGCCAAGCCAAGGCCTAGGCCTAGGAGTAAGATTTGGGCTGTTCATCAAGTAAATGTCTTTAACCCTAATGGGCCAGGGCAAGAAAAAGATAGAGCCGCTTGATTAATCAATGGGCAAAAATTCAGGTCCGGGCACACGGGCTCAATATTTCAGTCCACCCACAGCCCAAACTGGGCCAGGCTAAAAAACCCAAATGGGGTTAGCTATCATCATCATCATCTACACCGTTTCCCAATTTTTAGTCAGCTACGTTAATCATGTTCTGCTATCCCACCCTATCAAGAGCCAGACATGATAGAAGCATACCCTTTTACATCTTTTATTGCTACCTCTTTTGGACCTTCCCTAGCCCTTTTAAAGGGTTGAATTCTTTTACTAACTGGGCGAGAATTCAGGGTAGCTATTATTAATCTAAATGATAACATGTAGAGCCTGTTCGGAAATGTTAGACCCATCGCAGCACACATGCATATAAATCAAGGAGGTCCATCCATTATCTACCATTGGATGGAAAGTGTTTTAAAAGCCACACTAATTGTATGTAGAGCTGTACTTGAACCGAGATTGCTCGGTTAACTTGCTCAACTTGACTCAAAAAAGAGTCATTCTACTTGGTTCGAGCTGAACCAAGCTGATTTTTTTATCTCAAAAAAATTTCAAGTCTGAGTCCGAACTCGACTTGGAACTTGACTTGTTCGAATCGATTCAACTCGGATCGGATTCACTTAATATAAATATTTATATATTTAAATATATTACATATTATATATTATAAATATTATAATATTTATATTAAAAACCCTAGAATCTAATCTCGAACTCAGCTTGTAGGGTCAAATTCAAACTCAGCTCAAAAGATTGAGCTCAAGCTCGGCTCGAGCCTGGACCAAGCCAAGCCGAGTTCAAGCTGGTGTAGCCTGCTGGCCGAACCAAGCCGAGCTTGCTGGACTCGGGTTCTTGTGTACAACTCTAATTGTATGATCCAAGCCATCCAACCAGTGACCTTCCTTCAAACCTGTGGTAGAAAACAAAACATGGCCAATGGTAAACTCTAAGATTTGGAAAGGGCAGAAGAAGCAATCTTATGATCATCCAACAGGAGTGGTTTTGGAACCATGTGTAATCTTATGATCGTCTTTGGAATCATGTGCCATCCGCAATGATATCATTTCCCTGTAATTGCATGGGTGATCTGGCACGCCCAACATAGACCACTGACCTGTAACATATGGGGGAAGATGTCTGCTAGGGATGCAACTTGGGTTGTTTTCTCAACCCGAGCCCAACCCAACCTTAAGAGGACCTAACCAGCAACCCAACCTCACCGGAATTCCGACCTGAGGTGCCCAGCCCGTAAACAACCCGACTAAGGTCCTCTATACTCGACTCTCAACCCAACCTGACCAGACCCAAGCGAATGCGATTCCTCCCAGCCCGACCCAAATTAGCTCAACCCGAACCCAACCTGAGTTCAAAGCAGGATGCCTTTTTTCAACATGAACCCAACCTGAGGACCTTGACAACCCAACCCAACTAGAACTCAGGGTTGGGTCTGTTGGGTTCTGGTTGACCCGAACTCAAGTTGCAGCCCTAATGTCCACCCATCATGCAAAATGACATGCTAAAACATGGGGTCGTGCGTGTCCATGCCCATGCATAATCCATTTGAGTATACATGTCATTTTCAGGAGTGGCATACCAATATAAGTCGCCTGTCTGAATACTCAAAGTCATCTTATCAATACTTGCATTTCCATAACTAAGGTGTCACGGAAGAACTGCTTGCAGTCTCAGCATCCACAATCAGCAAACACAAACAACACAAGCCCAAAGTGGTAGACATGTGCAAGATCCAGGCCATCCATCAGACAGGCCTGATGGTGAATGTGCCTTGGCCCAGAAATCATCCCAGTCAATTCATCAGTTGGGCCGACAAAAAGGGGACAATTGCTTTTTTCTCTTCAAGCAGTCCATTTTTGGGCTAGGGTGCATTCAGCATGGGGCTCACCCAATGAATGGCCTGGATCTTCTTCACATGCCGCCTTCCGCACATGTGGGGAGCTTCTGTTTGGTGCTTGGAGACGGGTGTCTGCAAGTAAAGCTTTCTTCCAAGGTGTTTACATTCCCTGGCTTTTCCGTATTTCCGTCGATGATATATCCACGCGAAACGCCTCCTTTGGTATTGAAATAAACATGTCCTTTAACTCTTCTGGAATGTCGAAATCTTCAAGAACCTGGAACATGCCATAGAAAACACAATATAAATGTTTCCTGTGACAAGTAGAATTTGTGCCATGTACAACAGTGCAAGCACCAATGGACAACACTGACGCACCTTGAAAACCCCATCAACGTTGCGACCGCCTACGAGAAAAGTGCAACCTGATCTTTTGCATCCGATCAATATCTCCAGCATTCTATCATGATCGCCACCATAATATTTTGGCTGTTCAGCAGACAGAAGTTGCATAAACCACATATATCACTTAAAATTGTTTGCATGTTTCTAAACTGTCCCCAGAAAGCATCCGGAAGATGAAGAATTATTGGGTCATGATACATCTGGATGCAAAGAGCCCTAATGTACCCAATCTGCATAAGAAGATTCATGTTTTGGCAATCCAGACCATTGATCTTATGGGCCCCAACCATTAACGAGGAACACTTGGATTCAGAGATCCTTGGTCAGGGTTACAAATAGATAAGAAAGATGCAACAACAATCTGGAAAAGAAGGCCGAAGACTGGATGGTTAGGATCTCAGGGCACCCATCATCCACCATGGGGGCCATGAGATCAATGGCCTGGATAACAGAACCATGGACCCAACTTGTATGATTCTGATGCATCAAGACATTGTAATACCTCCTGGAAGAGAATAGTTTTTGTTGCTTCTAATATGGAAGACCATCAAGCTGAAGAAAATTTCAGATTTAAAAAATAAAAGGAAAAAGAAAAAGAAAAACAGAGGAGGATAAGAAGACCATCAAGTTCACAGTTTGCATGAATTGCTTTTAGATAAAACTCTATAAAAGAACATGGACACACCCTTACTTTGCTTCAAGAAATGGCGCTTGAAGTTGCAACCTTGAGATGCTATTTTATATCCTAGATTGCCAGAAATGGAACAAAAGATGCTGTATGGATAAATATGGAGCTTGAACATGTTCTAGGCTTCGTCTTTTTCTTTTTTCCACCAAAACCATCTACATGAAAACTCATGCAATTTATATCTAATAATGTTTTAATGGGTTGTTGGGAATTGCACTAGTGGCAACAATGCCCCATTTAGAATGGAACCCACTTTAAATAGTGATGCGGACATCAGTGGTGCACCCTTTAAAGTGTACCAGAGGAGGAGGTGTCGCCGACAGAGTACTGGAGCAGAGGAGTTGATGTGGATGGACGTGGAGTCCATCAGACCCATTTTCTAATGCGCTATGAGTGCAGGAGTGGCATGACCACACCCTGACACACGGGTGTTTTACTTTTAGGTGTTTTTGTTCTTTTTTCTTATTTCAAGGGCTTTATTGCACTTTCTTTTTTCGTCTTTATTTTTTTCGTTATTTTTCTTGTTTTCAGGGGCTTTAGTGCACTTTTACTGTTTCCATAGCTTATAAATACGTTATGAGAAACCCTATTTTCATTATTATTGAATGTATAGAAATTCGTATTTTTCCTTCCTCTTTTTCAAGAGATTATTAGGATTTCAGAATTGGCCCTTGGGTGTTAAGGATTCCACCCCGATTTCAGGTTTCCTTTTTTCTAAATCTTCAAGGTGTAGGAAAAGGTAAAAATCCTCCTCCTTTTCTTTTGACGACAAAAGGACCCGTACTTTCTTCATCTTGAACCCTTCATTCTTCACCCCATTCGTTCATCTCTAGATATCTCCTTTCTAGTTTGAACGGAAAAGAGGGATGGTTAGTCAGTAGAATCAAATCCAAACTTAACCGTGGACTGACTTATCCTAGATCTGGAATATCCTCATATCCCTAGGTCCTCCCTTTTTACTGTTTACGCGATTTTATGCTAAGGGGCATGATCTTGACGGAATGACCTCATCTTTGTGTTGAAATTTACCTAATCCCTTTGATTGAAAAGGGTTAGTTGATTCGTGTATTTACTTGAACATTCTTTAACCTAATTATACATGCATCTAGGATTAGGTCATCACATGCCCCTGCATCAAATAGTTAATAATGTAGTAATGGTTGAAACTTGCAGAAACCCCATTCTGCATTGAGCAGAATTGAGAAAGTCCATTGAACCGGTACAGGTGCTAAGTTGGAGTACTATGAGCAAGCAGGCCTTCATTATTAGATGTTCCTTTAGTTACTTGGGAATTAGTTCGGAATTTAAATTTCAATGTAATTGAACAAGTATTTTAAGAGTAATGACTTGCGTAGTGAGCATGGCATGATCATTTAATTTTAAGTTCGGCGATAATTTCCAGTCGAGTGTGGATGATGTTTAATTGGATTAAAATTAGTATACTTGATGTAATAAAAATTAAATAATCTAGATCACGTGCTTGGGATTCAGGTCTTGAGTAGCCTTACTCGGGTACTTGGATTTCGGACTGTGAAAAGTTGGCACAAATGGCAAGCAAGCTCAATGCAACAAATGGAAGAATTGGGCAGAGTGGCAATTTGGGCCGACACCTATTCTGGTCACAAAAACATAGTAAATTCTAAATGCATTAGGTTCTATTACTTGGTTGTTCAAAGGACAAACTTCCATTTATGTGTAAGGTTCTGTTGACACATGAATTTTGGTACTTAGCCAAAACGAGCCCCCACGAATCCAAAGGCACCTTTGTGCCACACCATCTCAACTCCAACAACACTGTGCTGAAATTGACATCATCACTTCCCTACAAAAGGGAAGAAAACCATGCGCCACATGCAGAGCCATCTGCGTCCAACAGAGAGACCTCCATGCCAAGCTGCCAAAACAAGCGCAAAGAGCAGGTGTCGGGAATCTCAGACTCACATACCTATAAATACCCACAAGGCACTCATTTTAAGGGGTAATGAGAGACTGAGAATTAGAGACCAATGAATCAAAAGGGTTGGATGGAAGCCGACACTCATAAGGTGAACCTCATATGCCTGAACCTTCCACCCCTACCATTGGGAATCCTTGTGCCATGCATTGGGGACCCAATGAAGGGAGGAGCTCTGTGCCACAAGCCAGAACCTTAGAAGGCCTAACACCAAGCACCGTGCACTAAATGAATCGAGCTTTGCACCAGTCACAGAGTTCTCCTTTAGCCTACGAGACTGTTACAATCGTAGACAGCCCACAATAGCTTCTCATATAGCTATGCCCCAAAACAAGCGCATACCCATCAGTAATCCTTGCGCTAGGCGCAAAGGATCTCATCATCTCATGATGAGAGCTAGAGAGTCACCTCCTACCCATCCTTGACATATAAGCCCTCACGGTATTGTCAGGACAATCATTTGTGTACGCCAAGCCAACCACAACTTTCTTGGTTTTAGAAACTTTGAAGACGAGGCTATGTCATAGGGCGCTCCACTCTAGTTTTACCTTTCAATCAAGGGTTTTCCCTAGAGATGTAATTAAAGGCCTATGTCAAACCACTAACTGGAATGAAATGACCCCAGATTAACGAAAGCCACTCGACTTTCTTTGAGTGCATAACATGTAATCATTTGCATTCATTTTTATTTATTTTTTGATAAATAACAGAGAACGATTTCATTAAGAGAAAAGGAGGGGGAAAGGGCACGCTGAGATAGCGACCCCTTACCCACCCAAATGAGACAGTTTACATAGCTTTAGCTTGACTATAAAACAGGCTCATTCTGTAATGAACTGATAAACTCTTTTGACAATGGAATGTACTGGCTTAGAAATATCCTTAAAACATCTCCCATTTCTTTCTTCCCAAACCGCCCACCACACTGCCAGCAGGGCCATTCTCCAAACCGTGGATCTGTTTTTGCTTAGAGACGCTCCCTACCAGGCTGAAATCAATCGATCCGTAGAATTTGGGAGAGCCCAATAAACATGGAAAGAGGATAAAATTTCTTACCAAACCATGTGGAAGAAAGAGCAATGAATAAACAGATGATCAACCGTTTCTTCGTGGGGCATACAGCATAGGCAGATGTTGGTAATGATCATTCCTCTTTTTCTGAGGTTATCGACCGTTAGAACTTTCCTCTTGCCCACCAGCCATCCGAACACCGTGATCTTTGGGGGGACTTGGTAATCATTTGCATTCATGAAGTAGGGTTTGGAACATTCAATAACCCGTTTAAGGACAACAACAATTCCTCAATTCAACCAAGGAATTCCGATATCTTTATTACGAATCATCCTTGCTTATCGACTATATGACGCCACTGCCTCTCATGGTCAACCCATGACGCCAACAATGGCTACATGAGACGTCTAACTCCCAACGGCTAACGGAGAGGTCTAGGCACTATTCTATCTTGCCAATATTGCCTCCAATACAATCGACACCATTTCCAACATGACAACAATACCCCTCTAACACAATCCCTAGAGAGCAAATTCAACTCCACTCACAAAGATTTTTTTTTTTTCACCAACAGGTTCATAAACAAAGTGTCAACTCCTAAACTATTCACCAAAACCACGTAGGCAGGGAAGGAGGCAACATAAATGATGATCCTAAGGCACCAAATGCGTGTCAACAATAACAGCAGCAATGTACTTAGCATGGTATTAAGTATCTGTTGATGTGAGTTGCCCACAGACCAGAACTGGTTGGACTTGGTTGGAAATTGTGTGCATGTGGGGAGGCAACTATATAAGTGGATTGCACGGCATGCATAACATGCACTATTGAATCTAGAAGACATGAATACCATGCATGATGCATCAAAAGATCATGTACATGACAAGTAATAGTACACATGCACTCCATCTTTAGTTTGTACATGCATCACACGAGGTGCATGGCATGTGTCCCATTGTCTCTCATCATACATGCACATGACATATTAAGCAATATGCATTCTATGATGAGTAGAGATTCCTCACATTGATGAGCCTCGCTACCGTGTCTGCGCCAATTACAAAAGCACTGCCAGGAAACAGTTCTGCTTTCTTGTAAAAATAAGGCTGATTGGAAATAATCACCGTCTTTCCTGCCATTTTTAAATAGCATGAGATAGCAAACAAGAGTTTTGCATGTGTAAATAAATGATCTATACCATCACTACAAATTTGTTCTAGTGTATAGATATACTTGATTGTCATTCAATTTACAAAAGGCACACTGAAAAAAAAAATGATAGTAGATGATTCATAGACACAATTAAGAAAATAGAAAAATGCAAGAGGTAAACTGCATACATGATCATAGGGTAGGAACTGGGCTCAGCTCGCTCTGGCCCAGGCCAAGTCCACAACCTGTTTTGGGCTAGTTTTCAGCCGATCCTATAGGCTGAGTGTTAGGCCATGGCCTGAGGTTAGGATTGATGACTAACTGGCTCAATTTGGCTTATGTGCCTGAAGGCCTGACAAAAATCAGCCCAGCCCAAACTTCTCACATTGGTTGGTTGAGTATTTGGCTGGAGGAACCAGCCAGCCCAAGACTGATTTTTTAGTTCACAACCAGGGCTCGGTCCAAGCCAGCCCAACATTGTAATCACCATAAAAGATATTTCTCACACTGTCCATAACAGTTACACAAAAGCAGATTTTAAAATCTTGCTCTTAAGTGAAATGATAGGTGGGGATGATCAGATGGATCAAATGCTTCCCCTGTCAATTGTAGTCTCTGTGGATTATTCAAATCTGAGGAACATTTGCATCTGATATGGTACTTCATGGTTACAGTATGGGGTCCATGTTGGATATGATTCAGCAATACCAAAATATTTTATATTAAAATAGCAATTAGATTTTATAAATGTTGGAATAATAAAGTCCCTCGATATACATTGATACACCACTCTCTGACAGCTTAAGCTTTTAAAGTAAATGGTTGTTTGACATGGTATCAGAGCAAAAGGTCCTATGTTCGAATCTCGAGAGCAGCAAATATGCCTCGCTAATATATTATTCTCCCACGGGGGGTTAGGAAAATCAGGTGCAACCCAGGGACCGGGAAATCAAGCCCGGCCTATTCATGGTGTGAGTGTCCCTCCACCCTCGTCAGTATGTTCCCGTGCGGAGTTCCCACCCTGCACGTGCGGGGGGTGTTGGAATGATAAAGTCCCTTGATATACATTGATACACAACACTTTGACAGCTTAAGCTTTTAGAGTAAATGGTTGTTTGACAATAAAAACATATCTTTAAGAAATAATCAAATTATTTTAAAAACGTTTTACTGATAAAAGTTTTATAAAATCTTAAATATATAGCCATCCACATACCCTAGGCTTTGGGGGTCAAATGAGTCCAACAACTAGATCAATAGCTGTACCTGACACCCTTGCCAATACAAACGGATGAAGCCAGCACTCCCACATGGACTCTAAAACCAGTTCAGGGCCTGCTACTATTTATTGATCTTTAATATATAATAAAAAAAATTATATAGTGAATTTAGTTTAATTTCTTAGATTGTTCTTTTATGAGCTTGACTCACGGGTCTGAAATTCACTACCAGCTGTGTTTTTGGACCATCTCAGTTCTGAGAACTGTCTTGGAATCTGGCTGAGAAGACATGGTGTCAGAAGTGTTTTAATCCCAATGTTGCAAGATTTCCTAAGGAATTGAAGGTGTAGTGTTCAGAGGGAGGGGTTGTTTGTTGGAGGTGCATTAATAGCTGTTTCTTGGTTCTGCTGAGGATTGTTTGGTGTAATTGTATGAAGCTCATCTTCTTCTTTTTTAATAAAGAACTTCATTAGATAGAAACAAAAGGTCAGGAAAAGGAAACAAAAATGGGTGGGGAGTGGGGTTCAAAGGGAAGAAAGAAATCAGTCTTCACTAGTAGTTCCAAGACACTAAAACATGAAACAGATAAGAGAAACAGCATTTGCAACTTATAGGAAGAAATGAGGCTCTAGTTTGAATGAAATTAGACCTTTGCAATCAAATAGAAAACAAACAATTCCATTAACTTGGGCACAAAATGAAAAGGAAAAGGAAAAGGAAAAGAAAAGAGAAAAGAACAGAATATGTGAATAAAACCTTACCAGTTTTCTCGAATTGCTTAACCCGATCTTTGATTTGAGATACTGTCAGTGGAGGTTTATCTGCATTAATTGCTGAAATCTCAAAGCATGGAAGACCATCACCACAAATGCTGCATAGGAAAGAAAAAATCAGTAATAGTATCCAATGCTCATTAAAAGAGCATAATAAGGCTAACACTGATGTGTAAACTATATTTGCATGTGCCTCACTTTTCAAAGAAAGAGCTAATAAGGCTAACACTGATGTGTAAACTATATTTGCATGTGCCTCACTTTTCAAAGAAAGAGCATAATAAGGCTAACACTGATGTGTAAACTATATTTGCATGTGCCGGGCTTTTCAAAGATTTAGGAAATTGAGTATCTGGGTCAGTATCCCAGAGGAGAGAACATGAACCCAGTTGTATTTTGAGAGCCTACACTCACTCCCAACACCGGCCACTAACAAGGTGTAAGAAGACTTAACAGGTAGTTCTAGAACTCCCAACACCAGCCACTAACTGATGGAGAATGGCGAATCAAACCCTTTATCTCATAGCCCAGGCCCCACATCCCATGGGTTAGGTCCTTGGCCGAACTCCCCTTGTGAGCCCCACATCACACGAGCCACCCGCCTCACACGGGCCGCCCACCCCGAGTGTGTCCCCGCATCCCACATGCTACTCCACTCGAGCCCGGTGTGAAAATGCCCCTGCTCCCTGCCCCCCTCCCTCCCATCCCAATCCTATGATTCTAGCTCCCATTCTCCTGAAGTTTTCTGAATACCGTAGTTCCTCCCTAACCACTCTTAACATTCTTCAACAAACCCTAACCCCATCCATGTGAACCTATTTTAAACAAACCCCAACACAGGATCTTTCCATTTTAGTGAAATCTCAACACACCTCAATGCAGGATCTTTCCATTTTAGTGACGTCTCCAAATACCGGAATCTACACTGTTTTCGGTAAGTGTGAAAGAGAGGTGGACATGCTCACATTTCATACATCAGTGATTCCTATGTAGCTTTTCCAAAGAGTGAACATGATTAAGATATCGCTTGACAATTGCTGAGGGCTGATGTCAGGTGAAAAGCGGGTTGTCAAACATTTTCAAATCTTGATGATTGGACATAAAGCCAACAATAAATTGATGGGACACAGCTATGATGATGATGATGACGACGATGACAACGACTACAATGATGATGATGATGATGACGACGATGACGACAACTACAATGATGATGATGATGGTGATGAAACCAAAAAAGATAGGTGGATCAAGATCCATATACCTTGATGCGACTTCCAAAAGTTTGAGATGACCATCATGCAAAGGATTAAATGAACCGGATAATATAATCTTTCTTTCTGAACTTGATGCATTTGTCTCTGCAAATCCAGTCCTTAACATAAATAACAGCAAAATTGAAAGAAAGCGCCATGTATTACAGTTTGTGTACTGATAAAAATCTAAATTGTATTTCATGTTAAATCAAGCTATGGATTATACTAATACCATTTGAAAAGGAATAAACTTTCATGCATATTTGTCCATCAATAAGTTGCTGTAACTCTTGGTCTTCATTGAACAGCATTTCATGTTCATCAGGCACTTCAGAATCTGTCAGTTCTGAAACAAACGTAGCAGAAACTTTGCAAGCATCTGCAACTGCCTTTACCAAACGTGTTGACAGATCAAGATATCAGAAGAAACAATTATAGGAATGATTATAGAAGATAATCAACAAACCAAAAATCACATGCAGCAAAATTCACAACCAATGTACTGGGATGCTATCTACCATACAGGCCAGATGGCATACTACAACAAATCATCCAGTGCTACAGATCATTCATAGATGAGCCTTGAATAGTTCCTTGAGAATAAACAGTATCCTGAGTTTCTTCTTCAGTTTTGCCCCTTTATTGATAAGTAACGGATCTTATTAAAAAATATGAGTGCATCAAGAATTACTAATGCCTATACTAAAGAAAAGTTAAGATATAACTCTGACAACAGAGGGGAGTATGGAAATCAAATGACAGTACTGTGCAAAGTTAAGCCATACAGCATTCAGAGTTACACTCGAGCTTCGTAAGTTTTCCTTTGAAATTTCTCAATTACGAAATACCTGTGTCTAAACATTTATCATCCGTATGGTAGGTTTTCTCGTCAATAAACTGATAGCATATTAAATTAAAGGTAAGTACAGGTCCCATTCTCAAAAGAGACCTTTCATCCATAGTATAGTTAGAAACATGATCTGCATCCCATATTTATTACATATGTACACCATGCTCATTTTTTTCAAGACGAGATAAAAAAGGCAAGATTGTCTTGAACAAGATTCAGCTAGTAGCTGCAGCAATAGGCATGGATATAAAAGGGAGCTTGATGTTTTTCTTATTCTTTCTTGAGAAATGATAAATCCATTCAATAGAAAAGAACAAAGTGGAAGAGGGACCTAGTCCACAATACAAAGAGTCACCCAGCCAACAACATCCATAGCTAAAATATCAGCCACTTGATTGGCCTCTCATCAGACAGAGGCAAATGAAATGTTTATCCAGGAAGCAATATCTTGCATCTCATTAGAAATAGAGAACTCCCAAGGCCTCCAAGTTATTGGAAGAAGCCGAAGAAATATAAGCCAGAGGCTCTAAAACATTAATCTCCTCACACACACAAGGTTCAGATGACTCGTGGATAATTCCTTTACCATCCCTATGCACACTGTTTATCCCATAACGACATGGATTACCGTGTGAGGAACATAAAAGTTTCCAAACCCTGGCCAGAAGGCATTTCCGGAGGCTTCTAACTTCAAGAGTCGGTGTGATGCTGGCGTACAACCCACCTAGTCCACCATAGGGCCCAACAATATTGTAGGCCCGCAGCCTACTGTAAGGGCCGAATATGTGCTGATTTTTGGACTGTTTATTTTATAGATTTGAGGGCCTAAATTAAGGATTGCAATTTACTATTTTTAGAAGTACAGGGGGCTGATTTATAAAACTATTTTTAGATGTAATTGAAGATATGAGGAGCTAATTTAGAGATGTAATTAGAATTATTTTCTATATTTGCTTTTACTATTATTAGGCTTTTACCATCTTAGATTCATTTGAAATAAATTATGATTGATTTGAAATCAATCTATTGGTTAGGGGGTTTATCATTAAAGATTCATTTAGGGCCCTGTAAGTTTTCCAAATTCCTTTAAAATGCAAAGTAAATGAGCCATCATTATCATTCCGAGGTGTTTGTTTAAACATGAATTATGGCTCGTAAATCGAGAGTCAAATACAGTTGTAAAGGAAGCAGGTAAAGTAAATTGTAATCATTACATTTTCATATTATAAAACTATCAATTTAACAATGATTTCTCGGTGAAACAAACAATGTAGCAAAATCATCATTACAGTAAAATGCAAGTGATGTCACCACATAATTAAAAGAGTAAATAATTATTACCCATTTATAGCCATTTACTGCTGCAATTGGAAAACTAAATAGGCCCGTAATGTCTATAAAAGGGTGAGTGGTGTAGGAAGTAGTCATTCCAAATTTTTTAAGTGTGAGTTTTTCTTAAGAATTGTAAGAGAAGAAGTTGATATCAATAAAGTTCTCTCCCTCTCTACTCTAATATTCTTATGGGTGTACTCTTGTTCATTTCTTTGAGATTAGGTTGTTGTCGTGCCAAGGCCTTATTGACTCGATAACCAAGTTACACCACACTGCCAAGCTATGAACTACCGTAGCTAATCTTTAAGGAGACTCATAGCGTCATCCCAAGAATGAATTATCTGCATGTGTTAGAGAAGGAGATATTTTTAACCTTTATCTATCAATGTAAATACTAAAGGACCTTTTTAAAAAATAAAAATTGCTCCATACCTTTCTTTTTCCCCCCTTTTTAAACATTGAAATATTTATTGAATACTAGAAGCAAAATTAGAGAGGGGATGACCAAAAGTCATCCATAATATAGCAGATGAAAAATCGAAGAGCCACGGCCCCATTTATAATTATGTCCTGATTCTTGAACTTCTCAGAACACATCCTCTTTTTAGTCTCAAAGTTACAGGAAACACAATTGTCCTATTCTTTCCAGATTGAATGAAGGCCTGACAATGATGAAAGATACGTGATGAGGACATCCAAGCACCAGTCAAAGTATACCAAAGGAGGAGGAGAGCGCCATTTCTTTATGGCTAGGTGATGCATACATGGGGCCCTGTGGGCCCAATTTGAGTGCCTACCCCGTTGAAAACCCCACATGCATGATTATGCATCTTTGATGGCCCTACACTGGGAAGATGCATGTGAGCTACTTAGTTGGACCATTCTGACCGTTGGATCATCGTCATTCGACATCTTGATCGTGGGCCACGAAATAGTTTAGTTTATTTAATTGTTTATATGCTTGTTATTTTTTATTTAGTTTATATTTTTGTTAAATTTAGGGAGTTCAAAACAACTTTTATTTTATTGAGCGTCATTATGTGAAACTTTTTATCTGAGAGCATCTTTTTGTAAAAACTCTTTCCCGAGACTATATAAGGGTTGGACGTCCCCAACCTACCTATTATTGCATATGAAATAAGAAATTTTCTTTCTCTTTGCTTTGTGATGAAGTAAAACCTCCTATGATTGGAGCAATTTGGTGCGACGCCATGTAGTGATTCATAGTTATCATTAGCTTTCATTTTCTTCTATCAAAAGGTATTTCTTCTCTTTCTCTTTCTCTTTCTTTCTAGTTCTCTTTTTCTTTTTTCTCCAACAACAACTCATCTCCATCTCCATTCTTATTCTTCCTTCTTCCAATTCATACACCTGCAACCTAAGCCATCCCTAGAATCCCAAATCACAACCCTAAATCCCCAATTCAAACCCTAATCCCCAAAACATAACCCTAGTTTCCTAAAACCCTAATTCTTAAAATCCTAACTCTCAAAACCCTAATTCCCCATAACCTACTTCCAAACCCTAATTTCCATAATCCAATTCCCAAACCCTCACAAACCAAGTGAACCCCTTTGAATTGAGAACAACCCCTATACTTAGATGGAAGTCCTAACTTCCATAGATCCTAATTATTTGGTATTTTATTGGAACTACATTGCGGGATTGTCGTATGGCTTGAATTCAAACATGTTACATTGCTGATTAATAAAAAATAAAAAATAAAAACTTGTGTTAGGTTAGCTTTATTTTGCGCTTTAACTAATCCGTTGATGATCTTATTGCATCATTCTAGGCTAGGTCATCTGTCTTTCATCAATGCCATAGTGCTTTCCTTTTCTTCCACACATGGACACCCACCCATGCATTGAAAAGAGCTGAAATAGGACTCGGTCTGACCTATTACAGCTTAAAGATCCGCTGCAACTGAGTCCACACAAAAGAAGCGAGAAAGATGCCTTAGCACTTGTTTTTTCTTCCCCATATGAAAAGAAGCTCCCTATTAGAAACAGTCATATACTCAAACTACCCTAAACTTTGCACATCCAAATCTGAATGGCTGGAAACGAAACATTCCAAGTCATCAAAATTACAAATCATAGAACGCGACATTTGAATAAAATAAATGGGATCTTTTGGCAGACTATCACACCAATTCTGTGCATATTCCAAATATAGTTTTTGAACATGGATATTAAGACACTGAAATAGCAAAGAACTTATATCTTCACATAGAAAATGTTCAATTTAAAATGAGGTAGATGAATATTCTTTCAGCTATAATACTGGCTATGCACCTTGAGTAGAAGACGACTCGAGATTGTGTCTTCTTCTTCACGAGTTCGTAGACCCTAAGAAACAATTCAACAATAGGCATTCTAAATATATCAATATATCTAATATAAAACTCTAGGTAAGAGACAAAAGGCCCAAGACAATGCAGTAAATACCTTTGACAAGGTAACATTTGATACCCAAAGCCGATCAGATGTTCTTGTTGACAAGTAAAACCTGTATAATTCAAAGTGTCCAAAAAGACAGCCCATATCATATTTTCGAACAACTTGATCCAAAAAGATAAAAACAACGCAATCATTGAAAGATAACTTACACAAAACCGCTGGGAAGTAAAGCTTAATCAATAGTCAGCCCATAAATAGGACTATATGATCCTGACCCTGAGGATATGAATAATTTCTTGTAGTTTTAGAATAAACAATTGTGGCACAGAGCTTGGTGATGCAGACTATTAATCTCATAGCCCCTACCACCAATGGAACCCTACCTCAAAACTCTCCCTGAGGGGAGAATCCTAACCAAGGTATTCAATAACGTAATGGTGGCTGTAAATAGATATAGATCATAATGTCCTGTTGTTGTTGTCATCATTATCATTATTATTTATTATTATTTAATATGCAATGGAGGTTTTATTAAAGGTGTGTTTGGTTGCACCAAATATCATGAAATTTGTTCATAATAATTAGTGCAACCAAATGCACCCTAAAAGCTAGGGGGGTGGAATTGAAGAGACAAAAGTGAGTGACCCTTTCTTCACTCCCTCCTTAGCAAGAGACAACAGTATCACTCACACCCCTTCGGATAACCAAGAATGATATGTTATGATCTCATCGATGTTAACCATGGTAGCAATTTTTTTTTGAAGGGTAATATATTTTATTGAAGAAATGTTTGAAAAAATACAAAGCAGCAAAAAGTACATGGTAGAAATTTTAAACACCAAAAGAGTACCATTTAAAAATTTTAAAAAATTTTAATTAAAAAAAAAAAAAACACTATAACATTGCCAAAGTGAGTGTGAGAGATGGAGCTTCAAATGGAAAGTAGGAAACCCATAATGGGCCAAGAAGAAGAACATTGTGAACCATGAATTACACAGGTGGGATTGGCAGCATGCCTTATTGAGCAAGAGCAAGTGGAGATTTTCAATGAGATCAAGGAATTGTAGCATAGTTAATGACAACATGAACAAGAGAAGTCACCAGGTGAAAATTGTAGCATACTCAAGGTTCTAATGGCAATTAAACCATGGAAACGTTTGCGCCATGATCCCATAATGTTGGATCTTAGAAACTAAAGAGCCTAACCTTCCAGGCTGCACTTTTATACGGTTCTCACAAGGTGGCCGGGATCAGCTATTTAAGCATGAGGAGCAGATTAAGAGCACAGTATCAAGAGTTATATGATCCCAGACCCTACGACATCTACAGTATCCTCACATCCTTAGTCTGTGTAAGTGGGCCCATGTTCTGGTGCTCCAGACTGTTGAACTGATGAGGCCCACATTGGATGGCCTAAAAATCTACTTGATGCGATAACGTTTACCCTTCCATACACAGCTTGCAAATAGACATTGGAGAAAGAATTACAATATCTACATTCAAGTAAATAAAGCGTGGAAGATTGGATGATCAAGAACTTCCAAATTCAACGATTTTTTGGAGCAAGGTCCATCCAAGGTGGCGTTCATCATTGCAGCAGTCTGTATCACTGAACCATGGACACTGCTTGTACAAACTGAAAACCCAAGGATACAATGCATATCCATAGATCAAGAATCATATATTTCCTTACTATCAACATTGAGTACATAAACATGCCTGGTCATTGATAAGAACTCCTAGGTGGTTTGTCTTATGATGGTCTTTGGACTGGAGGAGACATCAAACTGTGATCGTATTTCCATTATAGTTGTATGACATTGTGGTAACTTGAGATGGCACCTGACAGAAATTTAAGGCTCATCTAATGTCTGTATTTGATACCAGAACGACAAGCAAACTAGAGTAGTTTCTTGGGATTGTAGTAAAAGAGCTTTGCTTAGCCCACACGTGTTTGCAACACAGCTCATGTACACCCCACACGTGTGCCAGCATGACACCAAGTCTAAGGTCCAAACTATCTATCAGAAGGGGCATCATTGTATTGATGCCCTGGGCCCCTAGCCCAAGAATCAGACTGATCCAATGGTCAAGTGGGACACAGTTTGCAAAACAATCTGTGAAAATTTTTGGAGTTCTCTAAACCATCCACTTGTTTCAAATATTGGGGCCCACCTGCTGAGTGCACTAGAATTATTTTTGGGAAACGTCTACAAGGTCGGACCAACCTGATGGATGAATTGGATCTCACACCTAGGTGCCATGACAGTACAAGTGTGGCATGTACCCTAGGTCCCTAACTTTCTTGCATGCAAACGTGTGGGCTTAGCAAAGCTCTGTAGTCAAAACAAAGATATAAAGAAAACGACCATACAATAAATAAAAGAACTGCGAGAAAATGAGCTCCTTTTGTTGTCTATATGAGAAGAGAGATCATCACTTCCAAATCAATGTTGAATACATAAGATTGGGCTGCCAGAAGAGCTACCTCAATATTTAATAGACCCTAAAAAAGTGTATACATGCAACTTAATATGGTGTAACATAATTTAAGACAGAAAAGCACCTAATGAAATAGGCATACTCAATTACCCCATTGTTTCTACAATAGCTACTAAACAAGTTGCATAATATGAAAGGGCTGAAGAACCTTTCAGAACTATCCATTTTGCCAAAACAAATGGAAAAAAAAAAAAAAAAAGAAGGCATAATGACTGGAGAGAACAAGAAGAGTGATACCTATGATTCCCGCGTTTTAGAGGTACGCTAGCCAAAGACCCTGTAAAACCCACACCTACAACTGGAAAACCTATCCAGAAAACAGCAAGATGTCACATTCACACACAAGAAATTGTTACACTCAAACTATCAAGGAACTTTTTTTGGAGAGATAACTATCAAGGAACTTGATTCTTGCACTTGAGGAATGATAAGATTACTTCATGAGCACGACTTATGTTGATCTTAGTTATTGCTAATAGATGTGGATGTGGGTCATACCACTGTACGGCCTACCTAGGGTCACTTAGAATTGTTTCTACGCTTGCTCTTTTGTTAATAGTGGTTGACGCCATGATGGAGATTCTATCTTTTGTTATTAAGGGCACTTTTGTCATTATGAAAAATTCATTAATACAAAAAAGGGAGAGTGGGGGTGTCAACCCTATTTTGGGTCTCTCTCTTCTCCTAACCTTTTCGTCTTCTTTCTCTCTTTCTTTTCTTCTCTCTCTTTCCCTATACTTTCACATTGTATTAGAGGATCCTTGTTTCTGATTTAACATTTTTCTTCCTCCTATTCTCTCCTTCTTTCTCGCTCTTTTATCTTTTGGTACGTCTCATCCCTCTTGTGCTGGAAATCTTTTAAGAAACCTAGGGTTTCTTTTTCTTTTTCTTTTTCTTTTTCTTTTTTGGGCCTTGTGTAATGGTCCGTGCATGAGTAGGTAAATGAAGTCCGTGTGATCTCACCTCTCATGTGATTATTATAAGCATGTGGAGTGGTTGCCCATGTTGGATGCCATGTTCATGATCATCTGCAATTGTAGCCGGTTGGAACATGTAGACATGTTATGCTCATTGTGTGAAGCGTACAAGTGGAGCATTCGTGAATTGTGCTAAGTCAGCACATGTTTGTGCAAGACTTGTAATATTCTCTTTTTCACTTATTCTAATGGAGATGAAAATTGATCCAAAATCTAGATTCATAAATCCATCTAATTTTTTAGGGGTCCAGATAGCCTCTATTAAATTAAATGGAACAAATGATCTCCAATGATCTAAGTCCATCCAAGTGTTTCAAACGGCCATGGGAAAATTAAGATATTCGACCATAGAGAAACCTCATCAGAGTTCCAGTACTATTGATCAATGAATCCAAGAGAATGCCTAAATTATGACATGATTGTGGAACAGTGTGAAACCATCCATCGGTGCGAATGTAATGTTTCTAAACACCGCAAAGGAAGTGTGGGATGCACTGTGAGAGATGTATTCATCCGACAAAAACATATCTCGTGTAGCAGTTATATGAAGAAATATTTGAGCTTCAACAAGGTGATATATTTGTAAGTGAATACTATTCCAAATTCAAAAGAATGTGAGAGAAGATGAATGTGTATCGGTCTCTTACTACTAATTTGGAGTAGCTACGTCAGCAATGTGAAGAGTTCTGTACGGCCAAGTTCTTATCGAGGTTGAAACGTGAGTATGAACTAGTTCATACACAAATTTTAGGTGGCAAGTATGTGCCATCTCTTAACGAGGTGTGTGCTCGCCTCTGGCGTGTATCTCTGGGCTCTACGAGTAGAATCAATGACAATTCAGCTTTAACATCTTCAAGCGTTCGAGGCCATGGTGGTGGTCGTGGCGAAATAAGAGAAGATCATGGATATAAGAAGTGCACACACTGTGGGCCCTTTAATAACTCTGTTGAAAAATGTTGAGATCTCCATGCAAAGTTGGAATGGCTAATCAAGCATCTTACATTGGAGAGAGCAACGGGCCTTATCCAGCTAGTTATACGTCTATAGCCCCACAATCACGTATTACTGGTGAAATGGTTACACTAACTCAAGAGGAATACTCCAAGTTGCTAAAAAAACTGGAGAATCAACCTGTTTCCACCACTTCTGCAACTACTTCTAACCTTACGACTACATTTGTTGCCTCAAGTATGGCCTATTTAGAATCCAACTCCTTGTTCTAATGGGCCATTGACTCTAAAGCATCTGACCATATGACAAGTGAGTCCAGTGTGTTTTCCTCCACTAATACACCGTTAATAAGTTCATCTGTCACTCAGTAAATGATACCTATTCCAAAGTATGTGAAATTGGTACTATTCATACAAGTTATTCCTTTTCATTATTATTTGTCCTGTTTGTTCCAAAATTTCTTTTTAAGTCTTCTGTCTATTAGAAAACTTACCAAATCTCTTAAGTGTTTGTTACTTTCTATCATTCACAATGTGTTTCCCAAAATCTAAAGATGAAGAAGAAGAGTGGTGGAGAACATAAACCAGGTGAGTTGTACGATCATGATTGTAACGTCATTGGAAAAGCAGCACAGAAAAGCATCTCCCTTCATATCACAATCAGGCTACACGAATATACTCCAAGCTTGGGATCGATAGCATTTATGCTCTAGCTTGAGGGAGAGTGTTAATGGAAATAGATGTGGGTCGAACCACTATACAACTTACCTGGGCTCACGTGGTTTTGTTTCTATGCTTGCTCTTTTGTTAATAGTGGTTTAGGACAATGAAAGTTCATTAATACAAAAGAGGGAGAGTGGGGGCGTCAACCCTAATTTGCTTCCCTCTCTTCTCCCCACCTTCTCTTCTCTCCTTTCTCTCAAAGTTACACATTAACAGCTCAAGAATGGCAAGATTATTTCATGAGAACAACTCATCATAATGATAAGCTAGGTTTGATTTTCACTTCACAATGGGATGAAAAGGCAGGAGAAGAAGCTGATTAGAGACCAGCAGGGTAGAATGAATAACTATTTAAAGCCTGGTATGTGTTGAAGATGACAGTATTGCACCCTGTCCACATGGGTAAGCATCACAAACATAAATATACACTTACCAGGAAAGTCTCCTTAAATCTATGTAGCTTTCTAGAAATTATGACGTCTTGATGTATGCATGTGTCTGCATGTTTGACACTCCCACACACAGTACATGAAAAAAAAAATTTATATTTAATTATTATCATTGTCTTGTATTTTAGGATACATTTCTATAGATAAATAATTAAGGCTTCCTTATATCACTTTTTAACACAAAAAAGAACATACTATTAAATATAATATTTTATTATTTTAAACATTTGCATGGATGGGTCAGTGAATCCGACTTTAGAATAATAAAACATTTGCATGGATGAAGTTGGATTCACTGACTCATCCAAACAGATGTTTAAAATAATAAAATATTGTATTTCATAGCCGCAGTTTCTAACACCCCATATCATTGACCTTCTATGGAATCATTTGAGTATGAAGGCTAGAAAATGCTCACTGGTGTTTACTACAATCAGGAGAAGGTGAGGTGGAACAGATCTCACTTTGAATGTTAATCTTGATTTCCGAAAAGGAAGCTTGAGCTTTGTTTCCAATGATTGAAAAAACAGGCTATGTAAAGCCAACCCCAAAGCTTGGAAAGGGATGATGATGATGGTATGCGGTTAGCTTTGAATGCAAAAGTTACATTTGGATGTCCCCGTAAAGGAGGCCAAGCAGGATGCTTTTGTGCACAAATTAATATCCATTATGTTTCATGTACGAAATGAAGTATAATGGATATGATTTAGGTTGGAGAAGGAAGAAAAATCCAGTATGATGCAAATCACATTATCTTTGTTGCCCCAAATGCTGTGCACAATTCATTCTAGCCGTGATTACGGTTACATCAATAAATCATAAGCTTTAAGGTATGACTAAGGCCTGGAAAAACCAGATTCTAATGTGTCCACACAGGGAGACAGCAATGCAATTCAAGTCAGTCTTATGTGTCCTCGACACAGGGTGCAGCAATGTAATTCAAGTCTACCATTATCATTGTCATGTTTAAGGCAAGGATCAAAAGCACAAGTTCTTTAATTACAAACACGCATACGAGCACGCACACGCACGCGCGCACACACACACACACATTCAAAATATTGTTTCCACGATATGCTTGCACTATTTAAGTGATTAAGCAAGAAAATGCGAAACCTGGTCTAGAAAGCTTCAATGCACGATTATACGCTACTAACGCCATTTCCTCTACAGTTTGTTGACTGGTAAATTGTGTGGGAATCTGCAAAACAGATACGAATATAAATAATGTCAACGAGGAAAAATCTATTTTACAAATTCACATTCTTCATGATCGTTTCATTTTTTTTTTAATGAATAGTTAGAACTTAATAGAAGAAGAGAAAAGCACAAGGAAAATAAGGACGGATATATAAGAAGATGAGGCATTGGGTTCAAAGAGAAGCAACTCTCTCGAAACTCCTCTAGGTAGATGGAACTATTCATCATATGTCTTTCTTTTCTTTTATTTTCTTTTTTCTTTTTTTCTTTTTTTGTTAATCTTTTCCTCTGTATTGGACTAAATTATTGAAATACAATTCAACTTTGCATCCAAATGCAGATAAGTGTATCCTCTCAATCTGAAAACTATTAGGCTACATTTGGATGCACAAGCAAATCGAACTACAATAGCCAGTTTAGTCAAGAGAAGTATAAATTAATGATACTTCGTAGTATTCATAATGAGGAAGCAGCCCTCAAATTCCAGTTACGCGTCCTTCAAGTCCAACTTGAACATAGCATCATTGAATTTTGGAGCCCAGACCCTCAAAACGTGTAAGCAAGGAGGAAAATTATAATTTGGTCACTGTCTGCTTCGTCAGGCTAATTCAACTCAACAGTGCATCCAAACGCAACCCTAATTTCAATAGGCATTCATGTATCCATCAAACTCAACAAAGTCACCCAAACACAACTAGACACAGGTTGCCTCTACTACTTTTATTCTAATTTGAGTTCCTACAGCCTTGAGATGATGCCCTCCAAACATAAATAGTCTAAAATAGGCGAGTAATCAATACAGCACAATACTTGCCAAAAATGATTTGGGCTCAACATCACAAGCAAAATGCTCACAAAACAGAGAGAAAATTATTTACACAGTAGCCGAGCATTCCAATTTCCAACCCATATGCATTCACAAAACAGCAGCATGTGTACCATACATGTTCCTCAATTTGAACTGTCTAAATTGTAGGACCCATCCTGACCCAAAAGTCAAACTTAACGGGTGACCCTCACTGTCCAATTGGTAGCCATCAAACATGGCGTTAAAATGGAAAAACAACCAACAGTACAAATTCAACCAGATAAATCCATCAATCAAAAGCAAAGATCTTCCAAGCAATCCATCTCCAGGGCCGCACCCATCCACAATGGGCCCAACGAATTGGACAAGCATGAACCAATCTACATCTAAAGGATTGTCATACTCTGCCAGTGTATCAAATGATTCGTGAAAAAAAAAAAATTCTACCTGTAAGTCCAGCCATTTTTTTCTCACCAAAGTGTCACACATGTAGAAAATCCGATCTATCCAAAAGGTGGGCCACACTATGATGAGAACATGATTTTGGCTCATAGAAGCAAAATGTAGAGTGTTTACAAGTGGCAAACAATTTATACTAAAATCCTCACTTTTTTTTCCTTCAAAAAAGCTATGTTTAGTTTTGCTTACAACTTTCCTGAATCCCTCTCTAATAAAAAGGAATCACACCCAACTTTCAAAACCCACGTCTCTCTCGGTTTAGCCTAAGGGGTCATTTGGATGCTTGTAAAGTCATTAAGTTGTAATCCGATTACAGGTTTAAAGTGTTTACATGTGGCCCTATTTGGCCGGGGAAACAGTTGTCTGTGTTTGGATGATGTGAAATCTGTTTACAACCTGTAATTAGGTATTCACTCACAAGTCACAACAGAGCTTGGAGTCGTAAAAGGCATAAGGAAGCTTGATTGCAAGATCCACCCGTCAAGCAGGTACGAAAGTCGGCCTTAGTAATCCGAGAATCCTTTAAAAATAATCAAACGACATATAAAGTTTTTATGAAAGATAGATCATTGGGATAAGCCCAACTCAATAAAGCTTGTGGCCGATATTTATGGTAAACAAATCATTTGGTGGGCCCACTAATTCAAACACGGCACTAAGGTTTGATAAAATCCCAACATATGAGAAGTTGCAAGCCTAGCAACAATAACAAAGAGAGAGAGGTTTGTCTTCATCTTCTTCTTCTTTTTTCCTTCTTCATCTTCTTCTTTCACTTTGGGTCCCTGTAGCCGTTGGAAGATGATATGCAACTCTCCCTGGCATGAAATTTTTCAAAAATTATAGTTGTTGCCTGAAATCCCTTTACCTGTAATCTGAAACATGACTTTTTCTCATGTTTCATATTACAGCTAAAAGCCGTAATCGGATTACAGCCTGCAATCTTATTACAGGCAGATATACCCATCCAAACACCCCCTGTAATCTGATTACCTGTAAACAGATTCCTACTTAAGGACTTTATAGGCATCCCAACAACCCTTAAGGATCGACCCAAGGCTTTATCATGATGGACTCAACCCAATGACATATCTTATATCAAGCACTCATATGCATTTGAAGATTAAGGTGAGATTTCTCGCTCCAGGTTTTGTCTAGTTTAAATATCCACTTTGATATCTAGTAAACACTTTACCTATCAGCCAAACACAAAAAACTATTTACCCCAGAAAACTCTTCTTTTTTGGTTTTTGAAGATTAATCCTGGAAACACTTTACCACTTTGCCAAACATGAAACAGTTTATAAAGAGTTTCCAACTTAAAATTTACAAGCATCCAAACGCGCCTGGACTGCCATACTCCACCCGTGTATCAAATGACACCTCATCAGGTGGTATGAACAAATCTAATTTACTTTCCGGCAAACCCGCGCAAAAGGTGGGCATACAATGATGGTCAGCTGGTATGAAGATCAGGCCAATCCACTCATCAGGTGGTACACAATGTCAAAAACAACGTACAGCCAATGGTACGTCTCAGTATACTGGCATGGTCAGCCCAATGGGTGGATCAGCTTGATTTTCATCCCAAATGATCATAGTGGCGTGGCCCACCTTTTCCACGGATTGGATATTCTACGCATGCGACAAATCCTCACGACATTTGATCATTTCTCGGCACAATAAAACTGTAAAACGGCAAAAAAATGTATGAACACAAGAAGAATGGGATTAAAAAAAAAAATAGAATGAATTCTGGAAAAAATTAAAATAAAAACTACGCATAAAAAAGCCCAGAAAGAAGAGAAATGTCTGATCATACCTTGCCGAGTAATTGAGACAAAGAGATCTTGGAGTACGGAACGACAGCTTCGAGAACAGTGTTAGAAGCGCCTGGGGCAGACAGGAGCCATCCAACTGCCTGCGGCGGAAGAAGCAATTTCTCGAACAGATGGTAAGCAACATTGAGAAAGAGGGATTACGATCTACAACAGACGAGAGGATGGGAAAGGGACCTGAGAAGCTCCTCCCGCCAGATAGATGACCGCTTGAGTGGGGCTCGAGTGTACGGCCTCAACGATGGCGCGGATCCAACCGTCCGTCATTGATTATGGATTTTGTCTGATATCCTGTTTGTCTCGTCGGAGTCTGAGGAGGAAATATGGCGGGCGAGGGCGCGGGCGCGGATTGGGTACTACCGTGAAGAGAAGAAAAGGGTGCAAGACGAAAATTACTTGAAAAGTCAAGGACAAAGGAAATGTCTACCTACATCAGCTAACTAAACTCACCCATCACTCATTTTTTAAGAGTTTTTATTTTATTTTTAGTAGTTTAAGAAAAATTAAGTAGTAAAATAAGAGTTTTACCAAACGGTTTATTTTCAAAATAAGAGTTTATGTTATAGAGTAAATAAAAAAGCTCTTATTAATAAAGATTCCAAACAGCCGTGTTGCTTGGTAAAGTTTTAATTTTACCACTTGAAATTTTAAAAACTAGCAAAAAAAAAAAAAAATTTTATCCTTGAAAATTAAGCAATGTTACTTTAAAAAAATGAATAAGCATGTTGATATTTTTAGTTAATATTTGAACAAGTTTGTCCTTGAACTTATTAGGCAATTCTCATCTTACCCTCCTCTTCTCTCTACCATCTCTTTAGTGTGGGCTCACATGATGAACAACTCATATTGAAGGTGGGACCCCACATGATGAATGATCCACATTAAGGTGGGACCACATAATATACAATCACATCAAAGGTGAGCCCCACATGATGGATGACCCACATCAAAGTGTGGTCCCACATGTGGATGATCCACATCAAGTGGGCATCACCTAATGGATAATCCACATCAAATGTGGGACCCACACGCTGGATTGTGGACATTGAAGGTAGGACCACATAATGGAAAGTTGACATAAAAGGTGGGCCCATATGATGAACGACCCATATTGATGGTTGAGCTCCACATGATGGATGGTCCATAACAAATGTGGGAACCACATGATAGATGGTGGACATTAAAGGTAGGTTCCACATGATGGATGACCCACGACAAAAAGTGGCCCTTCGTGATAGACTATCCACATCAAGTGCGCCCCATATGATGGATGGTCCACAACAAAGGTGGGACCCACATGATGATGGTGAACATCAAAGGTCGGCCACATTGTGAATGATCCGTATTGAAGGTAGGGGCCCACACGATGAATGGTCCACATTAAGGTGGGCTCACATAATGCATGATTCACCTCAAAAGTAGGCCCCACATGATGGATGACCCACATCAACGTGTGGCCCAGCATGATGGACCATCCACATCAAATGGGCCCCACTTAATGGACAGTCCACATCAAAGATGGGACCCACATGATGGATAATGGACATAGAAGGTGGGCCTACATGATGGACGGTTGACATCAAAGGTGGGCCCCCATTATGGATAGAGTGGGCTGCACATGATGGATGACCCATATCAAAGTGTGGCCCCTCATGATGAATACTCTACATCAAGTGGGCCCACCTAATGGACGGTCCACATCCATGGTCTCACATGATAGATGATCTATATCCAAAGCGGCCCAACATGATGGATGATTCGCACAGAAGGTGCGCCCCACATGATGGATGGTGGACATCAAAAGTGGGCCTCACATGATGGACAACCCACTTCAAAGGTGGGGCCCACATGATGGACATCAAATGTTAACTCAACGCGATGGGTAGTGGACATTGATGGGCCCCACATAAAGGACAAATATCATTGATGGTGGGCCCAAATGATGGATGACATATATCGAGGTGGGCCCCACATAATGGATGGTCCACGCCCCTAATAATGAATGGTCCACATCTAAGAAAGCTTACTTGAAGGTTTGGCTCACACGATAAACGGTTCACATCAAAGGTGGGGTTCATATGATGGACAATTCACATCCAGTGTCCAACATAATGGATCACTCAAATGTCTTAAAATATGAAGATTGTAACTATTCATTTTCTCTATTTGAGGCACAATCTATCCATATATGGTGAGATCCACCGAAACAAGGGTCCAGATTATTCTTATAGTGGAATTCTTATAATCTTTAAAAATGACATCATCTTAAAGAGAGAGAGTGAGAGATCTTATTTGACATTTTAGGAAACGTGCTTATTTAAATTGGAGTATTTTTTCTTTTTCAATTTTGAAAAAGTAATTTTAATACAAAAGATCTTATTAGAGTTTATCTTATTTGAAAAGCTTTTATTCGATTAGACTAGAGATACCAAATGAGCCCAGTCTTTCACTGAATGGTCGAGAAGAGAAATAATGGATCTTTTTTTACAGGAAAAACTCCCAACATTAGCCCGTCATGATGGATTGTGGGAGATCCTGATTAGGAATGATTTTTGGCACCTTCAAATGCTGGCTGAGTCAAGCATGCTGTATCTGATTACCCATGTAATATTGTTTATCTAATTAAAACATTACTCTTACAGTGTAGTCAAGATGGCCGAGTTGGTCTAAGGCGCCAGTTTCAGGTACTGGTCCGAAAGGGCATGGGTTCGAATCCCATTCTTGACAAAATATACTTTTTTTATCTCTCTAGTAAGCTAGCTTACCTTCATTTTGCATTGTGACACCATGGATTGATCCTTCCCTTCTGCTTCTACGAGGGTTCACTGATCCTGAACACCTGCTTTTTGGTTTTTTTCATTGCTATGCTTTCCTTGTGGGTCCCACCCATGGATTGATCCTGACCTTTCGCTTATGTGATGGGTTTATTTATTTATTTCCTTTCCATTACTATGCTTCCCTTGCGGGTCCCACCCATGGATTGGTCTTGACCTTTACCCTATGTGATGGGCATATTTATTTATTTTTCAATGCTATGCTTCCCCCGTGGGTCCCATCGACGGATGTGATGGTTTCATTGGTAAGGGAATCGTCTACAACAATTGTTTTGATAAAACACTCAACTTCCGTGGGATCCATCTTGTGTACATGTAAAGTCTACTTCGTCTTTCATCATTCGTAACGTGAGAATCCTCATTTGAATTATACATATAAAATATAATGACAATTAAAAACTTGCACAGGTCACACTAATGGGAACAAAGCAAAATAGTTCTCAAAACTGCTAAGTGTATGATGAGAAGTGCGGAAGGTGAGCCCTCAAGATCCGATGGTTTACATGAGTTTTGAAACCCTCACAAAGCAGAAGATTGACGCTCTAACGGCCCGCCTATCTACTACAGGAGCAGATGGATCTATTCACACTTCTGATCTTACGGTATAAGTGGCCCTGGATTGCGATCTATGGATTAGATCGTCCCAAGGACAAGTAAAAATGGACAGACCACTGTGCACACTATATCTCTCTCTGTATACTCTTAGTATTTCTTATGATTGATTACGAGAGAGAGTCTCATCCTTTATATAGGAAGGAATGAGAGTTTGGATGAGATTGGATGAGACTACTTACTTTTTGACACGCAAACCAAGAATAATATAAAATATCTGTGGGTCCCACTGTGATGAATTTTGCTTATCTACACCGTTCATCCATTATTTCAGTTGAATTCATAGCATCAATAAAAAATTGAGGCATATCCAATACTCAATTGGATCACGTCATACAAAAAAGGAAATCAAATACTTACCATTAAAAACTTTCACGGCCACTGTTTCTTTTGGCGTGGGCCACTTGAGTGTTAGATCTGATTCATTTTTTATATCATGCTCCAAAATATTGTAATAAAACAAACTGACGGAATGGATATATCATTCGCATTACCTTACAGTTCAAAAATTAAAATTACATCTTTTGAACCAATTTCACAAGCACAAGTTCCCATGAGTTTTCAAACGCAGTAAAATTATAATAATTACTATTTCCCAGGTATTTTCCGTTTCTTTAAAAAACAAACAGGCCCTAAACTTTCAACGAAAGAAGAGATGATATGCTTTATATAGGAAGGAATGAGAGTTTGGATGAGATTGGATGAGACCATATCATCCGATCACATCCCTATCTCCCATCAAAAATCAAATTTATATTTGAATTTGAAATTTTACTGAAAAAAAGAGGCTGGAATAAGCATGGGACGTACCCACTAGTGATTGCTCACGAGTGGGCCCCATTGGCCTAGGTCCAACAGTGTACACCATATAGTCCACCTAAGTTTTGTATTGATTTAGATTTCGGTACCTTCTGTTGTCGTCAATTCAATCAAACCAAACCGCTCGTGTGATTAAGGGTCTGAATTGGGTTTTCGTGTGTGGGTAAAATGTTTTCTTTTATAAATGGTCCATTGAAGTCTTAGATGAAAGCAAAAGTTGAATCATAGAGGTTTCATGGAGTGCTGCATCACTTAGACCGTTCAAATTTTGGACTCACATTACATATGATGAGCTCTCAAAAAGTTATCCCGATAACTTTGCTTCTGGGGAAATCGGCCTTGGCGCAGATCGAGAGCCCAGAGATGGATGGTCCTGTCAGGGCTCTGTAAGGCCCACCATGATATATTTGTTTTATCTACATCGTCCATCCATTTTGATATGTTATTATAGGGAATAAGCCCAAAATGTTGCCAGATATGAGGCTCAAGTGGTCCACACCACATGAAGTTGTGGTGGGAATGATATCCACCGTTGAAGCTTTCCTGGGGCCCATTATGATGTTTATTTTCCATCCAATTTGTTCATAAAGTCTAATAGACCTAGATGAAGGGAAAACATAAATATTAGCTTGCTCCAAAACTTATGGGCCCCACAAAGTTGACTCAGTACGATAAGCATACTGATTTATATGGTGCGCACGTATGACTTGTTCGGATCCATGGATTGATGGATCCATGTTCTGTGGGGCCATCATAGTGGTAAATATTTTATCAATGTTGTCCATTTATTTTGATAGATAATTTTAAGGCATGAGTCCAAAATGAGACAAATCTGCATCTCAAGTGGACCACAGTAAGGGAAACAGTGGTGATTAAATGCCCGCCATTAAAAACTTCATAGGGCCATTGTAATAGTTTTTTTTTTTTTTTTGTCCATTCAACCTCTTGATCAAGTTACACAGATCTTGATGAAGCAAAAACACGGTTAAGATTATGATAGATTTTGCCACATGTACTTCTCTATCATGCAAAAACCACACGGATTGGATAATCCAATTCATCCTTGATTTGGCATCTTTGAGTTCATTTACTTTTATGTGTCTTAATTACTATATGCTAACTGCATTTGTAATATATAAACTCATTTTGATTGCTATTGAAGTGATTTTTTATGGCATTGCATGCTTTTTGGGTCCCATTAAATGAAAACTATGTAATGTATTCTTTTCGCAATTTTTTATTCCTAAATATGTAAATATGTGTATTTAGGCATGTCTTGAAGTTTCACTGAAAAATTTCATCGTTTTCCTCATGTTTCCCTCTTTTTCCTTGCATTTCTGGTTATCGGCGATATTATTGGCGATAACGATATTATATCTTTATCTCTGGTCAGCGAAACTTGTAGCGATACTGACAACTCGAACACTGGTTGCATGTATATTTCTTCATCCAAGTCACCTTTTAAGAATGTGATCTTTACATCTATCTGATATAACTCTAAGTTTAAACTTGCGACAATGGACAAGATCATGCGGATTGAGGAGAACTTTACAACAGGTGAAAAGGTCTCTTCGTAATCAATGCCTTCTTTTTGTGTAAAACCTTTAGTAACTAATCGTGCTTTATACTTGTCCATTGTACCATCTACCTTTCTTTTGATCTTTAGTACCCATTTATTACCTATCGCTTTGCGATTGGAAGACAGATTAAAAAGTTCCCAGACTTTATTCTTCTCCATGGAAGCGACCTCTTCGTCCATAGCATTCACTCAATCGATCGAGTTAGAAGATAATAATGCATCCTAATACGAATCAGGTTCATCATCATCAACTGCAACGCAAGAGAATGTTTGCCCCTCAATATCGAAGTATCTTCAGGGAATCAATTCTCTTTCGCTTCGACGTAATTCAGGAGTCTGCTGAGATGTCCTCCCACTGTCCTGACGAACTATAGAGGGTACTGCCCACTAAATTTTATACGTGCACATACTAATCCAATACTATCCGAAAACCATGGATTCCAATTCAAAAAGAAAGGATGGACCACTTACCTTTTTAGATGAAAATAATCGGAGTCCGCCATTGAAAGCTCTGATACCACTAATGGGAAGCGTGGAAGGTGAGCCCTCAAGATCTGATGGTCTACACGAGTTTTGGAACTCTCATAAAACGGAATATTGACGCTCCAACGGCTCGCCTATCTACTACTGGAGTAGATGGATCTATTCACGCCTCTGATCCTATGAAATAATGATGTAGAACCTGTCACAGACACGTTCCTAGCATGGTTGAGCCAAAAGAAGATGGACCGTGAATTGACTATAACTTTTGATCCGGGTATCGTTACGGGGCGCACAACCTATCAATCTTTACTGAAATGGGCCATCCGAGGTGAACCGACCCACAAAGTGGGTCGCATCTGTCCGTTTCATCAAAAAAGGCGCGCTTTCAGCTCAAAAACGAATTTTTAGGAAAATTTTACTATTTTTAGTAATTCCGATTTTTTAAATATTTTTAGAGCTTTAGATTTTCTTTCCTTTTAGAAATAACTTTTAGTTATACTAGGACTCTTCTAGAGAAAGTTTATTTGCAATTTTTATTTTTAGAAATTAGGCCTTAGAAGAGTTTTATTAGAATTAGGATTTTTATTAGAGTTAGAATTTTGCTATTTTTGGTAATTACGAATTTTAGTTTATTTTTTTTCCTATATTAATGGTGTAAGGAGACACATTAGGGAATTATCAATTATTCATCAATCAATTTCGAATTTATTAGAATTTATTTCTATTTTCTGCTTTCTTTCCTCGTGGATTCGAGAAGTCTCTGTGAGGAGTCCAGAGAAGTTCCGTGGATTCGGAATAGTTATCCTCTTGAGGAAGACGGTGCTCGACCTCACGTCCTTCCCCTGCATCAAAAAGACAATTATCAGCTTGACCCAAAACTTTTGCGACCCATTAATAATCCCATAGGCGGTATTCTAGGGAATTTACCTTTAACGGCGGCAGCTTTCAAAGCAGCACGGCGAGAGAATCGGCAAGCCATGCAAGGGCTGCAAGCTTCCATCGATCGCATGGCGGATCGTTTGGCGGAGGCCCTAGGGCAGCTCCGTGTTCATGGTGGTGATCCACCATCAACAATTGCTAGAATTCGTAATCATATTGATCGTAGGGCGACGTTATCAGTGAACCACAGGATCACTCCTAATAAAGTGGGATCTAGCGACATGATTTTACAGCATCCTACATGAGCCATTGATCAGATGGATCGGATGGATCAAGAATTCAAGATAAAAGTCGATCTTCCTAGTTTTAATAGTCAACTCTACTTCAAGGACTTCCTTGATTGGTTGCTTAAAGTCGAACGTTTCTTCGACTACATGAACATAATGGAAGAAAAGAAAGTTAAACTCGTGGCCTACAAGTTGACGGGCAGAGCTTTAGATTGGTGGGAACAACTTCAACTCGAGCGAACGAGACGGATGAAGGCGCCAATCCGCATGTGGTCGCGGATGAAGAAGTTATTGTGCATGCGATTCTTCCCTACCAATTACGATCATGTATTATTCCAATAAAATCAAAATTATTGGCAAGATAACCAATCATTAAAGGGTTATGTAAAGAAATCCTATTATTTGTCGGCGAGAGGTGACCAAGTCAAAACGGAGTTGCAACAAACCACAGGATTCATCAGTGGAAAACATGTGACCCCTATGAGAACTGTGAGCCAACTCAAGACTTCTAAAGTGAAGGGACAATCTCTCATGGCTGAGCAGGCCTTTGTTAAACAATCTGAGGAAACGGGAGACATATATGCAGTAGTTGAAGAGAAAAAATATGTGGAGCCTGTGAATATCCTAAAGGATTTGGAACCAGTATCGCAGGAGTTCAAGGGGGTTGTACTCGATGAACTCCCTAATAAATTACCTCCCATACGAGATATGCAAAATTACGTTGATCCCATAGCAGGGGCAAGTCCGCCTAATTGCCCACATTATCAGAAAAAATATGAAATCTTGAAGACAGATATGAAGGAATTAATCGATATTAGTCAAGTCAAGGAAAGCATGAGTATATGTATCGTATCGGCTCAAAAGTTTAATGTCAAGTACAAAAAAAAGTCTAATGAACATTGGCGTCAGAAGTTATCTCAGACTCATGTGCCAAGTCTCTTGCGTAACTCGAGGACGAGTTTTTTTCAAGCGGAGGGGTCTGATTAGAACCTGTCACGGACACGTTCCTAGCATGGTTGAGCCAAAAGAAGATGGGAGTGAATTGACTATAACTTTTGATCCGGGTTTCGTTACGTGGCGCACAACCTATCAATCTTTACTGAAATGGGCCATCCGAGGTGAATCGACCCACAAAGTGGGTCGATTCACTTCGGATTCAAAAAACGCGCGCTTTTAGCTCAAAAATGAATTTTTAGGAAAAATTTACTATTTTTAGTAATTTCAATTTTTTAAATATTTTTAGAGCTTTAGATTTTCTTTCCTTTTAGAAATAACTTTTAGTTATACTAGGACTCTTCTAGAGAAAGTTTATTTGCAATTTTTATTTTTAGAAATTAGGCCTTAGAAGAGTTTTATTAGAATTAAGATTTTTATTAGAGTTAGAATTTTGCTATTTTTGGTAATTACGAATTTTAGTTTATTTTTTTTCCTATATTAATGGTGTAAGGAGACACATTAGGGAATTATCAATTATTCATCAATCAATTTCGAATTTATTAGAATTTATTTCTATTTTCTGCTTTCTTTCCTCGTGGATTCGAGAAGTCTCTGTGAGGAGTCCAGAGAAGTTCCGTGGATTCGGAATAGTTATCCTCTTGAGGAAGACGGTGCTCGACCTCACGTCCTCCCCTGCGTCAGTTTGGTATCAGAGCGAGGTTTCTCCTCGGATTGATGACTTCTAATGACGGGTCAGGCAATAATCCCATGGGCGGTGTTCTAGGGAATTTACCTTTAACGGCGGCAGCTTTCGAAGCAGCACGGCGAGAGAATCGGCAAGCCATGCAAGGGCTGCAGGCTTCCATCGATCGCATGGCGGATCGTTTGACGGAGGCCCTAGGGTAGCTCCGTGTTCATGGTGGTGATCCACCATCAACAATTGCTAGAATTCGTAATCATATTGATCGTAGGGCGACGCTATCAGTGAACCACAGGATCACTCCTAATAAAGTGGGATCTAGCGACATGGTTTTACAGCATCCTACACGAGCCATTGATCAGATGGATCGGATGGATCAAGAATTCAAGATAAAAGTCGATCTTCCTAGTTTTAATGATCAACTTTACTTCAAGGACTTCCTCGATTGGTTGCTTAAAGTCGAACGTTTCTTCGACTACATGAACATAATGGAAGAAAAGAAAGTTAAACTCGTGGCCTACAAGTTGATGGGCAGAGCTTCAGATTGGTGGGAACAACTTCAACTCGAGCGAACGAGACGGATGAAGGCGCCAATCCGCATATGGTCGCGGATGAAGAAGTTATTGTGCATGCGATTCTTCCCTACCAATTACGATCATGTATTATTCCAACAAAATCAAAATTATTGACAAGATAACCAATCATTAAAGGGTTATGCAGAGAAATCCTATTATTTGTCGTCGAGAGGTGACCAAGTCAAAACGGAGTTGCAACAAACCACATGATTCATCAGTGGAAAACATGTGACCCCTATGGGAATGGTGAGCCAACTCAAGACTTCTAAAGTGGAGGGACAATCTCTCATGACTGAGCAGGCCTTTGTTAAACAATATGAGAAAACGGGAGACATATATGCAGTAGTTGAAGAGAAAAAATATGTGGAGCTTGTGAATATCCTAAAGGATTTGGAACCAGTATCGCAGGAGTTCAAGGGGGTTGTGCTCGATGAACTCCCTAATAAATTACCTCCCATACGAGATATGCAAAATTACGTTGATCCCATCACAAGGGCAAGTCCGGCTAATTGCCCACATTATCAGAAAAAATATGAAATCTTGAAGACAAATGTGAAGGAATTAATCGATATTAGTCAAGTCAAGGAAAGCATGAGTATATGTATCGTATCGGCTCAAAAGCTTAATGTCAAGTACAAAAAAAAGTCTAATGAACATTGGCGTTAGAATTTATCTCAGACTCATGTGCCAAGTCTCTTGTGTAACTCGAGGATGAGTTTTTTTCAAGTGGAGGGGTCTGATGTAGAACCTGTCACAGACACGTTCCTAGCATGGTTGAGCCAAAAGAAGATGGACCGTGAATTGACTATAACTTTTGATCCGGGTATTGTTACGGGGCGCACAACCTATCAATCTTTACTGAAATGGGCCATCCGAGGTGAACCGACCCACAAAGTGGGTCGCATCTGTTCGTTTCATCAAAAAAAGGCGCGCTTTCAGCTCAAAAATGAATTTTTAGGAAAATTTTACTATTTTTAGTAATTCCGATTTTTTAAATATTTTTAGAGCTTCAGATTTTCTTTCCTTTTAGAAATAACTTTTAGTTATACTAGGACTCTTCTAAAGAAAGTTTATTTGCAATTTTTATTTTTAGAAATTAGGCCTTAGAAGAGTTTTATTAGAATTAGGATTTTTATTAGAGTTAGAATTTTGCTATTTTTGGTAATTACGAATTTTAGTTCATTTTTTTTCCTATATTAATGGTGTAAGGAGACACATTAGGGAATTATCAATTATTCATCAATCAATTTCGAATTTATTAGAATTTATTTCTATTTTCTGCTTTCTTTCCTCGTGGATTCGAGAAGTCTCTGTGAGGAGTTCAGAGAAGTTCCGTGGATTTGGAATAGTTATCCTCTTGAGGAAGACGGTGTTCGACCTCACGTCCTCCCTTGCGTCAAATAAGTGGCCCCGGATTGCGATCTACTGATTAGATCGTCCCAAGGACAAACAAAAATGGATAGACCACTGTGCACACTATATCTCTCTCTTTATACTCTCAGTATTTCTTATGATCGATTACGAGAGAGAGTCTCATCCTTTATATAGGAAGGAATGAGAGTTTGGATGAGATTAGATGAGACCTTATCATCTGATCACATCCCTATCTCACATCAAAAATCAAATTCATATTTGAATTTGAAATTTAACTGAAAAGAAGAGGCCGGAATAAGCATGGGACGTACCCACTAGTGATTGCTCACCAGTGGGCCCCACTGGCCTAGGTCCAACAGAGTACACCGTATGGTCCACTTAAGTTCTGTATTGATTTAGATTTCGGTACCTTCTGTTGTCGTCAATTTAATCAAACTAGACTGCTCGTGTGATCAAGGGTCTGAATTGGGTTTTTGTTTGTGGGTAAAGTGTGTGGGCATGTTAGAGTCTACTCGACTCAAAGTTTGACTGAATCGCTGGTGTTTCCCCATGTTGAGCTAAACAAATTGAAGGCTGTGATCAAAGATCCAAGTTCCTCTTGACCATCCATATTTGCGCTTCTGTTCAAGCAATTTTTGAAAGGGTAAGGGTTAGCTCTTTCGAATGTTTTTTTTTTTTTTTTTGCCATGTGACAATAGACATGAGTTTTTTTTTTGTCATGTGACAATAGACTTGAGTTTATGGACTTAAGGACTGTTCTTTCACAAACATTTTATGTGAAGAAGGATACACATATAAATTAAAGAAGCCAAAATATTGCCAATTTCAATAATATTTGGAAATAATGCTCATTACAAGTGATAAGTTGTGAAACAACCAAATGAATAAACAAAAGAAAAATGATAAATACCTGATCCGTTTATCAAAATAGACGATCGAGATAGGTGTGATTAGCTAAATCGGAATTAAATGATCATGGTCATATAACTTAAGGGTGTAGAAATTTACTTGTACTCCTAGGATACTGTAGAGCGAGTTGCTAGGTAGTAGCCATGTAAAATTTGGCTAGGCTAAGCAATACTAAGAAAGATAAATGAAAGATATTTAAAAAAATAGGTTGATGTGTTTGGCGTAGAGCCTCGAGCTCTTCTTCGATTACTCATTTTACAGATTATCAAGGTGGTGAAACCTTTGTTGGGATTCCCTTCCCGATTATGGATTCTTATTTCTCATGTCGCGGCTTTTCAAATAAGAAAATCTCCTTAGTATATTTGGAACCTCTTAACGAGGAAGGTATTTGAAAAGTCTATAGTCATTAGATCTCAGACTTGCACTTCTATATGTAGATGCTCCTTTATAGGATCTATGTTGGTCAAGGGAGCATCTAGTCCTAAGATCCATCACAACCATTCAATTGAGTGGACTAGTTTAGATCACTCGGCTCCTGACCTTAGGAGTGGGATTTGACACTTGACACAGACTCACTATCGGAGATGAACTGGATCTATCAGGTCAAGATCTCTCATTTTTTTGATTCTAATGGGACCACGACCATCAGATTGGATCACCCAATAGGGCATCTGGGTGATCTCTCTCTCTCTTTCGATATACTTGGTGAGTGGTCCAGATTTGCCCGATACTAATCCATTATCGGACATATCATATCCTTCTTCAAGCCCCCTTCATGTTCTCTTTATTTTGATGTGGGCATGAATCCAAACGCAATCAGGATGATGTGTCTGTTACTCCTGACTTGGGCTGGGTTCACCTGGACATCAATCAAATCTTTGGGTCTTCGAAATCTTCTCAAACGTTATAGTCACTTCGAACGTCTTTGAGAATGTTTCTTATTATGGAAGGACTGTGAGAGACAGCCTCACCGAGAATATCATAGTCAGATTTATGATAGATCTGTTCTCAAGGTAGGTCTCTTATAGACGTGCTGGGTAGGTTTGTGATAGATCTGTTCTCTCGGTGGGTCTCTTATAGACATGCTGGGAGAACTTAGGGTCTGTCTGGCCAGCTGTATTAGGTGAGATTAAGGTGGATGAAATTGCAAAAGTTACGATAAATACATGTGTAAGGTATTGTACCTGGATTGGATTTATCCCATGTTTTCCAATACTATGTTTGGAATGTATGCATTAAAAAATAAATCCTAAGATTTACTATCAAATTGCATTTATATTGAACGTGGATGCAACAAAAGTCCATTATCCATGGGATTAATAATCCCATCTCACACTTTCTAACACAAAGCTCATTTTCCAAAGCCTATAAAGTTAATTTTAATCCCATCTCACACTCCTTCCAAACATGTCATCCTGAATTTCAAAGTAGGATTAGTAATGCAATCGCATTTAATACAACTTAATACCACTGTCCAAATAGGCCCTTAATGGATACCTGGCACAACATGGCTGTTTTAAACCAACAAACCAGAGGGGCTTTTTTTTCCTAAACTAAGAAAAAATGGAAAAGGGAAGGAAACCCTAACCCTAAAGGCCTTATCCCTTTGTCTTTCTTCAAAACATGTCATCACCAAAGATGGTGCCCCATCACAAGGCCATCCTAGATTGGTTACCTTCGGGTATTTTAGAAGCCACCATCTGATTGGGAATCCACGGTTGTGGCAGCAGTGACGGGATTGGAGAAGAAATTGTAACTTCAGGTGCACCACTACCAGTTCCTATTCTTTCGACGTCTTCCCAAATCCCGGTGATCAATTCGCTGATTAAGATGCCAGTGCAAAGGAACTCAGGTTAGCAAAACCCATCTTTATAATTTCCATCCCTGCATTAATGGTAGCAATCGCTGCTTTCTATGCTGAATGTTAGAACCAAGTGGAGAGAATGAGGTGAAGCTGCAAACAACCATTAATGGCTGCCAAACAACATCAGCTGGCAATAGGTCTAACAATAGTTTCTCGGGTGGTTGGATTGATCTTGACCATCAAAGTCGTAAACATGTAGGTGTGACCCACCATTAGGTGAGCCTCATCTTGAATAGTTTATATTTCTCAAATTTTTATTATGACCAATTGACCATCCGATTGGACATTTGCTTGTTGTATGCCCACACTCAGTCTTAATCTGCTGGAAAATGATCTTTCAAATGGTGAGGGCCCTACCAAATGAACACTCCAGATCTTCCGACACATGTAGTATGCAGACGGTTGAGATCATGAAAATGAAAACAATCCTTAACTAATGAGATGTATCAAGAAGTAGCCAATTTTCATAAATGTCATGAAACATCTACTAAACTTCAGCTGTGTTCATTTAAATTTCCTCCCTTTCACGGGCCCCTTCAAAATCATTTTAAGAACATCAGAATTGAATTTCTTATATAATTTCTTCACATTACGATTTCCCCTCCCCATGAGAAAATCCACCTCCCGTTCATATCGCTTATACAATGCTGGAAGGGTTTGGATGCAAATGACACCTAGTTCACATTCAACAACAACAACAACAACAACAACAATTCAGTAAGGTTGAGATTGAAAGATAAAATTATATTAATTTATATTATTATTTGTAGGTGAAAATGATTTGTTGTAAAATGCCCATAATGAAAAATATATTATTGATTAATTAATGATGGCCTGAATGAGGTATCATGGCGCCCAACTCTCATCAATGCCAGATATTAATTGGATGATGATATTATTCATCTATACCCTTGATAGAGTGGAGTGGAAGAACGGAATTCATGTAGCTGACCCCAAATAATTGGGATAAGGCTTAGATGATGACCATGATAAGATTCATCTACAACGACATTTTCTTATGGGTGTTTCACATTGGAACACTTTCATGGTTATTCACTGGAGTGAAAATTCGGTGTAGGTGTAAGAGAAATGAAATGTTGTACTAAATTTCATTGTGGGTGGATCTCATCACCATCCGAACATAATTGCACCACCTCCCAAGAAGCAAAAGAAGTGGGACCCACATTTTAACCATGGAAAATTTTCAATACCAGTTTTTTCACACTGGATCGTTCCCCTGGATGTATATGGTATATACTCTAGAAATTCTCACTCCGTACAAATTCTTCATAGGCACAAGGGGCACAATATATATGGATGAATCTGAATGGTGCTATTATGGATGAATCACTATTTCATTATGGACGAATTTGTACTCTAAATAGTTCTTCACGGGAATGACCCGAATTATATATATATATATGGGGTAACACCGATGTTTATATTTCTTTATGAATGAATCTTACTGCCATCTAAACATGATAGCACTAGTTCCCATCAGACAATTATTAATAGGTCATTAGATTCATCTATAATGGAATCTGACCATGGGTGTTTCCACACTAGATCATTGCCTTTATATAAAAAGATGGGTTTTACCCAAAGCATACCCATCATTTCATGGGAGTGCTGTCATAGTATCGCTTTGCAAAACATTATTTTTCTACGCATCTGGGCAGTGTCTGTCTTTTTGACTAAAATGCTTATAATTAATCACTTTTTTTTTCCTGTACACATGAACCTTTTTTTAATCATTACTCTTCGGTAGATTTTTCTAATAAAAGCATCCACCTCAGAAAAATGGTTTTTTTTTTTTTTTTTCGGTCTATTATGTTAAATTAAGCTTGTTTGAGAAGAAAGTGAGAGGAAATTAGATGGAAAAACTTACAAATATTATACTTTTAAAAGATGAGGTTTTCTTATTTTTTATTTTTTATTTTTTTTTGCTTAGATGCATCTTTTGCTAAGAAATAAATATAAGGAAAAGAAAATAGAGATTTAAAAAACTCCATGTTTAGGAGATTGTTTCTTCTTTTTACAAAAAATATACTCATATTGGTTTGCTTGGAAGATAATGATATAAGGAGAGAAGAGATATCATAAACTTCACTTTTATAAGATAGATTTTATTTTATTTTCCCCTTTAAAAGATAAGGCTTAAATTGGTCTTTTGTTAAGAGCTTGACTTTGAGCTAATTTTTGTAAAGTTAAATAGTATCCAAATTAGATAATTCCAAAACTATTCGAAAGTTTATCTTTTCAATTCAAAAGTTTGATGAATTATCTTGCCAAAGAGTCCAAGATTTTCCCTAATTCGACTTATAACAATAGCCATGATTACTATTTGTTGTCTAATTTTTAAAAGTCAAATGGTCTCCAAATGAGATAATTCCAAATTCATTTGAAAGATGGTCGACTTATCGTTCAAATGAGTATAAGATCACTCCAATTCGACTCTAACGAGTGAGTTATTATCATTTTCATGGGACCCCACAATGCATAATCCAAATTGTGATCTAGGCATTGTTTAAACACGATATGTACTTTGAGCCCACTTTTAAAAGTACAAACAGTCTCCAAATAAGCTGATTTCAAATTCATTAAAGGGTTCATCGAATTATCTTTCTAACAAGCACAAGATCACCCCGATTTGACATGTAATGAGAGAGTTATGATTGTTTTTGTGAGACTACGTGAAACATTGTCCAAACTATGATTGCCGTTTCGTCGAAATTTTAGTTTAAACTTTGTGACCACTTTTGAAAGATCGAATAGTGCCCAAATGAGGTAATTTGAAAGTAATTTAAAAGTCCGTCGAATTATCTTTCCAACAAGCACAAGGTCACATTGATTTGACCTGTAACAAGGGAGTTATGACCATTTTTGTCGGATCGCACAATGCTGGAAAAATAAGGATCTTAATTTTCCACTATTGTGATTTTTCACAATCGCAATTTGGAGTCCATATTGTGATCGTAGAAAATCACGATCTTGAAAAACAATGATCATCCAAATCACGATCGTTGTTTTTCCATTATGGCGCGGTTCCATGAAAATGGTCACAACTTTCTTGTTATAAGTCAAATAGGGGTGATGTTGTAATCGTTGGAAAGATAATTCAAAGAACTTTTCAATGGCCTTGGAATCAACTCATTTGGATCTATTTGACCTATCAAAAGTGGGATCAAAGTTCAAATTGTAATTTGGATAAAATAACAATCATAGTTTGAACAATGCATAATGCTGTCCCACAAAAATGATCATAATTTACTCGTTACATGTTGGATCAGGGTGATCTTATTCTCATGGAAAGGATAATTCAATGAAAATTTAAATGACTTTGGAATTACCTTATTTGGAAACTATTTGACCTTCCAAAAGTAAGCGCAAAGTCTAAACTGCAATTTAGGCAAAACAATGATTGCGGTTTGGATAATGCATTTCTCAGTTCCACTAAGGTGGTCATAATTTCCTCATTATATGTCGAATCGGGGTGATTTTTTGTTCATTGGAATGATAATTCGAAAAACTTTCAAATAACTTTGGAATCAACTCATTTGGGGACTGTTTGATCTTTCAAAAGTTGGCTAAAATTTCTGATCATGATTCAGACAATATCCAAATTGTAGTTTGGACAATGCATCGCGTGATCTCACAGAAACAATCATAACTCACTCGTTATAGGTAGAATCAGGGTGATCTTATGCTATTGGAAAAATATTTGATGATCTTTCAAATGGTTTTAAAATAATCTCATTTAGAGACCATTTGACTTTTCAAAAATCAGCCTAAAATGACGATCGTGGTTTGCGCAATGCACCATAAGGTCTTACCAGAATGCTCACTTTTTTGTTACAGGTTGGATCGAGGTGTTCTTGACTTAATGGAAATATAATTTAACAAACTTTCAAATAGCTTTTGAATTATCTTATTTTTATACTGTTTGATATTTTAAAAGTGAGCTCAAAGTCTAGCTTTTGGCGAAAGACAAATTTAAGCCCAATCTTTTGAAGAAATAAGAAAAACCGATCTTCTAAAAGTGAAGTTTTTCATATTTCTCATCATTCTATATCAATTTCTTTGAAACAAATTTATTTCAACATAATTTTTGGAGAAATAAGAAGAACCTTGTATTTATGGAGGTTTTTTTTATATTTAAATTATATTTTTATTTCCTTTTATGTGTTTCTTGACAAAATCTTTTGGAAGAAAGAAAACCCATATTTTGAAAGCGGAATATTTGTAAATTTTTTCCATCTAATTTCCTCTTATATTTTTTCCTACCAAGCTCAACTCAACATAATAAGTAAAAGAGAATAAGAAAAGCCTTTAAAAAAAAAAAGAAAAAAAAGAAAAAGTGGGAGCTTCCCTTAGAGATTTTGCTAGAGATTAATGATTAAAAAAAATAAAGGTGCTTAGAAATTGAAGAAAAAGAGATAGGTGATTATGAGCATTTTCATTCGAGAACAAGATAAACCATGCATTCGAGTATAGAAAAATAATATTTTAATAAGCAATGATAATTAAAAGAATTACACGAGCATTACCAAAATAGAGGAAACTTGTGAAGCTGCAGAAGCTTCCTACCACTGATGATATCCAAAGTGAAGCAATTGCCTGAAAATAGGAGGAAGCATAGACATGAAATAGATTTGGTGCCTAGCATTCAACACGTGTACCCGGTGCACATGTACATCATCCAGACGCTTCATCTATTGAGACCCATTGTGGATTGGGGGTACCCAAAACATCATACCGTTCGGGTGATCCTAGCCCCTGATTGGAGGCTCTTCAGAACTACGAAGGACGGTTAGGAAAATGTCCAACCAGCGGTTGATGTTTGGTAGACAAAAATCCTCCAATCAGTGGCTCGGATCATGTAGCTGGAGTATTTTACGGACGCGAATTGTCTGTGCTCCCGGCCACCGGACGTTTCCTTGATGAGAAGCTATGTGGGACCCACAGAGATTCCTGTGACAAATCCACTCCGTCCATCGGTTTTTTGAGATCCAGTAGGACAGGAATGCAAAAATCAGGCAGATCTAAAACTCAGGTGGCCACACAGCACGAAAAACAGAGATTTAAGGCCCACCATTGGAAACTGTGGGGGTTACAAGTTCTGTATCAGGATGATATTTGTCCGTAAAGTTTATCAGAGTGGTAATAACCATATGAACGGTTTGGATAGCATATAAACATCATGTTAGGCTCCAGGAAGGTTTCAACGGTGGACGTTTCCGTCTCACTGTTTGGTGTGATGTGGCCCACGTGAGTTTTTGATCTGCACAAATTTTGGATTTATATATCATATTTTGATCTTGAGAAACTGATGGACGGAGTGGATTTGTCACGGTAATACATGTGGTCCCCACATAGCTTCCAACCACAGGAACTTCCTGTGCCCGGGGGCATTTGCAATTCGCGTCCGTAATCTATCGTGTGCACGTGTGAAATACATATATTTGGTGCCCACATGTGATCCCAGCCATTGGATTTGAGGGAGAAAGATGGCTGGTTATAGAAAACAAAAAGATTGAACAGATGGTCCGTGTCCAATGCCCAAATTCAGCAGTTCCAACTGTCCGACGACCTTGATCTTTGGATATATTCACATCCATGATGAAGCCTCCCTGATGAGTGGCTCAGATTTTGCGCACATGTGCCACGAGTAAGGCTTACGAGGAGGATTGGCATGATGGAGAAAGAGACCCACATACCATAAGAAAGAGTTTCATGTTTTTCCCACGTGCGGCGTCATAGGGGATCGAAATGAAAATAAGCAATTTGGCATGAAAGGCCAATGCAACATCCTCAAATGTACGCTCGGATAACATGATGTCTGAGATTTTGGGAGGCGTCCTGAAGACAGCAACATACAGATGTATTATATGATGCTTAGGCCCGAAGAAATGTTGATTTTTTGCTCGGCTGAGGTAAGCCCTCTCCGGTAATCCAAGGCTCATTTGGTAGAGCTTGTCCAGGTCTGGTCTAAGTAAATCAATCTTACTTTGCTGATTATATATATATATATATATATATATATATATATATATATATATATATATATGGGAAAAGGTACATGCGCTCGAGCTAATGGGACCGTCCCATGAGGTTGAGCTGTGTGGGCCCCACTGTGATGTGTTTCGAACATCTACCCTATCAGTCAGATGCACCACGATGGAATGGTGCATCTGACTATGGGTTAGATGTTCAAAAGGCATCACGGTGGGGCCCACACAGCTCGACCTCATGGGACGGACTCGTGAGGTTGAGAGCATAGTACCTTTTCCCACACATATATATATATATATATATATATATATATATATATATATATATATATATATGGGAAAAGGTACTATGTGATCGACCTCATGATAAGCTCTCGTGAGGTCGAGCTGTGTGGGCCCCACCATGATGCGTGTCGACCATCAACACCGTGCATTTGATGGGTCCTCTCTAAATTATGGGATATCCCAAAAATCAGCCGTATACGGAACTCAGGTGGGCCATACCATCTAAAATCATGTGAAGACATACCAAAAACATATAAAAGCACTTGGTGGGGCCCACCTGAGTTTTGAATCCTGCTGAAACTTGGTCTGAACCCTCATCCAAGTGGGACACACATAATGGATGGGCTGGATTTGCAAACCACATCTTGGGGGGCCCAAAATATGATTATGAATGTTTTAATGGTGCACGGCCCCTCCCCACTTCTGTATGTGGTGTGGCCCATACAAGTCACGGATTGACTTGATTCTTGAGACCTAGGCCCATGATGGAATGGTGCATCTGACTAATGGGGTAGATGTTCGAAACGCATCACGATGGGGCCCACACAACTCGACCTCATGGGACGGTCTTGTGAGGTCGAGCGCATAGTACCTTTTCCCATATATATATATATATATAAAACATTTGTTTGGCACCTTTACTTGGATAGTTAAGGTTGCTTGAACAATATGATTTTAGAGATACACTCCATCCATGGCGGGACTTATAATTTGAGCGGTTAGGATTGTTTGATAATTGTGATTTTAGAGATATAATACATTTAGAATGGGACTCACAATGTGGATGGTAAGGATGGATTTGAGGGTGTTAATGGTCAGGTCTTGGTAAGAGATCAAAATCCGAAGAGAGGGAGAGAGAGAAGAAAAGGAAAGAAAAATAAAGACAAGAAAATAAGGAGGAGAGGAGAGAGAGAGAGAGAGAGTGTTAGGGCGATCGAGTCATTGACTCGAGTAGATCATCAAGTTCAGAGTTTGTAAGGAAAGAGAGAGAAAAAAATGACGAAAGATCAAGTTGAAACCAAGTTAACTGGTCGAGTTGACTTAGTTGAGTCAACCCAAAGAATCAAACTGAGTCAGACGGATTTTGGGTAGGGCTGAAAGTCGGGCGGGTTGGTGCTCAACCCTAAGCCCAACCCAAGGTTCCTATACCTGAACCCTAACCCAACCTCGGGTTGGGAATTCTCAACCCAAGCCCAATTCAAGCGGGCTCGGTTAGGTGGATACATGATAATATTTTCGTTATTACATTAGTCTATTATATTTCAATACATGTCTTTTTCTTTTTTTTTTACCTATAGTTTTATTAATTATATATGTAATTATTTATTATAAAGAGCTTTGGTTTTCTAAATAAATAAGCTAAAATATAGGATAACACTCCTTTAAAAGTATTGTTGTGTAGCATGCAATCTATTTGGGAGAGAGAAATCCCACGTATCTTGTTAGCTTTTTTTTTTTTTTTTTTCTTCTCTTTTTCTATTAGCTTGTTAGTACACCCACCATAAGTTTAGAGTTCACTATTAGCCACCCTTACTAGGGAATCGATACCAAGACCTCAGTGTTGAAACGAGGTATCTTTCACTCAGTCTACCACTTGAGCTATGGACCAGGGTGTATCTTGTTAGCTTGAGTCATCGGAAATAATGTGGACTAATGAGACCCGACGTCACTGGAATTTCATATGCCTCCAACATGGACGATCCACACATAGTTATATACTGATTGGGTTCGGGTTGGGTTGGGCAACCTGAGACCTCAACCCAAGCCTGACCCAAGTTTTATCGGGTTGGTGTTTGTATAGCCCAAGCCCAAGACCAAACCCAATACATTTTGCCCAAGCCAAACTCAATGTCAGGTCGGTCACAGGTTGGTCGGGTTGAACCCACCTGACTTTCAGCCCTAATTTTGGGTCCATCAGAAGGAGAAGTCCTGCACTGAGTCAACGTCGTGTCACCGAGTTGCACTAAGTCGGGCAAATTTATGCTTGTTATTACTCTAAAATTAAAGTTAGTAATTCTCTTCTTTTGAATTTCATTCCCTTTCGCGGAAAGTCCTTCCCAATTACTTAATTTTTTTTCCTATTTTCTCTAATTTTAAATTGCATCCTACCTAACTTTGGCTAAAAACGTTACAAGCGTACAGAACTATATTCAGATGGAGTGTAATACATCGGGAACTCCATTTCTATATTCCCGGGCAATTTTTCTTCCTCAGTAAAGGTCTTATTCCTCTCCTTACTCATTTCTACTTTGGTTGTGAACTTCGAAGTCATTTTTCCTATATAAATTCACAGCGTTATTAAAAACATACTAGCAATTTTTCAAAATCAGATTATTTTACATATGCCAACCACGAGTTTGGGCAAATGGGCCCCATGTTTTGGTATCTATACAGTAGATTACGTGGGTCCCAACATATATAAACAGTGCCAACAAAATCTACTTGAGTAAAAGTTACTATGAGCTATTGCAGTATTTTGATGGTAACGGTCTATCTGCGGCCCACTGATGAAGGGTTTGCATTATTTAACCAGGTGAATTTTCGGTAATCCACCATCCATGGTGTGGCCTATCAGACCATCGGTCTCGATTAATGATCCATTAGCTCCATTAATCCAAACTCAAGGCTCAAGGACACTCATATTGTCATTCCACATGTGCAAGATCGAACCATTCATCACCCCACCGTGAACATCCTCTGGCCACCAGGTCGTTCCAGTCATCAGGTGGGCCACACATACAGTGTGATGGATGATACGCAGTCATTTAGGAATCACTTGGAAATTGTATATGTTGCATAGTAGTCAAATTAAACCGTCCAAATTATAGTACCCAGTATAGATGTGCCATTAACAAAAAATTACGCTTATTTGATATTCTTACTAACGGATTGGTAGACATGTTTTGGACGGTTAAAAATGGAAAATATCCAACTGTCCAGGAATCAGAGGTTAGGATTGTTCAATCAATCTAATATTTGGTTTTTGACCTGGCAACAGTGGGCTGCACAATCTAGTCAGTTTATATGAGTTAATATATGGCATGTGTGCAATTTCCGAGTGCCTGCATATCAAGAACCATGTAACTCCTCTTTCTAACCACTTACTGTATCTCATACATATGTGGCTTACTTGATGAGTCGACTGGCCTAGTCATTTCGCCAGGGCATGTTAATACCACGTGCCAACTGATGAATGGCACGGATCCTGCACACGTGTACCAATGATTGCTCCTTCTACCTTAGCCTGTCTCATGCAGCTAGGGCTGCAACTTTTTTTTTTTTTTTTTTTAACACACGCACACACACCCCAACACACTCACGCCATAGTGGGCTTTCACCACCTATGGATACTCGAACCCTTGACCGGGTGTTGAAACTCCAGAGAGTCTACCACCCGAGCAAGAGCACGGATCCAGCTAGGGCTGCAACTTGAGTTGCATTCGGTTGGGAAAATGTAACCCAATTTGAATTTGGGTTGGGTTCAGGCTAAGCAAATTTGGGTCAGGTTTGGTTAAGTTAGCAATAATTATATATATTTGGGTTGGGTTGGGTTGGGTTGGATTGGGTTGGGTCACATACTGGGGACTTCAGGTTGGATTTTGGATTCGACTGGGTTGCGGGTGGATCCTCTTAAGATTGGATTGGATTGGGTTGGGTCAAATAATGAGGACTTCAGGTGGGATTTTGGGCTGGGTTGGGTTGCGGGTGGATCCTCTTAAGGTTGGGATGGGTCACATGCTGGGGACTTCAGGTTGGATTTTGGGCCGGGTTGGGTTGCAGGTGGATCCTCTTAAGGTTGGTTTGAATTGGGTTGGGTTATATATTGGGGACTTCAAGTTGGGGTGTGGGCCGGGTTGGGTTGCTGGTGGTTCCTCTTAAGGTTGGGTTGGGTCACACCGGGGACTTCAGGTTGGATTTTGGGCCAGGTTGGGTTGCAGCTGGATCTTCTTAAGGCTGGGTTGAATTGGGTTGGGTTACATATTGGGGACTTTTGGTTGGATTTTGGGCTGGGTTAGGGTGCAAGTGGTTCCTCTTTAGGTTGGGTTAGATTGTGTTGGGTCACATATTGGGGACTTCAGGTTGGATTTTGGGTTAGGTTTGGGTTACGGGTGGATCCTTTTAAGGTTGGGTTGGGCTCGGGTTAACCCTAAACTTGGCCCAATCCACCCGAGTTGCACTCCTACATGTGGTGCACTTTAATCTGCTAAAAGGCCCTCCATTTTTCCTGTTTTGTAACAAGGTCCATTTCTTTTAGAGCATGAATCTCACATGCACATGGTTGGAAAGAAGTTACCGATTGAAGTGAGTGGCGCCTTTGGACCAGAGGAAGATGACGATCATGACGATGATGCAGACATGACACACAAGTGTCACAAAATGGCATCCGACGATCTCGAAAAGGAACCAAATCATTGTCGTGCCAGCCAAAACGGTCGCCGATAAGTTCTTGTCCCTCCATAAGATGACATCCGCAGCTGTAAAAATCAAGTCACATTTCATATTCAGTTCGAAGCATGTCTAAGATGCACTGTGGGGTACATGGGCTTGAAAGGAGGAAACAAGTGTTGGGTTTTCCCAAAATAAAGAAAATAAAAATGTTAAAGTTTTTCAAATATAAAAAAATGAGGAGAAAGATTATGGCTTTTGGTGGTTGTTAGTGATGATTTGATTGTGAATAGTAGTGTCTCTTGATGAATAGAGCATCATTTGATTTCAAAATAATAGTGAAAATATGCTATTAATGAAGAGACACGAACTTGAAAAGGTATAAAAAATGAACCCAGCTTTGGGTTATTTTGATACTACATCAATTTCAATAATCTCTCTTCTCCATCTTCTTTAATACTCTTTTTTAGGTGGTCTTTTAATAGTTATAGAAATTGTAATTTTTCAGGAGTAAACTACAAATACGAAAAATGTTAAGGATAAAATATAAGAGTACAAAAGTCAGTGATGAACGTTACAAAAGTATGTTCGGTATGTTGGTTTTTTTTTTTTTTTTTTTATGCATAATAAATCTCACATATTTCCAACTTAAGAGAGGAGGCTTATTGTATCTTGAAGAAGATTTGTTGTAACCCTCTTACAAACTACTTTAACCACTAATAAAGTATGAATATCACCTTAAAGATAGCGATATTATAAGATATATAGCTTAGGCTTATCTTTTAGTATATATTTCTTTTCTTTATGCTTCTATCCTTTCAACAAGCGCATCCAACTGCTCTGGTCATTTGAATCATTAGTCTGAAAACCTGAAAACTAAACATGACTTGTCCAGCTGAGTTGGGTCCACTCAACCACTTCATTTTGTATTTAAATTACACAAGGGATCGCCCGATGAGTATTCATCACACACGTGCGCATTGCGGGACACGCGTCTTGCAGGCATGTAATGCAGCGTTATGGGCCCACTATTAAGGGCATGTGCAATCTAATCCGTCCATCAAATTAGGCACGTTATGTTCATCGCCCATAGAAAAAGACAATTGCATCCCAACTTAGGTGGTCTCCACACACAAAACTTATACTCAGCAACCTCTTTCTATTGTTCCCTTTGTTGTGGCTGACCTGATTTTTTTATCTACTAAGATTTTTGACCCATGACATAATAGAAAAGGACTCACCTGATGGATGGAGTGGATGTCACAGAAAATATAGTAGGCCCTACTGATATTATGTGTTATATGGTGCAAATGAGAATTTTTTTCTTGGTTAGTATATTCATAGATTTTGTAGTGGGTGAACTAAATGTGTGGTCCACGAGATCATTGGATCGACTTGATTTTTGGGTCATCAAATTATCATGATGGGTGCACTTGTTGGACAAGTTAGATATCATTTACATGCCACGTAGGCCCCATATTGCTCGATACTCAACTCGATTAGAGACCGAGTCGACTCAAGTTTTCGGGGTTTTGGAATTTGAACTATGCGGTTAAATCGATGGGCCTACACTGAGAAAGAAATTTATACCTCTTCCTCCTCCGAGGGCAGCATGCAGGGATCTCCGGCGACCGAAGAGCTTTGCCGAGTCATATGATCTCGAAGATGAACGGATCAACAACATGATTTTGTACAAAAAAACGTGTGGTTTTCATTGATGTTTTAACAAGGGATTAGATATAGGAGTTGTGGTACTAAGCTTAGTAGCCAAGAAAGCTAGTAATGGGAGGAAAGGAATGACTTTTATGTGGGCCCACATTGGACATGGCCCAACAAGCTTCCTTCACAGGGCTGTATCTATAAAATGGGCTTTTCATGCTTTTTCTTTCCCGAGATTCTATTTTTCTTCTTTGGAAAAGAGAAGTGCCGAACTGCCTTTATCATGTGGAACTAAGCGCACATGCATTAGATAATGGATGTTCCTGCACTGTAAATTGAGGTGGTACATCACTTCTTTTTTCAGTTACATGTTGCATATAAATAATATCCGAGCCGTCTGAAAGGTTTGGACACGTTGTCATAATCATCTGGCATGAAAATTAAGCTAATTGAATTAGTAGGTGGGCCACAACATTGAATTCAGTGGGCGGATGATATGATTGAATCTATAGGTATGGCCTACCTGTGATCTGTCGGTCTGATTTTCAGGCCAGGTGGTCTTTATGATGGTTATAACCGTTTTTCCTGATTAGGATAAATGGCCAGTCCTCTAAACTAAAGAAAAACAATCAAAGGTTGGAAATAGTTCAATCTATGTTTTTTTTTTCCCAGATAAATGACCTTCGTATCCACATGAAGTCCCATCATATAAATGGTTTTGATCATTGAAATATGAATTCACATCGAAGAAATGCTTTTAAATAAGCATATATGTTGAATGGGAAATGTTCATAAGTGTCTTTAAACCGTTTGTTATTTCTTTTTTGTATGATAGTGGGCCATTTGATGATTGGACCATGCCATTCATCATTGCCCTGGGCTTAGCCTAGCCCATATTAAGAAAGGCTTAGATTCAATTTTGGGCTGGGCTTTTGGGCCAAGTTTAGGAGCCCAAGCCCTGGCCCAACAGAGCGGGCCATTGCAGCATTGTAGCTTATGCTGCTGTGGTTTGTACATGATCATTCCTCTAGATTATGGGTTTGGTTATGTGTCCTTGAAAATACTCGGGTTTCATTGATACACGGTATTGTAGTTGTACACGGTCTGTGAATCTGGATCCTCCATCTGATGGTTGTGATCGTGATGGGCTGGATTTGGGTGGGGTCAGGGTTAGCCCAAGCCCGTTCGTTTCCAATGGGCTTGAAATCCAGGCCCACTTCTGGCAATTCTAACGTTTATCAGGCTTTGGATAGGTAAAAATGGAAATCCTATAGAATTTTGGATCCATACGCACCGTTTATTTCTTGGGCATAATAAATCAAACTGGGCCCACCCTTTTGGAGTAAGGTCCAGGTGACACATGAAGGGCCCGGGTTACACAAGCCATGACAATTGAGTTCTAGCCATGCATTTGGATTTCATCTCCTTCAATGTGTACACAACGACCATCTTTTACTGTAACTTGGAAGGCCACCAATTGGATGGATAGGATTGTTCTAGTTTGGGTTTGTATGGTGGATGGACGGTCAGGATGCACCGCCATCCAACCAATCATAGGCTGCAACAAATCCTCAAAAAATGTCCCCTAGAATTTGATACACGTGATTTGGTTCCACATCACATGAGGGTTAATTACCATAATACTAATTTAATGTAGGATAATTAACCACTTACTCTTAAAGCTAGAATTGATAGAGCATGGCGAATTAATTCTTTTTATCTCATAGCTCAAGCCCTATATTCATGGATTAGGTCATCTGCTGAACCCTCATTGTAGGCCCCAAATCACATGGGTTCTGCCCACCTCGTGGGCCGTAAATCCATGAGTTCCACCAGCTGCCTTACATGGGCTATAAATTCATGGGTTCCACCTCACAGTAGCCAACTGCCTCACATGAGCTGTCCACCCGAGCGTGCCCCCGCATCCCACAGGCCATCCAGTCAAACCCGGTGTGAAAATACCACCGCATTAGATTAATTGACTTATACTCGTTTGTACAGTCATCTAAACTTTTTATTATATATGTTCCCACATGTTATATCATAATATATGAATGTGGCACTCCCACTCAAAACCCACTTTTTTGGTGGATGTTTTAATATTGGATCTGTGGTTGTGCAGAAGAAAATAGAAAAGCAAATATGGAAAACTAACAAGGATTCCTACAAAAATGAGATTCGTGGATTTGAAAAGTAACCTTTTCTTCAGAAAGGGAACCAAAATAGGAAGGCATGGTCCACTCCCTTACTTTTGCAGCCTGAATATTTGATTTAACACCACCTCTTTTGACATTTATTTCCATTATTTTCTCCAAAAAAAACTTGCAAAATGGAAAGTGTATTACATGCCTTTTCTTTTTAAAAAATGAAGAGAAATAGGAATCCAAGGAAATCATTTTCATTTCAATGGATTCAATGTTTTTAAAAACTACACTTTACATGGTGTTTGCGCATCCGAGGGCGTGGACTCCTACATATTCACACAAAAGGGGACATGCCTAGCGTTCTATTAGGACATCTATGGTTTTTAGATCTTTTATCATGGAAATCAGGTCATTTCATACTCGTCGGCCATACCAAATAAAATAGCTAGATGACCCAAAAATTGTTTTTAACAGTTAGCTTGTTTTGCACACTTTGCTCACTTGAGAACTGAAATAGCCGGATTATTTAGGCAAAAGATCAAAGTGTTATTTTCAACCAAATGGAAAAGTTCAGATATTGCACATATATTCTACATTAGCACGTTGTTACATTGTTACTGACATGTATACATATTTATACATTGGATTATATTGTGAATTTTTTAAAATTTGAGTTTATATGTATGGATGTGGCCGTTTTGCAATAATATCTGCATTTAGATGCTTGAATTGATAATCGTTATTAAATGTGACCAATATTCATTGATTAAAGGCTTGGTTGCTTTTCTCGTGGCGTACACAAAAGTATGAATCTACACAATGAAAGTGATGCACATTGAGGTACATGTACATATATGATACACCCCTGCTCTTATTTATAAGATAATTAGGATGAGATAGAATACAAACAGGTATGATTGACTCCATACCCTATCATGTCATGTAAGTATATGTTTAACAGCAAAAATAGATAATTAGTTGTGAAAGTATATGTATAACAACAAGAATAGATCATTAGTTTACTAGATAGATCCACAGTGATGATTGTACAGACGATGAATGTTTAATAATTTATTATGTGTTACTTGAGCTACATGTGCTATGAGATTAATTAATTATGTGTTACTTGAGCTACATGTGCTATGAGATTAATTACTAATAAGCAACAGATCGATTTCAATACAGTCATTGTACAAGTATACTAGTTCTGTAGGTTACTCTTATGTCTTTATTATTCTATGCTATGTAGCAAAGTTGCAATAATGTAACATTAATTTTTGTTGTGCATAGATTTGGCTAGATTAGAAGCATGCTGGGAAAGTAGTTAAGTCAATATCAAATTACAAAGATGGGATAGATGAATATCGTACATGATCACATGATGGTGATGACACATGTGAGAGTTATTTAAGACATTGTATTGAATGCATGGTTGAATTTTATTACTAAGTGTTTTTGAAAATATTTACATATTAATATTTTCAATTGGCTTTGATCAAGTACTCTTGCAAAGATACAATCCAATTGATTTTAAAAGTATGTGTCACAATTAAAGCATGGGATTTGTGCATGTGCACGTAAGGAATCAAATGTTCTTAATAAAGTGTAATCAGATCAATAGCCTATAACAAGCAGTTGGAGAATGGGAGAAAATCGCTTTTGATTCACTCATGGATTTGTTGCAATGTGATTCCCTAATGAGAGTTATGGTCTCAGATGTCTTATATTAGATTTACTTGATTGAAGGCCGTAAATTAGGCCTTCTTATTAGGATGAAGTGTGTGATAATTCGGTACACTTCATTACCACCACACTAAAGGGAGATTGGAGTTTGTTTTTAATTACAATTCTCCGAAATTAAGGCGTACAAATATAGGTGTGAGGCCTTTGTTTAAGATACTTCTATTTCTCTTCTTAAGCTTTAGCTTGTAGTAATTCATTTATTCCTAGAAATCCTAGTTCACAAAATTTAAAGATCACAGTGTATATGGTGTTCTTTTCTTTCTTATGATCGGGAAATATAATTTTTGATAGACTTTTTTTTTTTTATTTCCATTTTTATGCATGTTTATATATATAAAGAATAAAATCATGGTTATGCATTCCGGGTAATTTTATTCTTAAAAATTTTTAATTAACTTTTTTTTTTTGGCATCTCTACTTATCATACATGTGGTTTGCAGGGCTCCACTCAGGCACAAAATCAGCCAACCTCTAGAATGCATTTGGGACAAAATCCCATCTAAGTAGGCTCCATTTTATACACGAGAAGAAGCAAAGAAATGATTTTTGCTAAAGTGGTTTGTTCTAATACATCCCCCCCATGAAGAGTATTTCTTTATGTTTTTACACATGGACTTTAGCCATTGGACCTGAGGTCGTTTTCCAATGATCTCCGCCTATTATATAATTGGCTTTTTCATAAGTGGGGTTATCCAAAAGAATATTCAAGATTGGAAGATCCTATCCATGTCCATAAAGCAAAGGTAAAAGGAGATGGCCCATATTCAAAGAAAAAGAGTTAAATCAAGCTAAAGCATTGAAAATCCCAATTTAAGGATTCATTTTTTCATTTACCCTATGTCTACAACAAGGCCAATTATGAAATTACCTTCAAACAATAAAATTAACATGACCCTATATCCGACTAATACAATCCCCACACTAAGACATCAATACATCATAATGTATTAAAGTAAACAAGTACTCACTTGGATATTTTTTGCATGTAAGAATCTACTTTTCTTAAAATAAGCCACCCATTTATTTAATGGGTCGGATTAGGGTATAAGAAGACCCAGAATCGACACATGAGATGGTCATACACATGGGCCCTGGCATGATGGATGGCTTAGATCTTATACAATTGTGCATTGCTGGCTTGGGTGTCTAAATTCATGTTTATGCTATCAGGTGCACCTTGGAATAGCACTCATCAGGAAAGTCATCTCACCCTTTTCTTTTTGCTAATTTAGTAAAATAAATACAAATGATCACATACTTGGGTTGCGTGTAAGCGTTCATGTCCATCCATTTATTTTCTGCCTACATGTCACATGCGAGAGCATGGATTCTGCATACTACCGCATCCATTTACTAATAACTAATTATAATTATAATTTCATAATTTTATACTCCTACCATAAGGTCCAATCTCAATTTATGTGCCACTCTTGATAATCACACTATGCAGATGATCCTATTCGTCAAAAAGCTGAACTCCTTTTTCTAGGGCCATCCATTTTTCAAGTCACTGATGGGGTGGTTAGGATAATCTAATCAAAGTAGTTCTTTAGAACTACAATCGGTCAACAATAGAATCCAAAATGGATGGTTTAGATTGTTTGTTGGGCATTATATTCGATCTTAATTGACCATTTTTTCGACTTAGTTGGATGCTTGGAATCATTTGATCAATGTAATTTTTATACAGTGGCCCATGATATGTGGTCAAGGATGTAGTGGATGTAATTTAGCCTAGAGTACTACCAAATGTGCCATATGTTATAGGATTAGTTAAAGCCTGTTTGGATCATTAAATACCCTAACAATGTGATGGCATTATACTTTATCATTGATTGGATACAGCCAACTATCAAACCATGATAATCCTTCTAAATCACTAAACTTTAAAGGGAGGGTGTGTGTTTAAGCAGCATAGTTTCGTTGCCCCACCATGATGTATTTATTATATCTACATCATCTTCTATCTTGCTAGATCATTTTATGAAATGAGATCCAAAAAAATGAAGCAAGTCCAAAGCAAAAATAGACCACACCACATAAAGCAGTGGGAATTGAATTCCTGCCATTGAAAACTTCTTAAGGTCCATAGGAGCGTTGGATCAAGCTAATATTTGTGTTTTCCCTTCATCTAAGTTTGTGTGAACTTATGAATAGGTTGGATGACAAATAAACATTTTGGTGGGCCTCAGGAAAGTTTCAACAGTGGACATTATTATCTTTACTGATTTTCTGTTGTGGAGTTGCATAAGCTTTGGATTTACCTCATTTTTAGGATCATGCCTTAAAATGATATTAAAAAAATAAATAGACAGTTTAGATATAACATATATTGAAGAATTTAGATCCACATATATCTAACCAAGGTGAGTAATTTACATGCATAGTGGGAAGTAAAGCTGGGTAGAATCTGACTTGATTTGGCGAATCTGATCTGATCCGAACCGTAGGCCTGGATCAGTGCGGATCGAGTAGGACCACTCAGCTCCGATCGTACATCAGATCGTAGTCAATCTGAACCGATTCGATCCAAAATCTGAACGAACCCTAACCCCTCTTTCTCTACCTGAATGAGGCGCCGCACCCACCCATCTCTCCTCCTTTCTCTCACTCTCTCTCCCAATTTCCCTCATCTCCTTCCTTCTCTCCTCCTTTCTTTCACTCTCTCTCCCGATTTTCCTCATCTCCTTCCTTCTCTCCTCCTTTCTGTCTTTCTTTCTCTCCTAGTTTCCTACATCTCTCTTCTTTTTTTTCTCCTCCTCTTTGCCTCTCTCCTTAGACTCAACTCGATCAGACTCGATTCGGTTTTTCGGACCGAGTCGGACTCGGTTCAGGTCAGGCTAGCAAGGATTCGGATCTGATCGAGTTAGCCCTGTTGGACTCGGTCCCGGATCGAATTAAGTTCGGGTCAGGTTTTTGAAAAATCGGATCGAGCCGAGTTGGACCCAATTTGGTCCGACTTAACTCGATGCCCACCTTTTTTTTTTTTGTTTTTTTTTTTTTGTTTTGGTTAGCTTGCTAGTACACACACTCCATGTTAGCCACCCCCGCCAGGTATCGATGCCAAGACCAGAAGTGTTGAAACGAGGTATCTCCACTCAGTCCGCCAGTTGAGCTATGGATCTGGGTGTCGGTGCCAACCTATAGTAGGAAGTAGAACAGAGAAACAATGGCATTGTCGTACGGCAAACACTCTACTTTACTTTCAAGTGCGATGGTAATGATAATTATCATTCATTTACAGCGCATTACGGCTGTAATCCCTAATCTAAACAAGCCCTAAATCATTTCTTGGACAGATGAGTGTCCCATCTTCACCATCTTTTGACTTTTTAACTACATGACACTAAGAGTATGATGAATGGTAGGCGGGCCAGCACAAAAAAATGGCTCATGTTTCAACGTGGAAATCAAAAATCAAACCATGCAGACAGGCCCACTTGCAATGGTTTACAAAACAAAAACTATAATGAAAGGACGTTCTTCAAATTAATTTATATCTAATGAGCGGCCAATTTTCAAAAGGGGCACGTTCTAGTGGTATCGGTACCACTGCAAGCTATCTATGGTGTACTGGGTGGATATGGGGCCCACTTGGTGAATTCATAAAATCCAACCAGTTCATCATATGCATCAGCACATCTTACAATCAGGCCCTGAAAATCAGACTGATCCGTTATTCAAGTGAGCCACACCGCAGGGAACAAGTTGGGAGGGATCCACGGCCCTTGATTTGAATAGTCGGCCCATCATTTAGATATATAAAATCTAGCACATTCAGACCCTTCAACTGGTCTGGATGAAGGGTTAGGCTGAAAATCAGACTGTCTCGAAATGAAGGTGGGTGTTTGTGGAAATCAAGGTGGGCATTCCCTCTCACATTGTTCCCAGTGTTGTGGTACACTTGACTATATGATCAGGACATGCTGATGTTTGGCATATGGAGGTAAATATGAGTTGATGCATCTGATGGGCGGTTTGGATGGCCTTCATACATCCTGTGGGCCCTACATCGGCTTGGTAAGGTACCGGAACCCCCAAACCACCCATTTAAAATATCGAAGGCTATTATCATCTAAATAACATTGTTTCAGGTTTCTAATCAATCTACTGTAAGCTCCATGATTTGTTTGAGTTGAGTTAGGTGCGAACCAAATTGGGTGGTGTGCCACACACCATCAACCTGGGTGGTGTATTGATGTAGCTAAGGCCCACCATGATGTATGTGTTATATCTAAACGAATGTCCATCTTAGGAGATCATTATAAGCCTTTAGCTCAAAAATGAAGTAAATATAAAACTCTAGTGGACCACACTATATAAAGCAAAGCAGTGGAGACAATGCTATCTACTGAGGAAATCTTCTTAGAGCCCACCATAATGCTTATTTATCATCCAACCTGTTCATAATGACCTATTGGTGTGAATGAAGTGAAAAATCAAATATGGGATTCATCAAAAACTTAAATTTTCAATGGTAGACTTAACATCAGATTGATCCAAAACTTTCATGACCCCTAAGAAATTTTCAATGACACATATACAATCCCCACTGCCTTATGTGGTGTGGTCTACTTAAGCTTTGTATCTCTTTTAATTTTTTAGCTCAGGCCCTAAGGGGGCATGCGGCGAATGGTATTAGATGGAATTAGGTGAGATGAAATTGTATTTTGTCTCATGCAAATACTATTTAGCGTTTGTGAATGATAAGAAGAGATGAGATTAGATGGAATAGAATTGCATTCAGTCTCATGCATTATTTATATGAATTTTGAAATTCATTACACAAGTGGACCCCACATTGATGCATGCGCTTTATCCATGCTCTCTATCCATATACACCCTTACATGTGACATTATAGTTATATATGTGTACAAGTGACTGGCATCTATTATAAATTTAATTAGTTGATCACAATTCTATGATACACCATATGAGATTTTTCTCTTGCAAGAATTTTATTGTGCAATAATAATGTTGTTAATTAGTCACAATTCAGTACCATTTAAAACAGGCCTCACACCACTAAGGTAGGTGGTGTAGGTGGTGTGAGACACACCAGCAATCCGCTTCCAGTTAGGTGAATGGCTCCTGCACGATCCCCAAAAGCGTCCGTGTATCATCCAGCATTCTCCTCCAGAGTATGAACTAACTCTTCTTAGAAAACCTATGATTACTCTGAACACGCTTTTTAACTGTTGACTTTATTTTACCAGATCTTTGACCAATGAATGCTCCTGGAGCGGAGGAAGAGATGAATCGTTTGGCCCATCATCATTATTTTCGTCGTGGCTTTGTCCTCGCTATGTGCGGTTGGATTTACAAATTTCGTTGATAAGATCCAAAGTCATTCATGAAGTGGGTCCACCATCTATAAGGCCATGATCTAAATGAAGGAGGTGGATTGCTTACTGATACCACGAGTAGCCACGTAGCTGCTGGACAGTGCTCCATGGGCCACAATGGTATATGTATTTTATCTATACCGTCCATCCATTTTGGATCATTATTTTAGGGCATAAGCCCTCATTTAAAATCTCAGGTGGGCCACACCGCATGAAAATAGTGGTGATTGAACGCCCATCATTAAAAACTGTGAAAAATCACCACTATTTAGTAATTCGCTAATATCACTTACATTTGATTTTATTATATTGTTTATTTAATCACAAATCATTATAAAGACAATTATTTTATAATATAAAAATATCATACAATTTATTTTACCTGCTTCCTCTTTAAATATTTTCTACTCTCAATTTAAGCACCATATCTTTATGTAACAAATGTCTGGATATGGTAATGATATCTTTTACTTTGCAGTTCATACTTAATGGTAAAACTAAATTGGCCCTTCTATTCATACAGATAAATTTACGTATATGATAGTATAGTGGGTGTTTATAGATACATATTTTGCAAACAGTCACATTTTTTAAAGTTTATAAATAGAGATGGGAAGAGAAAAAAATGCTAATTTTAATTTTCACATGGCATCGGAGCGTCTCTCTCTTTCACACACGTGTATATATATGTATGGCTTTGTTGCCTTTACTATGAGTTACACCACCATTGTGTAAGAATTCTATAAGGTAGACCTTATTGTTCAACAGTTTGGATTGCCCTAAGGGTTGATAGTGTGATCGGGAGTATTAGTGAACCTCACTCAGTTGTGATTCATCTAAAATCGTGTAAGGGGTGGTGCGCTATAACTGTGTCATATGCACAATGTTCTAGTTGAAGTAGGATACTCAAATTCGTGTGGAGCCTCTAGGGAAAGGAGTTCAATGGGTTCCGAACTCCTTAACCCTTTAAGCTATATAAACAGGACTGGGTCCTCAAGCCTACATGCGACTGAAGTTTTTCATTTCATCATGGTGCTTCTCTAAGGGTGTAAGGTGAGGAAGATTCCAATAATTTCATATGAATATGACTTCTCAATTAGGTCTGCCTTTCATATATCTCCATTGATCTCCATATTCGATGCATAACTCGGTCCTTTGTAATTCCATATATAGTTTTACACGGTGATCTAGCTGCCACCACAAATGGCATCAGCTGAGATCCTTGCGGGCCAAAGTTGTGATCACAAACGGCACTAGCTGCGAACCTAGCCGGCCAAAGTTGCGACCACAATCGGCATCAGCTGCGATCCTAGCGAGCTAAAGTTGCCATTGCTAGTAGTGTCCATGCATTTCTCGAGGTGCGTTCTATCGATAATCTTATGACTGTTTGTTGCTATCACCACCAACAATGGTTCAAACCTGCCCCCGACTATCTTGTCACTCTATTCCCCTTTTCATTTGGCTTGGTTTGGTTTTGTGAAGTTTGAGTTAGTATTTTATTTATCTATTTGTAATGAAGGGTCAAAAAGTTTTAACTACTTGTAATGAAGCTAACCAACACCCTGATTCATGCATAACTACTATGAAATTGATAACCACAACTGTTTTACATGGATACTCACTACCACTAACAATATATAACAATATTAAATATTTATTCACAACATTATATTCTCCAATTATATATTATGATATTCGGTCAAGTCAATTAAAACCCATTCAAGTCTTTGTTTTGACTTGACCTAATTGAACATTAGGTTGAGTTTTCGAGTTTATAAACTATAGTGTGGTCCACTTGAGTTTTGTATCCACTTGATATTTGGGCTCATATCCTAACACAATTTATTACAAGTGATGAACAAAGTGGATCTCACATTGACATTTTAGTGGGCCCTATAGATTTTCTTTCCTCACATGTCCCTAACAGAGGATATTTATGTCCACATAGAAATCTTCTCGGGGCCATCATGATTGTTATATGCCATGTGCATCCAACATGTTCATTACAGTGAGTCCCATAAGGATTAGGGTCGTGATGGATGTCAATGAGTATTAGGCCTGTGGTTATCTGATGGCTCCTATCGATTTTAACTGGTATGCAAGTTTAATTTATCAAACCATTTAGAAATCGTGTCATATTTGGGCATGATGTTTGGGTTTGGTTTAAAAGAATGTGTCTACTTGAGTTTAGGCCCGGGTCCATCTTAGACTTGATTAAAATGTAAGAATTCTATAAGGTGTGTCGTATTGATTAACATATTTGATTTCCCTAAGGGTTGGATAGTGTGATCAGGAGTACCAGTGGACCCCACTCAGTTATGATTCATCTAAAATCGTGTAAGGGGTGACATGTTACAACTGTGTCACACACACGGTGTTCTAGTTCGACTAGAATTACTAAATTCGTCTGGAGCCTTAGGGAGATGAGTTTCGATGGGTTCCAAACTCCTCAACCCTCTAAGCTATATAAACTGGGTTGGGTCTCCAAGCTTACATATGACTGAAGCTATTCATCCTATCACGGTGCTTCTCTAAGGGTGTAAAGTGAGGAAGATTTCAGTCATCTTTTACTGTTATGACTTCTCAATCAGGTACGCCTCCTATTCAACTTATTTGATCTCATACTTGATGCATAGCTTAGTCCCTTTGCAATTTTGCATAAAGTTAACATAAAATTGATGAAGTTAATTTTATAGTAGTATTATATATTTTAAGTATATATTAATTCTTCTAGCTATAGAACAAGGTTTGTCAAGCCAAAACACCTCTCATTTGTTAAACTAATACTTCGTGTGTAATTTAGTTTATCCATTCAAGTAGGCTAAGCATGTGAATGCTCCTACTTGACATGTACGCGATAAGTATACAAAAAATGTAATCGGATCTGTGTCCAAGTCATTAAGAAAAAGAATCAAGCTTAAAAGGACTCATCCTGACAAGACCAATATCATTAACAAAAAGAATCGAACCTAAAAGGACTTGACCCGACAAGACTCATGTCATTAAGAAAAAGAATCAAACCTTAAAGGACTCAACCTGATGAGACCCAACTCATATTAGATTAGGTCCTAAAAGTTTAGGACCCCACCAGAGCCGACTTATTGACACCCCTCGCAAGAATGAGGTAAAAGATGAAATATTAGCTTGATCTAAAGTTTCAGTTGCCCCAAGAAAGTTTTAAAGGTAGGGATCTCATCCCCAATTTCACTATGGTCAAGTCCACTTGCATTTTGGAAGGTCAATTAGTTGGAAAAAATAATGGACAGAATGGATATCACCAACCCACCCACCCACACCACATTGTGTCCCCATAAAGCTTTTTGTTGCACGGTTTATGTCATCACCTATGACTATATTCATGCTGGCTTATGGTGCAACTGCATCCCTCCCACTAAGGGGTTAGTAGTGCTAGAAATCAGTGATGAAAACAATGGGCTGCAACTAGAGCATCACTTATCTCGAATCAGGCCAATTCACCCAATACGTTGGTCACAAAGCTGTGGATTTGGATGATGTTTCCAATTTAGTTAGGGCTTGTTTGAGTTTGTAAAAACTCAGAGAAATGAAATATTGTTTCTTGGAAAACCTTCTTTTTAGGCAATAGTGGGAAAAGAAACTTCGTTTTTTTTTTCTTTTAAATAAGTCTTGTCTAGAAAATTTAGAATCTATTTTCAAATTTATTGTTTGGTAAAATAAAAACTTTTCCTAATAGTTATTGGTATGTGTCAGATTAACATTTGACACATGTGGTGCTTGAAAATGGACGATAGCATGTAGGTGCATAAGCTTAACGGTATCACTCATGACACATCAAGGGTGCTTGAAGGTGTATAGTGGTACATGTGACACAAGCAACTCATTAGCTCATTTGACACATAAGCACACTTTATGTTAGTGCCTCGGTTTGTCAATGACATGAGATAGAAAATCTTGAGTCAGTTGAGCCCTCATTGGAAGACATTAAAGACTAAAGACTTGAAAACTTGAAACATCAAGGCCTGAAGACAGCAGGAAAACTGAGGTGCCTTTGTGATCCTAATCATAGACCCCTTTAAGTTCCAAAACAACCTACCTTTTGATGATATACCCTAATAGGAAAACCTTATTTTATCATCCAATGCCTTAATATTTTATTTGAACAAGATCAACTAGGCTTTAGAGGTATTCTAGGGATTTTAAGTTCGACCTGGATTAAGTTCGGTCCAAACGAAAGTGACCAAAAGAGTTCTACAAGAAAATCTGAAAATTCGGCAATTTTCAATCTAACTTGGTAAATCGTCGGCTTGATTCAGTCCGATCGAAATCAGGCAATTTTATCCGGTAACGATCTGGTCTATCCTTAGGTATTTTTGGTCGGATTGAACCAGCTTAAATCTGACTGAACATATAACCATTAGAGATCCGTTGGGGCCTTTTTTCTTATAAAATGGGCACTTGAATCTTGACTTTTTGGATCGTTTTTTAGTATTTTTAGATGCTCTATGCTTACAATGCATATCCCAAGCTTCTAAACTCTAAACCAAAGAGATTCAAGACATCTTATTTGTAATTCATCACTCCAATGAGCATTTCAAGGTCCATTTTGAAGATGTACTTATTCTTTTGCATTCTCTAGAGGTTAAACACCATTCCCATAGACAAATTTTTATGTCTATCATCCTTTAGAAAGCCCATTTAGGTGAATTCCTAAATTTGAATCAATTAACTCATTAGTTGTAGGAGATTCAATCAACCAAATCCCATTACCTTGGCATCCTCTCAATAGGAAGATCCTTTGCAAGGTAGTTGATCGTCAGAGCTGAAGAAGATCTGTATTAAAGATTGGGGGAGCATAAGAAATGTTGATTCAAGCATTGAAGAAACATCTCAAGTAGGTGCTACAACGGGGCTCATCTGACCAACAAGTAAGGGTCTATATTAGAGTTCATTGTATACACTTTCCTTGTATATGATTGAGTATAGAATTTGAAACTCAAACTTAAATAGGTCCTTGTATATGACCGTCTCTGACATTGTAATACCCCGGATTTTTGCTATTTTAGATTTTCAAAATTTTTTAATTTTTTTATATAACTAGTCACGTCGTCACTTACTGACCCTTGACGCTCGATGTGAGCTTATATGCGGCTGGTACTGATAAAGAACTGTACAACTAAGATTAATCAACCGTAGAAAATCAATGAATCCAACTAATCACTTAAACATCGAGTTTAGTCTCATGATTTGTTCACATAGGGTCAAAATCTAAACGACTTACCACTGACTAATCAAGACAATCATAAATAAATTAAAGATTTACCCAAATCTAAGTCAGCTATAACCCGGATCTTGACTAATGGACCAATCAACCAAGTTACTCTTTTAGCCTAAAACCGACGGTTTAGAGTGATCATGACTGAATCATTATTTTTGATAATTTTGAATAGGCCATACTGTAAATTTAGTTAATCCATACCTCAACAACTGTGTCCAAGAAATCGCCCTATCCAATGTACTCCAGAAATGCCCCGATTACCCAAACAAGCTTTAGACCGCTCGTTAGTGAGCCACTAGTTCTGAAATTATAGAGTAATGTCCATCTCGCTAGGCTTGTGGTCTATCGCAAGCAATGGACTCAAACGACGCCTGAAAATGAACGATTTGCGCTGTCCAGCCAGCGCTTGTAAAACGCAACCCTCCCAAGTATTAGCCTAAAATCTGAATTTTAAAACAAATGGCCCCGCTACTTATGATAATAAATTAGGACATTTCAACTGTCGGATTTCACCCAAACTTTCACCATAGGCCAAAGATATTTCCCTGCACTCGTCCACCAAATCTAACCCGTGATCAAAGAACGGTGACCGTTAATCGCCAAACGGACCTTTGCGATCATTCTCTGCATCCATTTACCACCAAACCTTGGGAAGCCCCTCATCAGACCATGGTGCACCCATCTCATAACTCAGATGGGCCAGGGGGTCACCAAGGTAGTCCCGAAAATCATAAGTGGCCCCTAAAGGGTCACTTGAGGGAATAATTGGCACCTAGGGCCAATTGGGCAAAAGTCCAGGCTATAAAAGCCTTCAAACCTCTCTCTCCCTCACTCCCACAGAAAACTCCAATAGCTGAGAGAGAGAGGAGAGAGAAGAGAGAGAAAGGAAGAGAGGGAGAGCAAGGAGAGCTAGGAAATTTGAGATTTCCACTCTTACTTTCGACATTCGTCAGAAACCGCGACCTCACCATCGTAGAGGCGAAGTGTGGCTAATATAAGGTAACAAATTCAAACTCTCCCACATTTTTCTTAGCTAGGGCCACATGCATGTGTCCTGACATGTAATTCCTATGGCACAGGGCCCTGACACATCAAATTTACTGACCTGGCGCCGTTAGAGCGACCACAAGAACTTACGATCGACTATAGGTATGGACCATTACCTCTAGGTGGTCTGTTATCATGCCTAGAGCAAACCCTAGTGATTTTGTGTAAAGATTTTGCTTGCATGTTGCTGTTTAGTATGAAATTGCTGATTTTGAACTTGTGCCTGAAATTTTCCTAAATTGGGAAATAGATTTTAAATTCTAATCTCCTTAATGTATACATTGTTAAATTATTTAGCAATTTGTGAAGTTGCATGTGTATTATCTTCAAATCTTGCTGATTTCATAGGTTAAATCCTGTTACATGCAACTTACATGTGTATATTTGGTGTATTGCTGGTGGTACTGTTGAATTGCTAAAATTTTGGAACTCCTAGTTAGAAATGTCCCTAATTTTACTAAATTATCACTATGGATTCATGCACACGTCTCTCGTAGGTTTGAAATGGGTGAATTCACTACCCACACCCCACCATGTAGGTTTAATTCTCCCTATAGCTGGTTATGGTGTTCATTCCCACACTTTGATCTCTTGAAACTTAAACCCATGTACATGTATAACTGGGAATTCCCTGAATTATGCACAACGATGTCTTGTGCCCTGATTACGAATGCAGACTATAACTATACTTGCTTGATTCCCCTTATAACTACGAGTATATCGACTTCTACTTGTTGATATTGGATTTATACATTGCGCCCTTTTCGGATCGGCCAGCCAACCGAAACTTTCTTGGGCAACCCTTCTGTTAGGTCAGCTCAAGGGTAAGTTTACCCTGACTAGCCAAACTACGAGTTGTCATCTGTAGTTGGACTACGCGAGATGTTGCTCTCAAGTCGTACAACCCGTGGTTCATCTCGTGGGGACAAATTGGCCCACTGGTTAGCCATCCTTGTACGTTAACTATGTTTGTACATGATAATTGGAACTTGAGGCACCCTGTACCCGTTGTGCCCACTGATAACCATTAGTTGCAACCCACAAGACTCATGAGCCGGGGATGATGGTATGAGACACTATGCCTGAGCTGTCGGCCTATGCTAGGGTGATGAGCCTCCTCGTAATGACCAGTGAGCACTATAACTCGTGAGCCAGGGATAATGGTATGAAACACTATGCCCGAGCTGTCGGCCTACGCTGGGGTGATGAGCCCCTTCATAGAAACCACGAGCATGACTTTAATTGTCTTAAATGCCTTCGTATGATCTTAATTGTGGGAACGGCGAACCCAAATGGATCAAAGGTCGCGAGAGCCATACGGCCACGGTCGCTAGAGCCGTGCGATCGAATTAAGGCATTGATCTGTCGGGGTATCTCGATTTTTCCAAATTGCTGGATGAATGGACATAATTAATCAACTTGGCTAACATTTACATTACATTGCATTGATTACTTTGGCGATTTGTCAGTCAAGGTCACACTGAGGGAGTGTTGGTCATTCGTGATCGTTAGATGTTGTCGCTCGAGGGAGTGTTGTGGTGAGGGCATGCATCATATCATTGAACCATGCATTTGTATTAACCAGAGTATTTAGGATTCTGTGAATGTATGTATTTCACTAAATTTGTTCTTGTGTATGATAATTTGTGTAACTTATTATTAATGGTACCATTGAGTTAGCTACTCACTCCCACTTTGGGACGGTGTTTTAAAACACCAACCAAAACATGTCATGGATACAAGGATGATGGAGCTGGATGCCCCAGAGGGTGCCAGCGTGGACGACGAGGAGGAGCGGGCATATTACCCGACCTTTGGCGGCTCCTTCTAGCTTATGTATGGACAATCGCAGGGTATGGGCCAGGGCCCTAGTCGTTTTGGAACACTTGTATGGGTGGGACTAGTTCCCTATACTAGATTCTTGGGATTGTATTTTGGATATTCTATATATTTAGCGACACTTGTTACTTTTTGTAATTTACTTATATCTCATGGTTTGCTAAACTCCCCATTGCTTATGAAATAATCCAAATATATTTGAAATCTGAAGCCCATTAGGGCACATGTGGCACCCGGGAATTCGGGAGCCAAGTTCCTACTCGACCCCTAAAATTCGGAGCGTTACAGACATGAGTGTAAATAAGATCAGTTTTTGTATAAGACTAATGGAAGGTTATTGGTTAGCCTATAGAAAACCATTGAAGTCTTTGTGAGAGCCTCCAACACACGTGTATACATGTTCCACCAACACAAGCGTGTACGTGGTCCTTATATAGGAACGCCATCGACATGGGTGCGCACGTGTAGGTTTGTGGTAAACGTAGTGAAAACTATTGTAAAGGTTTGCAATGAACCTATTGAAAACCATTGAGATAGTGAAATCCAGTGCACTCGACTTTGAGTGCATCCGCCGGGAGTGGAGTAAGTACTTAATCGAATCACTATACACCTTTGTGTTTGTGATTGTTTATACATATACATTTCTATTATTACTTGTGATTGAATTAGTTTAATTCATGTATATGCATGATTAAAGTGTATGCTAAACATTTAATTTGTAGCACACACAATTCATATTTCATATCTCACACATATAGACTATTGTGCTCATATATCTGTATCTTGTTTAGTCTATGATATTTGATTCACTTATGAATTAATTGGTAAATAATTTTAAAGTGGTCCTATTCAACCTCAAGGACTTAGCTATAATTTTAAGCTCTGTAAGCTTTTGTGTGTCATGGTATCATGTTAGATAATCCATGCAATTTCACTTTAAGGTAAGTGGTAGCACATACAACACCCTCATCCATAACTCAAGTGGTAGACTGAGTGAAAGATACCTCGTTTCAACATTGAGGTCTTGGTATCGATTCCCTAGTGGGGGGTGGCTAACAGTGAAGTATGAATTGACAGTGGGGTGTACGAACAAGCTAAAAAAAAAAGTGGTAGACAGTTCAAAGTAATAGTATCATTATATGTATCGATGACTAAGGATATGGAAAACTGTATCAATATCATTGATATTATCATCGATACCCGAAGAAATATTGCTGTTTGAGAAGAATGTTCAAAAAATGTGAATTGTTTTAGTGAAACTTCAGAAGATGTTAAAAGACACATTTATACATGTGGGAATCAAAATATTATATATAAAAAACTATTCATTTTATAGAGCCTAAACATGTGTTGTTAAAAAAAAGAAAAAGTATGAAATAAATATATAAAATTTATAACCAATCAATATATTGGTAAACACTCATTAATATATAAAAATTTTACATTAATTAACACCAAAAAATATATTTTCTAATATAAAAATGAAAAATTAAGCCTTTTCCAATTTCTCCCATTTTCACTTAAGTTTTATATTTATTTATTTATTGTTGCTATAAATTCATGTTAATGTAAGAGAATCACACATAGACATTAATTTCCATTGCAATACATGCTTAGAACTATACACGAGTTGAGTTAGCTCGGTCAGCTTGCTCGACTCAACTCAGAAAAGCTTGACTCGCCTTGGCTTAAAATTGGATTCAGACCGAGTTGGGTTGGTTTTTGGAGCTAGAAAAAAATTCGAGTCGAGTTCGAGCTTGCTTGGGCTTGACTTGATTCGGATCGAATCTCAACTTGAATAGACTCGGATCGAATCGGCTCGGTGACTCGATTATTTTGATATTGATGCTGCTCACCAAGTGTTTGATGAAATGACTCAATGAAGTGTTGTTTCAGGTGCATACATTCTCCGTGGGATTGGCTGGTGGCGAAGAAGGAATGGATATGAAACAAATCACTAAAAAAAAACATTATTAGGCTACCATCATATCTTGATTTTGATGCTGCTCACCAAGTGTTTGATGAAATACATGTAATGTGTTGTTACTGTATAAGAAATTGAAGATGTACTCCATATGTTTGAGAAAATGTCGCACAAGCTCGAATTGGCCCGAGGACGTGGATTGCGTTTTACCCCTGCCCGGACAGTAATCCGTCTAGGCAGGGCTTTGTGGGGCCCACCATGATGTAAGTATTTTATCCACGCCGTTAATCGCTTTTCTCAAATCATTTTAATCTATAATCCTAAAAATGAATAAGGTCCACAGCTCCAGTGGACCACACCAAAAGAAGCTGCAGTGATAATCACAACCACCATTGAAACCTTTCTAAGGGCCATCGTCAGATTTTTTTTTTATCATCCAACCTATTAATAAGGTCATGTAGACGTGGATGAAGTGAAAAAATAAATATCAGCTTGATCTGAAACTTCTCCAGCTCCCAATAAGTTTTTAATGGTGGACGTTCAATCCCCAATTTGTAATCCACTTAAGCCATTTACCTACCTCATTTTTTGGATCATATCTTAAAATGATCTAAGAAAAATGATTAACGACATGGATAAAACACTTACATCATGGTGGACCCCACAGATCCCTGCCTGGATGGATTACCGTTCAGACGGGGGTAGGACGTAATTCGCGTTAGCTAGCCCAAGCTACTGACCAAACTGAGCTGAGATGGCCAATCAGGTTCGAGGATCGAGCCAAACAAGTTCGAGCTGGGGTTAACTATTGGCAAAGCCAAGCTGATCTGTACCAAGCTCGACTCGGTTTGACTTGTGTACATCTCTATACATGCTAACATTTGAAAAAAACTAAGATTGATCGAAATCACCTTCAGAACTAAATTTCAAAAAAAAAGAAAAATGATAAATAAATAAATTTATTTGAGATTTTGATTTTTTATTTAATTTTTTTTTTTTTCAATTTTCACTTATTTACGAATATCTTTCTAATACTGAGAATATTCTCATTTATATCAGTGATATTATCAATTTTATTCCTAATGCTAAGAAACTTCTATAAAAGATCCTTCTCAAAGTATCGACGATGATATCCATAAGTTTATTGATGTTAAAAGTTTATATACTTTTAATAATTTCAGTATTGTTGATCGGTGATATTAAATATTTTGAACATTGGGTGTGTGCATATAGATATATTGGAACATGTGGCGTATATAAAGCAATTGAAGATGAACAATGGTACATGTGGCAAAGTGGTACATGTAGATACTTTGCACGTGTAGAACACAAGTGATATATGGATTGTGGCACAAATACTGCGGTGGCACATATACGACAATAAAAAATCAACAATGGAAAGTTAGCATATGTAAAATGTAAAGCATGGTAAGTGCCTTGTACATGTGGGGCTCTGGTGAAGATTGGCACATGTGCTACACAAAAGATGAGGGATAGTGGAAAGTTGGCACTTGCGGCACATAATTCAAGCACTTTGTACGTGTGGGCCGCCAGTGAAGATGGGTGATGGCATATGCTGGATGTTAGAAAATTCCTCACATGTGAAGGAATCCGAGATAGTGGGATATATAGGTGGTGGCCTGTATGTGTTTAAACACTCGAGACATTTATTTCCTTTCAATTGTTGGGCAATGTAAGGGGAATGAGTTTGCTCATTTACAGGAACAAAAAAAAAAAAGGAGCACTGATTTTCAAATCAGGCGATCTTGACCGATGGTTAGGAGTGTACACCAAGCCGAGCTGGGCTCAGCTCCACTTGGCTTGGTCACTAGCTGACCTGTTAAAACTTGGCTCGGCTCGGTCTTGGAGCCTAACTGGCTAGCTCGACTCAATTCCGTCAGCAACTCGGGCTAGTTCGAGCCAAGATGGAGCCAAGTTCGCCTATGCAGTATTTTCACAATCCTTCAAAATTTCACTGTATGTAAAACAACAAAAATAGTTTTTACAATTATTTCATCAAACACATTCGAAGCAATATAAAAATTAAAGAAAAAAAGGATATTTGTTTTATATACATATCTTCCTTGCCACTTGTCATACTTCATTGAGTCATTTCATCAAACACTTGAGCAACATCAATATTAAAGTAACTGAGTCATTGAATGGTTTGATCTGAGTTCGATTTGAGTTATGTTCAACCCGAGTTGAACTTGGGAAAGCTCGAACTCCGTTTGAAATTTTTTTTGAGCTCAAAAAATCAGCTTAAACTCAGTTTTGAACTGAGACGGATTAAGCTTTTTTCAAGTCAGAGTCGACCAAGATAACCGAGCGAGCTCGGTCCTTGTACACCCCTGCCGTTGGTTGCACTGTTTTAGATACCTTACACAAGTTACACTTTGGTTGGGAAGTAGCACACAACCGGATGGAGTGTGCCAAATTGTCACACGTGCACACGTGCCAACTTGTCACATGTGTGAGCAATTTTGGGGCATTCGTACGGCGTCCCTTTGGTCCATATATCTGGAAACGGATTGGCTACTCCCACTGCCACCAGCCCGGTGGCTGGTGGTCGGTGCTCTGTGTGCCCCACCATGATATATGTGTTTCATCCATTCTATTCATCCATTTTTACGGATGATTTTAGGCTTGATCCTAAAAATAAGAAGGATATAAATGTAAGGCAGACCACACCACGGGAAAAGAATAGCGATTGGATATCCACCATTAAAATCCTCCTAAGTCCCATTGTACAGTTTATTTGACATCCAATCTGTTGATTAGGTCATACAGACCCAGATGAAGGGAAAAAACAAAGATCAGCTTGATCCAAAACTTTTACGGCCTTCGAAAAGTTTTTAATGGTCAACGTTCATTCAACACGATTTCCTGTAATGTGGTCCATTTGAGACTGGGATATACCTCAATTTTGGTCTTGTACCATAAAATGATCTAGAAAAAGAGATGGACAAAGTGGATGAAACACATACATCATGGTGGGACCCACAGAGCACCGACCACCAGCCATTGGCTGGTGGCAGGGGGAGTAGCCAATCCGCTCCCCATGTATCTTATCCTTTAAAAAAAAGGCGTGCACAGTTGTCATTTTTACATCTCTGTCCACGGGTTGCCCTCCCGGTGGATGGACGGGTCGGATCCTTGGATCTAAGAACACTCACCACTTGCGCCACCGTCTGAACAGCCCGGATCCCTTACATGTGTATCACTTTGTCACGTGTGATGTATTTTCTTCTGGCGCTTGAACATTGGACATGCGTAATTAGTATCTTCAGGGTACAAATATTGTCCTGATTCCTAGCCGGTCAAGGAGTCAAAAAGTAGGCTGACCTCCGCTCGGCTTGCCATGCGTCGCACCTAATCTACTGTGGACCCCACTCAATCCAAGGGCTTTTATCGATGAGAGGTGGGCCCCACTTTAAATCATCACCATTGTAAAGTAATAAGAATCCGCACTGGATCATATCTCTAGTTTGATGGCTGATCTGGTGAAATCTCCAGGCATGGGAGATACCGTACACACGAAACATAGGTGTACGAGATCAGAGCCGCTCGTTTAGTGGCCCAGTAGTGAATGGGCCATAAACCAAAACCACGTTGTTTAGGTAATCGCAACCGTCCAATCAGTGGAGTAATGACTGATATGAAAGACGCAAAATCATCAGTCGCTCAAATTCGAGGACAACAAGTTCATTTATCACATGGTTAGGATGCATCGTCTCGATCATAAGAACAACGTGTACGGTACCCAATATGGAGGTACGAGATATTGCCCACGTATTCTACAACAGTATACACGGGTTTTCAATTCTGACAAGTGGGACCCATGCTCTGAAATCCAGACCGTTGAACTCTTGAGTTCCATTGTGGATGGAGCATGTCCCAAAAGTCTAGGGGCCTGTTTGGCCGTCTGGATTAGATGGGCTTAGGTGGGATGGAATTGCATCTGGTCTTGTGCCAATTCCACTCCATGTTTGGGAAGAGTGGAAAAGCTTGGAAGTAGGCGGGATAGAATCGTATTGGGTCTCGTGCTAATATCACTCAATGTTAGCAAGTTGTGTAGGTCTCATCATGATGTGTGGGCTATATCCACACTGTCCACTCATTTTTCGAGATCATTTTAGAGCATGGGCCAAAAAATGAGGTAGATCTAAAGCTCAAGTGGACCCTACCATAGAAAGCAATGGGGATTGAATACTTACCGTTGAAAAATTCTTTGAAACCACATAAGTTTTGGATCTACCTCATTTTTAGGCCCATGCCATAAAATGAGGTTACAAGACAAATGAACGGTTTAGATACAACACATGTGTTATTGTCAATAATTTCAAATGATGGTGGGTATATACTTTCAATGTACCACCGTGTTACAAACAAAAAGGGAAATTAAGCTTATCCCGTGGTAACAGGGAACAGTCCCTGCCATGCGTAATAACATGTTTTTTAATCCCATCCCACCTAATGCCTATGGATCGGTCCGGCCAAACAGTCCCTAGGGTTGTATTGGGAGTTGAACCGAGTCAAGCTAGCCTTAGTTCGGCTCGGCTTGGCCACTAGCCGACCTCATCTTGAACTTGGTTGGCTTGGTCCTCGAGCTTGACTGGCCAAGTTGGGTTGGTTTAGTCAACAGCTCGAGCCAATTCAAGTTGAAATTGAGCTGAGTTTGCTTATACAACAATTTTACAAACACCTGGATTATACTTTCTAAATCTCACATCAGCAATAATTTTACAAGTATTTTATTAAACACCTTCCATGCAAAATAAAAATCAAGAAAATTATAGGTATTAGTTTCATATACATATCTTGCTTACCACCGCCCACCCTTTGTTAGGTCATTTCATCAGATACTTGGTGAGCAGCATCAATATTAAAATAATTAAGTCATCCAACTGGTTCAATCTGAGTTCGGTTCAAGCTGGGTTCAATCCAGCATGATCAAGCTGGGCCAGCTCGCTCAAAAATTCAATTGGCTCAGCTCAAACTCAGCTTCAAACTAAGTTGAACCGGGCTTTTTCGAGTCAGGTAGACGGAGTAACCGAGATAGCTCGGTTCGTGTACACCTCCACAGTCATTACTCTCCCAGAACCAAAGATCTCAGCGATCAATATAACTATATAAGTACTTTCTTCCGTTGAATGAGGGACATTTCTACATTTTATAACATTTTATCTACAGCGTATGGATTGTAAGATAATGGGAAAGAGAAAAGGTATTAATGCCCAGTCCATCAAGATCGGGACCGGATCGATGGTCTGGATTATGAAAGCATGCGTCCATCTTGTCATAACTGAAAATGCGTGTGTACTTTGCAAAGATGCCGCAAGTCGTACTGATTAATTCATCCCCATCAAATCACCGAAAGGAACGTGAAGGGATGAGGGACTTGGGTGCCCCATTACATCATTACACCATTACGACAATGAATGGATATGATGTTATTTTCATTTTATGTTCATAGAGTGGTCCACGAGATAAGGACCATCCATTTAGTTTGTATCTTTTAACAAAGGTGCAGTAATGTGATACTCTGATAAGGTGTTGTGATTGATGCTCGGCCACTCAGAAACTGTACACGTGACATACACTAACTAAATCTTAACCGTTTCGTTTGTGGGACCTGCTGAGGGTAGACTATCCTAATCTGTTGAATTACAAATTTTTGTTGAATTTGGAACAAACACTAGTTTTATGTCTCAACCGTCCGTGAGATGTCCATCAATCCTTAAATTAGAAAATTGAATCAGTATTTTTTTTTTTTTTTTGGCATTTTAAAATTTTTTATGGTCCATCTAATTTATGGCCTACGATTTGGGCAGATTGGATTGACTTAATATTATTTTAAGTGTACAATTTCTGTGTGCCTGATATTACAAATTGCTCCTCAATAAAAAGAGAAAAACTTTGATAATCTGGCAGAATGTGATGGATGATACACAGGCACTAAGAAATTAGTTAGAATTGGATATGTGGCATCCAAGTAAGTTAAGTTAATCTGTCCAAATTAAAGGAACCAATTTAGATGTCTTATGAACCCAAAATTACTCTTATTTGATTATATCATTATCAGATTAGTGGAAATTTATTGGACGGTTATAATGAAAAAATATCTAACCGTTCAGTTTCAATAAACAAGTGGCCCTGAATCAAAGGTTGTAATTGTCCAACTAATCTGATTTTGAGAATATGACGTAGAGAAAGTGGGTTTACAATTTAATCGGTTTAATTAGTGTTAATAAATACATATTTACTATCTGTAAATGGCTGCGTATGGAGCTTCATCTGCGTCAGAGTACATAAAATAACTCCCATAATGAAAGTGTCGGTGCGTTTTTCCTTGACCGCACATGATTGGGCGTACAACGCATGCACCAGACAATCAGCTTACGCACTCACAGAAAATGTTGGGGAGACAAGCGCGAATCGCAATTGAAAGGGACGCGGATTGTGGAAAAAAAAAAGCATTAATCCTCGTCCTATTTTGTTGTGTGGTCCACTTAAGCTTTGGATATAGCTTATTTTGGGTTCATGCCCTGAAGCAGTGGGTTCCTGACCTATCAAGGTCGGTGGGATTAGGGGTGTAGGGCCCATTGTAATTCATATGCCTTGTATCTACCTCTGCTATCCACTCATTTTAGAGCATGATACTTAATATTGTTGAAGTAGATCCAAATCTCAGGTGGACCATAATACAAGAAGCGTGGTAATTAGTTATTGAAAACTTTTCGTGGGCCATAAAAGCTTTGAATCAAGCTGATATTTGTGTGGTCACTTCATTATGGTCTCTATAACATTATCAACTGGTTGAATAGCAAATAAAAATTCCCGACCCCATGAAGTTTTTAATAGTAAGTATTTAATCAGGACTATTTCATATGGTACAGTCCACTTGAGATTTGGATGTACTTCATTTTTAGTATCATCGCCTAAAATGAGTTGTTAAAATTGATAGACAGTATCAATTTAAGGCACACATATTCATGTGGGCCTTAAAGTTAGGGAATCCACCGTTCCACTTACACCGATCCACTGATGTAAGTGGATCCGGGAATCTACCCAAACCATGCACTCTAGAAAAATGTATATACATGAATGGCCCGGATAAGACACATACATCATGTAGGTTTCATAGAGCTTTTTCACGGCTGGTGTAATGCTCACTAGCCAATGCCTCCTAATGGGCATATGCCAGATCCAGGCCATCCATTAGGTGGGACCCATGCGAACGTGCCCTGGCCCCAACACTTGTATTGAAGAATGATCACCAATCCATATTCGACGTGATACATGTGTGGTCCACTTAATTAGTAGACCCGGACGATCAAACGCATCTTAAGCACGTATTGGACCGATCCAAGTAGAAGGTGGGCCCCACTCATTACTACAGTTGATCGAATTACATAAATAGCATAGCATATTCACTGAAAATGGGTGTATTCAGTCAAACTGAATGTCAGCCGAAGAAGCTTATTTCCACATCCTAAAGCTGGCAGTGGCCCACCAATCAACCCTTCTTTTTTGTATGATAATGGCGTGATTTCCACCGAATCCCATGCTATATTCATGATTAGGCGTGGAGCTAAGATCAACGGCCCAATGATTCCAAAAGAAAGAGCTTTCCAGTTCGCTGCGCAGTGACACAATCTTCATTCATTGCCACTCGAAAGTGCACATGAATTTTAATCACACTGAATCTGAACCGTACATTATGTAGGAAATATCAGGACCTTTACCTTTTTAACGTGACATTCCAGTTTAACATATCAAATGAAAAAATAAATATTGAAATACTACTTGGACGGTCCAGATTAAAGAACTGTGCCAGGACATGTAAGTTGGAGAGCAACAAACCAATGCTTATACATTGCGCGACGGACTAGAGTCGGCCTCACTCCAAAATCCAAATGTTCCTGGAAACCACGAGCAGCCGATGAGTCGGGGTAAAAGTAAAAGCATTGCATAGAAGATAGCAACTGATTTTTCGTTGTACGGAAATTCATTTGATACTCTGGAAGATTATGAATATCAATACGCACGCAACCAGGAATTACATACGTGTCATACAGTAATTCGAACTAAATCCACTAAATTGTCGAACCTCCTATGTTCAAGTTACGGTCCCAAAATAAGATTTGAACAATTTAAACGTTTGAACCGTGTACACTTGTTTGTTGAAATATGACCGTAGGATATTTTTAATTTTCAGCCATCTAAACTTCTGACCAATCCGGCATTCAGATAATCAAATAAGAATTTTAATTTAATCATGATACAGATGACATTATTTCCCACGATATGAACAGTTTAACCTAATTATTTGTTTGCAAGTATGCAATGTATCAGTAATTTCTAAGTGCGTGTGTATCATCCATAACCCTGAGCCAGAGTACCGAAGTGTTACTCTTTTGCACCTCGTAGGGAGGAATTACAAAGCTCCGATGCATCCGAACGTGAATAGTGTCCTCATGCAACAGTACACACATGTACGGTCCACGTGTCGAGTATATGACCGTTGATCTGAGGGACCCCAAAATGGATTCATGATTCGTTAAAAAATCTCTCAGATCAGACTATTATAACCGTTGGATTAGTGACCTACTGGAAAAGTGGTCAGGGATAAAAGATGACAACGGTTCAAAGTAACAGGGGATGTTAGAATTATCCAATTTAGAATCTCCCCGGCAGATAAATGTTCTAGATCACAGGAACCCTTGCCTGGTACCCTCTCATACGATGCATCACGACCTTACAGCTCCATATGCAAGGAATTATAGACCCATTGCATCAAAACATGGATAGTGTCACTAGTGGGGTCCACGGTTCATTGATCCAGACCGTTGGTGCTATGAGATCCACTCCAGATGGGGAATGGCCTAAAAACCTTCCAGATTGGAGGTTCCTAGCCATCAAATTTTTGTCCTATTTTTTTGGACGATTTGTGTTTTTTCATTTTACAATTGGATTTTGTGGGCCACTGATCAAGGGTTAGGAACCCATATCCAGGAAACTTTTTCGCCTACACTACATAAGAACCACAAGATCAACGGCATCGGTGGCCAAAAAATGGGCGACATTTGTACACAACGGTGCATCACTAACGGTCCTTGTGGACGCGAATTTCTCGCAAAAATTGCAGTAAGGAGCCCGCGCAACCCAAAAAACTCCGTGGGGCCTACCGTGATGTTATATTGAAATCCATTCCGTCCATCAGTTGCAACAGATCATATTAGAATGTAAAAAAAAATATCACGCAGATTCAAACCTCAAGTGGGCCACACCACATGAAAAATTGAGATAGGGTTCGCTTGCCAATGAAATCATTGGGATCCACGGAAGTTTTGGTCAGTCTGATACCTATATTAACCCTTCTTCCTGGTAATGATGACATTATGAACGGGCTGGATGGCATATAAACATCATGAGTCTGGAGGGTTCCAATGGTGGGCATCCCCATCCCAACTCTTTCCTGTGGTGTGGCCCACTTGATTTTTGGGTCTCTCTGATTTTTTTCCTCACAATCTAAGATTATATATAGAAACTGATGGACGGACTGGATGCCACACATACATCACGGTGGATCCCACAGCTTTTGTTGCAGGGTTTCCTTACAATTGGTGTGGTAGGAAATTTCATGTCCGGTCATTGTCTATAAATTGAGAAGGTAGCCTAGCAAATGTTCCCACTTCACATCTATCTCTCTCTCTCTCTCTCTCTCTCTCTCTCTCTCTCTCAATTGCTCTTTGAAAATGAAGTGTTCTCACATAGCACTGTTTGTTACACTGGCTTTGCTTCTGATCAATGTGCCGGTTTCAGAATCGGTCACGTGCAACCCCATGCAGCTAAGCTCATGTGCGAGTGCGATCTTGGCGTCGGCACCACCGACTAGTGCATGCTGCACCAAGCTCAAGGAACAGAAGCCCTGCCTTTGCCAGTACCTGAAGAACCCTAACCTTAAGAAGTACATAAACAATGGAAATGCCAAGAGGGTGTCACGTGCGTGCAGCACTCCTTTCCCCAACTGCTAAAACCCATTTGGGTGGGGCCCACCTTCTTCTACCGTATTGATCGCTGGTCCCATTCCTCATGTGGGCAATCTGATCATATAGATTTGGTGTGTGGTTTTGAAGTACTGGTAGTAGTTTTTTATGATTGCAGTGCTCATTTGCTAGTGTAGTTTTCATGTGTGTTTTTTCAAGTACTAGCTACTTTGGTTTATGAAGTGGGCCATCTCATCATAGATTTGTGTGGTTTTGAAGTGGTACTTGTAGTTATTTGCGGTTGCAGTGCTATTGGACATGCAAATCCTTACCAGTTTACCGTATGTGTCGACACGGGCCTACGCGTCTGTGTAAATACCTGACATGTGACAGGTTTGGAGGTGGATCCTGACTTTCCATCAGGTGGTTCTTGCCTGTAAGCTATTCTTTGTTGAAAATCACATCCTACAGATGATCCTAGCTATCAGTTTCTCCTTTTGAATTCATTTCCATCATGACCGTTCATTTGGGTATCACTGGTCATTCATGAATATGATCATCTGTTCAGTTTAATTTTCAACTAGATGGACGGTCCGGATCCAGCACATCACCTATCGTGTGCCAGTCATTTGGCGACGGATGCTCTTTTCCAACCCACTCCGAGGCTAAAATCTCCTCAGTGTGTTTATTTAGTTTTTGTTCTCTCACTAGTGTAAACTTTGTGGGGGCCACCGGGATGTATGTGACTTATCCACGCCGTCTATACATATCACAGGTGGGCCCATATATATAGCACTTCCTGGATGCTCTTAGGGAGCACCCAGAGTTGGTGCGCACATTTTCCCACCATGTAAGAGTGGCGATGGGCCACACTGCACGGATGGACAGTGCAACCCGACCTTACAGGGCCAGGGCTTGGGCCTATAAACATGGCCTGTGGCCCGGCCCAGGCCTGATATGCAGGCTCAGTGCTAGGGCTAAGCTGGGGCATGGCTAGTGATGAATGGTCCTGCTTGGTTCATTGGGTCAATCAAATCATTAAGTGGGCCACCATTATAATAGTTTAAAAACACTTGTTAATAACTCCCCACCAACAAAACTATGCAGTTTAAATATAATTATTGGATGTGGGGGTTATGTTTGAATGATCCAAGCCGTTTATATGTAGAATTTACTGTAAATGGAGGACAATATACTCTAATTGATGACATGGTTCTTTTTCTTAGAGGGCCGGTCCAGGGTCCACCTAGCCTATTAGGGCTAGGGCCAGGGCCAGGGCTTGGGCCCGGACAAGGTCCTTTACAGACTGTTAGGGCCTCAGCCAGGTTCTACCTACCACCGTGGAAAGGCTGTTGGCGGGAATTTATATATAAGCATTTGGAAATATAAATTTAGAATGCATATTTTACAACGTGTGCTAATATTCTCACGGATGAGGGGAGATGTTTGTTGGCTTTATTTGATACTCTGGTAGAGGATGATACTTAATATGCAGGCACTTAGAAATTGTACACATACATTAAATTAAATTAAACCAACTATTGTGAATTTGTGATACTTGTGTTGTTATGTCGGACCAATTTAGATTGGTCGAGCAATCATAACCTCTTATTGATGCTACTTTCTTTTGGAGGAAACAGAGCCGTTGGATATTTCTCACTTTTAACCGTCCAATATATATTTTTATCCACGCCTGTCATCCATTTTGCCAGATTATTTTAGGATACTAGCTAAAAAATGAAGAAAATCCAAGGCTCAAGTGGACCACACAGTGGGGATTGAACGCCCACCGTTGAAAACTTCTTGGGAGCTACAGAAGTTTTGGATCAAGCTAATATCTGTGTTTTCCTATCATCAAGGTCTGTGTGACCTTATGAACAGGTTGGATGGCAAATAAACATCACGGTAGGCCCTAGAAATGTTTCAACGGTAGGCACTTTATTATTACTGCTTCGTGTGGTGTGGTCCACTTGATCAGTCTTACACCTGCCTCACATTTGGATCATACTCTAAAATGATATGGCAAAATGGATGAACGGCATGGATGAAACACATACATTATGGTGGGCCCCACAGAGCCCCTGCCAAGACCCAGTCCTTCCTTGCAGGGGCAGGACGCAATCCTCCCATGATAATCAAATAACGGCAAGTTCAGATTCACCATCCATCTAAACTGTGCATCATCCATCACGCTATCCCGAGTATCAAAGTTTTCCAATTTTTTGGTTCCATCAAATGTGGGGTCCATCTAGCTGGTATTCAGCGGCAGCGAGTGAGCTGCCACAGGGACACATTACACCTTTTCATCATGATATGAAGCTGGTCCACGTAGGATGGGCTTATTCCATAAATTATCACCTGCTGGTAAAAAGTTATTCACTCACCTGTAAAAGATATTTACTTACCTATTCAGCTGCTTATTTACCTGGGTATGAACTATTGCCTATGTAGGGCTTACCCCTGTTCCATGTGCTATCTAACTTAAGCGCGCGCGAACGCGTGCACACACACACACACACACACATACATATATATATATATATATATATATATATGAGTCATATGACGCAGAGAAGGACTTGATGAGGTCGATCACCGTCTTCCTCAGGGAATAACTACTCCAAATTCATAGAGTTTTCTGAACTCCTAACAGAGCTAATTCGAATTCACAAGAGACTGAAATAGAAATAATTTATGATAAATTTGAAAATAAATTAATTGGTGATAAAAAATAAAATTATAATCCTTTAAATAATGAGCTTAAACCCAATTTTAGACTGAAAACTTTAACTCAAACACCCTAAAAAGGTGATTTACTATAAATAGTAAATTTACTATTTATAAACGGACACCATTCTCACTAGACTTCATGGTTTTCGGCCTAAAATAGTAAGTTTCCAAATTGGCCTAACAATATTATTCTCTTAATTTTTCTAAGCCATTTTCATGTTGTGCACAACCCAAACAACCAAAAGGGTTGAAAGTTATAATCAAATGAAAATTTATTCTTTATGGGAAAAACAAAAGTAAAAGGAACTTTTGACCATGGATGTAATAGAATTTCACAAATACAGCATGAGCAACTGACATGGCAAGGTTAGTTGGCTAAAGCAACTTGTATTACTTCAAAATCACAAATTCAGCATGAGCAACTGACCTGACAGGCGTTGAAAAATTCATCGTAGTTTACAAGATCAGTCTGTTTTAAGATTCAGACTGATTAAATCATTTATGCCTCCAATCGGTCCTTCTCTTGTCCATCTTTGCCATGAAATTGTGTGCGACCTACTCTGTATCACCATACCTCAAAATACAGTAGACAACCACCCAATTATTATTATTCTTATCTTTTTATGTGACCAACTTTCACGTTACGGTAACTTTGGACGGCTCAGATGCTATACACTAATACACACACACACACCACGGGAGACCTGGTCTACAACTTATGTAGGTTGCAGATGAGTTGGCCACTCTAGGGTCTCTTTAGATGTACGCAAAGTCATTTATAGTCAAACACCCTTTCACCCATAAAAGGTGATAATGTGGACAACAGCGAAGGCTACTATGACCCTTGCTCAAGGATAATATACCTTCCCTAGAAGGGGTTGATAGGCTCTTAATGCAAAGTCGTATATAATGTGTGCTGGAGTATATTGTTCCGTGTCCGTGCATCATAGGTGCCTAATGTTCACATATGCATCTATTCATGTTTAACCCCTCACATGTACTGCATGTGCCACCATAAATGATCACGCGCCTCATATATGTTACATAAGTTAATAAGTATGCATGTGCACTATTATATTGCATGTATCATTAACCATCTTAAGTTCTTTGCATGTTCTGTTGCTCCAAACTTTAATTATTCGTGAAAGTAAATAACATATGGGATGACGTGGAAACGGATAGGCTACTCTCCCTCCCAACGGCTCAGTGGCTGGTGGTCGGTACCCTGTGGGCCCCACCATGATGTATGTGTTTCATCCATTACGTTCATCTATTCTTATAGATCATTTTAGGGCTGCATTTCAAAAATGAGAGGGATATAAATCTCAGGTGGACCACACCACAGGAAAACAATAGTGATTGGATATCCACCATTCAAATCCTCCTAAGGCCCATTGTATCGTTTATTTGACATCCAATCCGTTGATTAGATCATAAAGACCCAGATGAAGGGAAAAAACTAAGATCAGCTTGATCCAAAACTTTTATGGCCCCAAAATTTTTTTTAATGGTCGACATTCATTCAACACTGTTTTGGTCCATTTGAGATTGGGATATACCTCATTTTTGGTCTCATAACATAAAATGATCTAGAAAAATAGATGGACGGTATGGATGAAACACATACATCATGGTGGGGCCCACAGACACCAGAGGTAGTAGCCAATCCGTTTCCGGATGACTTGTGACATAAAAACCTATGTTGGAAAATATTCAAACCCACGTTAGAGTTTTGGCAGGCACCTCCAAAATTTGTAGCACCCAGGCCACATGATGCATTTTTATGATGATACGAACCACACATCCATTGATTAGCCCACACCCAAAATTAAATCGACGGGGCCCTTTCCACCATCTGGTAAATGCACATTTTAGCTTTCATCCACGCACCACCAATTGGAAGGTCAAGATTGTCCGAATACTAAGATCTTTGGATCGAGGCCCATGCACGACGCTACTAGAAATACCAATGAACGGTTCGGATCTTATCCATTTTTGCCATGTGCGTATGAATGGCATAGGGGCATGAAAATATATACACTCTGATTAGATGGAGTGGAACATGGTGGGCTCGACAAAACTCAATTGCTGTAGTGATGCAACGTAAAATCTCCATCCGTAGGTTGTGAAGCACATGGCCAGTCTCACCAAGAATCTGCCCCTCCCAAATCACGTTATACATGTAGTAGAGAAGACTAATCAGCAGGTTGTAGGTTAACATCACCTATCATTTCCATGCAATATTATACGATATTTGAAAAAGGACAAGGTGGAAACTTAAATTTTAAAATGTATAAAGATGGTCCATACCATACTTCCAGTTGAAAAATGACTCCCTATGGTCAACCGTAACCAGCTGTATACCACAGGCTTTGTTTTAGGAATTATTTTATGATAAATCGTCCACATCTTTTCACATTACAAATATGTTTCAATTCTAAAAGTGGGGACCTTGTTTGGTAATCCAATCTATTTCTGTTCCTGCCGTAGATTGAATGGGCCCAAAAAACTTTAGGGTTGGGAGATCCCAACAACCATTAATAAGGCCAATGTGAACATGTTATTGATTTTTTATCTTTAGGCAAGTAAATAAAAGATTAAAATTGTGATATGGAGGAGATATTTTAGGTACATGCACATAGCCTATCCATATTAGGTCACATTAGATTGATGATTAGGGCATGATTCAATGAGGAATCTCGTCATGTGAGTGTGCGGAACATGTGTGAGAGATTCAGGTGAACTTTTTTTTTTATATGTATGTCATCCACTCTGTACATCAATTAAGTCCCACTATGATAATGGAAAGACCAGCTTTTCTTGCTGGGTTGGATTCCATGCACAAACCAGAGTGGGCGTCACAAGTAGAATTATGAAATGAGCTCTTTTTACTAACGTTGTAGAGGATCCAGCTCCATAACCATGGAGCAGGTTAGGTGGGGCCCCAGCCTCACCCAAGGCAGATGCATCCCTTACTATTGGGCTTGGGCCCACCTTGATGTATTTATTCTATGTCCACGTTGTCCATCCGTTTTGTCAGATTAATTTGGGTCATGAGGCATGAAGCAGATCTAGTTCTCATTAGGTGGTATCCAAACAGGTCAAGCTAAACCTGCAAACAACTGGGTGTAGGTGATTCTCATGAATAAGTGGTAGACACAGTGCAGTTTCAACAGTTAGGTCAAGAGTTGTGCTGCCCGGTGGGGTGTGTATATGTTTGGATGTGTGCTATTTACCGTTAGGGACCAATCTTTGATTTGGACCATCCATTATATGGGCTCATGGGTGATCCGGAAACAGATTGGCTACTCCCCCCGACACCAGCACCATGATATATGTATTTCATCCATTCCGTTCATCTATTTTTAAAGATCAATTTAGGACTTTATTCTAAAAATGAGAGGATACAAATCTCAGGTGGACCACACCACAGGAAAACAATAGTGATTGGATATCCATCATTTAAATGCTCCTAAGGCCCACTGTATTGTCTAATTGACATCCAATCTGTTGATTAGGTCATAAATACCCAGATGAAGGGAGGGAAAAAACAAAGATCAGCTTGATCCAATACTTTTATGGCCCCCAAAATTTTTTTAATCGTCAATGTTCACTCCACACTGTTTCTTGTAATGTGGTCCACTTGAGATTGGGAAATACTTAAATTTTTTTTGTAATACCATGAAATGATCTAGAAAAATAGATGGACAGCATGGATGAAACATATACATCATGGTGGGGCCCACAGAGCACGGATCACCAGCCATTGGCCGGTGCCAGGGGGAGTAGCCAATCCGTTTCCGGGTGATCCATCGTGTGGGCCCACATTTGAAGCGGACATTCATCATGTGAGGCCTCTTTTGGTACGGAGAGAGAGAAGTGAAAAGTTAAAAGGCTAAAAAAGAAGAAAAAAAAAAATAACTCGCTGAGACAAATAGCTTTAAGTGCTTAAGTTACTTTTATAATCATGTTTGCAAAACTAACTTAAGTAAAATAATAATAATTTAATGACTTAAAATAAGTTAAAAAGTACCTTATTTGTTTGTATTCAAAGAGGCGTTTAATGATCCAACTTAGGGTTAGTGCAAATTTTATGAATTAAAGTTATTTAATGATCTGACTCACAGTTAGTGTACAATTTCTAAGGGATGTGGATTGTGTGGTGGACATTTATTAAACACAGAATATGAAAATATCCAATAACTTAACAAATAAATGGCACGAATCAGTGGCTAGGATCGTTCAGCCAATATAATTTTGGTATAAGGATTGTTCAACTAATGTGATTTTGGAACTAAGACCCAACAATGACAGTTTGTTCAACTTATTTAGCTGGTTCTAATTTGGGTTAATGTATGGCCCATGATTGTAGAACGTGTGGTGGAATTTTTTTGAAGAAAAATTGATGTCATCACCTCACCTAACATCCACGCTAAAGTTAGAAAAGAGTCAAGTGGTGGGCGGGCTACCTGCTATATGGATGGCTTCCATCTTTTGCAGGTAGAGTTGGGCATCGGACCGAGTCGGATCAGATTGGGTCCAACTCGATCTGATCCAAAATCTATGTGAGCTAATCCAAACTTGATCCGATCCGGGACTAAGTCCAGGACACCTAGCTCGAGCCGATCTGACATACAGTGTCACGCCTCAAACTCGGAAAACGGGCTCACAAAATTTTCGATCGCCGAATCCGGCGCCGACAGCCTCCGTAGTATCCCATTCTCGAATCCCGGCACTCGCATGCCAGATTCCGATCTTAGGATCCTACAAGGAGGATTTTCAGTATGATTTTTTTTTTTTGTAATGGAGCATAACCACAAGTATAACCAAGTTACAAAACAACATTACCACATATCCACTATATCAAAAACTTTAAGTACAATGCAGAAAGGAAAATACGGGGTGATCAAAAAGCTCCAAAATAAACTGATGCTCACTCTTGCCTCAGCGCTGCTGCTGTCCAACTCTACCTGCACGCAACGGTCGTGCATAAGCTTACAAAAGCTTAGAGGGTGGTGTAAGTGTGTGCGCAAGGCAAGCGTCAAGTGTACAATATCAGAGTAATGCAGAAATATACGGTAAATTCATGAATGCTATCAGCTGTACCAAAGCTATATGATGCAAGGCATGAATGCTATCGGCCATACCAAGGCCATGCGATGCGAGGCCTATGTAGCCGAATGTCATATGCAAGTTGCAAAGCAAGCATGCTAGTCCTCATCAAGTACACATATCAGTACAGTTCCTCTCTGGATATCACCGGGGTCTAATACACCTCACACTGACTGTCTCCTCCCTAGTTGTACAGTCAAGCAAGTGGAAAAGACCACACTATCCGCCTGACCAGTAGTCTGCCAATATCTACCCGGCTCATCGATAGCGGACTCATTTGCGAGTTGATCAAACTCATCCTAGCTTATAGCCCCCTCACTCGGGCGGATAAGGCCACGCCCCCTTTCAACCGACCACGACACAGTGGGAGGCGCGGCCTACTGGTATTCGGCACTCGGGTACTCATGTATCCACTCGATCTAGACGTTGGAGCATCTCCTGGTACCAAAAAGGTTCTGGGACTTTCACCCAAGGACATCCTAAGTGCTCACAATGCTAGAGCCAATATTTCCGGTATCCCATACGACCATCCACGATGTGCCTGTGGAGGCCACGACCCTGATGTCGCTAGGGCGTGCAGTGAATCACGACACACAATGCGAAATGCATGAGTTACACCGTCAGTCATGCAGCAATCTCGCGCGTACCGTGCGCTCATATGGGGCAATCCATCTCAAAAGGAGTCCCGTAAATGTCTCAGCCCAACGGCTTATGCAATGATCAAACATTCCTCATATCAAGCATATATATGATGCGTATGGGCATGAATCATGGAGATATACTAAGTATGTTACAAAGTGATGAACCATCAACAAGTATAGGCCTACCAATGGGTGCTAGGGAGAGTTATAATGTGGACATTTAACCAATATTATTCTTACAACGTGGACGTCAAACCAACATTGCTCCTAAAGCATGACCCGCCATAAAATATCATTACCCAAACCATAGGGAATCATATATTGCAATGAACCTATATACATCTTATTTGTCACGCCCCAAACCCGAAAATCGGATTCACAGGAATCCCGATCGCCAAATCCGGTGCCGACAGCTTCCGTAGTATCTCATTCTCGGCTCCTAGTGTCCAAACGCTAGATTTTCGATCCTGGGATCCTACAAGGAGGATTTTTCCAACGTACATTTAACTCATAATAAGCATAACCATAAGATTACCCAATTCACAAAGGCAATATTATCATCACATATCCACTAATATAATCATTTGAGAACAATGCTAAAAAGAAATACATAAATCGAAAATCAAGCTTCAGAAGGTCGCTGCACGCTTCCAAGCTCAACACTGCTGCAACCTAACATCACCTGCACGCATCTATCGTGCATAAGCTTATAGAAAGCTTAGAGAGTGGTGTAAGTGTGTGCATAAGGTAAGTGCCAAGTAAGCAATATCAGAGTAATCAGAGTAAGCGAAAATACTGATAAACCCATAATCATACCATATCAGAAACACTAGTAAGATCATAAATCATACGAAATCAGAGAAATGTGAAAACATACTGATAGGCCCATAAATACCATCAGTCTTATCCAGGCAATGCGACACAGAAATATAATAAAAAACATTATCATATACTGATGAAGCAATGTAGATCAACTATGCAATGCGGAGACAACAAGCCAAATATCAGATGCCGCTGATGCAATGCAATATACAAATCCTGATGAGTCTACGAATACCGTCAGTTGTATCTAGGTCATATAAATGCATAAACATAGTAACCCGAAATGGCATATGCGTCGGATGTAATGCGATATGTGGTGCGAATGGAATGACCATGCTGGAGTGTGAAGTCAGGATGATAGTACGTAGTATCGCAGGTCACGGGGTCCATCACAAGGGACTTCTATCCAAACCAGTCCCATACTTAAATTTGGATATACTTAAATTTGGATAGTCAGACTCAATGTGGTAAACTCCTGATCTCAGGTTAGTCGTGCGCCCAACCGAAATCCTGGTCATGTGAATGTACACGTAACAAATGGTTGTGCACCATCCGCCCGAGTGGATAGTGAATGGATGAATGAATGAGTATGCAATGCCTGCTCAATAAGTCGACATATCAGTACGGTTTCTCTTTGGGAAATCACCGGGGTCTATTACACTCCAAACCAGATTGCCGCCCCATTGCGCGCAACAAGGTGAGTGGAAGAGACCTCACTATCCGCCTGCCAATATCGGGCCCGGCTCGTCGATAGCGGACCCATTCCTCGAACTGGTCAGACTCAGCCTAGCATTGCCCCCTCCTCTCGGGCAGGTAAGGCCGTACCCCCTTCCAATCGACCACGACATAGTGGGAGACGCGGCCCTCATGCGCTCATGCATCCACTCGGTCTAGACGTTGGAGTAACTTCTAGAACCAAGAGGGTTTAGGGACTTTCACCCAGGGATATCTATAACACCCCATGTAGAACAGATTTTCGGTGTCCCATCTGGCCATCCACAATATGCCCGTGGAGGCTACGGCCCTGATGTTGTTAGGGTGTACAGTAATCATAATGTAAGATGCATGAGTCATACAATCCAGTCATGCATAAATCCTGCGCATATCGTGCGCTCATGTGAGATAACCTCTGCCTATCAGGGAGTCTCATAACATCTTGCCTAATAACATATGCAATGGTCAACCACATCTCATAACAAACATGCAAATGATGCATATGGGCATGATCATGATGCTATGCAGTCACATACTCATAATCAGTATCAATATCCGGCATCGACAATCAATCACAACAATGTGGACATTTAACCAACATTGTCTCCCAAGGAATGGTGGACCCATGACCTCACACAAGGGCCAAACATATAACACCATGGGTCCCTCTCAATAGCATAATACACACCACGATGGACCTTTCACATGAGCCTAACATACATCACAATGGACTCAATCGCCTGACCCTCCAATGCATCACAATGGGCCTCAACTATGGATCGCATATACATCATATAGGTCTCGACAATCGGCCTCGGCAATCAACATCGGCCTCGACAATCGAAATTGGTAATCTGCCTCGATAGATATTCAGCCTCGATCGATATTCGGCAATCGGTAAAGACAAATCAGAATCGGTAATTGGCCTCGATCGATAACCAACAATTAGCCAAGACAAATCAGAATCGGTAATTGGCCTCGATCGATAATTAACAATTAGCCAAGACAACTCATAATCAGTAATTGGCCTCGATCGATAATCAGCCTCGATCGATATTCGGCAATCGACCACGACAATTGAGATCGGTCAATAATCGGAATCAGCAAATCGGTCACGGTAATGACACCGATAATCAACAGATAAACCAAGCGGGGTCTATAAATGATCAGCCGATCAACCATAGTATAAAGTTCGGTACTCGGCCGTGGTTATATCAAATCTGAAAGTACGGAGCCATCCGTCTACGACGAATGGGCCCCACTTATTTGGATTAACCCATAAAGAGAATGGGCTTAATAAGGCCTAAGGGAAGGTCACAATGTGGACATCTAACCGTTATTGCACAACAATGTGGACGTCTAACCAACATTACTCCCAACGAGTGACCCACATAAGGCCAAACATATAGTGGGCCCATGGCCTTACACAATGATCTCATAAATCAAGCGGGTCGCGTCACATGGGCCTAATGCACATCGCTATGGGCCGCCTCACATGGGCCAAAAATACATCTCAATGGTCCTCATCATATGAGCGGGAATATATCGCAATGGCCTCACTAAATGGGTCGGAAACACATCTCAATGGGCCACAATGTATGGGCCAACTATACATCTCAATGGGCCATGACCCATGGGCCTCATTACATCATAATGGGCCGCGACCTATGGGCCTCAAATACAATAAGTGGGCCACATCAATGGGCCTTATACACATCAAGTGGGTTGTATTATATGTGTTGCACTAATGGGCCTCGCCCATTGGCCTCAGATATATCACAGTGGGCCACGTCTCATGCTCCTAACAAGACAAACAGATGGCCCACACATGGGCCAAACACATCATAATGGGCCACATACATCACAATGGGCCGCACTAATATATCAAGGTGACCCTCATTATGCTGGCCGCACCAAAAATCATTTCAATAGTTGTAGGTATAACATGTGTATCACTACACCCATGGCCCACGTATAATGATCAGCACTTATACAAACATATCCATCTAAATCGGCGCCAATCAAACATTATCCAACACTATCCCAACATTATGGACGGTGTGGATACAAAATACGTACGTCCAGGCGGGCCGCACAAGTGGATGGTATGGGTGAAGTACACACAGCATGGTGGGCTTGTACAATGTGGGCGGGCCCAACACATGCAGCAAGCAGCCCTGCGCCATCAAGACGGGTAGACAGTGCGGATATAAAATACATACATCGGGGGGAAGAGTCCTACCATCCAGCGGGCTAAATAGTGCGGATATACAATACATTTATCATGGTGGAATCACGCATTGAAATGAGCCTTATATACATTATATTGGGCCTCGACCCATCGGCCCCAAATACATCTAATGGGCCGCATCACAGGGACCTCATATATAACAAGGTGGGCCTTAACAATGGCCAATAAATATGGTAAGTGGGTCACACCACATGGCCATATGTATATCAAATGAGCCACACTCAAATATAAGTAGTGATAATGATTTTCCACTACTAAAATTTTCAAGGCCCGCCATAACATTTATTTCCCATCCAACCTAATCATAAGATCTCAAGGATTTTAAAGATAGCCGTTCAATCCTCACCGTGCACTATGGTCCACTTGATAAATAAATCTGTCTTATTTTCGTCCCAAACCTTAAAAATCATTTTCCAAAAAAAAAATGGTTGGACTGTTGGATGAAACACATGCATCATGGTGGGTCCCATAGGGATGGAAGGCATAGATAAGTCACATATTCCGTGATGGAGGTCCACAATTGTGAACACAACACATACATAAATGGGTCTTAAGTAAGACCCACCAAAATGTTTATTTTCCACCCAACCTAGGGCCCAACATACTATCCATCCAAACTGGGGCCAACATGATGTTTATTTTTCATCCAAACTGGTCATAGGGTCACATGGGCCAAGGGCCCATTGTAATATTTATTTGCAATCCAATCTATTCATAAGGTCACATGGACCTTGGGCCCACCGTAATATTTATTTGTCATCCAACCTGGGCCACTGTAATATTTATTTGCATCCAATCTGTTGATAAAGTCACATGGGCCAGGGGCCCACTGCAATGTTTACTTGCCATATAACCTGTTTATAAGTTCACGTGGGCCAGAGGAGGGCCCACTGGACTGTTTATTTAACACCTAAACTGTTCATAAGGTCACGCGGACCATGGGGTAGGGCCCACAGTGATGTTTACTTGCATCCAACCTATAAAACGGTCACGTGGACCTTGAAAAATTGGGGCCCACCGAATGTGGTTCCTGAATCCAGCCCACCCATTATGTGTGTCCCACTTGGCTGAGGGTTTAGACCAATTTTCAGCAGCATCCAAATTTCAGGTAGGCCCCACCAAGTGATTTTATATGTTTTGGCATGTCTTCACATGATTTTAAATGGTGTGGCCCACCTGAGTGCCGTATATAGTTGATTTTTGAAGAAGACCCTAAGGGACCCACAAAATGGGCGGCATTGATCTTTGAAACACATCACAGTGGGGCCCACGGCTGGAGCCGTGAGGCCCAGCTCGGTCGCTTGTCCGCCAGTGCCTGGACGTTGTTGGCCTGTCACCGGCAGCAGCGCTGCTGCTACTGCTGTTGTTTTGTTTTTTTTTTTTTTTCGAAAATAAAATTTTTTACAAAATCTTCTACGTAGGGCCTGTATCAGATGAATCCACTCCAGCCATTGGATTCCACGGTCCAAGACCGACCAAATGAGTCTAATATGCGGCCTGTTTTGGATGAATGGAAGCTTCAAGGTGTGTTTTAATGGTATACAGTACTAATCCCTATGGTATGGCCCGTCTGAGAATCGGATTAGCCTCAAATTTCTTCTCAACGCCTAAAAACACGTGGGGAATGGAATGGACGGCGTGGATTGGATTCATATATCAAGGTGGGGCCTACATGGGTAGGCTATTCCAAAAGCAACTTCTCTTTTCTTTTTTTTTTTCTTTTTTTTTTTTAGCTTTATTAGTACACACCATGTCAGTACATACACTCCATGTTAGCCAGCCCTCGTGAGGACGTCCAGCGTCCAGGGATGCTGGACGGTATGGATGTACACAGCACCATGGTGGGCCCCACATGCACGTGGCCCACATCTTAGTAAAGGTGGGTCCCACATAAACGTGGCCCACCTGATATGGATCAATTTGATACTTGTACTTTCCCATCACCCATAAGGTAGGGCCCACATAGCTTGGACGGCCAAGGAGTCCATTTGATGGACAAATAGGCATCACATCATATTGAGTGGGCCACAAAATAAAGGAAGAAGAGAGAGAGAGAGAGAGAGAGAGAGAGGGAGGGAGAATCACCCACCTTTGATCTCCTATTCCTTCTTCCACCGACGCAATCTAGAGCTCCAAGGGTGAATTTTAACGGTTGAGATGTACTTTGGAGGGTGGGGATGAGAGATAGGAAGGTGGGCCACACCAAGGTTCTCCATGGAAGCCATGAACGTTGGAGTTGCTTGTCTTTGGAGAATGAGAGAGAGAGAGAAAGAGATGAGTGATGGGAGAGAGGGATGGTAGAGTGACATGAGAGGTAAGGTGCTTTGACTTTTGGGGGGTTGCTTTTGTACTTGGGCATGGGGAGAGTAATGAGTTGAGTGATGGGTGTACTTTTGACAAGTGATGTGATTGATGTGATGGATTTGATAGATTCTCTTGGAATTTGCAACGTGCGGTATTTTCCTCAAACTGAACACGGGCCCACACTTCCTGGCACGGGTATCGCATCGGCGACTGAGATGCTGCGTCGGAACGGCGGCGACGATGCGGTCGCAAGGGTATAGGTCTCAGGTTGAGCCGACTTTGAAATACGGGACACAGTCTCAGGGTCGCGCGCAAACGCTGATAACCGATCGTAGGTCGTCAGAATTCAACCGGAATGACCGACGAAGCCTACGGAATAATATGGGCTAGGATATGGATCTTACATTATTGGGCCTCAACCCATAGGCCTTAGATACATCAAATGGGCCGCCTTATAAGGGCCTTATATAAATCAAGTGGGCCGCATCAATGAGCCTTGTGCACATTGCAATGGGCCATAACCCATGGGCCTTGAATACAACACAATGGGCCTTATAACATGGGTCTTATATTCATATCAAGGTGGTCTCAACAATGGCCACAAATACATCAAATGGGCCTAATCACATGGGCCTTATGTACATCAGATGAGCCACACCAATTGGGCCCCATGTCTATACTCAAGTGGGCCCCAACAATAGGCCATAATACATCAAGATGGGCCTAATCCCATGGCCTTATATTTATACCAAAGTGGGATCCACTTGGACTATAGATCTGTCTTATTTTTAGTCTCAAGTTTGTAAAAAGAGCTTTCAAAATGATTGGACAGTTTGCATGCAACACAAGCACCATTGGGGGGGGGGGGGGGGGGTCCACATGAAGGCCCACCATCATGTATATTATATATAATATAATATATAATTTATATATAGTATATATATACAATATTATATATAATATAATTATATATATATGGATATACACACACACACACACACACACACACACACACACACACACACACCGTCCCCTGGATGGTGTGGATAGAACACGTAGGGGGGGGGGGGGGGTTTCACCGTCCACCGTTAATGGACGGTGAGAATGAAACACGTACATCACTGTGGGTCCCACGTGGGGCCCACCACCATGTCTATATGCCATCTAATCCGTTGATAAGGTCACACGTACCTGGCTGAAAGGGAAAAACAAATTTCATCTTGATCCAAAACTTCTGTGGCCTAGAAAAGGGTTTCAAATGTATACGTTCAATCCCACTATTTTCTCTGATGTGGGCCACCTGAGCCGTGTATTCGACTGATTTTTGGGGTGGGCCCACTGCTGGGAGTGACCCACCATATGAACGGGTTGGATGACAAATATACATCATGGTGGGGCCCACAGATGGAGCGTGGGTCCCTGCCCGTTTCACGCTGACGCTAGTAGCAGCAGGCGTTGCACCTAGATTTGATTATATATATATATTTTTTGAAATCTCATTTTTTCGAGGTTTTCCATATGTGGGGCCCGCTTAAGCTAAATTCACCCCAGCTACTGGATTCCATAGCCCGATACCGTTCAAAGGAGTCCAATATCCAGTATGATTTAGCTCAAGGTGGGTCCTACTCGATTTGTAACGGTAAAAATCAATATTTTCTATGCTATGGCTCACCAGAAAAATCGAATTAACATCATTTTTCAGCTTAACGCCTAAAATGAGCCATGGAAGGGAATGAACAGAGTGGATTGAATACTTACATCAAGGTGGGGCCTACACAAGCGGACCACCCCAAAATCTTGTGAACCAAGCTAATATTTGTGTTTTCCCAGACCATGTCCAGCGTCCCTGGACGCTGGACGGTTGGACGGAACACATACATTCGAGGTGGGCCCGGCTTAGGTGGGCCACCACATGGAGGATGGTGTGGGTGCAACACATATAAGGTGGGCCCCACTTATAAATGGCTTGGGTAAAAGTCATGCCTCATGGTGGGGTCCATCCGGGTGGGCCACAAGGCCACATCATCACATAAAATAGGAACAAAGAAAATGAAAGAGAGAGGGAGAGAGAGAAAGAGTGAGACACAGGTGTGATGGAGGGACCCCGACATTATGGGCCCTCCTTGCATTCAATCATACATCAAGTGGGTCCCAATACATGTGGGCCCACTAAAACAAAATTCAACAGTGGAGATTCTTCCTCCACCAAATGTAAGGTCTAGATGACCTCTTTTCATGTAAGAAAAATAAACATCATGATTGGGTCCATGGAGAATGGCCCCATCATGGAATGATCATGCGCATCAAGGTGGGTCATCGGCCACACCTAAGGTCCAAAGTGAGATCCATACCATCAATCGGTAGGCCTCACTTAGCCCATCATCAAAAATATGAAAAATCTATCCTAATAAGCACCCACCGTCGATCTTCTTAGTCCATTGGAAAGTCGGTCTCCTTGTGCTTCACTTGGATGGAGGGAGATGAGAAGTGGAAGGCTTAGATGAAGGATTTTTTTGGGATGAAAAGTGGGCCACCAATATCACTTTTCTCTCTTGGAGGAGCTTGGACGTGAGCCTCTTCTCTTGCTTGGGAAAAGTGATGAGAAATGGGAGAGAGTGAGAGAGGGTTGTAAGGAGAGAGGGAGTAGCTTAGGTAAGTCATGATTACTTGTAAGGGAGGGTGGCTAGCAATAAATGTTTATAAGAAGGCTAGGGGGTAGGGTGGCTATAGCTAGGATAGGGTGGCTATAGCTAAGGTAGGGTGGCTATAGCTAGGGTAGGGTGGCTATAGCTAAGGTAGGGTGGCTATAGCTAGGGTGATGTCATCCATCACCCTCATGATTACCTAGAGATTGGTGCCACATGGGATGGGTGGGTCTCGCAATATATGGTCCACGGTCATTATAATGCACGATCCACATCTTATGATCTAAGCGTCAGGTTGGTGCACGAGACGCGGCGTTGGAACCGCGACGACTGTGCAGTCGTAATGGTACATGGATCGGATTAAGCTGACTCAAATCTACAGGATATGGCTTAGGATCATGCGCAAATGTCGATTATAATCGGAATTCGATGAGAAGGATCGCGGCAGTCAACGGAACAGTACGGACTAGGATACGAGTCTGACACACAGTTGGCCTGACCCGGATCGAGTTAGTTCTGATTCGGATCAGGTTAGATCTGTGGGTCAAACTATGAGGTATGTGTTCTCTCCAAACCGTCCATCCATTTGTAGATTTCATCTTAAGACTTGAGTCGAAAAATAAGATAGATCTAAAGATTAGTTGGCCCACGCAGCAAAAAACAGTGGAGATTGAACGTTTACTATTGAAATCCTTTTAGAGATCATAGAAGTTTCGGATTAATATGAAATTTGTTTTTCCTCTTTATCCATGTATTTTTAACCTTAATAATAGATTATATGGAAAATAAACGTTACGGTGGGCCCTACCAATTTTTTAACAGTGAAAATTATTATTCTCATTGCTCTTTGTGTTGTGGTCCAGTTGATCTTTGGATATGATTTTTTTTTTTAATGCTACGAACTGATCTCAAAATATGGATGAACGTTGTAGATATAATAAATACATAACTGTGGGGCCCATGTAACTTTGATCTCATTTGAGTCGTTCGTACAACACGGAGCTCGAGGCCTGTCTCTGCTCATCTTTGCACGACATGTATCTAAACCGGCCTCTTGACGTGTTGGGCACGAAATGGTGACAGGTTACGGGCCTGTGGACGCAAATTAGATACTTAAAGGCTGAGTTGGCATCACCAAATTCTGTGGGCCCCACTATGATGTATGTGTTGTATCCACACCATTCATCCATTTTTAGATATTATTTTAGGGTATGAACCAAAGAATGAGGTAAATAAAAATCTGTAGTGGACCACACTAAAGAAAACAGTGGAGAGAGTGATTTCCAGTATCCGAAGGTCCATCATAATGTTTATTTGAAATCCAACCTATTAAAAAGTTAAAAAAAACATGAAATAAGGGAAAACACAAATATCAGCTTGTTCTAAAACTTTTGTGGCCCTTAGAAATTTTCAATGGTGGGCTTCATTGTCCCACTATTTTCTGTGCTGGGGTCCACTGAAGCTTTGGATTTAACTCTTTCTTTGGATATTGCCCTAAAATGATCTCTCTAAATGGATGGAAGGTGTGGATACAAAATATACATCATGGTAGGGCCCACGGAACTTGTTGACGTAACTTTAATAGCTAGTCTCGCTACTCAACCTGTCACTGACATGCTGTGCACGCAAGTGGTTGACGTGCACAGCACGTCGCTTAGTAAACTCTAGTGGGGCCACCGTGAATGTTATGTGGTTTATCCACGCCGTCCATTCATTTTTCCAGATCATTTTAGTAGTTGAACCAAAATTGATGCATATCCAAAGCTCAAGTGGACCATACCATAGGAAATAGTATAAGTATTGATTTCCACCATTGAATTACTCTGGATCGGATAGGATCGGTCCGGATCGGATCCATTCGGTTCGGATTTCGGTTTGGATCAGTCCGAATTGACCATGATCTGAATTTGATCTGAAGAATGGTCGGATCTGACTGATCCAACTCGAACCGCACCGATCCAAGCCTTCGGTTCGATTCAGTTCAGATCGGGTCGGATCCATCGGATCGGATCGAAAATGCCCAGCTCTATTTGCAGGGGTGACATCATCACCCCACCTCACCTCCTTGCAAAATTTGGTAGGGGTCCATATGGCAGGTGGCACATTGAGTGTCGCTCACCACATGACAAAGGTCTTAAATTTTGTAGGAATACTCATGGGGTGATAGTTTTCTCTTGGTTCACTCAGATTCACTTTATTGTGGTTCTAAATGTTAATGGGTCTAGGTTTGGGCGTGCAATTAGCCTGTACGCAGGCCTAAAGTTGGACCTAGTTTTGGTTTGATTTGCTTGTGTTAACTAAGTTGACTGGGTTGGACTGAATTACCTTGGTTGATTGTGCTTTGATTAGCTTGTTACCCTCTAGGTTAGGTGTCCATTTGTAGAGGTGGGCATGTCGGGTCTGATCCAGTGGAACTGACTCGATCAGGCTCGATCCGACCCATTCTGAACCGAACCGACGATCTGAATCGGTGCGGATCGAGTGCACCCATCCAGATCTGATTATTTTTCGGGTCGGGTTCAGATAGTGGTCTATCCGGACCGATCCGATCCGAAAACCCGAACCGAAAGGATCCGGACCGATCCGACCCGACTCGATTCAGAGCGGGTATTCGGATAGTATAAATAAATTTATTTTTTTTACCCTAAATCATTTACCCCTCCCCTCTTTTCTTACCCTACCCAACGAACGAGCATTGCGCTGCTCGATCTTCTTCTTCTCCTCTTCTTCTTCAAGGTTTGTTTGAGCTTAGATTCAAGGACCCTTTTGGCAGAAAACAAGAACATAGATAGTGATAGATCCAACCACCTCCCCTCCTTTTTCTTTTTTCTTTTTTTGAGGATGGGGTTGGTTTGGGTATCTTAGGTCATGTCCTTTTGAGGTAGAGATCTCTATTTTTTAGATCTGGGGATTGGAGAAGGGCTGTTGGGATTCATTCCAAAGGTATGAGAAGGATTGAATTTTGATTGTAGTTTTAGTGGGATTGGAAATGGGTCGTGGTTCTTTTGTTGTCATGAGAATGGAATTGATAGAGTTGCACTGATAGAAGAGAAAGATAGAAATTTGATTTGGTTTTTGGCCTTTTGTTCTAGTATTAAGAAATGGGTCTTGGGTTTTTATTTTTGTTGTTGTTGTTGTTGTTATCAGGATGAATTGAGAGAATTGCAGTTTTTTTGTTTGTTTTTGGGTCTGATCCGAACCATGCCCAATCCAATCCGACTTGGTTTTCTTAACCGAGTCGGACTCAGATCGGATCAGGCAATGCAAATTTCAAATCGGTCCAAGTCAGGTGACTGGATTCGGTCCCGGATCGGATCGAGTTCGGGTCAGGTCATTGAGAATTCGGATCGGATTGGGTTGGGCCAAATCCGATCCGACTCGGACCGATGCCTAGCTCTATCCATATGGTGATCCATCATGTGAGGTCCACCTTTAATGTGAATTGTCCATCGTGTGGGCTCCACCTTCAATGTGAACAATCCATCATGTGGGGCCTCCTTTAATATGGAGAGAGAGAGAGAGAGAGATGAGTGAAAAGTTAAAAAGCTTTTAAAATCTTATAAGAATAAATAGCTTTAAGCACATTAGTTACTTTTCCCGTCATGTTTACCAAACTAATTTAAGTAAATAAAGTGAATGTCTTAACATAAATTAAAAAATACCTTATTCAGTGGTATCCAACCAAGCCTTAAATGATCCAGCTCAAGGTTAGCCTACCGTTTCTAAATTAACATTATTTAATGATCCAACTTAGGGTTAGTATACAATTTCCGAGGGACATGGGTGATGTGGTGTACGTTTATTGAAGACAGTATGAAAATATCCTATAACTTAACAAACAGATGACACAAACTTGAGGTTAGGATTATTCAACCAGATATAATTTTGGAATTAAGATTCTTTAATTAATATGATTTTGAAATTGTGACCCAATAGTGACAGTTTGTTCCATTTATTTAGCTGGTTCTAGTTGTGGTCAATGTATGGCCCAGGTACGTAGATTGTGTGGTGGACAGTTATTTGACAAAGAATATAAAAAATATCCTGGAACTTAACAAACAGATGGCACAAACCAACGATTAGGATGGTTCAACTAATATGATTTTAGGATTGTGACCCAACAGCGACGGTTTGTATTATTGTCTTCTTGGTTGGACACCGATTAAATACTATCCTACCTGTCCTGCGGATGAGGCTGGATGCGGATTAGGTACTGACAGGTTGAGTAGCGAGTCCCACTTCTACTGAGGTGATGTCACCAAGTTCTGTGGGCCCCACTATGATGTATGTGTTGTATCCACACCGTCCATCCACTTTGAGATATCATTTTAGGGCATGAGCCAAAGAATGAGGTAGATAAAAAGCTGTAGTGGATCCCACCACAGAAAACAGTGGGGAGAGTGATTCCCATAGTTGAAACTATCCTAAGGCATACCATAATGTTTATTTGAAATCCAACCTGTTCAAAAGTTAAAAAAGACACAGAAGAAGGGAAAACACAAATATGAACTTGATCTAAAGCTTTTGTGGCCTTTAGAAGTTTTTAACGGTGAGTGTCACCTTCCCCATTGTTTTCTGTAGCTTTGGATTTATCTCATTTGATCTCTCCAAATGTATGAAAGGTGTGGATAGAAAACATACATTATGGTGGCCCACAAAACGTGGTGGCCTAACTTCAGTAGCGAGCCTCCTTGCTTAACCTGTCAGTATCTAATCCGCCGATTAGATACTAATAAGGTGAGCAGCGAGAGTTGCTATTGAAGTGACATCACTAAGCTATGTGGGACCCATCATGATGTATATGCTGTGTCCACACCATCCATCCATTTGGAGAGATCATTTTAAGGCATGAGACAAAGAATGGGTCAGATCAAAATCTGGACTGGACCCCACCACAGAAAATAGTGGGAAGAGTGATGCCTACTGTTGAAACCTTCCTAAGGCCCACTATGACGTTTATTTGAGATCAAATTTGTTCATAAATTAAAACAGATATAAAGTAAGAGAAAACACAAATTTCAGCTTGATCGAAATGTTTAAATGGATGGACAGTGTGGATACGACACATACATCATGATGGGTCCCACTGTCAGTTGACACTTCACTGTTAGCCCCCACTAGGGATCGATACCAAGACCTCAGTGTCGAAACAAGTTATCTTTCACTCAGTCTACCCTTGGGCTATGAATCAGGGTGTACATAATTCCCACCATTAAAACTCCTCGGGAACAACAGAAGTTTTGGATCAAGATGATATTTGTGTTTTGCCTTCCACCGTATGAATAGGTTGGATGGCAGATAAACATCAAGAGGTTTCAACGGTGGGTGTCATTATCACCGCTGCTTCCTGTAGTGTGGTCCACTTGAGCCTTGGATTTGCCTCTTTTCTAGAGATTTTATTCTAAAATGATATAGAAAAATAGATGGACGATGCTGATAAACCCATGCATCACGGTGGGCCATCAATGTCACACCTCGAAATTCGAGTAAAGAGTGTGCACCCTTAGACCCGAGTTTCGGCACATGACATGTACACTGAGTGTACTAATTTCATTCAATTATACAATTATTCATCTACCTAGTAGCTTTACCGTAGATATACATTCCATTCATACTCAACAACATCTCAAAAAAATAAAACGATCATTTATTCCAATAATCAATCATAAACATAGCTAAGGACCCTCCCATTCGAGGTCTTATGAGTGAAATAAGTATGTCCAACAACTTAAAAGAATTGATTAACAATCTAAGAAAAATAAATATAATTAAAATAAAACTATCATGATTAGTCTAAGACAGCAACTTCTTCCTATGTTAAATAGAGCTACGTGTCCCTTAAGTCCTTTCCGGCTCGACCACGTATTCCTGTTCTTGAGCCACCGGCTCACCCTCATTCACATCTATGCGGTTTTTCCATCAATAAAAAAGATAAGCTGGCCAGGCCTAGTAAGAATTCCCGACATGGTTTTTTACATCAAATTATAATAGATGCCAATAATCATACACAATATAAATTTAAAAAATGAAATGCAAATGCAATGCATAAATGCAACAATACATCAAGTGAGAATCCGTCCACTTGATTGAGTTGAAAACCCATCAACCCGCATCTGCCTGCATCTACTCTATGAGTAGGCTTCCACTAGTATAGTGGGCTTCTGGTAACGACTCTACCAGAATATACCATCCAGGGAGGTCCCCCAGGAATCCAACACATGTTGTGTATGTAATTGATAGATGCACCAAGTAATCATGAATCATGTGTTGTATATACTATTTATCGCATTTGAATGAACATAGTTTAATACCTTAATCAAATCATATCATTATTAATATAAAAATCACACAGTCTTTTATATCAACTAAGAATACATGACAATTAAATCAGAATAATAATACAGCACATCAAACAATTCATCTATTTTAACTTGATGGATGAGAAACACATCGGGATCACTCACCTTGATGTGGTGAAGATGATTTCGCGAACTAACGGTTTGAATTGAATTAGAACTTCCTAAAATTACATAAATAAGAATTTTCTTTAATCTTATGATTACACGTAATGAATAAAACGTATGATTTATTATTTATTATTTATTCAGATCGATGTTGCCCATCCATTGGTCTGATCAATCCAAAATCCGAGGCTTTAATATATCTTAGCATTATGAATCATATGGTCAACGTGGATCTAATCTAATTAAACTAGGCGATCCCACACCAAACTTTATAGCAAGAGATTTCCCCTAACATTTACTATTTTCATCATTATGTATCAATAGGCCGATGCGATGAACGTTTGGTCAATCCAACTTGTTCATTGCATAGATCTTAAAGAATAATTCTAAATTATGAGAAAATAAAATTAAAATATCCATCACTAACCTGTATCAAAGGCGACTTAAGGTTTCCTCATTTCTCTCTTGTCTTTCTACTAAGAAGCATTTTGAAAAAGGGTAGTTTTTATAAAGCTTCGGATCCAATTCTGGAAGTTTCATTAACAACCAAAGATATGACATGGATTTGATGATACCAAGTGGTTAAGATTCGACTCTTCCAAGTACGATTCGAAGTTATCGCTTGAAATAACCCATCAACTAGAAAATATACATAAAAACTATTTAAGGATGTATTTTGATTTAATTAGGATCTAGAGACGATGGAGAACATCCCATATGGATGGTTGAGATTTGATAGATGAGTTTAACCCAATAGATAATTATGATTAACTAATAAATGGCTCAGATTAAATAACGGGACTATCTCCAAAAGATAAAAGGAGAGTCGATCTTAAATAGGGAGGGAAAATAGGCAGTTTTCGTTTCAGACTTTGTTTGTGCTGGATAAAACTATTTTTTTAGGGAATTGTTTCAAAGGAATTCTTTCAAACTTATACGTGCCTATCAATTGATGACATTCATTAACATGTTATGAGAAATCCACTTCGCCCATTCACTTTGCCTTATCATGTTAGTATATGGATCCAAAAAATAAAGTAAAACTAGTACTCAAGTGGCCCACTTGATTATAAACCGTGAGCAATAAGAACAACCATTGAAACTTCTCTCCTTCTTATTATTATTATTTTATTTTATTTATATATTATATTTATTTATATTTTATTTTTTTACCATCGTACTTTACACATGTGTGTGCACACGTGTGGAGGATGGAAACATTAGGTGACGTGTGTGGATGAAATAGTGGATCCGTTTCCTACTATTAATGTTCTTCCCTTTTTTTCTCTGTTATTATACAAAAACTGGATATTTATCTTCCTTTGTGTTTTATTTTATTTTTAGATGTGAGACTTACAACGATGTGGACCAAAATCCACTCCATTCATCAATTTTGTTATATTATGTTGGGCCATTGGCTCGAATATAAGATAGATTTGAATTTTAAGTAGGCCACATACTATATGGTCTGAATGCACGTAGAGGGTAGTTTCCAATTTTTTTTTTAAAAACAACTCAAGTCCCTTTGTACTTGGAGAGCCGTGAGAGAATGACCCTCTCACATCCTCATTTTTCACATAAAACTTTGGTCTTGCATATCTTTTAATTGGACTGTTCGAATAAGGTGAAATTTTAGTATAGTCCTTCATTTTGTGTGGTCTATTAATAGACTGAATTTGGAACTCGATCTCTTAAGGATGACTGAGATGCCTATTTAATGGCTCATGCCTATTTGTAACTCAAAACAATGTTTAACGACATCTTATGTAAAAATTAACTAATAGTTTTAATGTATACCCTATGATCTCCCTAATGAATGATTTATTTAGACATTTGGATGACCTAGTTTGCAGATCGAACTGTGATGAATGATCAATTGATGGTCTAAATTTTAAATAAGTAGATGGTTAAAATGTTAATCATATTTATGGGTTATTGTACGGTCATTTTTGTAAATGGATACATATAAAGTACTTTTTGGATGCGATTTATGTTAGAAATGTATAATGTTACATTCAAGTTATTAGTTCACAGGTGTAAAATGTGTAGATCATGATTTTGACGGTAAATTAAGCATATTCATAATTGACAAATAAGATGAGCGAATTAGAATGCTAATTTGACGTGTGTATGAGTGGATATGAAGATCTAGTAGTTACTTTACTTTGATCAAGTGGGCCAAATTTAAAGCGGTCGGTTAGATATCCTCATCTAGTGGTAAATAGTTAATTTAACAGTCGGTTTGATGAACGGGTGAGAATACTAAGATATTTAGGGGTTTGTCCTATTAATCAACCATCGAAAAATGCTCCTTATAGTTAGATTCAAGTTAAATTACATAAATATTAATGGATCTACAAGCGTAGAGTTGAACAAGTGTAATCATATATCGTTACGTAGAAGTAAACTCGCATGTAAAATTTCAGGTTGTTACGATCAAAGCCCAAACTGTTCCGAGCTCGGAACTGGCGGCGTAGTGTTCTAGCGTGGGTTAATGTATGACACGTGTACAATTTCTGAGGGAATGAATTGTGCGGTGAGGAACTTAACACGCTATAATGGTGAGTGAACTTTGTGGGCCCACCGTGATACAAGTGTTATTATCCATGCTGTCCTTCCCTTTTGCCAGCTTATTCTAGGGCATGAAACCAGCCAGAGTTGAAACATATCCCAAGCTCCAGTGGGCCACAACACAGATGATAATGACATCCACCGTTGAAACCTTTCTGAGCCCACAACGATGGTTATTTGTCATTCAAACCTGTTGATAAGATCACATAAACCTAGATAAAAGGAAAATACAAATACCAGTTTGATCCAAAACTTCTGTGGCCCCAAAATGTTTTTCAACGGTAGGCATTCAATTTCCACTGTTTCCTGTGGTGTGGTCCACTTGAGCTTTGGGTATACTTCAATTTTGGTCACCATCAATAAAATGAGCTTAAAAAACGGATGGATGGCATCGATGATGACATATACATCAGGGTTGGTCCCACATAGTTTACTCACCACGCTGAATCATTTCGCCAGATTATAACCTTCACTGCCTTTATAACGTCTCATTTTCTTGAGTTGACAGCTTCCGGGAGTCATTAGGGCCGTCAATGGGCCAGGCCCCCGCTGTCCAAATTTGAAAATCAAAATTCAAATAACCATGAACGGATGAGTGGGCCCCACCAGCCATAGTAGCCATTATCACTAAAAAACAATACTGGTTTAGTGCGACCATTAAACCATTAAATTACTAAGCCACCCAAGACTCGTTGTTATAAATGCAATGGGTCCATTTCTTTATGGCTGGGATCATTCAATGGCTTGGGCCAATTTTCCAGACCTTCTAGCTCATCCAGCCGTTGAGTGGGCCTAGTTTCCTACATTAAGCGGTTCGATCGGTCGATCTGGTAGGGTTTCAATCCAGGCTCTCTGATTTACTGGGCTGATGGGACCGATTAATCAAAATCTGGGCTGTTGATAATCTGGAAGGCTTGATTTGGTCCATTTGCGCCCATGCTAGCCATGTACTCTACAGTTAAGCTTGGGCTCACCTCGACCAGGCCCAATCCAGTTATGATGCATGGGGTGCACTGATTCTTGTGGTCAGTAGGACTACCCTTTTCATTCTCCCCAGAGTATAATTCATGCAATTGAAGCAACCGGCTATAGCCTGTCGCCAACCGGTAAACCCGACAACACTGCAGGAGTACAGCTATTTTACCAGTCCCGCAAGAAGTGGGTCCATCCCACTTCATAATCAGAATATCCGGACGCGAATTTCCCGCAACACTGTTGCAGGATGCCGTGGACCAAAGGTTCTGTGGGGCCCACCTTGGTATGTGTGTGTGACATCCACTCCGTCCGTCAATTAACCCGGATCATGGTAAGACGTCAGTATAAAAATCAGGCCGATCGAAAACTCAAGTGGGCCATACTACAGGGAACGGTGGCGATGGAGATGCCCACCACTGAGACCTTCCTGGGGCCCGCTGTTATGTTTATATTCCATCCAACCCGTTCATAAGGTGCGCCCCACCAGGATGAAGGGAAAATCCAAATATCAGCTTGATCGAAATCTTCGGTAGGCCCCAAGAAGGTTTCAATGGTAGACGGTCCCATCGTCGCCCTGCTTCTCGCTGTGGTGAGGTCCACCTGGATTTGGGTGGGCCTTACTTTCGAGTTGATACCCTAACATGTTCTCATGGAAATGATGGATGGAGTGGATTTCACACACGCATCACGGTTGGCCCCACAGAAGCCGTTGATGCCGGGGCTCGGTAAACGACAAAAGACAAACAACGAAATGCATGCCGAGAAGCTCTAGGGACACGCACGTCATTTCCAAATGATCACAACCGTTAATCAGACAACCCCACCATGCCTACCGTTCCAACCAACCTGACATAGACAACGAGATCTCATCGACCATCCATCAGCAAGCGAACTATCGAGGAGGCTTGTCACGATATTACACCATTTAAGGGTCCACGTGATTAACGGTCCCGATCGAGTTGATATCACGTGCGTGTGTAACCACTCACGAGTGTCTCGAATAAGGAGTCGGCACAAGTTGGGATGATGGCAGTTGCATCGTTGGCTTACAATACAACCATTTGCATGGGATGCTTCAGACAGTCCAATCATCACTCCTGTCGACACGCAGATTGCCTGTGCCCGAGGTTACTGTAATCGGAAGCTGTGTGGGGTCCACATAGATGGCCGTCGCAAAGCCACTCCGTACATCCGTTTTGCAAGACAACAATAAGACAGCAATCTAAAAATCAGGTAGATCCAAAACTCATGTGGTCCACACCACACGAAACAGCAAGGATTGAACGTTCACCATTGGAAACTTTGGGGGTGCTACGGAAGTTTCGTATCAGGATGATATTTCTGTATACAGTTTATCTGAGTGGTATTAACCCTATGAACGGTTTGGATAGCATATAAACATGATGGTCGGCTCCACGAAGGTTTCAACGGTGGACGTTTCTGTTCCTACTTTTTCGTGTTGTGTGGCCCAATTGAGTTTTAGATCTGTCTGTTTTTATGAATTCCGTACTATTATAGTATTGTAAAACTGATGGACAGAGTGGATTTTTGAAGGACTCTCTGTAGGCCCCCACACAGCTTCCGAATACAGTAACTTCCTCCGCCTCCGCGTCGGTCGATAGGCCCAGGTACAAAAAGCAAATAACCGGACGATCTTCACCCTTCAAAATTGGTTCCTTTTGTTACAATAATCTTTTTGACAAACCATGGATCAAATGGTCACCATTATTTCTACCAGAAGGCAATCCAAGTAGTCCCAACGAACAGACATTTCAAGTGGGTCATCTGGCCTAATTTTCTCCGCTTCATCTTAACCGTCCATTTATACATGCTATCATCTGGATGGCTACAACCATCCTCTCGGTCTGCATCTTGAACCATCAATTACTAAGACCCGATTGGAATGAACGAACAGTCTAGATCGATGGATTGACAAGCTAACGTGCACAAATCAACCACCTGTACCATTACCCTACGGTACAACCAGTTGCATTAAAACGTTATCAGATATAAAGGCAAACACACAAGCGCCCAAAAGCAAAAGCAAAAGCAGGAGCGAAAGAAAGCGCGGAAAAGAAGAGAAGAAAAAGATCAGATCCGGCCGTTCGTTCACCAAACGCGTACTTCGGCCATGGCCTTCTCCATTTCAGTTCTGGTCATCATCTGCTCTCTCCATCTCATCGCCTTCGTTCTAGCCATTGGAGCTGAAAGAAGGAGAAGCACCGTAAGATATACATACCCTCTTCGTATTTCATACGTATATATACTTTCTCTACACCTCTTTTGGTAACCTACGCTTACAGTATAGTGTACTCCACCCTCGCCCTTTCCGACCTTCCGTCTGATGATCCAGACCGTTCACATAAAAGATCCCACCTTAGATGGGCCGCATAACAAAAACCTCCCTCATCAGCTGGTGAAGCGTTTTTCTTTTGCCTAATCTCTGTCTTCTCTGTATATGGTAGGGAAATGTGGTACCGGATGAGTACGATGAGGCTACGTACTGCGTATACGACTCAGACGCTTCGACATTGTACGGTCTAGCGGCGTTCTTTCTGCTTCTCATCAGCCACGCGTTACTTAACGGCGTTACTAGATGCCTCTGTTTCGGGAGGGGTTTAACGCCTGGTGGTTCAAGAGCGAGCGCCGTTTGCTTTTTTATCGTTTCCTGGTAAGTAAAAAACTAAGACTCTAAAAATAGAAAATGTTCTGGCGTGGACACTTGGACAGTCCAATCCATTGATCCTGACCGTTCATTAGGTCCAACACGTATTTCACGGGTTCCCATTTAAATATCACACTAATCTGGCAAATATTAACCATTTGATCAATGGATTTAATATGGACGGTCAAGATTATCTATACAAGAAGGACCGATCAACAATTGGATCCATCTATTTGTCGTGGATTTTTGATGATTTTAAAGAGCTACTTTTGTTAGGCAATCATATTCATCCCATCCATTGCTTGGAAAATGGACAGTTATAGAAATTTAAGGAAAGGCAACGGACGGATTGGATCACCCGATCAGTGCGATTTCTGTTTGGGAGTCCATAACATGTGTTCTGGACTAATAGACGGTTCAGATTGACTGTGTGGACTGTCCAAGTGAATTTTTGTAACTAGGAGCACTATAACTTACAATGCTCTGGAGCACCGGAGCATTTCTCTTTGCGGCAAAATGCCTCGGAGGATCGAATAACCGGTCGATTGCATTTTGCAAGTGAAGTTACCGAATTACCCTCATTTTTTTTTTAAATTGAAGTGATGAAGTCAAGAATTGTGGGCGCATGTTGTACATATATGACATCCAACCTTTCAAACAGATGAATCTTACTACTAAGATTATATTAATGAAAATTCTAGATGATCCAATTAGAAGGTGGGCCACACCATAAAAAATTAATATACACTGCCCAAAAAATCCAAATTCATATCATAGCCCGTCTGATGATTCTATCCACCAGATTTTCGGCTTGAGTGATCAACATGGTAGGATGCATATGTTGGACGGGTTGGGTGTTGTGGCCATACCATGTGGGCCCTACAATTCTCCGCTTTAAAGCTTTTTAAAGGAAAAAAAATATATGGGGTTAGTTTAGTAATTGCACTCCCAAAGATGCACTATCCATTAAATCCAGTTTGTGGAGGATTAATTCGATAAAATCGAATTTTGAAGGAATTTATCGGTAAAATTACAAAGATAAACATGGTGCATCTGCGAGTCATACTCGCACGAACGTGTGCGGGGCAGCATGGTTTTGCGAGATCCGGGCCGTTCACATGGTGGGCCCTACGTTAATGTAATCGAGGACAGAATTGCGATAGTATGCCTCGCCAGACATGCACACATCTCAAGAAAGAATGAATGGCTGAGTATAATCGTCCCCATCCAATGCCCAAGTGTGGCTCACCTGATCGGCAGACCGAAGTATTTGATTCTTCAACGGGCAGCACGTTTACGTGTGGTGGGGCCCAACGGTAACATTTCAAAATTGCTCCGGTGTGGCCCGTTGGAGCTGTGGGTACAGTTGATTTTTAGTCTTCGGGCAGAAAATTGGGGATAGAACTTGATGGGTAGAGTGAATTTTACACGTACAATTTAGTGGGCCCCACAGACCTAAGTGTTTTACGCACCGGGTAAAATAACTGTTGTAGAGGATATCCAGTCCATGATAGGTGGATCTGAACCGAACATCTTGGTGAATCTAATGTGACACATGATGTTCCTTAAGAATCAATTGGTGGCCTTTAAATGGGCTGCATAAGAATTAACTTTTGAATTTTAGAGGCTGTTTGGATAGAGTGCATGGTTAGGAATGTAGCCCGTTTACATTCACTAGCCTGTTTGTGAAAGGGAGTACAATCTTTTTTTATTATTTATTTATTTTTTATATAAATATTAATGGAAGGGAAAAGGGTTTCCTTTAGGATTGCAACCCAAGTGGTTGCAAATCTGGATTAATTGAGGATCTATTTGGAATATGGTGATGTAATGGAAATGTGTCATCATTATGGTTTTACCAGCTCAAAGCTAAATTCATACTAATGAAAATATTTTTAGAAAATAAGTAAAAGAATTGTAATTATTGTTTTTTTTTTTTTTTAATTTTTTAAATTTGAAATCTTAAATTCAAACAAGCACATAGGTGCATAGATTTAATGATTTGACATTAGTGCTTGTTTGGATTAGGGATTCATAGAGAAATGCAATAAAAAGTTGTCATCATTACGATTTTACTATTGCAAAGCCAAACACGAAAAATGTTGATCAATGCATATGTTTTTAGAAGATTGGTAAAAAAAATTATAATCATTATCATTTTTAATTACACTACAGCAGAAATCTCACATTCAAATAGTCACGTCGCTGTATGGATTTGATGATTTGTTGTTGAAGTAATTGAAAGGCATCATCATCATTACAATCATATCATTGATAAACCAAACACAACAATTGTCGTTCAAATGGAGATGTTTTCCAGGGGAGATGAAAATATTTGTGATGATTGTACTTTTTCATTAAATTGTTGTGGTAATCTTCAATGCAAATAGGCAAAGTAACTAAAATGTGTCATCATTATAATTTTATCGTAAAAAAACCAAACACCAATTCTCGGTCAAATATAGATATTTTTAAGAGAAGTAAAGAAATTTGTAATAATCATACTTTTGAATTACTTATTATGGTAATCATCAATCCAAACAAACCTTGCTGGGAAGGAAAGTAAATACCTTTTTTCTTGAAATTACCTTTCCTTTGTTTTGAGAGCTTTCTTTGTGGGAATTTGTGGAAAACATAATTATTCACTGAATTTTTTTGTTAGAAAATCCATGAACTTGCTGTTGAAGTTCACTCTTAAGAAATGCATTTTAATTTTTTTGTTAGAAAATCCATGAACTTTTTTTTTTTTTTTTTTGTTTTGTTTCTGTTAGCTTGTTAGTACACCTCATTGTCAGTTGACACTTCACTATTAGCCACCCTCAAGATCGATAACAAGACCTCGAGTTTTGAAACGAGGTATCTTTCACTCAGTCTACCAGTTGACACTTGCTTTTCGAAGTTCACTCTTAAGAAATGCATTTTTCAACTATTAAAGGCAAATGAGCTTTTAATAGTTAAACCTAAATATGCCACTGTCCCTCTTCAATCGTTTGGCATGTTCCACGTGCCAATATTGTCGATCTTCGGTTATACCTTGCATTGTGCCACTATGCCACATGTTTCTATGTGCCACCACTGTTTCCCATGGATGATGTCAGCATCAAAATCAATACTTTGCTTGCTCCGAGAATTGGTGGGCCTCACTATTATTTCTACGTGAAATCCGCCTCGATCAATAAGTGCATCCCATTAATTTAACCATAAAGCCTAAAAATCAGTTCGGCGTGTGATTCAGGTAGACCGTACCAACGAAATTATAGGGAGAGAGACACCCACCCTTGATTTTTTAAGGTCCATTATGATGATTATATGAAATTCACTCCAACGGTTAGATAAATAAGCGTTTTGACAAAAAATCAAGCCCATCCTCGATTCATATGACCCACACGAAAAGAAATAATTTGGAAGACAAGAGTCACTATTTCCCTTTGTATGGCTCATTTGAATCACAAAGCAATTTGATTTTTAGGCTCTTCGGTTTAAATTAGGCGACACACTTGGTGACCGGGGTAAATTTTACATAAACATTATGACGGTCATGTACCACAATATTTTTTAGGCCTAGACGGGTCACACGATGACGTCTCCACATGAAAATGACTTTTGTAGCTTCAAGAATTGGTATACCTCACCCTAATGTTTACCTAAAATCCACTTGTATTATTTGGTGTGCCACTCCTTTTTAGCCGTAGGGGTAAAAAATCAGCCCAATTCAACTGGGCCATGTGAAGGGAAACAGTTAGGAAACGTATCCCTTGTATATTGTTACCAATCATATGGTGCACCTGAACCATGAACCTTGCTGTTTTTTGAGCCCCACGGCTAATATTGAGTGACACACTTAGTGATTGGGGTAAATTTCACATAAACCTTACGGTGGTCCATTATTAAGAATATAGTAAAATGCATATCATGCATGGAGAAAATGTGTCCACCACAAATTTTGAATTCATATTCATAGTGCCAGACACCACTTAGGATTTTATTCGACATCAATTCCATAATTATTAGGATTTGAATTCCAATTTAAATGGAATCTATTTTTCCAAAGGACCCCCTTTAGTGTCAAACAATATCCCCGCTTGGATTCTAAATTTAGGTATTGAAAGCATATAATGATTACAAATTCATCTACTTATCTCCTCGAATATATGTATTAGACTATGATTGTCTTGTTTGATTTTGCAACGGTAAAATTGTAATGTTGACACCTTTTGTATTACATAAACCTATTAATTTTCAGTCCAAACATACCCCTAGTGCTAATGTCACTATATATTATGCTTATATTATAAGCTACTTAGATTCTTAGCAGAAAAAGTTGAGAAAAATGAATGGCTAAGATCTTTGAAGCATGCTCTACTGGGTGAAATTGGTTGGCTATATTCCAAGCGCGGAAATTGCCTGTAAGGTGGGTGGGGGGAAACGACGATGTACCTAATCACGACAAGGACATTTCTATTATATATCATGCCACCTGTTGGGGTTGTGGTCACGTGGTTTACCTGAATTCGTCGTTACATCACCTAGGTTTTAGCCACTGGACAGTGGTCCTATTCAATTATACGGCTGTGGATGGCTATCTAAAATCTTGGATTCGGATTCGGTGGTGACCCCTTGGTAGGTCGGAAAAGCTGTGTGTGCCCCACCATGATGTATGTGTTTTATCCATGCCGTCCATTCATTTTCCCACCTCATTTTAGGGAGTCCTAAAAAAGGCAGATCCAAATCTAAGGTGGACCACACCACAGGAAACAGTGGTGATTGAACGCCCACCATAAAAAGTGATGTGTGTTTTTCCTCGGTGGGCATTCAATCACTACTCTTTCCCGTCGTCTCATGTTTATTTGGTATCTAACCTATTGATTAGGTCACACAGACTTTTTATGGTGGGTGTTTAATCACCACTGTTTCCCATCGTCTGGTCCACCTTAGATTTTGATCTGCCTCATTTTTTGGGCCAATGTCCTAAAATAAGCTGGTAAAATGGATGGACGGAGTGGATAACGCAAATACATCATCGTGGGGTCCACTTCACCGCCCAGTACCGAGAGGAGTCACTACCGAGTCCTAAAATGAGATTATTGTCTTTTTTAAAATAATTGATATCCACCATTCAAGGTGAGGCCTATCATATAGACGGTTTGGATCATTTAGAAAAGATCCCAGATCTACCATTATTTCTGTAATTTATTGCAAAGGTGCGCTGAATGTAAAAAAAATAAAGTGACCCGCGCACCTAGTTATGATAGAAGTTTCGAAGATCACGAGGATGAGTATTATTATATATATGCTTGGGCTGCGGGCTTTCACATTGGACAGCTGGGACGATGGTTTGGTAGGATGGGACCCACCCTATAAGTACCATCACATAAATCCCTCAAATCAAGATATCCTAGTCACAGGATATTCGGATTTTCTTTGACTGGAGTATGGGAGTTGTTGGCCACGTATTGAAAAGTTAGGTATTTCCACGTGGAGAAATTTTTTTGCGCATATCGAGTGGGACCCAAAATATCAACGGTTCAGATCATGTGGGCCATACCGCATGAAACAATGGGGATTGAACGTCTGGGGGTGACAGAAGTTTTGTATGAAGATGATATTTGTTCCTACAGTTTATCTGAGAGGTAATAACCTTACGAACGGTTTGGATGGGATATAAACATCATGGTCAGCCCCAGGAAGGTTTCAACTGTAGACGTTTCCATTCCCAATGTTTTGTTTGTAGTGGCCCAGTTGAGTTTTGGATCTGACTGATTTTTAGAATCCTATGCTACTGGAGTCTTTAAAAACAGATGGACGGAATGGATTTATCATTGACATCTCTGTGGAACCCACACAGCCCTGAGCACTGGTATATCTCTGCGATCGGGGGCACATGCAATCTGCTCTCTATCGAGTGGGGTTCAAAATGTCAACGGTTCGGATCACTTCAAAATGGGTCCCACTCGTGCAAATAGAAAACCTGAACGGTGCTACAAATGTACGTTGACCCTTAAAAACGATCGATTACTCTTAATCACGTGGGGCCCACGTGAAGAGCAGATCGGCTTGAATTCTACCTGACATACGTGGGTCCCATATGATGAACGGGTTGGATTCTGTATTCGCATCCTGCATGTATTGCATTAGCAGTGCGCGTGTCTGACTCAATGGTGTGGATGTATGCAGGGTGAGCTTTTTGGCTGCAGAGGCGTGCCTCTTGGCAGGGTCGGCTAGGAATGCGTACCACACGAAATACCGGGGAAGGTTCGGCGTACATGACTTATCGTGCGCCGCGCTCCGTAAGGGGGTGTTCGGCGCCGCTGCAGCACTGACATTTGTCTCTTTGGTGGGGTCCATCTTGTACTATTCGAGCCACGCCAAGGCCGACACGGCCGGATGGCTCAAGCACCAAAACGAGGGTGTGAATATGGCCCCATACCCCCAACCGACGATGGATGATGGTGGGGCCCAGAAGGCCTAAGGCCACACAGGCTTTCTTTTGGTCACTGAGGAATGCTATTTCCAGGGGCTTCATCTTCATGCGTGGCCCATACTTGCCAGATCCAAGCCGTTTAGGGTGTTCTGTCCATTTATCAAGTGTGCAACATATGTTGGGAAAATGATAACCGACGGTGTAGATTTGACATGCACGGTTGGTCGTTTGATAAGTGGACCTGCCTGATTTTTAGATTGGGACCTTGAAGATGGTGCGGCTGGAAATAGCATTCTTCTTTTTCACTTTTGTGGGTCCCTGTGTATGTGTCTTCTCTCTAAAATATGAGGGTATGTTGGGAACGTTAGAGTCAAAAAAACGTTGGTCCTTGAGGGACATATAGTTTGTGGGCTCCATAGCTTGAACGGTATAGATTGACGTGTATGTATACCATGTGTCGCATGGATGAGACACCACGACTTGAAAATAGTTGTGAACTATCACAGTAACCATAGTACATTTGTAAGGAGAGTATAAGATGGAGTGTAATTTTGGGAGCGTTGCTAGTCCACCGTCCATACACAATGAGTGGAAGTTACAGTGATCGGATGGCTGTCTTTATCTTGTTTTAAAAACTCTGGGTCTGAGAGTTTTAAGCCGAGTAATTGTTTAGGCTGGACCTGGTCGTGCATTTGCTGAAAGGACCAACGAGTGTGCTCGTTGTCTTCCCAACTTAAAGAACATCTACCATGAGACCGGCCTGACCTGACCCTGGTTCAGACTGGGCTTAGCTTGGATTGAGGTTCTTCAGAATTAGTGCTCCACATGAATCGAGTTAGCTTGGTTAACTCTGCTCGACTTGGCTCGGAAAAGCTCGATTCGACTCGGTCTGAAATTGGGTTTGAGCTGAGCCGAGCTGATTTTTTTAGCTCGAAAAAAGTTTGAGCGAAGGTCAAGCTAGACTGAACTCGACTCGGCTCAGAACTTAACTTGGTTCGAATCGATTCGGCTTGGATTGGGTTCACTTAGTATGAATATTTTGTATATATTTTCATATTTAAATAAATTATAAATTATTTATATTATATATATTAAAAGTTATAAAACCTAAACTCGAACTCTACCCGACTCAAATCGGGTTCACTTAGTATAAATATTTTGCATATATTTTTATATTTAAATAAATTATATATTATATATTAAAAGTCACAAAACCTAAACTCGAACTCAGCTCGAAAGATCAAGCTCAAGGTTGGCTCGAGCTGCTAACCGAACCAAGCTGCCCAGTCAAGCTTGAGGACCGAGTGAGTCAAGTTTTAGCTGTGGTAACCTGACTGCTGAACTCGGTTCCACTTGTGTACAATCAATCAGAATTCCACATCCACACAGGCACTTCACATGTTGGAGTAGCTGGGAATGGATTGAGTGGGCCTGTCTTTGAATGGGTTCAGGTGGACCCGTTGGACAGGCTGGCTCAGAATTTTGATTTTCTTGCTACGGCTCAGTCCTTTAGATTGGCCCAGTTGGGCTGCTGCCATGGGCCAGGTGAAGTTCTGCCTAGGCCTGACCTTTTTACTAACAGGCCCAGAATCATACCCGAATCTGACCCGCAACTAATTACCATCTGACCCAACTCGACCCACTTAAAAAATTCTTCAAACCTGATCTGACCCGACCAGACCCGTTTAATAAATGAGAGGGCTCAAATGACCCAATCCAACTCACCATGACCGAACTCGGATTTAATAAAATGGAATATGACATTAAAGCCATTCACAACCAGGCACAGACGGTGGATCCACACACACACACACACACACACACACACACATATATATATATATTTGTTTCGGGCTTTGGTTGGGGTCATCTGGCTCAATCGGTTGATGACCTATATGGGTGAGTTGGGTTGGTTTGGGTGTAATCTAAGCCCCACTCATTTACTTATACAAATCCTATTTCTATCTTGGGCCCGACCCAATGCCCATTTAGCTTGGCCCAAACCCACCTAAAAAAAATTGGTCAGGTTGTTTAAGCCACGAGCCAACTTGTCCCATTGCAACCCTAGTTAGATGTAGACCGTTGGTTGTAGTTGTCCACATTCAAGCAAGAAATTAAAATAATAATAATAATAGTAATGGTTAGGATGAATGGTTAGGGGAGATATTGGGCATGACCTGTTATGGGAAAAACTGAACTAACCTACTATATGAGAGATCGTGTATCATGAAAGGGGACCAGGATAATGTTGGCAAGGAGTCATATGAACAGGTTCCTTGAACTACCGAGATATCTACCATGTAGCTTAGTTGAGTTGAGCTCTGGGGGAATACCCCAGGAAGCCAAGTTGAACTTACTGGTCGAGCTGATCAGACCAGTCCCGAACTTAGATGAGGGATGTCCAGAAACAATTTTGCATTGTACTGAGTAAAGATAGATATGATTGAACTTACTGGTCCAGCTGATTAGACCAGTCCCAAACTTAGACGAGGGATGTCGAGAAACAATTTTGCATTGTACTGAGTAAAGATAGATATGATTGAACTTACTGGTCGAGCTGATCAGACCAGTCCCGAAGTTAGACGAGGGATGTCCACTCAAATTCAGACCTTGACCTTCCAGCACATTTGACAAGTCCCACTAAGATACGCAAACCACATAAGAATTCTATAAATTCACTCCCTACTTTTAAAGGAAGGCCCGCACAGAAACTTCAACTCAAGTCTTATTTTTGTGATAAAGCTACCCACCTAAATTAGACATCAAAGGGTCCCTAGCCAACTCCAGCATGCCCATGATACGTTACCTCTTCACTGGTGCAGGTATCAAAAGTGCCAACAAGTGCAACCGCAAGCTTATCTTGATTTAGACGATAGCAGCTTTTAGGAGAGATATTGCACATATGACCCATCCCATAATGGAGCCTTCTAATTGTTGGATGCATGCTTTAACACTAGTCCTGAAAATCCGGCCTTTTCACTGGTCAGGTGGGCCATGCAAGGGAGCTTACCCTGTGAGTGATTTAGATCATGGACAATGTGGATGTGTGCTTTTTTGTGAGATCCAAGTCACTATCAGGGCGAACTAAGAATCCTTGGGCCAAATAAAAAAGTCCTGATACATGGTGGTGGGTCCAAATTCTAGTTATCCATTTTCATTTACACGTCTGGCCAACAAGGCCAGTAGAACACCTGATCTTTAGGCCTGGTTGATGTCAGTGGTATGGCCCACCTGATCAGTGGCTTGGATTTCACTAGTCTGGACGTGTGGCAGCAATTGCAGTTGCCGTGGGTTGTGATTAAAGGTACCAATGGAGTGTAATAACTACAAATGTAGGACCTGTTGCACTTGTGCGCACCTTTGAACACGTGTCATGGGCATAAAATTTGAACGGTCAATGTGATGTGGCACCCTTGAAACCTTTTAAGGCCAATTTTCACTCTGAGACAAAACTTTGATGGGCCATGAAAAAAGGAAATAGTTTCCTCCCTTGATTTGTATTTCTCTTTGCTATATAGCCCACTAGAGTTTTAGATCAAGCTGAAAATTGGACTTATAGAGCTTCATGTGGGCTGTTCAGATTTTGTGCCCATGATATGTGTGCAAAAGTGCGCAAGGTGCGCAGGTGAGCATTCCTCCACACACATACATAAGAATGCTCAATTGCAATCCTGTGAAACCATTGTGCCTCAACTTTTACCCTGATTCAAAACTTAGGTGGGCCATGACGGAAGATAGGTAAATCGAGGGAGGAAATGGTCGACCCTAATCACAAAGTGGATGATGCTCAATATATCCCAAGCTAAGATTGAAACAGAAAATAATCGAGGATTTTTCTTTTTGTAAAAACAAAGATATAGGTTGGGAGGACAGTTGGGGTTTTTAGTAGCACGCTATTTTATTGAATACCGTAGGTTTTTGTGAAACTTGTTCTATACAATAAAACAAAGGGTTTACATGATGAGGTGTCTGCCAATGTAAACATCAGTTTTATAAATAGTCACAACATGTTGCAACGTGTTGAAATGAGAGAATCAATCAAACGGAAAAACATTTCTAGAAAAAAGCTCCCCAGTGCTCCTCAAAAGCTTAACGCAAGCCCGACATGCGCGGCGGGTAGGTGCGTGAATGTGGTTTATGATATAGCATACTCAAAAGCTCAACATAAGCTATCTACATGCTTCTGTATGTAAATGAGAAAAACTCATCTTTTCTCATGTCCAACACGGAATCATTGCCTCAAGCAAAAATTAAAAAAGTTCAAAACACTTTTACTCATTCTCTGAATCTTTCGTTGAAAAAAAAAAAAAAAACCCAACAAGACACACGGCTAAGAAATCAATTGGTTTTTGGATGTTGAAATAGACCTGTCCAGCCATCTAGTGGACCACACCATCCACATAAATTAACAATCGAGGGTCTAACTCAACATAAACGTGTGTTCCACCAATGGTAGATTGTTCTGATCACGCGTCAGATTCCTGTACACGTGGTGCAAATTTACACGTGTGACTGCGATTGACGGAAAAAAAATGCATGAGTGCACTTGACATCTCTTGCTGAAGCGGGAGGAAGAGACAATTCCGGAGAATGAGAGGGTGGTTTTATCAGTAACGAGCAAAAAGATTGCTAGCGTCCAAATAGAGAAATTGTAAGAAATGAGTAATCCGGTGCTCCTAGTTGCATTTAGTTGCATTGGGGCACCTGGACTGTCCAATCTATTGATCTACACCGTTCATTAGGTCCAACTCACACGTGTAGTTAGTAGGTCCCCTCTAGGTTTTGGGATATCCTAAAAAACAGCCATATCTGGAACTCAAGTGAGGTACACAATGTATAAAATCATGTCTAAAACATTTAAAAGCACTTGTTGGGGCCCACCTGAGTTTTGAATGCAGCTGAAACTTAGTATAATCCCTCATCCAAGTGGTACACCTAATCATGAAGATTTCAATGCTTGAGTATCGACTATCAATTATTTTCTATGGTGTGGCCCACCTAACTTATGAATTGGCTTATTTTTAGGTACCATTAAAGGGTGCATCTGATTGATGGGGTGGATATCTATCACACATCACTGGGACCCACACAGCTCAACCTCATAGTATATTTTTTTCAATGTAGAATTTTGGCATATTAAAAAAGAAATATAAAAATGTTTTCGATGAAGTTATAGGTATTTTGAAAATTTTAAAATATGATCAGTGTTTAACACATGTTTTAGATTTTATTCTCAAAATCCCCACAAATGTCTTATATTTTATACATAATTCAGATTTTTAATCTTTTTTTTTTAAAGAAAATATTTTAAATGCTAAGTTGTCTACTCAGACTCATTTTCCTTTTGACACGTAGTTTACAGTAGAGCAGTTACAGGGAAACTGTACAATAAAGGCCTTTGGGGCCCACCAATGATTATGTGAAACCCATGCTATAAATCTATTATACCAGCTCATGTTAGGACGTCTTTTCTAAGAGAGGCGGATATAAAACTCAAAATAGGAAAATACAAAGATGAGTTGCAATTGTTGAAACCATGAATACCTTTATTTTCTCTCTCTCCCTCTCTCTCTCTCTCTCACCTCTTCTTACATACATTACACATGACACTTAGCTTAGTCATTTTTAAAAAGCAGGATTTTAAGGAGTTTTAGTCAACCGGGCAAGTGCAAATGCACGTTTAACATGAAATGCTTTAAACTTTAGTTATAAAATAAATAATTTTTAAACGTTTTTTTTTTCTCCATATAGGTGGTCCACTTGAAGGTTAGTAATATATGTTGTGGGCCCCACTGAACACCATGGATATCCTACAGATGTGGATTCCACTTATATACTTAGTCAACCGGTTCATCAATGTCCATTTTTCTAAGATTTCCATATTTATCCGATAGGATTACTGACTGCAAACGTACGCATGTACAGCCAGATCTAATATACAATTCAACATGTTATAATATGACTCATGTGCATTTCATTGAAATTTAAGTAATCAAACCCAAGGTTTGAAGTATTGTAGGAAAAAAAGGACCGGCTGTGTTATGAACCACATGGCCAGTATCAGTGTGAAACAACCTATCCAAATAAAATAAGGAGTGATCATGGTGGTGAACGATGTTGAAATTTGTGATTTTTTGAAAAATTAAAATTTTTTGAAAAAATTTGAAACTTTCATTTTGTTGCCAAAACGCTTTCTGGAAAATGAAAAGTGCGGTGTGCTTTTGTCCCACGTCGGAAATGAAAAGAGAAAAATCGTGGTTTATATGTGAAGGTGTGTGTAGTATTCTTACTTGGAGCTTAAGAGATTAAAACACTCGGGTTCATATTTCAGTGCTTATGTGTTGCAAAAAATATTAATTTTAATAAAATATATTTCAATAATAAAATAATATATAATATATAAAAAGTTGTTTTGAAAAACACCTTTTTGTGGGTTTTTTGGGAATAGTCCCACATGGAAAAGGGAAGAGAAAAATCTGTGGTTTATATGGAGGATGTGGAGTATTATAATATTTACCTACCTAGTCCGTGGACTATGGACTACGCACTGGAACACCCGCGCTCGGGCTCGGGCTCGGGCTCGGACTCGGGCGCAGGCACGGGCTCGGTGCGAGGGCGTAGGCATGTGAGGCAGTGTGGTTATAGAGGCGCTAGTGGCGCACTTTGCACTTCGCACGTCCGCATACCTTGAGCGAATCGGAGTGAGTCGCGGTGCGACTAAATGGCTGTAGTGGGTGGCTGGTTAGCAGAGAGACTAAAGGACTATGAGAGAAATCTTTCAGTATAAATAGAGGGACTGAAAAGAGTTATTGCAACAGAAACTATAACAGCTGAGCCATTAGTGCAGGGTCCAGCTGTAACTGCTACATGGCTAGCCCAATAGCTAGAAAATGGTTAGCTGTTGTCTCACAACAGTCAGCATCCAAACTATCTCAACTCACTCCAGTCAACCCCATACGAACTGAGACAGCCAGTCCCCCTCCACTCATATATTTTAGTGTTTCCAGCAACATAGCAAGGCTTAAACCTTAGCTTGAAGAACAAACCAGCGGTGTGGTCTAGGACGGTTCAACTGAACCAGTGGCTGAAGATTTGAACAGATCTGTACAGAAGTCGAAACTACTTTTTTCTCTTCTTTTCTTTTTCTTTTGGGATTTTTCTTTTATACTGTAATACTGCCAGAAAGTGTGTAATTGAGTTTCATTTAGTGGGCCTTCACATTTGCTGAACGCAGACCCACACCAGGCTCGTCGTATCCTAGAAGCTGTTTGCCTGTAACCTATCAGCATACTCAATTCACTTGAGTAGGGGCAAATAATGCTTTAAGGACATCACTTCATACATGCTTCAGCCTGTCCTGATTTCAGATTATTTTACAAATTTCGGTTTCCACATTATACAGAAATACATTAATCTGTATAATTTTCAACAATCTTAAAGTGATTATTTATTTGATGGAAGTCGACAGTGTTTCATCCATCAAGTTGATGAATTAGGACTTAATACATCTTGATCGGTTCGATGGAACCAATTTTACAAGATGGCAAGACAAACTGAAATTTCTCCTAACGGCGCTGAAAATCTATTATAAATTACATCCAAATTTGCAAGCACTACCTGAAGCATCTAACAAAGACACACCTGAACAAATAGCTGCTCACACTAAAAGAGCCGAAGACGAACTCTTGTGTCGAGGACACATTCTGAACGCTCTTTCCGACCGCCTGTACGATCTATACCAACAGACGTTATCAATAAAGGAAATTTGGGCTGCTCTGGAATTCAAATACAAGGCTGAAGAAGAAGGTACCAACAAGTTTCTCATTGCCAGGTATTTTGACTTCAGCATGGTAGATAATAAACCGCTGTTGCCCCAAATCCAAGAACTGCAGCTAATAGTAAACAAAATCAAGCGATAAAAATCGATCTTCCTGAATCATTCCAAGTCGGGGTTATAATCGCCAAATTGCTAACAATGTGGAAAGACTATAGAAAGAAGTTACTGCATAAAACTGATAACTACACACTTGAATAAATCTAGAAACACCTCAGGATTGAGGAAGAATCCTATAACCGCGATAGAAAGAATGATAACGGGAATACCTCGTCTAAGGTACATGCTGTAGAAAACACTAATAACAAACATCCCGAGAAGGACGATTCCCTGAAACCTAATAAAGGAAAATTCAAGAAGAACACCTAAAAAAAGAATGAAAAGTTCAAGGGCCCATGCCACGTCTGTGGAAAAACCGGGTACTATGCTCAAGTATGCTGCTATTGCAAATCTAAAAAAGAGACAAGTGCAGTAGAAGAAGGCGATATCGTGGCTATGATCACCGAGGTGAATATCATTTAAGACAAAGTTTCAGGTTGGTGGTATGATACTACCGCTATAGTACATATGTGCTACGACAAATCAGCCTTCAAAACCTATGAGAAATTGACCGATGGTCAGGAAGTCCAAATGGGTAATGAAGTCCGATCGAAGGTCGTCGGCAAAGGAACTATCGAACTCATATTCACCTCTGGAAAGAAAGTGATTTTAACTAATGTATTGCACGTCCCAGACATGAGGCGAAACTTAGTTTCTGGGGATCTTTTGGGAAAATCAGGCATACGGGTGGTGTATGAGTCAGGTAAACTGATTCTGTCCAAAAATGAGAATTTTGTCGGAAAAGGATATGTTTGTAATGGAATGGTTAAGTTTTCTCTAAATGAAAGTAGCACTTCTGTGTATATGGTTGAATCTGCTGGACTGTGGCATGATAGACTAGCCCATATAGGATATAGTACCTTAAAGTTCATGACTAAGAATGGTTTAATCTCATACATAGATAATGAAACCGGAAAATGTAAAGTGTGCATAAGATCCAAAATGACAAAGAAACTTTTTCTAAGTATTGAAAAATCGTCTCAAGTATTGGTTCTTGTGCACAATGATATCCGTAAGTTAAACGGCATTCTTACTCGTGAAGGTAAACGGTACTTCATAACCTTTATAGATGATTGCTCTAGGTATGTGTATGTGTACCTATTAAAGAGCAAAGATGAAGCATTAAACATGTTTAAAATATATAAAGCAGAAGTAGAGAATCAACTGCATAAGAAAATAAAAATTCTCTGTAGCGATAGAGGAGGAGAATAATTCTCCAATGAATTCGATAACTTCTGTGAAGAACTTGGACTGATTCATCAATGTACAGCGCCATACACACCTCAACAAAACGGAATAGCTGAAAGGAAGAATAGAACGTTAGTAGAGATGGTCAACTCAATGCTGATAAGAGCAAAGTTGCCACTTAGTCTATGAGGTGAGGCACTGCTTGCAGCGTGCCATATAATAAACAGAATTCCGTCTAAAAAATATAAAATATTTCCATATGAAACACGGAGAGGCAGAAAACTTAACCTAAGATATCTAAAAGTGTGGGGGTGTCTTGCATATTGTAGAACCCCTGATCCAAAAAGAACTAAGTTAGGACCAAGAGCTATTAAGTGCATATTTGTAGGGTATGCACAAAATAGTAAAGCTTATAGACTTCTAGACATAGAGTCTAATTCTATAATAGAATCAAGAGACGTTGAGTTCTTTGAAAACTCACTATCCTTGGAGTTAAAGGATAATGAAATCCAAAATCCTAATAGAGAACCAGATAGCACAGCTCCACAGATAGTGAAAGCTCCTATCGAACCTTGTAGGAGTCAAAAGACAAGAATAGAGAAGAGTCTAGGAGATGACTATATAGACTCACAACGTGTCATTTTCCATCTTGTAAAAAGAGATAGAGAAAATGTTATAAGGAAAATACCTATAGTAATGACTATAGAAGATGATTCTAAAACATATAAAGAAGCCGTATCCTCTAGAGAATCAGCTTTTTTAGAAAGAAGCTATAAACGATGAAATGAAATCTATACTATCAAATCAAACGTGGGAACTAATTAATTTACCTTCAGGTTCTATACCCATAGGTTGTAAGTGGGTATTTAGGAAGAAATATCACACTGATGGGACTATCCAAACCTTTAAAGCTCGACTAGTAGCTAAGAGTTTTAGACAAAAAGAAGTAATAGATTACTTTGACACATACTCTCTTGTAGCTAGGATAACATCCATTAGGATATTATTTGCGTTAGCTTCCATACATTATCTTCACATCCACCAAATGGATGTAAAGACCGCATTCCTGTATGGTGACCTCAACGAGGAGGTATACATGGAACAACCTGAAGGATTTGTTCTAATAGGAAATGAAAACAAAGTATGTAGATTAGTCAAATCTTTGTATGGATTAAAACAAGCACCAAAACAATGGCATGAGAAGTTTGATTCCAAAATACTATCTCATGGTTTCATGCATAATGTAGCTGACAAATGTATATATTCTAAAGTAGATGGTAGTTACATCGTTATTATTTGTTTGTATGTTGATAACATGTTAATAATAAGTAATAAAATGGAAGGTGTGATTGAAACAAAGAGGTTTCTGCCTTCCGTATTTAAAATGAAGGATCTTGGACATGTTAATACCATTCTTGGTATCAAAGTTAAAAAACATTATGGGGGTTATGCTTTGTGTCAATCTCATTATATTGAGAAGATACTAAATAAGTTTAACTATCTAAATATAAAGGAAGCAAAAACCCCATTTGATCCAAGTATCAAGCTAAAAGAAAATACTGGAAGAACAGTTGCATAATTAAAATATGCGAGTGCTATAGGGAGTCTTATGTATGCTATGCAATGCACTAGACCTGATATCGCATATGCCGTGAGTAAACTTAGTAGGTTTACTAGTAACCCCAGTACTAAATACTGGAATGCAATAAGTAAAGTCCTTGGTTACTTAAAAGCAACTAAAGACTTAGGACTATTTTATTCAGAGTTTCCTGTCGTATTGGAATAATATACTGATGCGAGCTGAATATTGAATGCAGGCGACAACAAGTCTACTACAGGGTGGGTATTCACCCTAGGAGGTGTAGCTTTATCTTGAGGATTCAAGAAACAGACTTCCATAACACATTCGACTATGGAGTCTGAATTTATAGCCCTGACTGCAACAGGCAAAGAGGCTAAGTGGCTAAGGGATCTTCTATTAGAAATTTCTTTCTGTGTAAAGCCTATATCGACTGTGTCACTACATTGTGATAGTGAAGCCACATTAGCTAGAGCCTATAGCGGCACTTATAATGGTAAGTCTAGACATATTAGTCTTCGACATGATTATGTCAGACAATTGATTCGATATGAAATTATTGCTATTTCTTATGTGAAATCAAGCAATAACCTGGTAGATCCATTCACTAAAACTCTACCGAGAGAGGTAGTAAAGGCTACATTTAGAGGGATGGGGTTGAAACTCTTCAACCAAAGTTTCACTAGTGATGGTAACCCAACCTAAAGTCAGAAAATCTCTAATTTTGGGTTTAATGGGTAAGAACAAGTCACTGATATGTGGAAAGTTTTCAGCACTAAATTATAAAACCTCATCCATAATAGATAAGTGCTGAGCGTTACGATAGAGGGTTGAGTCTTAGAACTCTTAATGAAATTCAGTCTATAAGGATTAGTACCTTATAGTAACGGAGACACTGGAAGGATTTCACCCATATGAACGTAGAGATGGTGCTGTCTCTTATGAGAGTTAGGAGTTTTCTCTCGAGGTCGTTCACGAATTAGGATAAGCACATGGTCATTAATTGTGCTGAGCAAGATTGTGAGAACTCTAACAAACATATGTGTGTGGTATTTCCAATTCTGTTATTTAGGAATAATTGGTTCAAAGCTATGGCTGCCAGTCATTTCGATAGAGTTTTGAGATACTTACACTAAGGAAAGATCAAAATCGAAAGATATATTTCTTTATGCATATAAGCTGATTATTCTGACAGTATTGTTTAACCGAGAAGATATTTTTATAAAATCAAGTGGGGGATTGTTGCAAAAAATATTGATTTTAATAAACTATATTTCAATAATAACATAATATATAATATATAAAAAGTTGTTTTGAAAAACACATTTTTGTGGGTTTTTTGGGAATAGTCCCACATGGAAAAGGGAAGAGAAAAATCTGTGGTTTATATGAAGGATGTGGAGTATTATAATATTTACCTATCTAGTCTGTGGACTATGGACCTTGCGTGTTCCAGTGCGTAGTACTGGAACACCCGCGGGCGCGCTCGCGCTCGGGCACGGGTTCGGTCTCGGTCTCGGTGCGAGGGCGTGGGCATGTGAGGCAGTGTGGCTGTAGACACGCTAGTGGTGCACTTTGCACTTCGCATGTCCGCATCGTGTCGCAGAGAGTCGCTCCTTCGCGACCTTGAGCGAACCGGATCGAGACGTGTGTGAGTCGCGGTGTGACTAAGTGGCTATGGTGGTTGGCTAGTTAGCAGAGAGACTAAAGGACTGAGAAAGAAATCTCTCAGTATAAATAGAGAGACTGAAAAGAGCTATTGTAGCAGAAACTGTAACAGCTGAGCCATTAGTGTAAGGTCCAGCTGTAACTGCTGCATGGCTAGCCCAACATCTAGAAAATGGCCAGCTGTTGTCTCACAATAGTCAACATGCAATAGATTAATGGCCCATGTACAACAGTCAGAAAACGGTCATAAAACGGCTAGTTTTCCAACAGCCAGAAATAACTTAATGAAATTTAAGTTTCTGAACCATAACCTATAAAAGGAGAGCCTGGATGGGTTTCCAAACCATCTCAACTCACTCCAGAAAACCCCATATGAACTGAGATGGCCAGTCCCTCTCCACTCATATATTCTAGTGTTTCCAGTAATATAGTAGGGCTTAAACCTTAGCTTGAAGAACAGACCAGCAGTGTGGTCTAGGACGGTTCAACTGAACCAGTGGCTGAAGATTTGAACAGGCCTGTGCAGAAGTCGAAACTACTTTTTTCTCTTTTTTTCTTCTTCTTTTGGGATTTTTCTTTTATACTGTAATACTACTAGAAAGTGTGTAATTGAGTTCCATTTGGTGGGCCTTCGTGTTTGCTGAACGTAGACCCACAGCAGGCTCGTCGTATTCTAGAAGCTGTTTGCCTGTAACCTATTAGCATACTCAATTCACTTGAGTAGGGTCAAATAATGCTTTAAGGACAGCGTTTCAAACATACTTTAGCCTGTCCTGATTTCAGATTATTTTGCAAATTTTGGTTTCCACATTACACAGAAATACATTAATCTGTATAATTTCCAACATTATGCACGCGCGCGCTCTCAAGCACAAATACGAATCATGCTTTAAAGGCGGTGTAATTTAAACATCTTTAGCCTGGTGAAACAAAAATTAATTAATTATATTTTTATTTTCCAGTATTTTCCAACATTTATATTCCTTTTACATTTTGGATGTGGGACTCTTCTTAGTGTGAAATGGGGGCAAAGAATATCAATTAAAGAAAATTTTAGAGAAAAATGTTTTCGCGAAAATTTTGAAAACATCAAAAATTTTAAAATAAGTTTAAAATTATAACAAAAATTAGATCCGTGGAATTGTCAATACCACGACAACATATGTAGCATGAATGCTAAGCTTGCTTCTGTCTATCTGGTGTCCCTAAAGAGCTGATCAGCCTGAATTATTATTTTTTTCCAACATGGTTTGGCACATTTGATGAACGGCTTGGATCTGGCTCTTACATGCCACTGTGGAGCAAGCAGCGAAACCATTCCAACCAAAAGTAGGTGAATCTTTTCAAGGCATACATATAATTTGAATTAAAAAATAAAATTTTTAAAAAAAGAAAAAAAGAAAAAAAAAAGAGAGAAGCATTTACTAGGCATGAAGGGAAGTGGATTGCATACTGATAAATTTTGGGGCCCACCGTAGTGTATGTGTCTTATCCACACCGTCCATCTATTTAATTAGCCCATTTTAGTGCATGAGCCCAAAGTTGAAAGATATGAAAAGCTCCAGTGGACCACACAACATGACGCAATGGTGACAATGATGCCCACTGTTGAAACCCACCATGATGTTTAATTTCCATCCAACCTGTTCAAAAGCTCGCATAAACCTGGATGGTGAAAACATAAATATCAGCTTGATCTAAAACTTACACGTTCAATCTCCACTGTTTCCCTGGTGGGGTCCACTGAGTCTGCATGTCTCCTTTTTCAGTTAATACCCTAAAATGATCATTCAAAATGGATGAACGGTATGGATGAAACACATACATCAAGGTGAGCCCCACAGAGCCCTTGCCAGGAAATTTTTTTTTTTTTTTTAAAAAAAGGGAAGAAAAAACACAGCCTCGAAACCGCATCTTCTTATAATAATAGTAGGTACTAGGTAGTGGAATAGTCAACCAGGGGAGCAAATGCATATCCAAAACGAAGTATTTTAAAATTTAATTATAATTTAAGCGTAGTTTTGTGCGTTTGGTCCACTTGATGTGTGGACCAATTTCGTTTTCAAGGGTCTACGTTGTGGTGACGGAGATCAGACGAAAATGGTATCCACTTACATCCTAGTCAACCGATTGAACGTTACCCCATCAGATTTCAATATCAATCCGCTGCGTTGGCCAACCGCATACGGATGTACGGCCATATATATATATATATATATATATATATATATATATATATATATATATATATATATATAGCCATGCTCCCCTGCGCACCTACGCACGTGCGAACCTTTGCACACGTGCCATGGGTGTCTAATCTGAACGGTCCATGTGATGTGGAATCCTATAAAACCTCATGTGACAAGTTTTCACCCTGATCTAATATTTTGGTGGGCCATAGAAAAGAGAAATGCAAATCAAGGGAGAAAACTGTTTTCATTTTTCATGGCCCAAAAAAGTTTTAGATCAAAGTAAAACTTGAGCCTGGGAGGTTTCAGGAGGTGCTGCTTCACATGAACGGTTCAGATTTTGGATCCACGTCACGTATAATGGGTTCTCAAAAAAGTTCGTATGTAGCACGTACCAGCTGGTTTGCAGGTGAGCGTTTCCGTGTGTGTATATATATATATATATATATCATATACAATTCAACGGAAGCGATTGCTTGGTTTTCCACGCACCACCGACCTGGGTAGTGCGTTGACGCGTTGACGTCACCAAGTTATGTGATCCCACCATATTGTATGTGTTACATCCAAACCGTCTATAAGCAATGGAGATTGAATATTTACCATTAAAAAAGAAGTTTTGGATCAATCTACATTTATTTTGTTTTGTCGCTTCATATGTGTGCGTGACTTTATTAATAGATTGGATGACAAAAAACATTGTTTGGCCCTAAAAAGGTTTCATTGGTGGTAATTCTTATATCTACTGCTCTCTGGTGCAGCTCCTTTAGCTTTCGATCCTCTTATTTTTTGACACGTGTACTAAAAAGATGTCGCTGAATTAAATTAAAGGACAGTTTACATAACACATATATCATGGTGGGGTGTATATAAATATAACTTGGTGACTTTAACACACCACTGAAGTTGGTAGTGTGTGGCACACCACGCAATCCGTTTCCCAATTCAAAACGTTACAACGTGAATCATGTGAAGTTTGGAACCGAGGGGCATGAAAGGCCAATGGCTTAGATCGCATGCCTTCACAAGTTATGGAACCGAGGGGCGTGAAAGGCCAATGGCTTAGATTTAATGCATGCCATGATATATGTGTCTTATCCGTGCTGTCCATCCATTTTTCCAGATCATTTTAGCTTATGATTTCAAAATCGAAGTACATCCAATGCTTAAGTGGACCACACCATAGGAAACAGTTGGAATTGAATGCATATCATTGAAAACTTCTTGGAAGCTACTTAAGTTTTGGATCAAGCTGATATTTGTGTTTTCCCTTCATCCATGCTTGTGTGTCGTTATGAACAGGTTGGATGACAAATAAACATCGGCGTACCATTAATCCACTGTTTCTTACGGTGTGGTCCACTTGAGATATGGATATGTTTCAATTTTGGGCTCATGCCCTAACATGATCTGGAAAAAAAGGGTAGACGGAGTGGATAGGACGCATGTATCATGTGTGGCCCCCATTGGGTGTCCAGATTTAATGTATTCATTTGCAGACGTATAGATTGCCTGTAACACCTGTCAAAGGAAGTTCTTTGTGTCAAAGTTTTGTGGGGCCCACCTGAATAGTTTTCTTTTGGAGTCGTTTTCAGTGATCCAAGCCGTTGATCTGATGGCATATACACGACTAGTGGTTGCCTCGAAAAAACATCAAGATTAGACGACCCGGAAATTTAGATCAATGGACTATAAACAAACGGTTAAGTGGATGTTCCATATTGAAAAGAAAAATGTTAAACTATTAAAGCGTTTAAAAATAAAATATGAGAGTTCCTTTTGTTATGACCGTTGATTATGAGATCCATATTGTAAATAGTACGGATAATTGAAAAATGGCCCCTGCTACAATGACTATGGTCCCAACAGATCCCGTGACAGTCTGTGTTTATGTAGTGTAGCCAGCTTCTAACCCATATAAAAAGGAACTGCCATTACTCTCACGTGCCATTTTTAGATTTTTTATTTTTTAATCTGACTTAAACCAGGTCAGTAATCAGTTAGGCCACAATATTTGAAAAAAGAATGGCGAGCTTTGATTGTATCTAACATTATTGTCCAGCGAAAGGGTAGATAAGCTTGAAATTTTCAACCGAATCATCTACACGGTCCCTATTCAATGAAGTGCTTGGATCTTGATCTCATATGCCATGTTGGCACAAATAGTGGGACTACAGAAAAGGTACATTTGTCTTTCTGGAACAAATGTCCAATAAATTCAATAAAAAGTTCTTCTTAAAGCTTATTTGATTTGTTGCAATTACGGAGACTTTGGTGTAAATAAGTAATAATTATTGACTTTGATATTTCATGCTAGTATGATGTTGATGGTAGAAATCGGATTGCATACTGGTTACTTAGTACGCTCTGATCGTACTAAGTAAACTCTTTGGGCGCCATGAATGTATGTGGTTTATCCACTTTACATTCCTTTTCATTTAAGGGGTTGAGACTAAAACTGAAGCATATCGAAAGGTGAAGTTCACCGTGGCACAGGAAATAGTGGGAACAATAATTTCCACTGTTGAAAGCTTGTTAGGCCCGACAATGATGATTATATGTCAACGGACTTGTTCATAAAATCACAAAAACACAGATGAAAGGGAAAATAGAAAATAAAAAAATTTCTTCATCCCAAACCTTTGTGGCCCTTAATAATTTTTCAAGAATAGATGTTCAATTCTTACTATTTCCTATAGTGTGGTCCATTTGAGCTTTGAATATGCTTCATTTTTTGACCTGGGACCTGAAATTATCTGGTAAAATGATGGAATACGGAGTTTACTCACCACACTTAGCGTACTGAGTTACTCACTACACCATCCACTTCCGATAGGTACAGTGTTTCAAAAAAACTCATTTTACGCATAGTAAAAATATGTGCGGCCCAACATGATGTATGGGTTTTATCTACACCGTCCATTTATTTTGTCAATTATTTTAGGGCATGAGCAAAAAAAATGGGGTAGATCCAATGCCCAAGTAGACCATACCACTGGAAGCAGTGAGAATAATGAAGCTAAGCCTCTTAAATCTTGACTGGGTCTATTATATTTTTAGTTAAAACAAAAAATGATAAAAATAGAAATAACATTTATATGAAAGGAAAAAACTCATTTTAAGACCTATTATGGGAGCCCACTGAAATTAGCAATTCAGTCTTAAACTCTGTGGGGTCCACTGTGATGTATCTCTCATATCTAGACTATCTATCCATTTCATCAGCTCATTTCAGAGCGTGGTCCCAAAATTGAAGCATATGCAAAGTTCAAGTGGACCACACTACAAGAAACAGTGGGAATACTTAAGTCCACTTGGGAAGCCTTCCTAAGGACAAAAGTGGTGTTTGCCTGTGATCAAATCTGTTCGTAAGGTCACATAGACTTTTTTTTTTTTTTTTTTTTTAACACATATATCCACACCCCATGCACTCTCCCACCCACCCACAGCGCATGAGCACTCTATACCTGACCAGAGTGTTGAAACACAGACTGCGTACCACTAAGCCATGCAGCGCAGACCCATGGTCACAAAAGACATGGATGAAGGGAAAACACAAACACGTCTTTTTTATTTAAACTTCCATGATGCCAATAAGTTTTTAATAGTAAACATTGAATCCTACTATTTCTTGTATTGTAGTTCACATGAGCTTTTGATACGTTGAAATTTTTGCATCATTCCTTAAAATGAGTTGAAAAAATGGATGGACAGAGTGGATAAGAAACATACATCATGATGCCCCTGCAAAGTTTATAACGTTACTCATACGCAAGCCACGCTTCCAATTATGTTCATTAGTACCAACAAGTGCCCACCTAACTTGCCTTTCACAACAATAATCCAAACCGTTAAGTAAATAAAATGCCAAAGTGGGTGGACAATATCATTCATAGAAAATGATCAGTTCGGCTGTAGATGCTAAAAACCATCTGATTATCGCATGGCATCCGTGTATGGTAGTGGAAGAAGAGTGGACTGTACACAATGTGGGTTCTAAAGAAGCGCTTTGGTTGGATAATACTATCCTGTCCATGCTTAAAATTAAGCAGCTACAAAATGGCCTACCATCAAAGGGTTAGGATCATCTCATCAGCATGAAGTGAAATATGCACCCTAGCTCACCCGGAGTGGGTTAGACCAACCCAATTATGGATTGCAATGGGCCAGGCTAGGGTTGGACTGAGGCTATCCTAGCCTTGCCTTAGTTTCCTAAGCCCTGGCCCGTTGATCAAGTGTTTAAAATAGTCTAATTTTATTTTATTTTATTTATTATTATTATTTTTTTAAGGTTAACCCATCCATCCACAACGGGTCCCATTGTATAAACAATTTTGACCATTCAAAAATATAACCATCCATCCAAGAGTGCACTGCTGGGGTTGTATGGGACCCACAGAGATGTACATGATAAATCCACTCCGTCCAAATGTTTTTAAAGATCATAATAGCAAATAATTTTAAAAATCCTGCAGATCCAAAACTCAGGTGGACCACCACAAACGAAACAACGGGAACAGAAATGTCCACCATTGAAACATTCCCGGAGATGATCATGATGCTTACATTTGGAGGCATTGTTAACTTCCCAGAAGGTTCTATTCCAAAATCCAACCTTCTCAACATTGCTTACGCACTTGGATGGATAGGATTCTTTCACGTAATTCCTTCATGTTTATTGATGGGACCCACCATTTACAGCTACCCTGATAGATCTCCTGCAACCCTTTCCTAACCATTTCCATTTCAGTTAATCGCATGTACACGATTCAATCAGGTTTAGGCTATTTCAATTCCAAAAACAGAATGGTTATATCCAAATCAATCAGTTGGTTGTGTATCAATTTCATTACCAAATGCAATCACAGACGTACAATGATTCAAGTTTCACGATTCAGATTTCACTAAATTGCGTGTAATGGGCCTCTACACGCTTGTTCCACGTGCTGCTCACGTGGGAGGTTTCCGGTCATCTACATAGGGAACGGTTTAGGTGCGGACTCGGGGAGGCGGATTTCGTACCTGATGAATGGCTAGGATGGCATATAAAAAACATGGAGGATAGTATATTCTATCTGGAAGTTTCTAATGATCCCAATGCCCTCTATTGTTCTCTTTTGCGTGGCCCACCTGAGTAATGGATTAGGCTGGATTTTGGAATATAGCCCAAACGTATATGGTTCCACCTTATGCACGGTGCGGATTGTAACTTCCACACGAACAAAACCCCTTACTACGTTATGTACTGTGAACATGAGGTGACGCAACTGAGCACGCAGTGGATGCCGCCCACATCGCGGCTGGCGTCAGAGGGATGGACGCGGATTCCTTGCCATAAGCCTTTCGCAGGAAGTTCCTTCGCAGAGGTGCTGGTGGGGCCCACAGCCATGTTGGTGAGAAATCTACCCCGTTCATTCGTTTGGAGAGATCATTATAGGAGAATCAAACAAAAACTAAGTGGATCCAAAATTCAGCTAGGCCACACGAGAGGGAAAATTGGGGAAGAAATACATACCGTTGAAACCTTCTTGAGCTTCACCTTGATGTTTATATGCCATCCAAACCGTTTAGAAGGTCATTACCACTGGGATGAAGTGAAAATACAAAAAATTTAGCCGCAGACAAATCTTTTATGTCCACAAGAATGTTTCAACGGTTGATTCCCCACTATTTCCTATTGTGTAGCACGCTTGATTTTTACATCCACCTCATTTTTGGCCAAATATCTTAAAATGAGCTCGCAAAACGGATGAACGGGGTACATTTCTTACAAACATGGAGGCGGGCCCCACCCAACACTCTTGCGCAGGAACTCATGCGAAAGGCTTTCGCAGGAAATCCGCGTCCCATAGAGCTCCAGTGCTGCACTGCACTTCCTGGAGCGTGCGGGGAGAGATGCTAATCATGCTATCCTAAGTCACTTTCCACCTATCAAAGTGTAACAATACGATTGGATGATCTGAATCGTCCACCTGTTCATTTTAGTTATAGATGGCCTTTTTCCGAAAATCAGTTCGTTTGAACGGTTCAGGTAGCTGATAACGACTAGCGAGCACGGGTATTGGGTGACTCGCGTGACACCTTTTCCTTGAAAACGAAAGGGTAGCGGTCAAAGTAGGACGCGGATTAGATACTGACAGGTCTCGCTACTGAAGTGACGTCACCAAGTTCTGTGGACCCCACTATGATGTTGATGTTTGTGTTGTATCCGCAACGTCCATCCATTTGGAGATATTATTTTAATGCATGAGCCAGAGAATGAGGCAGATCCAAAGCTTTAGTGGACCCCACCACAGAAAACAGCGGAAGATTAATGCCCACCGTTGAAACCTTCTTAAGACCCACCATGATGTTTTTTCGAAATCCAACCTCTTCAAAAGTTAACAAAGACATTAAAGAAGGGAAAACACAAATACTAGCTTTATGAGAACTTTTGTGGCCTTTAAAAGTTTTTAACGGTGGTGTCACTCTCCCATCCTACTGTTTTCTGTAATGGGGTCCACTGGAGCTTTGTATGTAACTCATTCTTTGGATTTTATACTAAAATGTTCTCTCCAGATGGATGGACGGCGTGGATACAAAATATACATCATGGTGGGGCCACAGAACTTGGTGACGTCAGTTCAGTAGCGAGTCTCGCTACTCAACCTATCAGTATCCAATCCGCGCCCGTCAAAGCAATCGCTTGTCGCCCACGTGTCTAACATGCAACGGCAGCTTGGACGGCTGATAATATGGAACGGTTGTTTATTCATGCATCAATCTGGCGGCCCATATTTTGCATGGGCGCGGCTCAGGTACCACCCGCACCAGGACTTAGCTAGAGGGTCACGTTTTCGGTGGATCCGGCCGGGTTCTACCAATGTAAGCCGGGTGGACTATACAATACTACTCAAATATCTTTTAACAGCCTCTATTTTATTTATTTATTTATTTATTTATTTATTTATTTATTTCTACACACGCACCTGCCACACACCCACGCACGCCGTGGTGGGATTTAACCACCTATGGGTTTCGAACCCAGCCTCTTCATCTTTGTACAATCAAATTGATTTTTTCAACTGTTCGCCATCCTTCTGTAGAGAAACTATCTGAACGGTCTGGATCCAGTTCTTCGATTGCAGGATGCACGCATTGGGCCATCAAAACCTGGACGCTCCCAGACAGTGTACTCTCCGCACGTGCTACCTCAAGAGATCCAAGCCGCTCTTCAGGTGTAACCTTCTGTCTAGATTCTAAGACACAAGATAATCACGGTAGTCCACTAAGCCAGGCACAAACAATCACAAAAGAAATTAAGCAATAAACATTATCCAACCGTCCATGTTCAAATGTGGCCCACGATATGATCATACCATCCAATGAACGGCTTTGATTTCTAAAACCATCAAGTATACCTCCGGACATCAGGGAATTATTTGATACTCTGAAAGCGTACAATACTTGATACTTAGCCAGTCAGAAATCGAATACGTGACCTAAATTTTTTAAATTCAATTCAAGCCACGTTATCAAAATGGAATTTTGTTGATCAAATCAAACCTCTGACCCGTGCACACTGATTTGCTGAATCAGGACCATTGGATATTCTCCATATATATATATATATATATATATATATATATAAACGTCATTTTTTTGGTTTGCTATACATCCAAGCTATAGAACTTAATTTTGGCCGGTTGAGTCTAAATTGTATGTCTGCCTCGTATGATATATCGGCGCCTGCGTATCATCCATCAGCGGGACGTGCAGTAGGTACCACCCCGCCCGTTCAGAGTTCGTAACAGGCCGGGGCAGCAAGGGCCTACCGTGATGTATGGGTTTACCATCACCGTCCATCCATTTTTCCATATCATAGGATACGAGTCCAAAAATAAGTCAGATCCAAGGCTCAGGTGGGCCACACAGTCGGGATTAAACGATCACCATTAAAAATTTATTATGAGGCGGGATCTGATATTTGTGTCTTGCTTTCGTCCAGGCGACCTTATGACAGGTTGTATGGTAACTGCTGCTTCCATTGCTGTGGTCCATTTAAGCATTGGATCTGCTTAAATTTCTTTAAATGATATGGAAATATGGATGGACGGTGTTGATAAACCCATAAATCATGATGGGCCTTTACAACGCCAGGTGGAGTACCTATCCGCATATGCCAGAGTATCAATCCATCTCGGCAACGACTCCAGCTCAGCAGGTTATCCACCTCAGCAACAACTCAACGACGTTGACCGGACTTTAACAGAGGTGCCATCAGATAATCACGAAGCCAGTCAGCCACGTGTCAAACCCAACAACTAAAAGAGCCCACATTAAGAAAACATACGCGGCGCCTAGATGGATGCATCTGGACTCAGCTCTCTCTCTCTCTCTCTCTCTCTCTCTCCTTAAACAATCCAATCTTCAATGGCCAAACCCTAATCTAAAAATATCTATAAAAGGGTGATAGAAAGGCCAAACTCTCCAAACAAAAAAAATCAAGCAACTCCAACATCCATGGCTTCTGATCTGTCTACCATCCTTCCAAGGGTTCTCATTGTCTCTCGACGCAGCGTTCGTAAGAACAAGTTCGTCGATTTCGTTGGTATGCTTTCTTCTCTGTTTCTTTCTTCTTCTTCTTCAGATGTTATAGTTATATGTCGATGTCGATTTTCCATTGTATCGTTGGAAATTATCGTTATTTGTTAAGTACATGCATGTTGCGATGATTTTTTTATCGTGATTTTACGTGAGTTTGTTTGAAGTTGAATCCGATACGATTTTGGGTGTATTGATATATGTGTTTTGTATGATTTGGATCGGCGATGCGAGATTGAATTGATTAAAAGGCCCTTGATACTGATGACGGGCTAATTGGCAGTGGCACGTCTACTGTACATGTGGCATGGATTGCATGTGTGTTGAATGAGACTATCCCAATTGTTGGACCGATGGATTGGAACCGTCCAATTGGTGGTTGTCAAAATCGATGGTAAAGATGGGAATGGTCGTGGGACCAAATTCAATGGTTTCTATTGGTTGTCCGATCATTGTGTTTTGGGGCTATGATCCATCTATTATGGGGTGTTTGAATGGTTGGATTGAGGTACATGTATGCATGCCTCCTGTTAATGGGGTAATTCACTAATTCGTATCGGTCACATACGGCATGCGTTTATGCAAATCGTTGGACCAATGGGGATGGAGCATACATTGAAAATCAAGCTGGTTGGATGATGGTAGGCCTCCAACTGGTGGTGATCAAAATGAGGTCCAGGTTCAACAGTTGATATTGGTTGATTAAGATTGTCTGATAAGGCTGTAGTGATCCATCTATGCTGGGGTGTTTGGGTGATCAGATTGGCATGCATGTGTGCCTCTTGTTCATGGGTTAATTGGTGGTGATACTCTTAGTAGAAAGATCCCTTCTCAACCACACACAACATTATTGAAATTAAAAAAAAGTTAGAAAAAAAGATGCAAACCACAACACATACATTTATTCACATCGATCCACCATGCTCAAAGAACAAAAAAGAAGAAGAAGTAGCTCTCTCTCTCTCTCTCTCTCTCTCTCTCTCACACACACACACACACACACACACACACACACACACACACAACGGACTATTTATACTACCCCAGATGAATTAGAGTTTACATAAAACACCGTGTGAACAGTACATCTCTGATGATCAGGCTCCACAGAGCCTACCAGATACATCCACTGCACATGTGGCATGCTTGTACATCAACTAAATCTATGAAACCATGTGAATTGTGGGCCCAGGGGGGATGGAGTGTGTCTTGAAAATCAAGAGGATTGGTTGATTGTAATCATTTAATTGGCAGTCATGAAAAGGAATGGCCAAAAAAAAAAAGAAAAAAAAAGATCACAGGTCGAATTCAACTGTTGATATTGGTTGGTTAAGATTGTCTGATCACTATGTTTTGGGGCTGTGATTCATCTACGGTGAAGGGTTTTGGATGGTTGGTATTGACTTACATGTATGCCTTTCTCCCTCATTAAAAAAAAATAAAATAAAAAAAATAAAAAAATAAAAATGCAATAGAATTTCTGATTTTCAATATATTTGTTTCATAATTTAAAGTAAATTTCAATTCATCTTCACTAGAAGGAAAACCAGGGATAACTGAAATCTTCATTTCTTAGGTGAATACCACCTTGATCTCATTGTAAGTTATGGAGCGGTGCCCGTAATTGTTCCCAGAGTCGCAGGCGTTCACATGCTACTTGAAAGCTTCGAGCCCATCCATGGCGTCCTCCTCTGTGAAGGTGAAGACATCGACCCATCTCTCTATGACTCAGAGATATCAGGCCTATCCCAAGAAGAATTGGAAGAGATCAGACGGTTACACACAAGCGATACTGCTATTGACCGGGAGAAGGACTCAATTGAGTTGAGGCTTGCGAAGCTTTGTTTGGAGAGGAACATACCGTTCTTGGGCATTTGTAGGGGGTCCCAAGTCCTCAACGTCGCATGTGGTGGGACCCTTTATCAAGATGTCGAGAAAGAGCTTTTGAAGAAATGCAAGGGGGAGAGGGTAATTCACATGGACTATGATAACTATGACGGTCACAGACATCCGGTGAATGTGGTCGAGAACACCCCAGTACATTCATGGTTTAAGGAATCTTTGGAGGGGAACATGGAAATTAGAGTCAATAGCTATCATCATCAAGGTGTTAAGAGACTAGCTGAAAGATTTGTTCCCATGGCATTTGCACCGGATGGTTTGATTGAAGGGTTCTATGATCCCGATGCATATAATCCTGAAGAGGGTAAGTTTATCATGGGCTTGCAGTTCCATCCGGAGAGAATGAGGAGATCAGATACTGAGGAGTTTGATTATCCAGGATGCCCATCTGCCTATCAGGTAATACACCCTTGAGAAATGCTATTATGGTGCAATCTCATAGCAGATTGATGCTGTGCCATTCTCACTGAAATTTAGTTTGTATGGTGATTGGGACTGTGATTGGTGGACCCACTTGTGGATGGCCCATCCACATAGCCTGTTGTATTGGACCTTTGCTCTGTTTTGAGCAGACCATCAAATAGCTACTGCAGTCCAATGACTGGAATCTATTTGCCTTTTGGGCTATGGCCCATTCACATGGTGATCCACCCCATCAAGGATCCTAATCACCAAATGCCATGTGTAGTTGGAGATGTTTTTGGGTGCAGATCATAGTAACATCTCCATGTATATATAGTTAAGCATTGCTAGAATCTGAATTTTCTTATGCATGAGTTTGATTAGAGCTTTGGTATTATTGTTCAGGAATTTGTGAAGGCAGTGATAGCATATCAGCAGAAAGTCAACAGCTCAGCATCTGCAGCAAAGAGTCTAAAGCTGGATCAAGAACTGGAGAAGAAGAGGAAGATCATTGTCCGAAGTTTTTCAATTGCGAGAGATGTGTATGCATCTGGGCTCGAAATGCCCCAATCTAAGGAATCGGATCTTGAGGCAGGAGCTGAATTCCTGGAGGTATTACCATTAGACATATTTATTTAGTGGAATTATACTTTGGGAAACACCTAAAAAAATGTTGTGGTTGAATCTTATCGCCATCCAGTAAGGATTGGATTTGGATCAAAGTAGGCCCCACTTTCTTTGACTCTGTTAGGATCAAGTGCCACCTCATGTCGTGGTCAGATCCTCGATGGGAGGCATTAGTATTAAATGGATACACATACACGAACCTTTGTTGTGAAACACCCACATTAGGAGTTTGCTGAATGGAGTGTTATCACCATCCCATAAACATATGATGGTAATGGAAGTGGGTCCCACTTTCTTGCTTTGGACTCTTAAGGGGTAGTTATGTCAAGTGGCATCCAATTCAGATCATGCTCTGGCATTTGAGATCATGGTCTGATATTTATCGGTGGCTGTAAGATGTTTCACCATGGGCGTTTCTTACCAGATAGTTTCACATATACAAAACATACAGTGCATAGGCATAACTGCGATGGTTCTCATTTCTAAATTATTTCCTATTTTGTTTTGGGTTGTAGTCGAACACGGCATTGAGCGTACAACAAGAGAATAGATTGAAGCAGATGGGTGCGACGGTGAGGAACGCATGTTCGTATCTAGAGAGACTGAAGATGAATGAGCAGAGGGAAATGATAGCAAAGACTGTGATGGGGAAAATGTCTATAGAGCAGTTATCTGATCTGCTATCATTCTACCACATGATGGGGCAGATCTGCTCTGAAGTGTTGGAGAGAAAGCTCGTGGCCTCATGAAATGAAGCTGGTGTTGGCCTCTTCCTCCAATGTTGTTGAAGAAACGGACAGCTTTCGTTAGGTGGGCCCACATGAAACATGAATGGGCCTTTTCTTTTCTTTTACTTGTATTTTGTTTTTTTGTTCGTTTTTTAATTCCTTTGCAAAGGGAACTCAAAAGTTGTTAAGCTTAAGATGCATTTCATTGTAGAAATTCAATAATCTTTTGAGGTCACAGACAGTGCTTTCAATGGGTTGGATAACCCATTAAGATTAAGAGGCCCACCCCATGTTTGGGCTCCCAGATTGGTGGATGCTAACCTATTCTTCTGGCCTTACTTTCCTTCGAATCTGGATTGTTGCTGTGTTATTTCATCTGAAATGTCTAATTTTGTAGGCCATCATACCGGTCCGTAGGTTGGGATCCATTATACTGGGCCCCATCAGATATCAATTGTTCGAATCTGAAACATGGATCCCACATGTACATGAACCTCCTCGTCAACAAATCGTACATTTGCTGATGCATATAGAGAAAAAATTGGAAGACGAGGAAGTGAACTGGTTTATTGAAAACATAGGTAAAAATGGCCATGATCTGCTGCATGGATTTGGCTTTGGTACTGCTGTTGTAAGCTTGGTTAATGAGCATAATTCAGCTTTATAGTACAACAAACAGCTTAGAATTCTTGGAGCTACTGCCATCTTGAATACTATTTCTATGATTTTCTCTATAGAAAGCATAGTCAGGCATTTTGCAATTCAAGAGGAAGATAACTTCCTCAGATTTGAATCCAGTTTTTATGTTCTTTCTTGAGACAATGACCTGACATCGTTGGTGTCATTTCAGTCATGTTGGTCTGATAAGGTCACTGCCCTTGGTTCCCAATGTCACTAGCTGCACTTGGATGAACTGAGTTGCGGGCATTCGCATTTCCCAGAATTCAAATGAGCCTTTGAATCGTGGTCTGACTACAAATTGCAATTCAATTTGATAGTGCATCCAAACGCACCTTTAAACTTTATTTCTAGGACAAGACAACTATAAACAGCAGAAATCCGCACTGAAATACGATGAACAATGTATGCATGTGGCACCCTTGATAATTTATTTATTTATTTATTATTATTATTTTTTAATAAAATTTTTGGCCCATCTTCCACGTGATGGGTTAGATTGTAGCAAATTGACTTGTCACTCTCTCCGTGTGAATCGCCGTAGCATTTCTATCATACTTTCAACGAGGGAGAACATAACCCAAATTCAAGAAAATGAAAATGGCTTGAAAATCCAGAGAAAGAATCAACAAACTACCATATGAAGAAGATAATGAATTGAATTATTCATTAAAGAACAACAGGAGAATATCAAAAATTAAAAAAAAACAAAGATCTTCTTACAGATGCAAACAGAAGCGATGATCACAAACATGGACTCCCATATGGTTCATTTATGTACAAAGATCTTCTTCTTACAGATGTAGAAGGTTCGAAATCGGATTCCACCCAAGAAGCCACGGCTTCCTGCCTGCTGGGATCGCATAGTTCAGCTCAAACATCTCCTTCGCATTCCCACCTTCACCAAAACCAACCAACCGGGCTACGATCTCTGCACTGTCCTTGATATGCTCTGCATCGTTAGGATCCGTCCACAACTTGCTTACAAGCTGCAGCTTCCGCTGCTTTGCATCAAGTGGGACATCCCATTTGATGTATAAGAGTTCTCGCTCCTCTTCCGTCAACCTTGAGTTCATCCGCTTTGCAAGGAAATCCCTCTCATGCTTCAGCGCTCGCTTACTGCAAATAGGAAAACCGAATTGGGGTTAGAGAAGTCAGTTGATGTACCGGGTCAAGCTCCGATGGCCCAGTATATCAGGTTAGGTCAGCCCCAGTATAACAGGTAGAGTTGGATCCACACACACACAACAGGGCACATCTGATGAAAGGTTGTTGAAGTTCAATCGACACAGCGCAGCCCACCTGACGCAAGGTTCGGATGTCTTACACACATGGCCAGTGTAGTGTTGCGTTTGCCGGAGTAATGTGGGGTTGTAGCAAAACTCATTTTGAACAACTGCTAAGAATGAAGATGTACCTTGATGATAATGAAACTGTGGGCTCATCTCCGAAGTGGACTGGGCTGGCATTTCCGAGCTCTGCCAGGTGCTGCTGCAACCAAGTCAAGCGCCGAAGTTCCACTTCCATATAGATCTGATCAGCTGGGTCACCCTTGAATAGCATGTAGAACTGTGTTCTGTGTACGATGGACACATAACAAACGTCCCACAACTGAATGATCTGCTGCCTTTGTTCCATGAACATGCAGTGCCACGATGCTGGTGATTTCTGTAGCTCAGATGCATCCTCGTCGCCCTCCATCTCGCATCCTGCGCCTTCATTGGCTTCTAATTCCAGCACCTAATGAAATAAACATGTTAAAGATACGCAACATAAGGACTGCATATGGAATATCAGGCACTGAAAAACAAAATCAATGAGCCTTGTTAAAAGGAGATTTTCTCGAAGAAGATGTAGAACACTACAAAATCCGAGCTATTCATCAGTTTGGAGTTACGTCGATGTCGGTCCAATCATCCGGTCATGATGCATGTTTGTTTCATATGGATGCCATTTTCTTATACATGTTCAGCTGCAGCTCACTGTAAAACATGCCGTGGACTGAATTGATGTTGGCTCTCATGCGTTAGTTTTGGTCCAGGGCATGTCCAGGGACTGCCTACTTTATGAATGGCCTGGTGTTTGGAGTAACGTCGATGTCGGTCCAATCATCAGGTCATGATGCATGTTTGTTTCATATGGATGCCATTTTCTTATATATGTTCAGCTGCAGCTCACTGTAAAACATGCTGTGGACTGAATTGATGTTGGCTCTCATGCGGTAGTTTCAGTCCAGGGACTGCCTACTTTATGAATGGCCTGGTGTTTGGAGTAACGTCGATGTCGGTCCAATCATCAGGTCATGATGCATGTTTGTTTCATATGGATGCCATTTTCTTATACATGTTCAGCTGCAGCTCACTGTAAAACATGCTGTGGACTGAATTGATGTTGGCTCTCATGCGTTAGTTTCAGTCCAGGGCATGTCCACGGACTGCCTACTTTATGAATGGCCTGGATCTTGCACAAGTATTCCATGTTGGCATGCATGCCATGAAGATCCTGGTCATGCAATACCTCGCATTTATCAACTTCAGTCTAGGACAAACACAACAGGAGCAAACCTGGCAAACAAGGAGCTGCTTCTGGTACTGCAGCTTTGCGACCCGCTCTTTCAGTTCAGTAACGTATGCCCGAATGCTACGAACATTCTCTTCAGCTGCATTTTGAAACATCTTCTGCATTTTCCGCATGTTGACAGAGCTCGAACGCTTGTAGCACGGCGTGCTCTCCCTCGATGACACATCCCCACCATCTTCGCTCTTGGTTGGCGTTGCTTTCTCGGAACCATTCAACGTCTCCGCCAACACAATGTCGTCGCTCTCTGGAGCCTTGTTCTCAGTTTCACACTCCAAAACCTGCCTAGATGACGAGAGAGGAGAGCATGGATACCTTATAAGATTCATGTTGCCATTATTACTCAAAGCCAACGGAAGTACTTTCTTCTTCTTCAATTGATTATGTGATTTGGGTGTCGGCTCGTTTAATTGGTTATTGCTTGGGAGTGACATTACAAGCTTATCTATTGACTTTTGGACGCTCTCAAGCTGTTCTTCGAGATTGGCGATGGTGTTTCCTTGCGAATGAAGTCTTGTGATCTCTTCCTTGAGGTTTGCGCTAACGCTCTGGTTGATACCCATCTCCCCAATGCCATTGACACTCTTTGTTAAGGACTTAACCGTCCGCATTTCTCTAATTTCAGCCTGCAGTTTTGCAATGGTCTCAGCTGCATCTTGGTTTCCTAGCCTATGGCACGCGACTTCTTTCTGTAGCACTTCAAGAGCTCGGTTCGCTTCTTCACCAAGCTGCTCTTGCAGCTGCTCAAGCTTGCGGATTTCATGCACAAGCGTGAATGGAGCAGCAGCCGATTGCCTCAAGGTCTGCCTTCCCATCGTTTTACGAGCTTTGTCACCCCGGACGAGCCCTTTGATATCATTGTTTGGAGATGATAGACCGGAAAACGAGAGGCATTTGGCTACAGGACGAGGTGAGTCGAACGGGTTCAATCCCTGGAGAAGAAACGTCGGATGAAAATAAGAGAGACAGATACATAAAAGATTGTCAAAGGAATGGATTAAAAGAGACGGAAAAGGAGAATACTGGCTGCTCCTCATGTGCTTTCCTCTGCATTTCAAGTTGTCGCCTTAGCTGTTCTACTTCCGTTTCCAACTGCAATCACAGAGCAGAAATGATCAGTTCTATGGGTGCAATCTTCTTACAGGAATGCCAATTGCAGATGGCATTCTGCGAAAGGAAAACATATACAAAAGGCCTGATTGCCCATCTGCTGACACCACCAAATATTGACCATGGCCTGAGAAAATCAGGCCAGTGTGATGATCTGGCCACTTAGTTGGAACCATAGTTCCAAAACTCGACTCGACTCGACTCGATGTTCAACTGAATTGGGTTTACCCAAACACTCAACTCGAATTGATTCACTATATAATAATCAGATTAAGAAGTATTTAGATTAATAAGAAATTGTTTAGGATATGGTAATTGTGTGCACAACTTGGCTACAAGATCAGGCATTTGAATTCCATCTCCCACTTAGTTTTTCTTTTCTCCTTTATTTCCTCCTCAAGCCATTTAACTCAACTAGTGGGCTCGAGTTTGAGTCTCTTTGAGTTGCATCAAGTCCATTGAGTTGGTGAGCCAACTTGACAGGTCTTGGCGAGTTAGTATCGAGTCTCCTCTTTCAGCAGGTTTCTTAGTGACTTAGGTTGAAATCCTGTTGACTCAACCAAGTTTTCAGTCGAGTCACCAAGTTTTAGAAATATGGTCATGGCACACAGGGTGAAAACAAAAAAACAGAAAAAAAAGAAAAAAAAAAAGCCCACATAGAAGAGGTCATTCTTCCTCCCCTGGTTGCTCGTATGAATTAGTGTTTAGGAAATTCCATGTGCACTAACAGCATTTCTCATCTCTTCTGGTTCAATGAGCTCAAGCTAAAATATTATATTATATATAATATAATATTTAGTACAAGTTATATATAAAACTTCAATTGTTAGTGGCATATATACTAGTCGTACCTTCTGAATCTTCATGTCTTTTTCTATCAACAAAGCTTCCGTACATGAAGATGGTTCTGGTGTTCGTAGTTCTGCTTCAAGCCTGGCTACTTCCTTCTGTAGATGTTTCACCAATTGCTTGTCCGAAACAACCTGATTGAATACAAAAGCAGCAACTATGGCATTGATAACAAATATTTAAAAAAAATAATAATAAGTAAAAAAGAAAGCATACAAGAATGATCCAAAAGATGATACCATGTTCACATGGGCGCTGTTTGTGACTTCCTTGGCTCGGGTTGCAAAGGAGAGAGTGTTCCGCGACTGTTCAACATGCCTCAGTGCTGGGCTCATTGTACAGATGATGGCAGTCCGAGAATTCCCACCAAGCGAGAGCTGCAATATACGTGTGAGCTTCGAATCTCGGTAGGGTATATGTTCGCTTCTTTTCCCGACACTGCAAGCAGAAAAGAACTCCATTAGGAGAACATCCAAACAAATCCACCGAAGTACATTTACAAGTTAACAAAACCAAAACAAGACTAGTTCTGGCTGATTATATTTCTAATGTTTTCTTCTCTTCTCACATGAATTAGTTATAACCAATTCATTATTGTGAAGTATATTGTATCATAAGCAATACCGACTTCATAACTAACTGAATTTCCAACTTTATTTCTAAAAGATAGGACTTTTTTTGTGTTATAACAAGTCTAATCTGAACTCCGGGAAACACACAATGTGTTCGGAAGCCAAACTAAATGCATTTGCAATAAACTCAGTACTGTAAAATGGAAATGAGAAATTTAAATGACATCTTCTAATTTCAACCATTCACTTGACTGTCTTTGTATTCTTATCTTCTATCTAGAAGGGTAAAAAAAAGAAAACAACTCTCCCCTCATTTAGTTTGGCATCCAAACAAATTGTGTGTTTCCCAGAGTTCAGATTAGATTCGTTATAACACAACAAAAGTCCTATCTTTTAGAAATAAACTCAGTACTGTAAAATGGAAATGAGAAATTTAAATGACATCTTCTAATTTCAACCATTCACTTGACCGTCTTTGTATTCTTATCTTCTATCTAGAAGGGTACCATTCACTTGACCATCTTTGTATTCTTATCTTCTATCTAGAAGGGTAAAAAAAAGAAAACAACTCTCCCCTCATTTAGTTTGGCATCCAAACACATTGTGTGTTTCCCAGAGTTCAGATTAGATTCGTTATAACACAACAAAAGTCCTATCTTTTAGAAATAAACTCAGTACTGTAAAATGGAAATGAGAAATTTAAATGACATCTTCTAATTTCAACCATTCACTTGACCGTCTTTGTATTCTTATCTTCTATCTAGAAGGGTACCATTCACTTGACCGTCTTTGTATTCTTATCTTCTATCTAGAAGGGTAAAAAAAAGAAAACAACTCTCCCCTCATTTAGTTTGGCATCCAAACACATTGTGTGTTTCCCAGAGTTCAGATTAGATTTGTTATAACACAACAAAAGTCCTATCTTTTAGAAATAAACTCAGTACTGTAAAATGGAAATGAGAAATTTAAATGACATCTTCTAATTTCAACCATTCACTTGACCATCTTTGTATTCTTATCTCTCTATTGCAACTTTGAATCAAGTAGCTAAATTGCTTATATTTGTAACAAACTAGTTCATTTTTACTTGATCAGGGCCTCCTTGGGAGACGTCGAATTCCGAGCACAACTATCCACTCTTCACAATGTGGGATGTGTGAGAGATCTAGTCCATCCGTTGGGTGCGGCATTTGACGTACATGTTGCCCCACCTGATAACTGGACAGGTCTTTTTCCAGGCCACAGAACATATATATGTGCAACGAAAAAGAAACACATACATATGGTGTATATTTGTACCTGCGTGTTCATTTGCAATACTCGGCATAGAGCATTGAAAACATATATATGGTGTATATTTGTACTTGCGTGTTCATTTGCAATACTCGGCATAGAGCATTGAAAACATGAGTAACCGCATCTTCATTTGCAATACTCAGCATAGAGCGCTCTCTCTCTCTCTCTCTCTCTCTCTCTCTCTCTCTCTCTGAATATATAAGCCTCATTAAGTTCTATAAAAAAGTTGTCTAAAATTGCTGACCTGAGCTTTCTGATCACTGTCGTTAGAGTCAGCAAACTCTTATTAATGTGTGAACCTTCCTTGAGCCTCGCCCCGTCTGCATGCGTCTGGGATGCTCTTTCACTTCCCGCAAGATCCACGAGGTTCTGTAGAAATCCAGCAGTTCAGATTTTTTGAATGTATAAAATCCATCACAATATTTGGCGTTAGGACAATGGAATGTATAAAATCCATCACAATATTTGGCGTTAGGACAATGGAAGATGTACTTACAAGGTTCGCAACAAAGGACTTTACACACCCTGAATTTTCACGTAGGCTACTTTCTATGGTCTGCATTTTCACCAAAAAATGATAACTAAGCCTTATTGCTAGAATCTTTTACATAATATAATGTGCCAGCCTCTATTAACAAAACAATAATGACCATCAATCTCACCAGCCTTATGATTTGATGTGACCTGGAGCTCACATCATTCAGGGCAGTTTCACCCACCTGCCTTTGTGCTGCAAAACAGACATATTAGTTTAGTCGTTCGACTTTAAAACCATCCCATCATGCTAATGGGACTTATCAATTGCACATCAGATGGACACCACAATTAAAGATGATGTGAGCTGAAAATCATGCTAGCCCATTTCGTAGAGTTAGCCAAATGTGCAGGTTGAATGTGGACCTCTGGCAATTGGTTCTAAAACATCTGCTGTTGAAAATCAGGCTGCCCACCTGATGCACTCAAATCAAACACCCCACAAATATGCTATGTTGAGCCATAAGATTACCTTCACACATGCTAATCAATTCCTGCAAATGACGGCTGTTGTTGGCAGTTTGTTCGACCAGCTTTTCTACCACCGTCCCTTTCTGCATTCATAAAAGAAATTGAGATAAGCCTAGACAAAGAAAAAACAAAACAAAAAGCCTCAAACCCTTATCATGACGAGATTGGTCCATATATAAATACCTCTGGGTCGTCCAAGAGCCGAAGTGGGCCAGAGTCTGGATGTAGTAGGTCCCGAACTATCTCATTGTATATCTCCAATGCAGATATCTTTATAGTAAAATCTCTCTGTGGAGTCTGTGACCATGCCAAAAGAACACAAAAATTAGTGAGGGAATCTAAACTTCCATGAAATTTCTCCCCACCTTTAACGCCTGTCTTTGATTAGTAATGACGAAACATGAAATACTAGACCCAAAAGAAGAAGCAAAGAAACATTGATTTGTACCGCATAAACAAGACGCCGGATACACAACCAAAACAGGTGAGAATAAAAACAGAGATTATACATCTAACTTACATTGCATATATATTGATATATATCATTTATAGCACATTCTGTGATTCCCCTCATCGTGTAAGTTTTTCCACTGCTTGTCTGACCATAAGCAAAGATAGTCGCTGCCATAGAACAAAAAAAACAATGGAAAACCATGAAAGTTACATACATGGTTAAATCAGTTATTGTGTGGGGGGAAAAAAAAGATTAATGGGAACTGATCCAATTTCCAATATATCTTCGTTGGCATGACAGCTACTGTGCCTCCATGTTATTGACCATAATTGTGGCATGAGGACAAGGTTCGATCATCCTAACAGGCTGTGCCACTGATTGGCAGCTAACCAAAAATTCAATCTTGACTAGAAAATCCTTACCATTTAATCAAAAAAATTATTTTTTCTCATTAAGTGTGAACCGCTGCTAAATTTCATCTTCTAGCATCCATTTGAACCATGGTTTGGAAAACCAAAATTCAACCTGACTTGAAAGTCCAGGCAGTTGAGTTGAATCGAAAACTAGGTCATAAATTTCAGAAAAAAATAAAAATCAACAGTAACCTTTCCTCATCTAGTGTGAGCCACTGCTAAAGTTTATCTTCTAGTGTCCATTTGAACCATCCTCTGCTAAATTTCATCTTCTAGCATCCATTTGAACCATGGTTTGGAAAACCAAAATTCGACCTGACTTGAAAGTCCAGGCAGTTCAGTTGAATCGAAAACTAGGTCATAAATTTCAGAAAAAAATAAAAATCAACAGTAACCTTTCCTCATCTAGTGTGAGCCACTGCTAAAGTTTATCTTCTAGTGTCCATTTGAACCATCCTTTGATAACCCAAAATCTCAACTTGACTCGAATGTCCACGGTTGAGTTGACTTGAAGACTTGGCTATAAATTCGAAATGAGTCTCAAGTAACTTTTTCTCATTGAGTGTGAACCAATGCTAAATTTCATCTTCTAGCATCCATTTGAACCATGGTTTGGAAAACCTAAAAACTTGATTTGACTTGAGGTCCATCATGCAGTTGAGTTGACTCAAAGTCTCAGCCATAAATCGAAGAAAACAAAAAAACTTGACTTGACTTGAGGTCCATCATGCAGTTGAGTTGACTCAAAGACTCGGCCATAAATCGAAGAAAACTCAAAGCACCTTTTTCTCATTGGGCGTGAGCCATTGCTAAATTTCATGCTCTAGTGTCCATTAGAATCATGGTTTGGAAATCCAAAAACTGGACTTGACTCAAAAGTCCACCCAGTTGAGTTGGTTCAAAGACAGCCATAAACTCAACATAGGGCCCTTTTCAATACCACCAGATAAGTTACTTTTTCTACTTACAGAGTAGATAAGTAACTTATTTGAGATAAGTAAGTTTGGTTTAAGATCAATTATAAGTAACTTTTTTACTTAAAGTTACTTAATCAGTTCAGCTTAATAAGTAGAAACAAAGATAAGCTACTTGAGTCATAACTCATAAGTAGCTTATCTTAAGTAACTTACGATCCAAATGCCCCCTTAGCATGAGCCATTGCTAAATGTCATTTTTTTAGTGTCCATATGAACCATGGTTTGGCATGGAAACCCAAAAATCCAACTCAAAAGTCCATCAAGTTTAGTTGACTCGAAGAGTCGGCCTAAACTTGAAAAAAAAGAACTATATAAAGTAAAAGCTCAATAATTATTAATTTATTTTTAAACATTGAAATATATTATAACTGAAATTAATAGGGATAAGGCTTGGATGATGATGATGATAGAAATACCTTATAAAATGTATAACTCAATAAGAACGGAAAAATTTTAATAGACAACCTTACACAACCTTGGAAAGACTTGAAGAATGAAAAATTATAAACTCGATTTTTTTAAAAAAGAAACTGAAAAAACTGTAAGACAACTTGAAACACAATCAAGTTGAGTGGACTAGATGATTTTTTAAACTAGGTACTAAATGCAAGAGTTAGGATCATCCAATCATAGTGATTTTGGTCTATGGCCCATTCGCTATTGGACCCACTGAATGGACAATCCAGATGCATTAGATAAACAACATGATAGCACAGAAACTCCCACGCACCTGAGAATGGCACTGGATCATCCCCCAAATTAAAAACACAATCTTTAGAAATATTACCATTGATGCCCTTCAGTGCTGATAGCGCGACGTCTTTTGCTCCTTCAGCATACACTTTCTCAGTCAAACACGCTGGCCCGAACACTCTATCTGGAAATAGAACAGAACAAACATCTTCCAACCATAAGTTCTTTTGCTTATTTTCTCTACTTACCTAATATTACAACTGTCGCTAAACCAAAGAAATCATAAGGAGATTGGATTTCTCAGAATTACCAAAAGTATAAGAGGTCGGAGCACTTGAGCGCTCCTGGGACTCTTTAAACAGGATGGTGTGATCGTCAGCACATTCCCATGCGACTTGGTCCTTCACTATCTGTTCTTTCCTACTCAGAGGCCTTACGCGGACAGTGACAAAAATCTTCTCCTCGCGAGCTTTGGACTTGAACCCGCCAGGGGTAGATGCTGGTGTCCTGCTACCATCCATCTTTGAAGCAGGGGTACTTGGAGCTCCAACAGCCATTCTTGTAAGTTATATATACAACTGATCCAAGTCCTAGAAAAAAATTCTGGGAGACACCATCTGACTTTTATCAGTATTCAGCAGAAACATCGGCAGCATTAAAAGGGTAACAGAAATCATTAAAAAATGAAGTAAAAAAACATGATAGATCAATTTCAAACTGAATTCTATTGGCGGAAATGCACCCATATAAATCTCCCATATGAAGCATACATGTAAGAGATCTAATCCTGCGATCATACGGGTTCAGTGGGGAATTGTACAAGCTAGCCTACAGATCAGACTGATCCATTGATCATGTAGGTCCCATGGAGAATGTACAGCTAGCCATAAGATCAAACCAGTGCCCTCATTGGTTGGAGCACAAGCATAGTCGAATGTGGACCATTGATTATCTTCTGTATTAACTGTCCATTTTTTGCCCACATGAAAGAAATCTGGTCTATCAGTCAAGTGGGTCCCATGGAGAATGCACAGCTAGCCTACAGGTCATGCAAATTTTGAATGTGGACAATTGATTAACCTTCTTTATTAGATGTCTCCTTTTTGCCTACATGCAACAAATCTGGTCCGTTGATCATGTGGGTCCCATGGAGAATGCACCGCTAACCTGAAGATCAAACCAGTGCCCTTTTTGGGGAGGAACACAGGCATGGCTGAATGTGAAAAATTGATTATCCTTCTTTATTAGCCGTCCAAGTTTTGTTTTGCCTACATGCAAAAAATCTGGTCCATTGATCATCTGGGTCCCATGGAAAATGCAGAAGCTAGCCTACAGATCAGACCGATCTACTCGTCGGGTGGAACACGTGCATATGTTGAATTGGAACCATTGCTCATCCTTCCTTATTGGCTATCCCTTTTTTCTCTTAATGTGTGTTCCACCGATGAGTAGAATGGCCAGATATTTGGGCCAAGGCACATTTTTTGTGGGCTCCTCCTGATGAATGGTCCGGATCTCACATTTGTTCCATTTCGGCTTATGAATCTTTATCAAAATAAATTGCCCCTGTTTTTATCTAAAACAATCGAAGAACTGGGATTCTGAAATTCTGTGATGGCATCGAAGAAAAGAAAGAGAAAAATCAAATAAATTAAAAAGGAAAGAGAGAGAAATGTGGGTTTCCTTTTTAATCTTTTAAGCAACAAAAGATCACCTGAAAGAAAAAAAAAACAATAATAATAAAAAATCACAGTAAGATAAGAAAAATACTCACAGAAATGGCGAAGCTGAGAAGTAGGAATTCTTGCAATGGAAGAGGGTTCTTGCAGTGCGAGGAAGATGGGTTTATTACAGAGAGAGAGAGAGAGAGAGAGAGAGAGAGAGAGAGAGAGAGAGGAGCGTTACAGGGACAGAGATTTTTGAGATCTCGGGTTTAAACGGTATTTTTACGTTGTTTGAATTCGCAACGGCTAGTTCCTTTTCCTTTTGTTCTCCTTTTTTTCTTTTTTATCCTTTTTTTTTTGTTATATCGCCGATTTCGATGATAATATCGAGATATGGAATGCTATGGAGATTCGCGCGAGGAGATATTGAAGAGGTTGAACGATGCACACACGCCAAAGTTGCATACGTGTAAAAGATCCGAGTCAATCACTTGGTGGAAACACATGTTAAACTACGTGGCACATACGTCACATCATATCATGTGGGCCATATTTCTGCGAGGATAATAGGCCGGGGGAGCGGATTTGGTGAGACCCCGGACTCACTCAAGATGCACCGGCCCTTAATTGTGGGGCCCACCTTGATCTATGTATTCTGCATCCACGCCGTCCATTCTTTTTCCAGATATTTTAATGCCATTTAAAAAAAAAATGACGCAGATTCAATTATAAGTTGGTCCATACCATAGGAAAGATTTGTGATTGACCATAAATGGACCACGAAAGTTTTGGATCAAGCTGATATTTGATTTTTTTTTTCTTTTCTTTTAACTTTCATCAAGGCTTCCGTGACCTTATCAATGGATTGGATGGAATATAAACGCTGCAGAAACATTAAGGTGCTCTTTAAAAAGTTTTATGACAAGACATTCAATCACCACTGTTTCCTATGGTATGATCCACCTGATTATTGGATATCCTTCATTCTTGGGATAATGTACTGAAATAATCTATAAAAACGGATGGACGGTGTGGATACATTATACATACATCAAGGTGAGCCCCACTGTAAGAGCCGCACCGTCTTGGGTGAGGCCGGGGTCTCACCTACTCCGCTTACAAAGCCCACGGGTCACGAACCTAACGAGTAACGAGTGGATCCATCCGGATTTTGGGACACGTAATGGTACCCCACATGTTATATCGTCCGGATCTTTTACACGTGTGCCTTCATTCACCACAGAAAACAGTGGTCATGGACCATTAAAAACTTCTTGTGTGCCACGATAGTTTTGGATCGAGCTGATATTTATTTGGTCCCTTCATCCAAGCCTTTGTGACCTTATCAACAGGTCAATTGCAAATAAACATTCCGGTAGCCCCATGAAGTTTTTAACGGTGGGTAGTCAATGACATCTGGTTCCTGTGGTATGATCAGCTAAGATTCGAATATGTTTCTTTTCTGGACCATCGCTTAAAATGAGCTGTCAAAACGGATGGACGGCGTGGATGTAAGGAAAATGCATTACAGTGGCCCCACAGTCAGAGATCCGCGCCCCAATGGAAGCGGGTTGCAATCCTGTCCCCTCTCACACCGAATAGGTCCAGGCAGGGGCTCTGTGGGCTCCGGCTGTGGTCTGTTAAAGCCCAGTGCACCTTTACACGTACCGGACAGCACACGTGCTTGTCAGGCACGTGTTGAACATCTAAACTGGGCATAAGCTGGCCCATTCAAGATGACATTATCCAAAAATCAGGGTGGTCCACTCATCAGGCGGTCCATACAGAGAAATCCATGTGGACCGTCCATTCTGATTGTGTAGGGCTGGCCTAGTAGATGAGACCAGCCCTATTTTGTGCTTGATCAACTTCCTGTGGGTCCACCTTTTAAACCACTCAGATATTCCACACGCTCTTCATGTGCGCGGTTTTGCTGCGTGCGAATGCGTTGTAACCTGGAGTGCGCGTGTAGCGCTCGCAAGCTTCAGGTTACAAGGTCCCTATTTGAGGGACGGGAATTTCCCTCGACATTTTGCTGCAGGGAGCCCGTGAGGGGAGCGGATTAGGTGTTATACCCTTATCGTGGGCCCCACCTTTATGATCTGTTGTATATCCACGCCGTCCGTCCGTTTTTTCATCCTATTTTAAGATGTTCTCCAGAAAAATTTTAGTAGATACCAATCTTAGGTGGACTACACCACAAGAAACAGTGATGATTGAACTCCCGCCATTAAAATTTTCTAGGACCCACAGTAATACCCAACGTAATGTTTATTTTCCATCCAACCCATTGATAAGGTCAAACAGACTGATGAAGGTAAATATAAATATACGGTTGATCCACAAATTTTGTGGCCCATAAAAAGATTATAATGGTCGTTCACCACTGTTTTCCAGTGTTATGGTCCACTTAGAATTGGATCTAATTACTTTTTGGTATCACATACTATAATGATATGGTGAAATGGGTGGACGGTGTGGATATACAAAAAGTTCATTAAGATGGGCCCCACACTGTAAGGGTAACACCTACAAAGGTATTAACCGAGTAAAACCTAATCCGCTACAGAGGCCAGATCCAGAACTCAGTGGACCACACCACCATAAAACCGTGGAAACGGGGACGTCAACCATTGAAACTTAAGAAGCTGGTTTTAATGATGAGTGTCCTCATTCCCACTATTTTATGTGGTGTGGCCCACTTGAGATTTGGATCTGCCATGCTCACGTCATGACCGGGCGCAGGTTCTGTGGATCTCCGGATCCACGGAGGTGGGTGGATCCCTGACTATGGTGGGCCCACCATGATGGATTTTCCTTACACCCACACCGTCCATCCTTTTTGACAGCTCATTTTAAGGCATGATCCAAAAAATGAAGTAGATACAAGTTTCAGATGGACCACACCATAGGAAACAGCGGTGATCGACCATTAAAAACTCCTTGCCAGCCACAAAAGCTTTGGATCAAGCTGATATTTGTGTGGTCCCTTCATCCAGGTCTTCGTGACCTTATCAACAGGTTGGATGGCAAATAAACATTCCCATGGTCCCCAAGAAGTTTTTAATGGTGAGTATTTAATTATCACTGTTTCCTATGGTGTGGTCCACCTACGATATGGATCTATTTCTTTTTTGAGATCATGCCCTAAAATGGGCGGTTAAAACGGATGGACGACTTGGATGTAACTAAAATGCATCACAGTGGGCCCACAGTCAAGTATATGGAACCAAACTGAAGCATGAGCTGGCCAAGTCTGATGGACGAAGTGGATGTCACACGTAAACTTCTGTGCAGTACCGATGAGGCAAATATCTGAAGATCCCCTTCATCTGGTGGTCTCAAGGGGTGTACATCGAGTCAAACCGAGTTAAGCTAGCCTCAGCTCAACTCGGTTTGGCCACCAGTTGACCTCAGCTCCAATTCAGTCCTTGAGCCTGGCTGGCCAGCACAACTCAGTTCAGTCAACAGTTCAAGCCAAGATTAAGCTGATTTCGCCTGGACTGCACCTTTAAAATTTCATTGTATTTAAGAAACCAGCAATTCATAAGTATTTTATTAAACACCTTCTAACCAACATAAAAATCAATTTAAAAAAAATAACACATTCCAAGCAACATAAAAATCAAGAAAATAAAATATTAGTTTCATTTACATACCTTTCTTGTCACCAGCCACACTTCGTTGAGTCATTTCATCAAACACTTGGTGAGCAACATCAATATCAAAGTAATTGAGTCATCAAACTGGTTCGATCCGAGTTTGATTCGAGCTTAGTTTGATCTGAGTTGAGTTGAGTAGGGGCTAGCTCGAACTCGGCTCAAACACATTTTCGAGCTAAAAAAATCAGCTCAACTCAGCTATGAACTGAGCCGAATCAAGCTTTTTCAAGACGGCTCGAGCGAGCTAACCGGGCTAGCTCGGTTCGTGTACACCTCTAGTGGTCTCTAACACTAGACGTTGCACCTCCCATTCCATCCGAAGTTCCCGTGGTGGGCGTCTCCTCCCCCTGTCCCTGTTTTTCCCTCTGGTATGGCCCACTTAATTTATGAATCAGGCTGCTTTTTCAGATCTAGGACTAACATTGGGAGGGCACATTTAATGGACGTATTGGATCGCGCTCAAACAAAACGGTGGCCCCAAACATTTGAACATATGGCAATTCACATGCCCTCGTGCAGAAACCCTACTCTCGCGAGTAGCATAGCCTCTCGGTCCCCTTTTAAACGGTGTACAAATTGAATTTGAATTTTCCAAGTGCTAAGGGCCCACTCTAGCATAGGGTTGAATGGACCCACATTTGGAGCTTTTAGAGATGGGCACAACCCAACTTGTAGCAGAATGTGGACTGTGCACTTTCTTCCGCAACGTCCATTGTTTCCGTACGCCTATGGCCCACCTATCGAGTTGACCATCCTGACATTTTAAAAGATATCAATAAGGTGGGACCCACCTTCGGCAGGTTCGGATGTCATGTAACATGCATGGTTAGTGACGCAGGGGAGGACGTGAGGTCGAGCACCGTCTTCCTCAAGAGGATAACTATTCCGAATCCACGGAACTTCTCTGGACTCCTCACAGAGATTTCTCGAATCCACGAGGAAAGAAAGCAGAAAATAGAAATAAATTCTAATAAATTCGAAATTGATTGATCAATCATTAAAATCGAGTTCACAACCCTTTAAATAAGGGTATCAAGCAATGGGAAAGAAATCATAATCAAACTACAACTCAAACTCCTAAAATCCGCCACTTACTATAAATAGTAAACTTACTATTTATAGACGGTCGTGATGTCTACTAGGGCGCAAGGTTTTCGGCCAAAAATAGTAAGTGTCCTATTTGGCTTCACCAAACCGTTCCCCTAATTATTCTAAGCTCTTTTCACGTTGGGCGCAACTCCTAAAGCCCAACGGATGAAGAGTTATAATTAAACTAAAACTTACTATTTATAGTAAAAACGAAATTAAAACAGGGAAACGACCGTCAATCAAGGGATTTTTCGCAATTCCGGGCGGCGTAACCCGGCATAGCGGGGTTGGTTGGCTAAAGTAGCTCGTTCTACCCCAAAATCATATATTTTACGTCAGCTAACTCATTCCGGATTGCGAGATATGCCCGATCTAAGGTCCGATGGTCCGGATCACTTCTGTCGTCGACCGGACCTTTTCTGATCCATCTTGGCCATGAAACTGTCCGCGACCCGCTCTACATCAGTTAGATGCCCTGGTAAAATAAAGAAGTGGGACCAGTGTGGCTGTTGCTCAGCAAAAAGATAAAAACTTTGATACTCTGGTGGAGTAGGGTGGATGGTATGCAGGCAACTTAGAAATTAGTTGAATTTGTCGTGCGTGCATACAAGTTATCTATACAAATTATGGCTACCGGTTTAGATATATTGTAAAAGACAAATTGCACTTATTTGATGATATGACTGTCGAATTGATGGACGTTTATTGGATGGTTGAAAATGAGAAGTCCAACGGTCCTATTTCAGCAAACAAGTGCACAAAAATCAAAGGTTTGGATTGTTCAACTAATCTGATCCTGTGATTGTGTGCAATTATTCATGCCATGTAAAATTTCGAAGTGTCTGCTAATCATTAGATTTAGAACATTTTGTATAACATTGTACGCTTGGCCGAGTCCAGATTGCCGGTGTCTGCGCTCTATAAAAGAGCCGCAAGGACTTGGTTATCTAAGAGCTATAAGCACTTACTAATGCATAGCTTGTCAAAATTAAGTTTGGTACGAGGTGTATGTACATTTATGACAGAATATTAATATCATTCGAAAGACATATGATTGACATAAGCACAACATATGTATTCTCGACGTGCACAGGATGTTTTCAAAGATTTGTCATTGGCGGATTTTTTGTGGGTTCCAATCCTTGCCCGAGTGGTAGATTCTAAGGAGTTTCGACACAAGGTCTTGGGTTCGAAACCCATGGGTGGGACAGCAAATACAATCATTTTCTCTACATTGATCACCAAGTATTTATTTGATAAATCACTAGTCACACCCGACTAAATTTACATATTTATTTGATAAATTACTAGTCACACCCTACTAAATTTACATATTTATTTGATAAATCACTAGTCACACCCTACTAAATTCACACCCTACTAAATTTACATATTTATTTGATAAATCACTAGTCACACCCTACTAAATTTACACCATGGCCATTTCATGATTGTCTAATATTTTTCCACGGTCGTTTTGCCAATACAAGTAGCCATAAGTATTTTTTTTTTTCTTTGTTTAATTTATTTTTATTTTTCGCTAGTTTTACTATTCTTAAATTCAAATGAATAAAATTAGCGATTAGCCTTATTTTTAATCTTATAATTCATTAAGAAACCTAAGAAGCTCCTCTCTCTCTCTCTCTCTCTCTCTCTCAAATCGCCTGATGGTTGTAACAATTGGTGGTTGAATAATCAGATCAACCTTCACAGGTCTGATCCTAATCTAGCTAGTTGGGCACTTGAGGTTACAAACGTTCAATCGAGTCGAGCTGAATATGATTTTGGCACGCTCAACACTATTCTTACTCGCACACGTTTGATTAAATTCGGGTTGTTTGTAACATGTGTGGCTATGCGTCCCGATTGAACAACACTATTTTTTGGCATACCCAATAGGACATGGTATGCTATATTAGCATTTCTCATTAAATTAATATGGTTTGTAGAGCAAAAACAAGGGCTAATAGTCTCCCTGAGGCTATGGGAGAGCCACAAGATAAGGGACAATAAGTAGAACCCGTCGACATGGATGCAAGATCCTTTTGCCAACTGAATGCCATGCTAGATGATATCACAATAAGGCACAAGCAAAGAGCCTCGACAAGATGATTGAAGGCTTTTTCGAGAGACTCACAATAATAGCGAATCACCAACTTGTCAATAATTTCTTAGAAAAGTTAGAGATAGAACGATTATTGGAACCCCTAGTTATGAGGGTTAACTGGTGTTAACCTATAACGTCCTGAATTTTCACTGTTTTGGATTTCCAAAAATTCTTAATTTTTTAAAAAATATAATTAACTTATATTATCACTTATTGACTATTAGCACTCAATGTTAGTTTATACACGGGTGGTACCAGTAAAGAACTGCACAAGTCCGATTGATCAACTGTAGGAAGCCAACGAATCTGCCCGATCACTTGAACATTAAGTTTAGCCCCATGATTTCCTCACATAGGGCCAAAATCTAACCGACCCGTTGCTAACTAATGAAGACAATCATAACTAAATTAAAAATCTAACCGAAGCCGAGTCAGATAAAACTCGGATCTTGACTAATAGACCAAATCAACCCCATTACTCTTTTAGCCTAAAACCGACGGTTTAGAGTAATCATGACCAAATCTCCACTTTCACTAGTTATAAATGGTATGAACATAGTTAATCCAAACCCTAATCATTGCTCACGAGAAATCTCAATAGCTAATTCATTCCAGAAATGCCTCGATTTTCTGAACAAGATTTAGACCGCTCGTTGGTGGGCCACTAGTTCCAAAATTATAGAATAATGTCCGTCTTATTGAGCTCGACGTCCATCGCGGGAATCGGACTTGGGTACTATCCAGAACAGCTCAACTTGAGTCAAGGGACGAGTGCATGAGAAGTGCAAATATCCTAAAGGAAGAAGCTAAAACTTAAGTGAATTGGGTCATCCACTCTTATGCAAAGTTGAGAATTTTGGACCGTCGGTTTACAACCAAACTTCACACGTAGAGTAAGTATATTTCCCTACTCATATCCGTATAGCCGCGGCCCCGATCGACCATCGGTGACCGTTGAATAGACTTTTAATCATATCTATCGATCGACGCATCCAAATGGCAGGCCGAACATTTCCATACGTAGATAATCATTAGGGCTAACTATTCTACGGTGTATATCAATATGTACACCCTATAGTAGGCCCTAGAGGCTAGAAAAACCCTCTCATAGGGCTAGTATAGTAAAAACCCAACCCTTGGGGTCATTTATACCAAATCCGGCAATATAAAAGGGCCTCTGTAACGCCCTTGAAATTGGCAGTCATGCATACATTTGACTCCCAAGTTCCCGGGTGTCACTTATAATCAATTTTATTGTTTTAAGATTAATCAGGCTTAAATGCGCAGTATAAAATTTCTTGAAGCATGAAACACAACCATAACTAGTCTATTGAAATGAAATAGGCTAAATATATATACACGTTCAAAAGAATGCAAAAGGGTCACACAAGGTGTTGCCCAACAAAATCACAAAAATATGTACAAAATGAATAATGAGCTGAGTCCAACACCCATCGATCTGAATCTGTCTACTAGGCCGGTGGAGAACTGTCCATCAGCTAGAAGTAGGACAGCTCGTCGTCCTCCTCAAGACTCGCGCTGCCAGGCTCCTCATGCTCTGCATCACCTGTACCTATGGAAGAGTCTGGTTGGTGTTTTAAAACACCATCCCAGAGTGGGAGTGAGTGATCAACTCAATGGGTGCTATTAGTCTTAAGTTGTAACAAGCATCAGTTATAATATGAATTTAATGAAAAATAATCAATCATAAACACCTAACTAATCTTATTAATGCACATGTATGACGGATGATATGATGCATGCCCTCGCCACAACTCTCCCTCGAGCGATTCCATCTAACGATCGCGTATGACCAACACTCCCTCAAAGCGACCTCGACTGCCAAGTCGTCACCCTAACTAGTGCGATGCAATGTGGTCGTGTTAGCCGAGTTCTTAGTTAAGTCTATTTATCCATCAGGTTGGAGAATCTGATATACCCCACGTATCAATACCCTGAGCTAGTGGCGAGGCCAAGGCCCCCAACGTGTGAGGCCGAGACCCCGCAATCTTTGATCCCGTCGGGTTCTGCATCCCCGACTTCAAGCACATGGGGAGTGCCGAGAGAAAGGGATTGCTCGCGGTCACTACGGGGAACCGCGACACCCCAGAGTAGGCCGACAGCTCGGACATAGTGTCCCATTCCACTATGCCTATCTCACGAGACGGTGGATCAGTTTCAATTTGATTATTGATGGGCTACAATGGTTATACGGTGTTCCAAGTTCCATACATATGTGAGCAAACATGGTTAACAATCAAGGTTGGTCAGTAAATAGGTTAGACCACACAAGTCATGCATGCATGTGATAGATGACATTGGGTACAAGCGACCTATGTAGTCTAACTACTGTCGCCCGCAGGCCCTCACCCAAATCTATGGGTTTAGCCTCAGGATACTCCTACCATCGAGACCACCTTCACTTCCTCATATTCCTGACCAACCCAAAGGTTTGGATGGTGATCCATAACATGCCAACTATCAATGTATCAACTAGCATAAACAACATCATGTTCTCATTTTTCTCAACATATAATTCCAATTTCTCATAGCAAGCAAAACTAACAATATCACGAACAAGGATGTGTGTGTGGTGTGGGTTGGTAAGGAAGTTAAGCACTTCCTACATCCCTTAGAACCAAAATGCACAAGAATCAATGAATTACACATGTTATAGGGCACATCATATGAGGAATTAAGCAAGACATTGACATATATTCAACCATTGTAGCAAATCATGTGAGAGACAAGAACAACATCATGTGAGAACTAAACAAACATACCATTCTGTGTAATTTCAAACTAAACATACAGTTCCTAGGTTTTCTCTAGAATTTTCAAATACATCATTCAAGCAATTAAAATCATTAGGCTCATAGTATAGTTGGTGCTAGACCACCTAAGGATAATAGTTCGCACCTATGGATCGTTGAGATCTTGGAAACCACCTAGGAGGGTGGATTTGGGGTCGATTGGCCGGAATCCCTAAAACACACATTTGCATGTTAGAAATCCATGCTAATCCCTTCTCAACACAAGGATTTTAAGAAAAAAGGATGAGGGATCTTACCTAGACAATCAACAGAACGATTCTTGTGGTTACGGTGTAAGGTTTTTCTTTGAAGAAGGGATAGAGAGTTGCAAGATTGAGTTCCCTTGGGCCCACCTCGATCTATGGTCCACCCTTGCTCTCCTTCACTCTCTCTTTCTCTCCTTGCTCTCTCTTCTCTCTTTACTCTCTCCCTCTTTCTCTCTTTCTCCCCCTTGAAGATAGAAAATCGTATGGGAAGAGGGGTGCCCCAAATGAGGCCCTTTTATAATGCCAGATTTGGTGCCAATGGCCCCAAGTATTGAGTTTTTACTATACTAACCCTATGGGAGGATTTTCTAGCCTCTAAGGCTCACTATGGGGTGTACAAGTTAATATACACTATAGGATAGTTAGCCCTAATGATGATCTACGTATAGATATGATCGGCCCGCCATTTGGATGCGTCGATCGATAAATATGATGAGAAGTCTGTTCAACGGTCGTCGATGGTCGATCGGGGCTGCGGCTATACGGATATGAGCAGAAAAATATCCTCACTCCATGTGTGAAGTTTGGTCATAAACCGACAGTCCGAAATCCTCAACTTTACATAAGAGTGGATGGCCCAATTTACTTAAGTTCCAGTTCCTTTCTTTGGGGTATTTGCGTTTCTCATACACTCAGCCTTTGGCTCAAGTTGAGGGTTTTAAGTAGTACCCAGGTCCGACTCCCACGATGGATGTCAAGCCCAGTAAAACGGACATTATTCTATAGTTTTGGAACTAGTAGCCCACCAACGAGCAGTCTAGAGCTTGTTCGGAGAATCGAGGCATTTCTGGAATGAATTTGGTAGTTAGATTTCTCGTGGGCAATGATTAGGGTTGGATTAACTATGTTCATAGTGTGGCCCATTTATAACTAGTGAAAGTGGAGATTTGGTCATGATTACTCTGAACCGTCGGTTTTAAGCTAAAGGAGTAACGGGGTTGATTTGGTCTATTAGTTAAGATCCAGGCGGATTCGTTGGCTTCCTACGGTTGATTAATCGGACTTGTGCGGTTCTTACTGGTACCAGCCGTATATAACTAACATTGAGTGCTAATGGTCAGTAAGTGATATTATAAGCTAATTACGGAAGAAAATTTTAAAAATTTTTGAAAATTCAAAACAGTGAAAATTCAAGATGTTACAGCCTCATTTGGGCACCCCATCTCCCCATACGAATTTGCCCTAGAAGAAAGAAAATGAGAAGAGAAAGAGGAGAAAAGAGGAGAAAGAGAGAGGGAGAGCTTGAAAGCATGAGGGTTTGTGCACCTTCACCCTCTCATCTCCTCTGTAGAACATCGTCCTTCATTGGTGTCGATCCGGCGACGATTGAAGGTAAGTATGGAGTTATGTTTATAGGTTTAGGTCTTGGGTTAAATTTCTTCCAATTCTTACAAGCTTGTATGCTTATTTAGGCATTTCAATAATGATTTCCTAACACCATAACCCTACGGGCGTCGTGGATAGAGCGGTTCGTCACAAGGTGCAGATTATTATCCTTAGGTGGCCCAGTACCAATTTTACTATAAGCTTAATGATTATGAATGTTAGGATGAGGTGCTTGAGTAATCTAGAGAGAGCTTAGCCAAGACCCTACATGATAGGTCCCTCTAAATTTCATGAAATGAATAAGTGTTGTTTGTTTGTTTTTCAACATGATTGGGTTTGATTTTGGTGGGGCATGTTCATCCCATATATGATTTTACTAAATTCCATGACATGATTGAGTGTTGTTTATTTGCTCTTCAACATGATTAGTCTTGATTTGGTATGGTATGTTCATCTCGTATGCGATCCTAGTACAACTTTTCTTGTGGCATGCGTGATTGCATTAATCATTGTTGTATGTTTGTCTTATGAATAATGTGTAGCTCTTGTTTTCTTTGTTAACCCCACACAACACACATACACATTTATTTCATATTATTATTAGTAGTTGCATTGTAGAAAATTTAAATTTTTATGTTTGATGTATGAGTGCATGACTTTACTAGTGTTAAAAGGTGAATCCAGAATTGTTGGAATATTATTGAATGTCATAAACCCCTGGGTTGGTCAGGGAACTAAAGTGGGAGAAGGTGGTCCCGTTGGTAGAATCATCCTGCGGCTAAACCAGCGGGTTTGGGCGGATGCGAATGGGAGACAATAGTTGGACTACATGGGTCGGTTGTACTCGATGTCGTCCATCACGTACTCGCCTGAACTTGCATGGTCTAATTTACTTACTGACCAATCATGTTTGTTCGCCATGTTTACTCATGCCTGTATAGAACCAAAACACTCTTTAACCACTGAAACCTATTGACAACCATTTGAAACCGATCCACTAACTCAAGAGCCGGGCATAGTAGAATGGGACACTATGTCCGAGCTGTCGACCTGCGCTGGGGTGACGAGCCTCCCCATAGTGACCGTGAGCGATCCCTATTCTCAGCACTCCCCATGTGCTTGAAATTAGGGATAAGGAACCCGATGGGATCAAGAATCGTGGGATCCTGGCCTCGCACATCGAGGGTCCTTTGCCTCGCAACCAGTTGAGGGCAATGATACGTGGCGTGTACCAGTTTTCCTAATCTGCTGGATGAAATGAATTAATTAAAAACTCGGCTAACACGATCACGATCGCATCGCACTAGTTAGGTTGGCGACTCAGCAGTTGAGGTCGCAATGAGGGAGTGTTGGTCATGCGCGATCGTTAGACGAAGTCGCTTGAGAGAGTGTTGTTGGGAGGTCATGCATCATATCATAATACATGCATATGCATTAACAAGACTATATAGGGATCTGTGAATGTATGCATTTCATTAAATTCATCATATAATTGATGTTAGTTATAACTTAAGGCTAACAGTAACCACTGAGTTAGCTACTGACTCCCACTCTGAGACGGTGTTTTAAAACACCAACCAAACTCTTTACTAGATGTAGGCGAGGAGGAGCTCGACAAGCCGAGCGAGGTGAGCAAGGATATGGAAGAGGAGCTTCCTTGCTTCTAGACTTTCGACGGATCCTTTTAATTTGAGTTCGGGCTACCACGGGGTATGGACCAGAGCCCTAGTCGCTTTGGGTCATGTATGGGTGAGACTAGTTCCCTATTTAGATGATTTTGGATTCGTGGTTTGGATATTTTTATATTTAGTAGCAATTGTTACTGTTTTATGACGTACTTATGCTTCATGCCCTGCTAAATCCTCCATTGTTTATGAGATCATCCAAATGCAATTAAAATATGAAGCCCATTAGGGCACCCATGGCACCTGGGAATTCGGGAGCCGAGTTCTTACACAGCCCCTGAAAACCCGGGGTGTTACACAACCCTAAGGCCACCATATATCATCTCCGGTGGAAATTAAGAGAAATAGTTGAAACAAACATCAAAATGACTAGCTAGCAAGATTATGTAGACTCCTAAAACGCATATATGGCTAGAGGCCAACTCCGAAGCCGACCAACTCAAGGGGGCAACCTCCTATGCCTCGAGCGCCACAAAACTATAATGTTGGAGTTGAGTGTCCTAAGGGGCGACCTTCTATGGTGTCAGTAGTTCATCAAGGCTATTCGAAGGTTGAGATACTAGGCCCCCTAATTCCTCAACCCCCGATGGCAACAAACCCCATGGTGTAATACCTAATCGGTCATGACAATGTCATCGAACTTATCTAATAGTATGGTATCTAACTGAACGGCCGACGGGTTTCTCGGCTAATTTATCGTAAAGCCTATCCTGACTAGGTAGATCGATATTTTAAACTGCCTAGAGGATACAAGGTCCCGGAGTTTACTCTCTTCTCCAAGGAGGGTTAATCCACCGCCATTGAACACATCGGCCATTTCACCATGTAGTGCAGTGAAGTCTCGGCCCATGATTGTTTTAAATTTAGGTTGTTCGATAATTCCCTCACAAGACTAACCTTCATCCCTCCAAATTTGATCCAAACATAACTTGAAATGGATGAAAGATTTCATATACAATTCCATCGAATTGAACCTAAGGTTTTCATAGCCAACTTTTCAAGTAGCTTTGACAGTTGCCGAGAGAATTGACCAAACAATTTATCACCCGGTTCAAGAAAGCAAAGAAACAGTATTATGTAGTCTTACCGGAGGCCGAATTCGCTAAACTCATCCTCGAAGGCATGGATTTCGAGTTTCGTAGGAAATTCAAAGGCATGCACTTTGAGGATCATTTTGAATTCTCGGGCCAGGCCACCCACTATGAATGGATTCTCCATAAGAAGAGTCAAAGGATGAACTCGTCACAAGGCACATGTTATCATGACCCTAATTATGAGTTACTCGTTGTTGAGGTGGTGGCCAAACGACTGTACAAATGTCTAGCCTTAAAGCAAAGAAAAGTTCAGACTCAAAGCTGGAATAAATCCTTGAATTCTCCAAATAGTACATTTGACATCTCCAAGGCCAATAAGATCTTCGACCTTTTCTTGGAAGTCACGTTTATTAAATTATCCAAACATAGAAGATTCCATAGGCCAAAGAGCTAAAGAAAAGGGAGTTCTATAAATGACATTGTTCTAAAACTTATTCCATAAAAAATGATATCACTTTGAATAATATTATTCTAAAAAATATCGATAAGGTCCTTCTCAAGTTTTCCAACAAGGAGGCCATGGGGATTAATTGAGATCATTTTCCTAACATACAGACACTAATGTTGTCCAAACCAATTTAAAGACAATCAACATTTCTTAAGATAAGCAGATGGTGGTATAACAAAGAATCCACTGCCTTTAGAACATAAACAAACAATCATTCTAACGTCGGCAACAACCAAGGGGAGGAAACCGATTACAAAAGCATGACCAGTAAACGCCTACGTTTGATGATGAAAGCTTCACAGCGAAAAGACAAAGGGAAGGCCCTTATAATAGACTTATGCATGAGAACTCATCAATCAACGTATCATCTACCAAAAGAACAACCATTCTATCTACAAAACCCCTTCTGACCACTGTGGGGACCATCCAAAACATAAAGTGCAGTCCCGAATTTTGAACTGTTTGGGCCGGGCCGTCGGGCCGGATGCATTCAAATTTCTGATTTTCTAGACCCGAGCACGGCCCATTGCACCCCTAAAATTTCGAGGTTTTAGGTTTTTTTCGTAGCCCACTTAAGAAAAAAAAAACCCTTAAAATGTGCCCTTTGGAAACGGGAGGAGCCCTTGAAAAACAGGCGTAGCTGTGTGCGGCGAGCACATGGCGAACAAACGGCTGGCCCACCTGAGCATTGAATCGAAATGAAGTGTGGAATCAATGCCAAACAAGGGGTGGTGTACCAGATGGACGGCGTTAATTAAGTCGGCTCCCTGCGATGGAGAAAGTAACGAAGCGGATTGGCCGGTGTACCTCACACCAGCAATATAGCTGCTGTATTGGCATCAGCAAGTTCTGTGGGTCTGATCATGAGGTATGTGTTATATCCAAACCGTCCATCCATTTGGAGAGCTCGTATTAAGGCTTGAGACGAAAAATAAGACAGATCTAACTATCAAATGGACCACACTGCAAAAACCAGTGGGGGATTAAACATCTACCATTGAAACCCTTTTTGGGGTAACAGAAGTTTTGGATAAGCATGAAATTTGTTTTTCCTATTCATTCATATATTTGTGACCTTATGAACAGATTAGATGTAAAATAAATGTTATAGTGGACCCTACAAATTGTTTAATGGTGAAAATCATTATCGCTGTTGCTATTTATGGGGTGGTCCATATGGTCTTTGGATATGATTATTTTTTGAATAATGCTCTAAAATAAAAACGGATTGGCTGCTCTCCCTGCCACCAGCCTCGTGGCTGATGGTCAGTGCTCTGTGGGCTTCACCATGATGTATGTGTTTCATTCATTCCGTTCATCCATTTTTACAGATCATTTTAGGGCTTGATCTTAAAAATTAGAGGGATATAAATCTCAGCTTGATCCAAAACTTCTGTGGCCCCCAAAATGTTTTTAATGGTTGGCGCTCATTCAACACTGTTTCCTGTAATGTGGTCCATTTGAGATTGGGATATATCTCAGTTTTGGTCTCATACCATAAAATGATCTATAAAAATAGATGGACCGCATGGATGTAATACGTACATCATGCGGGGGCCTACAGAGCACTGACCACCAGCCATTGGCTGGTGTGAGGGGGAGTAGCCAATCCCTTTCCATCTAAAATAATCTCTAAAAAAATAGTTCGAGGAGCGTCAGTGCTCGTCTTCCCACGACACATACCTACAGCATAGATGGTGTGTGGTACCCCAGTCAATCCGCTTCCGAAAGTAACCCGATAGGCACGCTAGGGATATTCCTGTGCACGGGGCTGTTTGGGGCCCACATAGATGTCCCTGATAAATACACTCCGTCCATCTGTTTTGCATGACCACAATAGGAGGGGAATCTAAAAATTAGCCAGATGCAAAGCTTAAGTGGGCCACACCGCACGAAACAGTGGGGATTGAACGCCTAGAGGCGACATAAGTTTTGAATCCAGATGATATTTGTGCGTACAGTTTATCTGAGTGGTAGTAACCCTATGAACGGTTTGGATGGAATATAAACATTGTGGTCAGCTTCAGAAAGGTTTCAACGGTGGACATTTCCGTTCCCACTATTTCATTTAGTGTGACGCACCTGAGTTTTGGATCTGCTTGATTTTTAGGACCTTGTCCAATTGTGGTCTTACAAAACAGATGGACAGAGTGGATTTGTCACGGACATCTCTATGAGCCCCACACAGCTATGTGGGCCGGTGACCCAACACCGGCCATCTAGCTAGCTGGTGTAAAAGCTCTGTGGGCCTCATCATCAAGTATGTGTTTTATCCACGCCGTCCATCCATTTTTTAAGCTCATTTTAAGACATGAGACCAAATGAAGAAGATTAAAAACTCAGGTGGACACACCACAGACAAAACAGAGTTGATTGAACGTCCACTATTAAGAACTTCCTAGGGTCCACTGTAATGTTTATTTACCATCCTAACCTGTTGATAAGATCACACTGACTCGATGAAGGGAAACGGCTTGATCCAAAACTTTTGTGGCCTTGAAAAATTTTCAATGGTAAGCATTCAATCTCCACTGTTTCCTATGGTGCGGTCTACCTTAGAGTCGGATCTGCCTAATTTTTGGGCTCATGCCCTGAAATAAACTAGCAAAATGGATTATTAGCATGGATAAAACACATACATCATGGTAAGGCCCACATAACTTTTATCCACACCCTCCATCCATTTTGGGAGATCATTTTCGGGCATGGGCCTAAAATTAAGTCAGATCCAAAACTCAAGTGGGCCACACAGTAGAAAAGTGGTGAAGACAATGACATCCACCATTAAAACCTTACTAAGGCTGTAACGCCCTGGAAATTGGGGGTCGTACACACGCTCGACTCCCAAGTTCCCGGGAATCACTTAAAACCAATTTTTACTGTTTTGCGTTTAATTTGGTTCAATGAGCAGCATGGAATTATTGGATACATGAATCACAATTCACGACTAGTCTACTGGAAGGGAAATGGCTAAATATATATACAATGTCTAAAAATATTGATAAGACGCACAAGGCATCGCCCAACAAAAATACAAAGGAATAATACTTCCAAAAGAATAGTGTGCTGAGTCCACTACTCAGCGACTCAAGTCCGCCTGCAAAATCTACGACGAACCGTCCATCAACTGGAAATAAGACAGCTTGTCCTCCTCATCCAGGCTCGCGCCGAAAGGCTCCTCGTACTTAGCGTGTAAGACCCGTATCCTAGTCCGTACTGTTCCGTCAACTCCCGCGATCCTTCCTGTCGAAGTCTGGCAATTCGTGACTTATAATTGACGTTTGTGCGCGACCCTGAGTCGTATCCTTTAGATTTGAGTCGGCTTAATCCGAGATTGTACATTGTGACCGCATCGTCGCCTCGATTCCAACGTCGCGTCTTGCATACCGATCCGATACCCTGGCAGGGAGATGTGGGCCGGCGTTTATTTCGAAGAAAACACCACGCGTTTGCAATCCTAAGAGAATCTTTACATCATGTCCCATCAATCAATCACTCAAATCAATCACCTCATGTCAAGTACAAGAGCAACCCATGCTTTCTTTCTCCACAAGTCAAGCAAACCCCAAAAGTCAACAAGTCTCTCACCTTGCCCATCACTCACCTCACATCCATCACCCATCACTCTCTCTCTCTCTTACAACCCTCTCTCTCTCTCTCTCTTTCTCTCTCTCTCTCTCTTTCCCTTCACATTTTCCAAGCAATAATTCCAAGCAAGTGGTGGACGTCCATGCATTTCTAAGGAGAGAGAGTTATGTGTGACCCACTTCCTCTCCTAAAAACCTTCATCTTAACCATTCATTTCTCATCTTCCACTATCAAAGTGAGACACAAGGAGATCGGCTTTCCATCGGATCAAGAACATCGAACGTATAACATCCTGGATTTTCACTATTTTGGATTTTTAAAAATCCTTGAAATTTTTTTATTAATTTACTTATAATATCACTTAATGATCATTAACACTCAATGTTAGTTTATACAGTGGTGGTACCATTAAAGAACCGCACAAGTCAGATTAATCAGCCGTAGGAAGCCAACGAATCCCCCCGATCACTTGAACATCAGGTGTAACCCTATGATTTACTCGCACAGGACCCAAATTTAACTGACTCATCGCTAACTAATCAAGATAAGCATAACTAAATTAAAGATCTAATCGAAGCCAACTCAGATAAGGCCCGGATCTTAACTAATAGACCAAATCAACCCCGTTGCTCTTTTAGCCTAAAATCGACGGTTTAAAGTAATCATGACTAAATCTCCACTTTCACTAGTTATAAATAGGCCACAATATGAATATAGTTAATCTAAACCTTAATTATTGCCCACGAGAAATCTCAATACCTAATTCATTCAAAAAATGTCCCGATTTCCCGAATAAGTTCTAGACCGCTCGTTGGTGGGCCACTAGTTACAAAACTATAGAATAATGTTCGCCTTACTAGGCTTGATGTCCATCGCAGGAGTCAGACCTGGGTACTATCCAGAACCGTTCAACTTCAGCCAAATGACAAGTGCATGAGAAGTGCAAATACTCTAAAAGAATAAGCTAAAACTTAAGTGAATTGAGTCGTTCACTCTTATGCAAAGTTGAGGATTTCAGACCATCGGTTTACGACCAAACTTTACCCGTGGAGTAAGGATATTTTTCTGCTCATATCCGTATAGTTGCGGGCCCGATCGACTATTGGTGACCGCTGAACAGACTTCTAATCATATCTGTTGATCGGCGCATCCAAATGGCGGGCCGATCATATACATACGTAGATCATTATTAGGGCCAACTATTTAATGGTGGGTGTTGACTCCTACGCCCCATAGTAGGCCCTAGAGCTTAGAAAGACCCTCCTATAGATCTAGTATAGTAAAAACCTAGCCCTTGGGGCCATTTATACCAAATCTGGCATTATAAAAGGGCCTCATTTGGGCACCCCCTCTCCCCATACGATTTTGCCCTAGAGAAAAGAAAGAGAGGAAGAGAGGAAGAGAGAAGAGAGAAGAGAGAAAAGGAAGAAAGAAGAAAGGAAGAAGAAAGGAAGGGAGAGTGAAGAAGGGAGATAGTGTTTGTGTGGGTGAGGAAAATCTTGATGCTTGTAGGGTTGGTATTTCCTCAACCAAACCGGTGGCTACTACAAAACCTCCATTAAACCCACCCATGCCAAGAAGCAGAGGTAAGAATGGTATATTTTTCCTTCAACAGAGCAACCTAATGTGGATTTCTAGGCATTAATGTTGTCTTTCTTGATTTGGTTTAAGAATTGACGGTTTTATCCAAATCCCCAAACCCTAAGATCTCAAAGAATGGAAATCTCCTCTTAAAGTGCGGACTATTACCCTTAGGTGACCTAGCACCAATTATACTATAAGTCTAATGATTTTGATTACTTAGATGAAGTATTTGGAAAATCTAGAGAAAACTTAGGATTTGGATGCTTGTTGGGGGATTGTATAGGATTGCATGTTTTGTTTAGTTCTTATATGATGTTGTTCGTGCTTCTCACATGATTAGGTTACAATGGATGATTACATGTTCATGTCTTGTATGATTTTCTCATATGGTGTTGCTTTGTAACATGTATGATTCATTAACTTTTGTGCGTTTGATCTACGAGACGTAGGAAGTGCTTAACTTCCTCACTAACCCACACAACACACATGCACCTTTATTCATGATATTGTTAGTCTCTCTTGCCAGGAGATTCTGAATTGTATGTTGAGGAGTATGAGAACATGATGTTGTTTATGCTAGTTGATAACCCTGTTAGTTGGCATGTTATGAATCACCACCCACACCCTTGGGTTGGTCAGGAATACGAGGAGAGCGAAGGCGGCCCCGTTGGTAGGACCGTCTTGAGGCTAAACCCATGGATTTGGGTGAGTGCGTGTGGGCGACAGTAGTTAGACTACATGGGTCGCTTGTACCTGATGTCGTTCCGCCACGTACTTGCCTGAACTCATGTGGTCTAGTCTACTGACTGACCAACCTTGTTTTGTTAACCCTGTTTGCTCATACATGTATGGAACCTAGCACACCCTACAACCGTTGTAGCCTATTGATAACCACTTGAAGCCGATCTACCGTCTCGTGGGCCGAGCATGGTGGAATGGGACACTGTATTCGAGCTGTCGGCCTACGTTGGGGTGACGAACCTCCCCGTAGTGACCTCAAGCGATTCCAGTTCTCAGCACTCCCCATGTGCTTGAATTTGGAGATGGGGAACCCAACGGGATCAAGGATTGCAGTGCCCTGGCCTCAGGCGTTGAGGGGCCTTGGCATCGGCATTGATATGTGGGGAATATCAAATTCCCCAACTTGCTTGGTGAATGGACTTAACTAAGAACTCGGCTAACATGATCATTGCATCGCACTAGTTAGGGTGGCGACTCGGCAGTCAAGGTCGCTCTAAGGGAGTGTTAGTCATACACGATCGTTAGATGGAGTCGCTCGAGGGAGTGTTGAAGCGAGGGCATGCATCATACCATCCGTCATGCATGCGCATTAATAAGATTAGTTAAATGTTTATGAATGATTGCTTTTCATTAAATTTATAATATAACTGATGCTTATTACAACGTAAGACTAATAGCATCACTGAGTTGATCACTCACTCCCACTCTGGGTCGGTGTTTTAAAACACCAACCAGACTCATCCGTAGATTCAGGTGACACCGAGTATGAGGAGCCCGACAACGTGAGTCTCAAGGAGGAGGAGGAGTTCTCCTACTTCTAGATGATGAGCGGGTCTTCGTCGGCTCAGTAGATGAGACGTTGGATCGCTGAGTAGCAGACTCAGCTTTATTCTTTTGGGCATACTATTCTTTTCTGATTTTGTTGGGCAACGCCCGGTGTGACCTGTGTATATTTTTAGACTTGTAAATATATGCTTGATCTCTTTCATTTTAATAGACATGTATGGTTGTGCTTCATGTTCCAGGAAATTTCAGGTTGCACATTTAAACCTGATTAAATGCATATTAATGAAAATTGGTTATAACTGATACTCAGGAACTCGGGAGTCGAATGTGTGCACGACCCCCGATTTTCAGGGTATTACAAGATGGTATCAGAGCAATAGTTTGGAATCAATTGGGCTATGGGTCATGAACTCACTAACGCGTCCGCTGACTTGAGAGGAAACGTGATAGAGAACACGAAATGTTAGGAACCACCATAGTCCCTGAACCGCCAGTTGTGGGCATAAGGTAAGACTTCCAAGGTATTAGAGTTCGGTAGCGAGAGGGAGTAGTAACGTTAGAGGAGGGGATCCAAGAGTCTTATGGTGCCTCGGCCCATTTCAGGACAAGAAATTTGGGAACTTGACGGCAACACTCAATTCAACTAACTAAGAAATTTAGTTAGTTCAGTCCACCTAATTCCTAGGGCCCATTAGGCCAACTGCAATACGTGGGATTAGGGTGAAATGAATTGTAAGAGTAACAATAAATCTATGTGTAAGGTATCGCCCCTAGAATGAGTGTATCTCATGCTTTACAATACCCTGTTTAGAATGTATTCAATTAAAGGTAAACCCAGGATTTCCTTTCAAACTACACTTGAAAATTCATTGTCATGGGATTTGGAAATCCCATATTACACCTTCCAACACAAGGCTCATTTTGCAAAGCCTATGAAATTAATTTTAAATCTCATCCCACACTCATTCCAGACATGTTATTCCCAATCTTGAGTTGGGATTAGCATTATAATCTCAGTTAGTATAGCTTAATGCCACTAGCTAGACAGGCCTAAGTCTAAATTTCCTCTCTCTCATCTATCTCTTTAGAATCTTCACTGACCATCACTCTGTTCCTTAAATTTCCCCAGTACATTGTTAGGAGCGAGCCAGAAATCGAAAGATTTGGGTGGATAAACCTGTTCTCTTAGATCAAATAAGTTAATACCGGGCCAAACTTGATAGTTCCGACCCATTCGGGGATAAATATGTAGGGGCGAATGAAAATTTACAGGAAATAGTGAAAATGTAGATAAAATGGATTTTTGACCACTAACCAGGAGGAATCTCGAAAAATAACTGGGCTGATTGCGTAGATCGGCTTCTCCTACCCCAAATTCATATACGGCATGTCGAATAACTCACCTCAGTTTGCGAGATATGACCGTCGCAAAGTGCACCCTCCAGGGGCTCGGCGTAGCCACACCCTACGCCCGACCATCTAGCGGGCTGGCGTCGCCACACCCAGAGGGCGCAGCCAACGCCCAACCGTCCAGCGGGCCAGGCGGCTCGTTTTCTATAGATTTTAGCCCGATTTCAAAAATTCATATCTCCCTCGATATAACTCCGATTTAGGTGATTCAAAAGTCAGATTGAAGCTTAACAAGTGCTGTTTTATATAAAAATAAGAAAAAAATAAAATAAAAATTATAATATAGTTAAAATTAATATATTCTGCCAACTATCCAAAAATTATTAATTTCGAATAGCTGTTGCTCCTAGGATTTTAATAATTTATTTACAGCTCCAAATGATATGAAATTTTATGGAATGACTTGAAACTTAATGATAAATCATGATAATATTTTTTAAAATAATTAAAGTACTAAAAGTATAAGAGGAGTTATAATAAATATAGACATTTTTAAACTTAATGATAAATCATTAGTTTAGACAACTGTCATTTCTAGAATTTTAATAAATTTTTCTGGTAATCGTGATGAATTTTCCTCATTTTACTGCTTGTTAGTGATACTCATAAGTTTGATAAATTCATCCATTTCGAATTATACCCTACCTCATCTTGCCACTCATCCACTTTCATATCCACATTTAGCTAAACTCATTCTACTAATGTGTTGTTTCTTGATTGCCGAACATACTATACATAAGCATCCATTTTTAAATCTATCCTTCCTTAGTTTGCCATGCATCACTTCAACATCCTTATTTCTGTTACACATCCTATGAATATATTGCTTCTTGACTGCCTAACATTCTATCTATAAAGAGTAACTGGTCTTATAGCCAATCACATGAAAACTCTAGATACAAATCTCCACTATAGCTACCCAACTCAAATTCAATGAACAACATCATTCTCAATATTTGGTTTTCATAAATTATAGGCCAACATATCAGACAGTCGCTATGGGGTAGTTGCCCATTAATCTTAAGTAATTTCTCATTTCCACTCCTATTGTCATCAAAATTGCATTTCATATACTATGTTTGCTACTGTTAGCACACAGTAAGCACATGTAAGCGGGGAAGGGTGACTTTTCTCAAAATTAGTCATAAACAATATTTCATTTTCTATGACACTCCACATTAAGGTACTAACTAACCTAGGCTGAGACAAATATCCACACTTCTACTCATGGAGAGGATTCATACTTCTAGTCAGACTCATAAACATCTACCTCAACTCCATTCAAGAAGCCCGTCATATTCCAGAATCTTTCCCTTGAATTCAAGAAAGGAAGGATACTTTTGATGAAATTGTAAACCATATCCATAGCCTCCAACGAAGCTCAAAGATATCCCCATCAACCCCATTCAGGATGCTCATTAGATTCCTAATGCTACTTATCTTGTGGTGTCTTTGGTTTCAACAACTTGTAATGTTTCCAAACCACAATTCCCATGATGAGTACATGATGTGGGCACCTCCTCTCATGAAATGAGATCATCTTCAGTCCAAATATCATTCCAAAGTTGTGATTAAGACATGGATACCCCCACTCATTAGTACTTCCACCCTTTCAAAATCCCATAATGTGGAAGTTAACTTGCTTATATCCAAATGATAAACCCTCTACCTTGAGAAGTCATTTACAAAAATTAATCCCTATCTACTTAAACATATTTTCCAACATTAGCTGATGAGGAGTTTGCTTCTCTTCGTTGAACTTATGCTACCATTTGCTTAGAAGTGCTCAATCCTTTCCTTCCAATTACGATCCCCAAGTCCCTTCCTCTATGGTTTTCAATCATTAAAGATTTAATAATCGAATTGCATGAGTAACTCACTCTATGGTCTACAGGAAAGGGAAGGACAGAAATTAGCATCTATGATTGAGTTACTATAGAGAAATATTTGGACAGAGTAGGTAGGCTAGAGAAAATGTTGTTACATACAATGGTAATTCATATAAATTTTGTGCCTATAGAAACTTTTTAGGGTGATCTTTGATTATAAACATATTGAGAGATTTATTAATTCCTAATTTGGACATAAATTGAAATGAGGATTCTCTTAGACCAAGACCCAAAGGACAACCTTATAAATATGATATTTAAACTTTCCAATAATGGTCATTCCCTAAACATTTGGATTGATTGGACTACGGAATTATGGAAGTATACACCTGCGAAGTATTCGCGGCTTGACCCAATTCTCAATCGTGGGCGACTACCAATGGACTCACTGCTTTGACCGAGCAGAAGACCAGGATCCACCAGGATGAAAAAGGGATATGATGAGCCTTCTACCCTGGTCAGGTAGATGATCGACGTATCGGGTTCAAACCCACTACAACCGTCTCTCCGTATTGGTCTAACATTGAAAACAAATATTTTTACTCTAGATAGAGGGAAATCATCATCATGAATCGAAATTTTTAAAAATAAATAGATAATTAAATAAATTGTAGTAAACCATCAGGGTGAAGACTTTTAAGGGGGGTAGATCACGATAAGCAAGGTTAGCGTATTTATTATGTACCCTAAAATGTATATAAACCCGAAACTAACAAAACTTAAGTAAATGAAACGATAATATCTTTACTTATTACCCTTAAGTAATTTTGGGGACGAAATTGTTTTTAAGGGGGTAGATTGTAACATCCTGAATTTTCACTATTTTGAATTTCTAAAAATCCTTAAATTTTTTTATTAATTAACTTATAATATCACTTAATGACCATTAACACTCAATGTTAGTTTATACAGCGGTGGTACCAGTAAAGAACCACACAAGTCCGATTAATCAGCCGTAGGGCCAACGAATCCGCCTGATCACTTGAACATCGGGTGTAGCCCCATGATTTACTCGCATAGGACCCAAATATAATGGACTCATTGTTAACTAATCAAGACAAGCATAACTAAATTAAAGATCTAACCGAAGCCGAGTCAGATAAGGCCCGGATCTTAACTAATAGACTAAATCAACCCCGTTGCTCTTTTAGCCTAAAACCGACGATTTAAAGTAATCATGATCAAATCTCTACTTTCACTAGTTATAAATAGGCCACACTATGAACATAGTTAATCCAAACCTTAATCATTGCCTACGAGAAATCTCAATACCTAATTCATTCCAAAAATATCCCGATTTTCGGAACAAGCTCTAGACCGCTCGTTGGTGGGTCACTAGTTACAAAACTATAGAATAATATCCGTCTTACTGGGCTTAACGTCCATGGCGGGAGTCAGACCTGGGTACTGTCCAGAACCACTCAACTTGAGCCAAAGGACGAGTGCATGAGAAGTGCAAATACTCTAAAAGAATAAGCTGAAACTTAAGTGAATTGAGTCGTTCACTCTAATGAAAAGTTGAGGATTTCGGACCATCAGTTTACGATTAAACTTTACCCGTGGAGTAAAGATATTTCCCTGCTCATATCCATATAGTTACGGCCCCAATCGACTATCGATGACCATTGAATAGACTTCTAATCATATCTGTCGATCGGCGCATCCAAATGGCGGGCCAATCATATACATACGTAGATCATCATTAGGGTCAACTATCCAACGGTGGGTGTCAACTCCTACGCCCCATAGTGGGCCCTAGAGCTTAGAAAGACCCTCTCATATGTCTAGTATAGTAAAAACCTAGCCCTTGGGGCCATTTACACCAAATCTGGTATTATAAAAGGGTGTCATTTGGGCAACCCCTCTCCTCATACAATTTTGCCCTAGAGAAAAGAAAGAGAGAAAGAGAGGAAGAGAGAAGAGAGAAAAGGGAGAAAGAAGAAAGGAAGAAAAGAGGAAGGGAGAGTGAAGAAGGGAGAGAGTGTTTGTGTGGGTGAGGGAAATCTTGATGCTTATAGGGTTGGTATTTCCTCAACCAAACCGATGACTACTACAAAACCTCCACCAAACCCACTCATGTTAAGAAGCAGAGGTAAGAATGATATATTTTTCCTTCAATAGAGCAACCTAGTGTAGATTTCTAGGCATTAATGTTGTCTTTCTTGATTTGGTTTAGGAATTGGCGATTTTACCCAAATCCCTAAACCCTAAGATCTCAAAGAATGGAAATCTCCTCTTAAGGTGCGAACTATTACCCTTAGGTGGCTTAGCACCAATTATACTATGAGTCTAATGATTTTGATTGCTTGGATGATGTATTTGGAGAATCTAGAGAAAACCTAGGATTTGGATGTTTGTTTGGGGATTGTATGGGATTGTATGTTTTGTTTAGTTCTCATATGATGTTGTTCGTGCTTCTCACATGATTAGGTTACAATGGATGGTTACATGTTTATGTCTTGTATGATTTTCTCATATGATGTTGCTTTGTAACATGTATGATTCATTAACTCTTGTGCATTTGATCTACGAGACGTAGGAAGTGCTTAACTTCCTCACTAACCCACACAACACACATGCACCTTTATTCATGATATTGTTAGTCTCTCTTGCCATGAGATTCTGAATTGTATGTTGAGGAATATAAGAACATGATGTTGTTTATGTTAGTTGATAACTCTGTTAGTTGGCATGTTATGAATCACCACCCACACCCTTGGGTTGGTCAGGAATACAAGGAGAGCGAAGGCGGCCCCGTTGGTAGGACCTTCTTGTGGATAAACACATGGATTTGGGCTAGTGTGTGTGGGCGACAGTAGTTAGACTACATGGGACGCTTGTACCTAATGTCGTTCCGCCATGTACTTGCTTGAACTCATGCGGTCTAGTCTATTGGCTGACCAACCTTGTTTTGTTAACCCTGTTTGCTCATACATGTATGGAACCTGACATACCCTACAACCATTGTAGCCCATCGATAACCACCTGAAGCCAATCTACCGTCTCGTGGGTATGGTGGAATGAGACACTGTGTTCGAGCTGTCGGCCTACGCTGGGGTGATGAACCTCCCCGTAGTGACCGAGAGCGATTCCAGTTCTCAGCACTCCACATGTGCTTGAAGTCGGGGGTGGGGAACCCGACGGGATCAAGGATCGCGGTGCCCTGGCCTCACGCGTTAAGGGGCCTTGGCATCGCAACTAGTTAAGGCATTGATATGTGGGGTGTATCAGATTCCCTAACCTGCTGGGTGAATGGACTTAACTAAGAACTTGACTAACATGATCATTGTATCATACTAGTTAGGGTGGCGACTCGACAGTCGAGGTCGCTATAAGGGAGTGTTGGTCATACGCGATCGTTAGATGGAGTCACTCGAGGGAGTATTGAAGCGAGATCATGCATCGTATCATCTGTCATATATGCGCGTTAATAAGATTAGTTAGGTGTTTATGAATGATTACTTTTCATTAAATTCATAATATAACTGATGACAACTTAAGACTAATAGCACCACTGAGTTAATCACTCACTCCCACTCTGGGAAGGTGTTTTAAAACACTAACCAGACTCGCCCATAAATACAGGTGACGCCGAGTATTAGGAGCCCGGCGATGCGAGCCTCGAGGAGGAAGAGTTCTCCTACTTCTAGATGATGAGCGGGTCTTCGTCGGCTTAGTAGATGGGACGTTGGATCGCTGAGTAGCAGACTCGGCTTCATTCTTTTGGGCATACTATTCTTTTGTGATTTTGTTAGGCAACGCCTGGTGCGACCCGTGTATATTTTTGGACCTGTAAATATATGCTTGATCTCTTTCATTTCAAAAAACATGTGTGGTTGTACTTCATGTTTCAAGAAATTTCAGGCTGCGCATTTAAACCTTATTAAATGCATATTAATGAAAATTGGTTATAAGTGATACTCGGAAACTCGGGAGTCGAGTGTGTACACGACTCCCGATTTTCAGGGTGTTACAAAACGGTGGGTGCTTCTATAGGCTAGATTTTTCATGTTTTGACAATGGGCCAAGTGAGGCCTACCGATTGATGGTATGGATCTCACTTTGGACCCTAGATGTGGCTGATGGCCCACCTTGATTTTCATGATCATTCCATGATGGGGCCATTCTCCATGGACCCCATCATGATGTTTATTTCCTTGCATGAAAAGAAGTCATCTAGACTATCCATTTTGGGTGAAGAAGGAATCTCCACCGTTGATCTTTGATTTGGTGGGCCCACATGTATTGGGACCCACTTGATGTATGATTGAATGCAAGGGAGGGCCCATAGTGTCGGGGTCCCTCCATCACCTGTGTCCCTCTTCTCTCTCTCTCTCTCTCCCTCTCTCTTTCATTTTTTTCCTATTGTGTGTGATGATGTGGCCATGTGGCCCACCCGGGTGGACCCCACCATGAGGCATGTATTTTATCCAAGCCATCTATAGGTGGAGCCCACTTTATGTATGTATTGTATCCACACCATCCATCATTTGGTGGCCCACCTAAGCAGGGCACACCTTCTATACCAAGTATACCCAAACCGTCCAGCGTCCCTGGACGCTGGATGTTAGTTGAAAACACAAATATTAGCCTGGTTCCACAAGCTATTTAGGTGGGCCACTTGTGTAGGTCCCACCTCGATGTATGGATTTAATCCATGCTGTTCATTCCATTCTCCATTTCATTTTAGGCGTTGAGCCGAAAAATGAAGGTGATCCAATTTTCTGGCGAGCCATAACATAGAAAATATTGATTTTTATAGTTAAAAATCAACTAGGACCCACCTTGAGCCAAAACATACCATATATTAGGCTTGTTTGGTCGGTCTTGAGCCATAAAATGCAATGACTGGAGTGGATCCACCCGATGCAGACCCCACGTATGAAAAACTGTGAGAAAACACGATTTCAAAAATAAATAAACAGGCAGTGCCTGCTGCTGCGTGCCGCGTTTTGGCGGACGGACAGCAGGGCCCCATAATCCCAGCCGTAGGCCCCACCATGATGGGTGTAGAACATCTACACCGTGCATTTTGTAGGCCCCTTCTTGCGGTGAGCCCCCTCCAAAAATCAGCCGCATATGGGACTCAGGTGGCCCACATCACAGGAAACAGTGAGGGTTAAACATCTTCCATTAAAACCCTTTTGTGGTCCAGAAGTTTTGGATCAATATGATATTTCTTTTTACTCTCCATCCGGGTCTGTGTGACCTCGTCAATAGATTGGATGGCAAATAAGCGTTATGGTGGGCCCTACGTGGGACCCGCTAATGATGTATGTGCTTTACTCACATCATCCACGGCAGTGGACGGTGGAACCCATTATGGTGTATGTGTTTTACCCACACCGTCCACACTATTGGACGGTGGGACCATTGACGTATGTGTTTTATCTATGTCGTCCAGCCAAAATGGCTGGGCTGCTGGACGGCAGGGACCCCACCATGAGGTCCACACTTTATCCATGCCGTCCATCCCTATGGGACCCACCATGATGCATGTGTTGCATCTAATCTATCTAACCATTTTGAAAGCTTATTTTACGGTTGGAGACTAAAAATAAGGCAGATCTAGGATTAGGTGGACCACATTATAGAAATCTGTGGGTTTGACCATCCACCATTAAAACCCCTTTCAGGTCATTATGACCTTATGATCAGATTAGATGGGAAATAAATGTTATCGTGAGCCTTGGGAATTTTAATGGTGGAAATCATTATCACCACTTATCTTTGGGTATGGCCCATTTGATATGCATGGGGCCCAATTGGTGTGGCCCATTTGATATACATATGGCCCACTTGTCATATTTATGGCCCATTGTTGAGGCCCACCTTGATGTGTATGAGGCCGTTGTTGAGGCCCACCTTGATATGAGTGTAAGGCCCATGTTATGAGGCCCATTATAATGTATTCAAGGTCTATGGGGTATGGCCCATTGCAATGTACATAAGGCCCATTGGTGTGGCCCACTTGATCAATATAAGGCCCATGTGATGCGGCTCATTTGATGTATCTAAGGCCCATGGGTCGAGGCCCAATGGGATGTTCTTAGGGTCCATTGCAATGTGTGATTCCCATGGTTTATGTAATGATGTTTTATGGCGGGCCATGCCTTGAGAGCAATGTTAGTTTGATGTCTACATTGTAAGAATAATGTTGGTTAAATGTCCACATTATAACTCTCCCTAGGGCCCATTAATAAGCCCGTACTTGTTGTATGTAGGCCATCTAGGTCCATCTTCATTGTAAGGACAGTTCATCACTTTATAACATGTTTAGTATAGCTCCATGATTCATGTCATCCACATCATATATATGCTTGATATGAGGAATGCTTGATCATAGTATAAGCCGTTGGGTTGAGACATTTACGGGACTCCTTATGAGATGGAGTGCCCCACATGATCGAGTGGTACGCGCGAGATTGCTGCATGATTGTACGGTGTGACTCATGCATCTCGCATATGTGTGACTTGATCATTGTACGCCCTAGCGACATCAGGGTCGTGGCTCCACAGGCACATCGTGGATGGCCGTATCGGATACCGAAAATACTTGGTTCTAGCCCTGTGGGCACTTACGATGTCCTTGGGTGAAAATTTCAGAACCTTTTTAATAACAGGAGCTGCTCCAACCTCTAAACCGAGTGGATACACGAGCGTCCGAATGCCGAATACCAGTAGGCAGCGTCTCCCCCTGCGTCGTGGTCGATTGGAAAGGGGTGTAGCCTTATCCGCCTGAGTGAGGGGGCTATAAGCTAGGCTGAGTTTGACCAGCTCACAAATGAGTCCGATATCGACGAGCCGGGTAGGTATTGACAGACTACTGGTCAGGCGGATAGTGAGGTCTATTCCGCTCGCTGGGCTGTACGGCTAGGGAGGCGGCAGTCAATGAGAAGTGTACTAGGCCCTGGTGATATCCCAGAGAGAAACTGTACTGATATGTGTACTTGATGAGTACTGGCATGCTTGCTTTGCATCTCGCATATGACATTTGGTTACATAGGCCTCGCATCGCATGGCCTTGGTATGGCCGATAGCATTCATGCCTTGCATCACATAGCTTTGGTACAGCGGATAACATTCATAGACTTACCGCATATTTCTGCTTACTCTGATATCGTATGATTCATGATCTTGTTAGCATTTCCGCTTATTCCGATGATGTATGATTTATGGGCTTTATTGAATACTTAGCACTTATCTTGTGCACACGCTTTCACCACCCTCTAAGCTTTCTATAAGCTTATGTACGATAGATGTGTGCAGGTGGCGTTAGGTCGCAGTAGCGTTGAGCTTGGAGCATGCAGCAGTTTTTAGGAGCTTTGATTTTGATTTCGACATATGTATTTCTCTTTCAGCATTGTATTCAAATATTTATATTAGTGGATATGTGATGGTGATGTTGTTTTGTGACTTAGTTATGCTTGTGGTTATGCTCCATTATAAAAAAAATTATACTGAAAATCTTCCTTATGGGATCCCAGGATCGGAATCGGGCATGTGAGTGCCGGGATCCGAGAATGAGGCACTACGGAGGCTGCCGACGCTAGATTCGGCGATTGAAAATTTTGTGAGCCCGTTTTCCGAGTTTAGGGCGTGACACAGCGTCACCTGCATCTACTAAAGAGTCTGGTTGGTATTTTAAAACACCGTCCCAGAGTATGAGTGAGTAATCAACTCAGTGGGTGCATTAGTCTTAAGTTACACAAACATCAATTATATTATGAATCTAATGAAAGGAAAACATTCATAAATCCTTAGCTAATCTTTTTAATGCATATGCGTGATAAATGATATGATGTATGACCTCGCCACAACGTTCCCTCGAGCGACTCCGTCTAACGATCGCATATGACCAGCACTCCCTCATTGCGACCTCAACTGCCGAGTCGTCAAAACCTAGCTAATGCAATGCATGAATAATGTTAACCGAGTATTTAGTTAATTCCGTTCATCCAGCAGATTGGAAAAACTGGTACACCTCACGATATCAATGCCCTTAACTAGTTGCGAGGCCAAGGCCCCTCAACGTGCGAGGCCAAGACCCCGCGATCCTTGATCCATCGGGTTCTCCATCCCCGATTTCAAGTACGTGGGGAGTGCTGGGAAAGGGATCGCTCGCGGTCACTACGGGGAGGTTCGTCACCCCAGCGTAGGCCGACAGCTCGAACACAGTATCCCATTTCACCATGCCCGGCTCTCGAGAAGGTGGATCGCTTTCAAATGGTTATCAATGAGCTTTAGTGGGCAAAGGGTGTTTCAGGTTCCATTCAGGCGTAAGCAAACATGGTTAATAATAATAATTGGTCAGTAATTGGGCTAGACTGTGTGAGTCTAGGCGAGTACGTGACAGACGACATCGGGTACAAGTGACCCACGTAATCCAACTACTATCGCCCATTCGCATCCGCCCAAACCCGTGGGATTAACCTCAGGATAGTCCTACCAACGGGGCCACCTTCACTCTCTTCAATTTCCTAAGCAACCTAGGGATTTAATGGTATTCAGTAACACTTCAACAATTCATGGTTTATCATCTAAACTCAACTATTACCATGCACTCATACATCGACATAGAATTTCAGATTTTTCTACAAATGTAAGTATTAACAATATTATAAAATGAATGTGCATGTGTGTTGTGAGGGATTAGCGGAGATCAAGAGCTATAAATCATTCATAGCACAAACATGCATCAAGGATTAATGCTAGCATAACATACATCGAGGACTTATGCAAGCACACATATACAACAAGGATTAATGCAACCTACAAGCTACGAGGAATCAACACACAAGAATCAAGCAATAAATGAACATGCATTCACAAATTTCATGCCCAACCATGTTGAGGAACAACAAACATACCATAATTAATCCATGTTGATTGAGATGATGTAAAATGTAAGGTCTTACTTAGGCTTTCTCTAGATTCTTCCAATACATCATCCAATCAATCATAATCATTAGATTCACATTAAAATTGGTACTAGACCACCTAAGAATATTAGTCCGCACCTTGTAACGTTTCACCCAACTCATGATGCTCCTTGGGTTAGAAATTTGGGAAAAATGATTCATATATCAATTTAGAAGCAATTAGATAAGATTCATGCAATTTATTTTAGAAAAAATCTAGGTTGGGGAGTAGGTTTTGTTTCTTACCTTCCAACCGCGAATGAGGCGGATTCGGTGGAGAGAAATGATCGACATTAGGGCTTGATTAGAGGAGACCAATGAAGGGGAGCACTAAAGCCTCCCCCACCCTACTCTCTCTTCTTCTCTTTCTCTCTCTTCCTCTTTCTCTCTTTCTCTCTTTCTTTTCTGGAGGGCAAAATCGTATGGGGAGAGGGGGTGTCTAAATGAGGCCCTTTTATAATGTCAGATTTGGTATAAATGGCCCCAAGGGCTAGGTTTTTACTATACTAGACCTATGGGAAGGTCTTTCTAAGCTCTAAGACCCACTATGGGGTGTACATATTGATATACACCATAAGATAGTTAGCCTTAATGATGATCTACGTATGTATATGATTGGCCAGCCATTTGGATATGCTGATCGACAGATATGATTAGAAGTCTGTTTAATGGTCACCGATAGTCGATCGGGGTCGCGGCTATACGTATATAAGTAGGAAAATATCCTTACTCCACGGGTAAAGTTTGGTCGTAAACCGACGGTCCGAAATCCTCAACCTTGCATAAGAGTGGATGACCCAATTCACTTAAGTTTCAGCTCATTCCTTTAGGGTATTTGCACTTCTCATGCACTCGTCCTTTAGCCCAAGTTGAGCAGTTTTGGACAGCACCCAGGTCCGACTTCCGCGATGGATGTCAAGCCCAGTAAGACGGACATTATCCTATAGTTTTGGAACTAGTGGCCCACCAACGAGCGGTCTAGAGCTTGTTCGAGAAATCGGAGCATTTTCGAAATGAATTAGGTATTGATATTTCTCGTAGGCAATGATTAGGGTTTGGATTAATTATGTTCATAATGTGGCCTATTTATAACTAGTGAAAGTGGAGATTTGGTCATGATTACTTTAAACCGTCGGTTTTAGGCTAAAGGAGTAACGAGGTTGATTTAGTCTATTATTCAAGATCCGGGCCTTATCTAACTCGGCCCCGGTTAGATCTTTAATTTAGTCATGATTGTCTTAATTAGTTAGCAATGGGTCGGTTAGATTTGGGTCCCATGTGAGTCAATCATGAGGCTACACCTGATGTTCAAGTGATCGGACGGATTCGTTAGCTTCCTACAGCTAATTAATCGAACCTGTGCGGTTCTTTACTGGTTCTACCCGCATATAAACTAACATTGAGTGCTAATGACCAGTAAATAACATTATAAGTTCATTTACACAAAAAAAATTTCAAGGATGTTTGGAATCCAAAACAGTAAAAATCCAGGATGTTGCAAAAGCCCGCCATGATGTTTATTTGTTCCAACCTGTTCATAAGGTCACACAGACCTTGATGAAGGGAAAATACAAATACTAGCTTCATCTAAAACTTCTGTGGCCCCCAAGAAGTTTTCAATGGTAGGAGTGAACTGCTTTCTGTTGTGTGGTCCACTTGAGCTTTGGATTTGCCTCATTTTTTGGGTCTATGCCCTACAATGATCTCGCAAAATAGATGAATAAGTATGGATATAACACATACATCATGGTGGGACCCACAGAACACATCATCACTCCACAAAGGTAGGTGGTGTGTGTCACACGACACAATCACAATCCGCTTCCCTGACATACGAGTTGGGTGCCTTCCTTACATCACGTGGGCCTAACATCTGACAGATACAACTCAAACCCACCCCCAAACAACAATAATTCAACGGCATCACCAGCCCAACCCTCATTCCAAATTCAAATACATTTTACCTAGTGTTACATAGTGCGAGAGCACCGAACAGTCGCAGAGTACCATCTGGGCTTCGAGAATGTAGAACCATGTTCAATGATCAAACCATTGACATTAAGGGCCCCACTGCAGGGATGGCCCCATGCACCAAATTCCCCTGATGGAAGGAGAAAAATATTTTCAATATCAGTGTACTTGCTGTATTGTTCACCAGCAATCCACTCATGGACGCCACATGTACATACAAGGGAGATTTCACATGATATTTTTTAACCATAGCCAGCAAAATGCAAAACATGCAATGGCTAAGATCTATCATTCTCCAGATGAGGCCTACCATATTAACAGTTTGGATCACTAAATTATGGGTTCCACTTGAAAACCCAAAGAAAGTAAGCATTCATCGGCATCCCAATAGAGAAAGTAAAACTACTCCGTCATCACAACCTCGTCCTAGCAGCTAAAGATACATAAGCAAGCAAGGAAACTCATGCCATCAAAAAATACAAGGCAACAGCTTAGTGTTTTAACTGCTTAAAACTCACTGCACTAGTTCATTGGACAACAACTTTTCCTTTTCTTTTCTTTTCTTTTGTTTTTTGTTTTTTGGTTTTTTTTTGGGCCTGAAAAAACAAAATCAGTCTAATCCATTGACGCTGCTACACGCATCCAGGAAGACTTTAACTTCACTTCCGCATGTATTTGGATTAAAATCCCCTTCAAAGTTGGATTTATCTAGAACATAATAAACATGCTGATGGTTCATTCAGAAAAAAATCCACAAATCTTCACCATATATGCATTACCCATGAAGAAATGACGCCGAGCAGGAAGAAACTGGCCCACATGACGAAAACCACTCGATCATCTCTTTAGGCAGGGACCCAACTAAGCTTTTCCCTTGTTTGGCTTGCTCATGTTGAATTTCACATCCCATGGTGTCTTTACTCTTCTTTTCCTTATCCTCTGGCTATATTTTTCTTCATTTATTTTCCTTTTCATGGATCAGATGAAAAACATACTCAAAACATGCTAGGTAGCCCAACCTTAAATGGCCCACCCATCTTAATCTTCAAATATTTTTACGAGGGAGGAGGGAGCCTTCTCTTGCCATTTCACCTGTGGAATGTACCATGCGATGCGAAGAACTGGAAATCCGGGTGATCAACCTTAAGTTGTCTTAGCCAATTGTCTGCAGCCTGCAAAAGGGAGTTTGCTGGTTGTCGCTCACATCCTCCATTTGGAGTCCACATTGATCCTTTGAATTTGTACGAGGCTAGGCCGAAAATGGGGAGAGAGATCTTTGGAGCATGGTCATTCCCATTGGAATAGGTGATGATGGGAGCTGGAGCACTGCTCGTACCTGCAAGGAGTTCAGCAACCACCAGGCTTTAATGGAATGATTATTACATGAAATATCTTACTCACAAAACTCTCCAACATATGCCAATGGAGCACATGTTTGAGATAGCTGGTCCATTCATCCTGTGGGCACCACAATTGCATGCACCACACCCCAAAAAATAAAACCATCCAGTCACCACATGAGAAAGATGTATCAAGATATTGAAATTATAAAAAAAAATGATTCATAGTCCACATTCATCATATGCATGTGGCCCACCTGATGATTGGATCATGGCACATGCATAGTTTTGCACACCTGATGAACAATCTATATCCACACTCATGAGGCATCAGATATATCGGGAAAGTGGGATTCAGGATCCTGATCTCACACGAAGCCATGTCAAGGGCATGGCAGTAGAGAGCATGGACTTCACACTTCAGATGAAATGATGTTGAATGTCATTAGTTTGACAGAGAGCCCATGGACAGACTCGGAAATAAATGCAAGATTGACAACAGAAACATTATAGTTACCTCTCGTAGGCATAGAAAGAGAATGGAAGGTCAAAAAGCAAGCATCAAGATCTCGTAGTGTGGGCCCCATTGGTATTCTGTATATTGGATACCTGCAAGAAATCCATTAGATTCATTAATCACGGATATCCACAGGCTGAAGAATCATTGATAGCGCAGGCCCACACATGGGCAGATCTTAGCATCCATTACCATGCCACAGAGATCCAACTGGCTGACAACAAGTCACAACTCCTTAGTGTCTTCAATTCAGGAAAGCGACTTGAAAGATCTGAAATCTGTAATGCAAGAATAAGTTTAGAACTAAAAAAGAAAAAGAAAAAGAGTTAATACAGTCAGTAAATTATAGCAGAGGAATTATTGGGTCCTGACACATCAAGAAATGAATAATATCCTCATGCACCCATTATACCAGTCTGTTGATCTGATAGAACCCATACTGGATGGGTTGTTCATCAAAGAATCAAGTTTGCAATTATATATAAATACATCAGACCAACAAGTTGGATGGGTATGGATTTCTTAACCAGAAAATTTCTGGCAATTCCCCCTTACAGTGGGGCCCATAAAGATCAACAGTTTCAATCACCAAGTCATGGGTCACAATTGTAACAGGAAAGCAGATGCATCAGGATCAATAATTCCTCCTACAGCCAAGGTTCTCCCTTTTCTTTTCTTTTCTTTTTTTCTTTTTTTACTTTTTCTGGAAAGACTTGCCTTGTCAGCTAGAGGCTCACGGCTGTAAGGCGGGTCCCGTTCAAGAAACTCAAAGAGCAGGTGACTTTGAGAATTTCCAGCGCAACCTTCGTCACTAGAAAAGCCTTCTTGGATAGCAACATGCTTCTCTCGCAAAGACAGTGTGTCCATTCTACAGGCAACCTCACTTGCAGGATGATAATGGTTCAACCACTCCCTTGTATATTTGAACCCTCCTTCAAGCTCAGAATCACTGCTTCCATCACTACTTGAATCCCTGTAATAGTCGCCATCGCTGTCCTCAGCAGGTTGCCTACCACACCAGAAACCGGCATAAACATGGTATGAAAGCCACAACTTTCAGATCTCAAAGAACATATTAGCATTCAGATTTTCTTTTTCTTTTTTTTCTTTTTTTGAGATGATTCAAAATAAAACTAGGGAAATGAATTCTCAATACAAAGGCTATAGTGCTGCCAAATCTTTAACATCTAACTAAAGTGGGTAAATGATCTTGAAACAAGATCAAGGATCTAAAAACAATAAGATAAAACAAGATAAAATACAACTACCAGGGTTCAGTATGCTGGTAGAATCCCAAGAATCAAAATTACATAAATTCCCTCCAAATAAAACCCTAAAACAATCAAAACTTGGAGTGCTGCAATAGGGAAGGATTGTTTGGTTGCACTTAATATAATGATATTTCATGATTAATCAGTCTTATTTGGTGCAAAATATAATGAAATTTCACTAAATTTGGTGCAACCAAACGCACCCAAAACAAAATGAAAATGACAACACTGATGGGTGTTCAAAATTGGGTCTTATTAAGTCTATTGCCATACATATCACACAAATGTAGGAGATCCTGACCATTGGATCCATCCATGGGCCCTTACTATGGATAGGCCACACCCCAAAAATCACCCCAGTTGGATGAACTTGGCTTTCTGATAGAGAATTCTTACCATTTAATATTTCCTAAACATCCATTTCTAATCATAAAAAGTTCAAGAAGTGGTGACAAGCATCATCACACTGGTTCCCTTTTTGGGGTATGACCCATAGATGGCAGGGTCGAACAGTGGACGGTATGGATCCTGCACGTGCGCCACATAAGTCCAAGATACTTCACATTTACAGTGATACAAAATGCTAATATACAATAAAGAATGCAGATATAGTATATGCTCTATGGCTGTCAATGGGCCAGGCCTAGGGTTGGCTCTAGCCGAGATTTTGAACTGTTCGAGCCCAGCCCACCAGGTCGGGCCTATTCAAACTTTCAGTTTTGCTTGGCCCGGGGATGAGCCCCATTCACAGCCCTAATAAACCACCCAGTTTCCCCAAGAAAACAATAGACTTAACTTCTAGCTTTTATATATGCGTGTGTGCGCGTGTGCTTGTAGAGGTGAAGATTGAAACCAGATTCCCCAAGTTAAGAGGTCCAACTCAAAAGTTCATGACCTAAAGAACAAAGCCCTAGAACTAGGCTATATTTGTTTTTCTAATAATAATAATAAAGAACTAAGCCAATAAAATTGTTTTGCAATTTATTGTTTAATCTGGATGAACCATCCTACAATTTTGTTTTCACTATTAGAATAATCATATCCTTCTATGGTTCAGTCCTGCCCTTAAATCTTGATGCCCTTGGGTTAGATAGCCATTAATTATGTGCCCGATACCATAAGCAAATTCTTGGGAAAAACTGAAACAGCAAATACAAAAAGGAAGGTTTAAAAACCTATACATGCCCACAAAAGCTCAAGAGAAAAGAGAAATACGAGTAACAAGTTTGAAGTTTTGACATGTTTTTGCTACTTGGTATCATATAAATAAAAAATCAAACGACAAAAACAATAGAGCCTCTGCAATTGCAATCATTGTTTTTTCTCTTTAATCATAAGATATCAACCAAGTTAGTCTCCCGCTCGTTTAGATGAGCTGGTGGAGACAGTGTAGTGTGTGTGAGTGATCTATGGTTCAATCCCTTGTAGTGTTACCTTTCAATAAAAAAAAAAGAAGAAGAAGGATATCAACGAAGTAGGGCTGAAAAGGTGAATGATGGATTCTCATGGATTCCATGAGCACAATCGTAACATGGAATCCATTTTTTGGGGGTCTCATTTGAATAGCAAGGAGAAATCTCACAGTTCTCACCTTGTATCTTGCGTGTGAGAATTTGACTATGGAAAAGGCTAACAATTGCTATTTCCAATCTCATTATTTCCTTTGTGAGCGTTTATCTTCTGTTACTCTTTTCTTCTAGACGAGAAATCAATTCAGGCATATCAAAGAAAAATTAACTTCAGGTGTGCCTGAACATCTATCCCTCAAAAAAAAAAAAAAAAAAAAAAAAAAACAGAGAGAGCATCTATCCCTCAAACAGTATATGCCTCTTCACATGGCCAGAAGCTTGGTGGTGTCAAAAGGGCTGCATCATTGGGATCTATCACCAAGAAGAAGGTTGGGGGTCACGGATAACATGTAAGAGTGGGCCAGCACAAAAGCTCAACGAAAAGGGGCACATCACAATGGGGCACCATCTACCATTCGACCTCCACATAACAAGTCCATTGGCAAAACAGTTCAAAGTACTCCTAGTTGCCCATTCCACAGCTTTCTAACACTGCAATTGAATGCATTATTTAACTAAAATTGCTATATTTAGTTCAATAAACTAAAAATGTATAAACACCTTTCCAACATCCATATCAGAACTAATCGCCTACTGTCATCTGCATTCTAAATTGCCATTCAGCCCCACATTTCCCACCAACATGCCACTTGCATAGGACATATGTACCATGCAAAAAGTGGGCCCCATCATGAACAATAGTCTTTAAATCAGGCAGATCGACTCATTAGGTGGGCCACCCTTGCATATGAGTCAGACTCCATTGATTAAAACAGTGTGGTGCACGTGATGAATGGACTGGCCTGATTTCTGTGCCAGGTGATCTTCTTGGTGGGACCTACCATTTGCATGGTATGGATGTCCTATGCAAGTAGCCTGTGAGAAGGAAAGATGGGGTTGCATGACAAATTAGCAACTTAGCATAGAGCTGATGTAGGTGATCAGTTCTCTATCCATAACAACAGTCTGCACACTAAATTGTAACTATATTACTTGCATGTTCGTTTTTTGGCACCTTGGATTGGAGGGGATTGGAGGGGATTAGAGGGGGTTTCAAATCCCCTTGGTTGTTTGGCAGCATAAAGCAACTGGGGATTGCCAATCCAGGGGGTTCCCAATCCCCTCTTTGAGGGGGTTTGTAATCCAAGGTGAGAGCTTGGATTACACCTAAAATCATTTCAATAGTTGCAGGTATAAATGTATGTCACTGTACACTATCATTCTACTGGGCACATGGCCCACTAATGATGATCAGCACTGTCCAAACATTGTTCATGTAGATCAGCACCGTCCAAATATTGTCCAGCACCTTCCCAACATTGTCCATATTAATCAACGGTTAAAAATCGTTGGTTAGTCACTCGGACATGATCTTGTGCTTGCGGTCCATCTGAGACTTGGAATTTCATCATTTTTAGGCAAAGCATATATTTTAGCGGGCTTATCACAACCATAGTGTCAAAAATTATATATCTCACTAATTGGGGATATTAAAGTTGATTTAGTAATTAAATTCAAACCCCCATAAATATACCATGTATAGGTATTTTTGAATTAAAGTTGATTCACACTCCAGGGTGCCAAACACACCGAGAGGATTGCCAATCCAGGGGGTTTCCAATCCTGAGGGTTGCGAATCCAGGGGGTTCCAAATCCACGCTCCCAAACAGGCCCGAATATAATTACAACAAGGGCTACTTCATCACTATTAGTTATGTCTACAAAAGAAAATAATCACCATTTGGTACTTCCAACAAGATAACTCTCAAATCACTAGAACTGGCAATAGGCCAAGCCAGAGGCCGATCCAAATCAGATTTAAAAACAAGCTAGGCCCATTAGGCCCAACAGCTGCAATTCAACAATCAGGCCTACTCAGGGATGTGGAGAACAATTCTCCATTAAAAAAAATAAAAAATCAAGCAAGGCAAAAGCAAGCACATGACAACATGGCATGTGTATGCAAAATCCAAGCTACTCATCAAGTGGGGCACACAATGAAAACGCCCCCCACCCAAGACTAAAACCGATCGACTCACTAGGTGGGCCACACGTGTGTACACACAATGCATACTCCTCTTTTATATTTTCTCAACCATCCATTTCGGTCATACACATGTGGCCCACCTGATGAGTGGATTTGCCTCATTTCTTGATCAGGTCATGTTTGATGCAACACTCACCTAAAGAAAGGCTCACAACTTGCACAAATGCACCACATTGTGTTTGCAACAAACCGCCTCAATCTCTCTTAGCCCAAAATCACCTAAGCACTTTCTGATGTCAAAAACATCCTTTCAAAAACTAATTACAAGATCAAAACCCAAACTTTCAAATTATTACAAAATCAGTGAAAATTAGTATTGAAAAACAGCATTCTAAAACACAACAATGTACAAACACTTGGCAAGCCAAATTCCACACTCACATTCAAGAAACAAAATCAAACCAAAAATCCAAAGTGCATACACCGAATTCAGTATGTATCAACTATCAGATAGTATCAATACCTGGACATGAGGCCACGCCCCGCCGATTCAGCGTAAATCTGTATGCTCGATAGATATGGCACGTAGTACTGGACCACGGAATCACAGCCGTTCAACACAAGCGGGACCCCCGCCCCGTACGCGCTCCACTCCTTGAACGACTCCCAAAGATCGCCCAATGTGAAGTAGGGCCGGAATTCGACGTCGCAAGTCCACCACCCTCGCATCCTCGTCTACCGAAACCCAAACCAGAATCATCACAAAAGCCACTGAAAACGAAGGAAATTACGGAAAGACCAGAGAATTACCTTAGAAAGATACTGCGCGGGGACGGACGGTGTCGTCGACTCCAAGAACCGGTCGAGGTTGCTGGAAGGAGCTCTCTCCGTCGATGGCTGCTCGTCGGATTCTGCTCGGCTTTCGAGGCTGGAATCGACCGGAATTACGTTCTTGCCGTTCGATCTATGCAGCTGATGGCTCTGATAATTCCACCGGGATTTCATTGGATTGTAAAAAGGATCTTCGTTGTGGCCGAATAGTAATCCTGCCCCTGCCATCTCTGTAAAACCCTAGTGGGAAATGACTCTGATCTTTGCAGAATTTACGATTTTGGGTGAGTTGCCTTGATAAGAAGGGAGAATGAAGAGATCCGACGGTTGGATTTCAGTGAATTCGAATCAGCTTCTTTTGCTTTCAAGAAACGGAAAAACAAAGGAACAAGAAGAAGGAAATAAGCAGCGCGTCTGTTAAATAGAGCGAAATAGGTTTGAGGGTAACCGTTGGATTTTCCACGTGGCGGGAGATCAACGGCGGAGATAATGAGAAGAGAGAAGGCTAAATAAATGCGAGCCAGAGGGGAAAATGATAGGATTAAGGATAAGTAATAATTAAATATTCACATAGAGCAGGTTTGCGTTTCGTTTGGCAACGATTGATGAGTCGCTGGTTCGCTGCAAAAAGTAAAAACACGATACGTGAATCCGAACCGTTAAAATAGTGGCCCATGCTAAATTTCTATGATTCAAAAATGAATATTATTAAATGATCTTTGAGTTGTTGCAGATTTTAATCTTAACCGTTCAGTTTATGTCAACAAATCAAAACATGAAATTACTTAAATATTGTTTTTTCCTCTTCGATGGGCCTTTTATATTATTTTCCCACTAAATGGACGGTCCAAAATCAGTAACCGTATAACCACATTACCCATGTAAAGAAAATGTACTGTAATTAGTTCACCGCGCGATGGTTTAAGGTCTGCTTTACTTTTATTTTGCGACTGCTGCTTTGCGATTGGTCGATTCCGGAGTATGCGGATTGAGGGCGAGTTTGGGAGGGGCGATTCACGTCGTAAGTGCGGATTGAAGAGGTGAATCGCGTCGTACGTGCCAATTATTCCCACGTGTTGAATGGCATGCCCATAATCAAGCGGGGGTCAATTTCAAAATTCCCTAAAGATTTATTCTGATCCACTTGTCAGTGGGCCACACATGTACAATGAATAAAGGCCTTTGGTATTTTATTTTAATCGTCCATTTTTCTCAAGTAAATTTTGCCATTAAAATGAGAAATTCGAAATAATTTACGAAGAAATACAAACTGAACTGATCAGATCTCTTCCACGTATGGCAGCTTTCCACATGTGACGCGATTCGTTTCTTTGTTCTCCAATTGAGCGATTCGCCTTATCATTCTTCTCGGGGTAATTGGTGTAGAAGGGGCAGATGGCGCCACGTGGTCGGTGGAGAGGATTGTGTACATGTATGGACTGGATTGAAGAAAACAATGAAGAATGGATTGGTTTCTGACTAAGACGAGTGCCTCGAGAAAGGGAATGACTTATCGGTTAGGGTGGCATAGTATGACCACTACACGTGTCATAGATGCCTAGACAAACCGTCCAAATAGTGGGCCCCATCGCGTCAGGCTTCTTTGTCGGAAGCACAACGGAAAGGATGGCCTCACTGTCCTACTCTGCCTATCAAATAGACGGCTGTGATGAAATAAGTGGTCCAAATTCAGCTAAAGAATTTCCTTTAATCGAAGGATGTAATTATCCGATAAATGTAACTTTAGCAATTCGACCCAATCTGCAGCACGGTACGTGATTTCAACGGTCTATACTAATGTAAACTAAAAATAATGTATGTGCATGTGTATGGAAATAAATACTCTGCCAATGTATCAATCCTTTTTTTTCACTTGGTGGACGTTTCGTACATTTTACGGGAAGCGGATTGGCTGGTGTACCTCGCACCAGCTATATAGCTGCTGTATTGAGTTACGTGGGTTTGATCACGAGGTATTTGTTATAGAGCTGGGCATCGACCCAGTCGAACCAACCCGTTCAGATCTGAAGTCTACGGGCCTGATCCGAATCTGATAAGATGCGGAACCGAGTATATGCCATCAGAGTCGAACCGATTAGATGCACGGTTGGTCTGGCCCGAACCGCCGAATCAAGTCGATCTTGATCAGATTTTTTAGAGGTGAAAATCATTATCTTCATTGCTATTTTCAGTGTGGTTCATTTGAACGTCAGATATGATTCATTTTTTTACCAAATGCCCTAAAATAATTATGAAAAATAGATAAACGGTATAGATATAATAAATACATTATTGTGGGGCCCATCTTAAACTCATTTAAGCCATTCGTACAACTCATAGCTCGAGGGTGAGGCTTTTAAAAGCTACAGCTGTAAAACAGGTGTGATTGTGAATGGCGTCAGTGGCGAGCACGTTTTAAGGTGGGTTTGATCACGGTGCATGTGTTATATCAAAACCGTCCATCCATTTGGCGAGCATGTTTTAAGGCTTGGGACGAAAAATAAAATAGATCTAACTATTAAGTGGACCACACTGAAAAAAGCATTGAAGAATGAACGTTTATCATTGAAACCCTTTTTGGGGTCACGATTTGATGGAAGTTCTGAATGATTTCAAATTTATTTTTCCTCTTAATTGAGGTCTTTGTAATCTCATGAATAGATTGGATGGAAAATAAACGTTATGATGGGCCCTACAAAATGTTTAGAGGTGAAAATCATTCTCAGTCGCTATTTGCGGTGTGGTCCAGGTGATCTTTGGATATGATCCATTTTTTTGGATAATGCTGTAAATTGATATGTAAATATGTATGAACGGTGTAGATATAATAAATACATCACTATGGGTCATATAACTTTGATCTCCTTTGAACCATTCGTGCAACTCACAACTCGAGGAGCATTCTCTTGGCACGACACGTACTTATGCTAGTGCGTAAGGCAGCTACATAGCTACTGTGTGTGTGGTACACCCGCAAATCCTTTTACTAATGTACACAGTAATTCTGTTGGGGCCCACCTTAAATGCATTGGATTTATCCACGCCGTCCATTCGTTTTTGTAGATCATTTTAATGGTTAAACCCAAAATTGATGTGAATGGATCAGTTTTCGAGTCGGGTCGGGTCGAATCAGGGTCAATCCGAACTCGATCCGAAAAGTTTCGGATCTGGATGGGGCTACCCGATCCGCACTAATCCAGACCATCGGTTCTGTTCTGATCGGGTCTGATCGGGTCGGATCCACCGGATCGGGTCTATTTTGCCCAGCTCTAATTTGTTATATCCAGATTGTTCATCTATTTGGCGAGTTCGTCTTAAGTATAAAGACGAAAAATATGACAGTTTTAACTATCAATTGGACCACATTGTAAAAACCAATGGGAAATTGAACGTATACCATTGAAACCCTTTTAAGGATTACAGAAGTTTTGGATAAGTATGAATTTTTTTTCCTATTCATTCAGATATTTGTGACCTTATGAACAGATTGGATGCAAAATAAATGTCCATATGGTCTTTGGATATGATTATATTTTTGAACAATGCTCTAAAATGAACTCTAAAAAGAGATAAATGGTGTAGATATAATATATAAATCACTGTGGAGCCATGTAACTTTGATCTCCTTTGAACCGTTCGTACAACTCGGAAACGGATTGGCTACTCCCCTGACACCAGAAAATGGCTGGTGGTCGGTGCAATGTGGGCCCATCATGATGTATGTGTTTCATCCATGGCGTGCATATATTCTTCCAGGTCATTTTACTGAAGAAAAATGAGATATTTATCAATCTTTACATGAAACAGTGTTGAAGGAGCGCCGAAAATTAAAAAACATTTTGGGCCACAAAAGTTTTGGATCAAGCTGATTTTTGGTTTTTCACTTTCATCTGGGCCTGTATAACCTAATCAACCTATTGGATGTCAAATAAACAGTACAGTGGGCCTTAGGAAGATTTTAATGGGGGATATCCAATCACTATTGTTTTCATGTAGTGTGGTCCACCTAAGATTTATATACCTCTCATTTTTGGGATCAATTCGGAAAATGATATGTAAAAATGGATGAACGGAATGGATGAAACATATAAATCATGATGGGACCCACAAAGCACCGACCACCAGCCACGGGGCTGGTGTCAGGGGGAGTAGCCAATCCGTTTCCGTACAACTCGGAGCTCGAGGGGCGTCGGTGCTCGTCGCACGACACGTACCTACAGCAGCTATATAGCCGGTGTGATGTACACCAGCCAATCCGCTTCCCATTTTACGGGGACCCTCTAGCCGAAAGTCACGAGTTCCCGGGGAGCGGATTAGGTCCGGCCCCGGCTTCACCTTAAGAATGTGCATTCCTTGCCTTGGGGCCCACCTTGACGTTTTGATTCTAAATCTACACCATTAATCTGGTTTTATATCATTTTATGTAATTATCAAAGAATAAATCAAATACAAATCTCAAATGGACCATAAAATAAGAAGCAGTGGTGATTGAACGGTCCATCATTAAAAAATTCCTAGGGCTCTCCTTACTGTTTTCATAATACTTATTTTCCTTCCAATATCTTGAAGATACAAAAAAATGTCATCTTTATCCAAAGCTTTTGTGGCCTATGACAAGTTTTTAATTGTCAATCGCCACTGTTTCCTATAGTATGGTCCACGTGAGATTTTAATCTGTTACAATGTTTGGATCATACCCTAAAATGATATATAAAAACAGATGGACGGTGTAGATATAGAATAAATACACTAATGTGGGCTCCACTATAAGGGACACACCATCTTGGGTGTGGCCGGGGCCGCACCTAATCTGCCCCCGTTCCGGAGGAATTTTTACTGTTTGAGGTCATTTTGTCTCAGTCGCGACTCAGGATAAGCATGTGTTGCAGCCTACTGGGACCCACATAATAAATTTTATGAACTGTCCATATTGTTGAATATATAATTAAGATCTGAATTAATAAAATTATTCTTCGACGGATAATCGGAACCATCGTCGTCTGTGGGTGAATTTAGAACGCTGAAAAGAAAATTTTCAATGATTCATATTCAAATCTAAAAATCAAAAGTATGGACTTTTTCTGAAGAAAAATTATGATATAATATACTATTAGGATAGTTAATAGAATATGGACGGTTCTAATCTTTAGACCATCTCAACGTGTGGGCTACGGCGTGTGGCGACACACGCTGGATTCTATGTCGCGACAGAGGCAAAACGAACCCATACGAAACTGACCTTTGACTTCTGCAGGACTTCGTATGGATAGACAGACGTATATGGATTCGCGCGAGTGCATTTTGTGCACTCTCGTTCTCGGATCACTCAGGTCAATTATCAAACGTGAGATCTATTCCGTTCATCAGGTGGTGAATATCATTATATTTCTTGATCCAATATTCTTATTAGGCCATAAATAAGCGTACAAATAAACGGACGGTTGATGTGTTGAACGATTATCACATTCAACCGAAATATATTGACCAGATTTGGAGGCATTATTAAAACTTTTTTCTTTTGACCAAGGAATCAGAGGAACGCACCTGATGAACGGATTTGATTGGTCGCACTGCAACAAGCTCGCATGTGTAATTCAGTGCACTCGCGCGAGTCATATTCACGAAACTATATTGTAGAGTGTGGAAATCAGTAGCCTGCCGCACCGTCCGGATTGGTGGTCGGTCGCAATCCAGGCTATAAACCTGGCTCGAGCAAGTGATGGATCCGGATGTCATTTGTCGCAGTGTGGATGCGGGCACAAACTCACATCATAGCCCTTGGATCAACTGAGTTTCAACGGTTGGATATGGAACATAGAAGTTTCTAGATCACCATCCGCTTACTAGGTATTAAGTTTCGACAGTGTACTATAACAATGTATTAAATGGTAAGATCGAGGTCTACAAGCCACGTGGAGACCATAGAGGGACACCAAATTTTATGGTGCGGCCAGCTGCTGGACTAACCGTTTCGCACGGGTTGAACGGACGACGCTGATTGAGTGGTGACCCTGCCACCACGGAGGTCGATGGTGGCAGGGATCTGTGGGGCCCACCGTGAAGTTGCGTTTTATCCATGCCGTCCATCCGTTCTCATAGCCCCATCCGTTCTTCGTATGACCTTGCCTGTTTGGCCGGGCAGATTGGATGGGATTGGATGGTATTAGAATGGTTTTCACGGATTTCAAGGTAATGATAGCTGCGTCAGCGGATTAGTGCAAGATCTATGGGATTGCTATATTCTGGGATTACAATTTCCGGTCTGTTTGGCACGCCCGGCCAATCCCGGGATTAAACCTTCCAATACCTTTCAATCTCTCAAACCAAACACGTCCAGACAATTTTGAAGGAATTAGGGTGGATTGGATGGGATTTAAAGGTAATGATGGCGATGTCAGTGGATTGTCTTAAGATCCATGGAATTGCTATATCCCGGGATCAGGAGCCCGTGTTTGTTTGGCACGCCTGGCCAATCCTAGGATCTATCTTCCAATCCCATCCAATCTGCCCGGCCAAACAGGCCCTAAAAATCATTATTGGCCTTCAGAAGGTTTCAACGGTAGATGTCATTATCCCCATCTCATGTGGGAGGTAAAACACGTACATCACAGTATTTATGTGAAATCTACCTCGACCAGCTGGTATGTCAACCAATGTTAGGCACAGGCCCATTGGCTTTTCAAGTGAACCACAACATTGGGATCCTTACTCTTGCTCCAGTGGTAGACTCTCAGGAGTTTCAATACCTGGTCAAGGGTTCCAGTATCCATAGGTGGTGAAATTCCACTACAGCGTGAGTGTGTGAGGGTGTGTGTGCATGTGTAAATAAATAATAATAATAATAATAATAATAATAATAAAGTGAAACAGTGTACAAGGTAATATCACTCTCCAAACAATAATTTCCCTTTGTGTAGCCCACCTAAATAACCGATGGGAATAATGTCTTCACTCTCCAAACAATAATTTCCCCTTTATGGCCCACCTAAATAACGGATGGGAATAGTGTCTGGGCCCAAGCCTAAGTTAGTGTGTGGTATCTAATAGTTAGAGGGAATTTTCTATAATCATCAATAATGAGCACTGTAAATATCAAGGGTGGACGTTACTCTAGCTCAATCAAGGTTCAGTCTAATTTTTTTGCCATGTGCCTAATATAAGATTACACATCTAATGCTCAGAGTGAAATTAAGGTGGGCTCTTATAAAAATAAGGCTGAGAGTGCCTAGGAGAGTTATTCCACCTTATACATGCCCTGCACCTCAATAGAGATGAGTTATTTCACACGGCTTATGAAAAAGAAGCGGGTGGGTGGGCTACTTATTGGTGTTGATTTAAAATTCACCCTGTTCATTAAGTGTGTTAGACCATGCTAGGTCCATGGTTCAAAAATCAATCCCATTCTTAATCCAAGAGGATCACATGATTGAATATGATACGTGGAGCAAGGCTCACCCTCTGAACTATTTCCTTTCGTGTTGCCCACCTAAACTGTTGATGGGCCTGATTTTCGGGCCCATGCTTAAATATTTATGTGGCATCTAATTCTTAGAGTGGATTTTATATAGGGTGGACATCTGCAATTGTTTCCTTTGCTGTGGCCCATGGATAAGCCTGATTTTTTTACTCTTCGCTTAGCATGAGATTACACATCTAATGGTCAGAATAGATCTTACATCATGTTGGGTCCCTTAAATCAAGGGTGTGCATCCTTTGCAAAAATGTTATTAGCAGGCGGACTAGGCTTAGACCAGGGCCTTGGAAAAAATTCGAGTGGGGCTCAAGCCAGACATTTTTGGCCCACCATATGCCCAGGATTGGATTTGGGCTTAGCTTGAAAGATGCGAGGTGGTCTTGGATGGAGCTTGGCGGCCCAGCCATGACCCGGCCGTTGACACAACTAATGGTGAGCTTGCCACCACTAAGGTCATGGTTACCTGGCATGGATAAATTTGATTTGGCCATGTGCTGCTATCAGAGATGGGGACACGAAGCGTGGAAAACCAGATTTCAAAGTTGTTAGGCTAAGTAGGCCATCTCTAACCATGGCAAGTCGCCCATAAGAAAACTTGCCATGTTTTTTCATTACAAAGGTCGGTGGTGGCAAGTCCATTGTGCAATCTACATCTATTTAAAAAGACACCTCTATGACGTAACAAGGGATGCTGATTAGGTATTACTTCTACCGAAGTTGGTAAAGGTATAATGTGGCAGGATATGATTGGACAATAGGTCCACTATTAGAGGTGGGGCTCACATAGCGCACATAAGAAAGTTGTTCGGTGTGAACATCCTTTGATGCATGAAGACAACGATGGAACGGTGCCCTCACTTTCTTGGTTTCTTTTGTTTGCCGGTTTTGACTTCGGTTTAATTGAATGTGAGGCTAACTCCGAGGTAAAATGCATTTCACTTAAAGTCCTAACGAATCAAATGAAGTTTCAGAATATATGGCTAGATAGAAATCACAAAATCACTTATGGGTCAGGGAACCGTAAGATTCTCTAACTCGAGTGACTCCCACGGTTTATTAATCATTGTATATTTTGGGTAAAGGCCTCAGTTACGAAAAAGGAAAGGCTTAAGCACCATTTTCTGCATGTATAATGCATGGTCTCTACTACCTACATAACTGTATAAATTTTTTTATTCAGAGTAACTTCTAATATAATAGAGTTAACCCATATTACAATAAGTCATAGGGCTATGGCATATATATATATATATATATATATATATATATTTATTGCGTGTATCCTCGAGGATTAGTCTCACTTTAAAAAAGAGGTGGGGACACCCTGTGTCTTCAATATATATATAGAAACAGTAACAATGTATATATAGTATACTAACCCATACTACGTGGGTTTTTAGGACTCGGGTAGGCGAAATTGTTGTCAGAGAAGATGTCTTAAATCTTCTAGTTTGCTCGATCGGTCGAGCGGGTCGCTAGGCTAGTCAAGGCCATCTCGACTCAAAGTCTAGCGAGCACAGGTTCTGGGTGTCCGAGCTACTCGACCAGTCGAGGGTCAGGCTCAACCGGTCGAGGGGGCCTCGGCTCGACCAGTCGAGGTTATGCAGATTCGAGTCTGGATCTTGTGCGGACGGTGAAAATTTGAGACGGTTTCCGGACTTTTCCGGACTACGTGCGTAAGTGTAGTTTCCTAAACTATAAATAGGAATCCCTAGGGCTATTCTAAGGAATCGAGTAAGTCTAGCTAAGGCTTTCTAAAAGTTTTTCAAGGGTTCCTAAAAGGGTTTTGGGGTTTCTAAAGGGTGTAGCAAGGGTGAGATTCAAGGTTGTTCGAATCGGGTAAGTCCTCTCTCTTTGTAATTTCTATTTTCATAGTGAAGATCTGTCGCTTTATGCCGTGGTTTTTTCCCGAAAGAATTTTTCACGTTAAATCTGTGTGTTCTCTTGTATGCTTGGTGTCATTGGATTGCTATCCTAGATCTAGATATGTGTGATTCCGCATCACAAATCCCTAATAAGTGGTATCAAAATAATCGTTGGGGCACAGATCTGAATGTGAGGGATTAATAATAATGACGAGCATTAGGTATGATATTGAGAAGTACTCAGGGAAAAATAATTTTAAGTTATGGAAGATCAAGTTGATGAGTTCCTTAATCAAGTAAGGCGAAGATGGTGCTCTTGAGGTGTGAAAGTCTACTATGGCTGATGATGAATGGAATACTCTTGATAAGAAGGCATTATTATTGAACCATTTATGTCTCACGGATGAGGTTCTTCACAACGTCATGAAGGAAAAAAACTACGGCTAAGTTATAGGCGAAGTTAGAGGATGTCTATGTGAAAAAATCCTCAAAAAATCGCTTACACTTGAAGCGGCAGTGGTATAACTTCAAGATGGCAGAGGGTGGAGATCTAAAGGCTCATATCAGCAACTTTAATAAATTAGTTTGCAAATTGCTGGATTTGGAGGAAGTGATGAAAGATGAAGAACAAGTATGTATGTTGCTGAATTCTCTTCCGGTGTTGTATGAGTCATTCAAGGACACTATATGTAGCACGAATAAAATCCTGAGTGTCGACACCATTATTTCAGCCCTTCAAGGGAAAGATATAAGAAAGCTAAATGGCGACATGTGGACATCTTCTGATACACTATTTACAAGGGGTAGGAATTCTGAACAAGGTACGGGTTCTTTATGTTCTAGATCCAAATCCAATGGCAATGGCAAAAAAAGGTAAAGTGTTAGAATTGTGAGAAGGAAGGACATGTGAAGAAAGATTGTGAAAATCATAAATCGAAGAGAAAAGATTCTAAGGCTTCATACAGGGAGGCCAATGCTGACACGTCAGATAGATCAAGTGGATGTGATGGTAATGTTTTGTCTATGTTTACTATTAGGCGGTCATACGATGATCATAAGGAGGAGTGGATGCTAGACACAGGAACGTCTTTTCACATGACTCCTCATCGGAGTTGGTTCACCAGCTATAGGGAGTGCGATGGTGGACATGTATTTATGTGCAATGACATTGCCTGTAATGTTGTGGCTGTTGGTGTAAACCCCGTATCCTAGACCGTACCGTTCCATAGGCTTCCGCGGTCTTCCCAGTCGAATTCCGGCAACCTTCGACCCTTATCCGGTATTTGCCGGTGACCCTGATTCTCATGCCGTCGACCCGAGTCGACTCAACCCAGAACTTATACCTTAGCGACCGCGTCGTCGCCGCGGTTCCGATGGCGCGACTTGCGCGCCGAGGCGATACCCTGGTTAAGAGATGTGGGCCAGCGTTCGGTGCGAGGAAAACACCGCGCGTGTGAATTCCGAGGAAATCTCTACAAGGTGTCACATCAATCAATCAATCCCATCATGTCAAGTACACATCACCTTTCACCCTTTCCCAAGCAAACCCCAAAGTCAAAAAGTTCTTACACCACCCATACCCTCTCTTACAACTTTTGCAAAAAAAGTCAAAAAGTTTCTTACACTCCCATCCCTCTCTCCCATCCATCACTCCATCACCCATCACTCCCTCTCTCTCTCTCCCTTACAAGTCTCTCTCTCATTTCCAAGCTTTTCCAAGTAAAAATCCATACGTATGAGCCTCTCCCCATATCTCCCAAGCTACATGTGTGGCCCACCTTTCCATCCTTAGATCTCTCATCTCAACCATCCATTTCTCATCTTCCTCCATCAAAGAGAAGCACAAGGAGCTAAGGAAGCCAAGGGAGCAAGAAGATCAAGCGGTGGGTGTTTTGATAGGATAGTTTATGATGTTTTTAAGATGGGCCAAGTGAGGCCAACCGATCAATGGTTCGGATCTCACTTTGGACCCTAAGATGTTGCCAATGGCCCACTTGGATCATCATGATCATTCTATAATCGGGCCATTCTCCATGGACCCCATCATGATATTTATTTCTTTGCATGCTTAGGGTCATCTAGACCATCTATTTTAGTAGAGAAGGGATCTCCACCGTTGGATTTCGATTTCATGGACCCATATGTAATGGGACCCTCTTGATGTATGATTTAGTGCAAGGGAGGGCCCATAGTGCCGGGGTCCCTCCATCACGCGGGTCTCACTCTCTATCACTCTCTCTTTTATTTTATTTTATTTTTTTGATGATATTGAGGTTGTGTGGCCCACTTGAATGGACCCCACCATGAGGTAGATATTTTATCCAAACCGTTTATAAGTGGGGCCCACCTTATACGTGTATTATACCCACACCACCCATCAGTGGTGGCCCTCATGAGCAGGCCCACCTTGCTCGGCCAGAGAGTCCAGCGTCCAGGGACGCTGGACGGTTGCTGAAAACACAAAAATAAGCTTGGTTCCAAGCTAATAGAGGAGGCCCACTCATGTAGGCCCCACCTTGATGTATGTCTTCAATCCACGCCGTCCATTCTGTTCCAAACCTTAGGTTAGGCGTTGAACCAAAATATGGTGTCAACCCGAGGTTCTGGTGGGCCATACCGTAGCAAATGGTGGTTTGCACCATTGAAACCTTCCCTAACCCTTTTATACGTCGAAACATGCCCAATATTGGGCTTGTTTTGCTTGTCTGGAGCCATGGAGGGCCGTTGGACGGAGTGGATTGTCTGGATGTGGACCCCACCTGTGAAAACCATGAAAATTCTGAAAATTCAAAAAATATATATATATAAAACCAGCAGCAGCAGCTGCATAAATAAGTGAAAATTGAACAATTATTATTAAAATCTTACAAGGGTTTGCTTGGAGGTTTATCCGCCATCTAATGTCTTTGTACAGTTACAAACGACCACCCCAAAAATCAGCCTGATCCAAGACTCAGGCGACCCACACCGTAGGAAACAGTGGGATTGAACCTTTACCTTTGAAACCCTTTTTGGGCCCACAAAAGTTTTGGATCAGGGTGGAATTTGTGTTCACCCTTCATCTAGGCCTACGTGGCCTTATCAACGGGCTGGATGGAATATAAACATTATGGTGGGCCCCACATGGAGCCCACAGGGATGTATGTGTTTTATGGCCACCGTCCAGGCGGACGGTGGGGCCAGCTATGACGTTTGTGTTTTATCCCCACCGTCCAAGGACGGTGGGCCTCTTGTATGCATGCGTGTGTGGTGTGTGCGTGTGTGTGTATATATATATATATAATATTATATTATATATAATATTATATGTATTATATATATATATATATATATATATATATATATATATATATTATATTATATCATATTTAATATAATGATGGTGGGAGGCCCACCTCAGTTTGCTTATGGCCCATGGTTGAGGCCCACTTTGATTTATATGTAAGGCCCATGGGTCGAGGCCCATTTAACGTATTAGGGGCCCATTAAGATGTATTAGGACCTATGGGTTGAGGCCCATTTGATGCACGTATGGGGCCCAATTGGCGAGGCCCATTTAATACACATAAGGCCTATGTGAGTAGGCCCATTTGATGCACTCTAAGGCCCACGGGTCATGGTCCATTGCAATGCACATAGGGCCTATTGGTGCGGCCCAATGATGTGGCCCACTTGATGAATATAAGGCCCATATGATATGGCTCATTTGATGTATTGAAAGCCCAATGGGATGTACCTAAGGTCCATTGCAATGTACAATTCCAAAATGATTTATGTAATGATGTTTACAACGGGCTGTACCTTGGGAGCAATGGCGGTTTGACGTCTCCATTGCAAGTATAGTGTTGGTTAAATGTCCGCATTATGACTTTCCCTAGGGCCCATGTGTGTAATGTGTAGGCCGTCTAGGCCCATCTTCGTTATGAATATCATCCATCCCATATAACATGTTTAGTTCCATGATTCATGATCATATGCATCATACGTATGCTTGATATGAGAAATGATTGATCATCGCATATGCCTTCGAGCAGTTTTTTTAGGGGCTCCCGTACAGGGGATGTTGCCCTACATGAGCACACGATACACGCAGGATTGCTGTATGACTGGATAGTATGATTCATGTATTCGCATTGTGTGATATGGTTACTGTACGCCCTAGCTACATCAGGGTCGTAGCCTCCACAGACGTATCATGGTTGGCATGATTGGATACCGAAAATACTGTTCTACATGGGGTGCGATAGATATCCCTGGGTGAAAGTCTTTAAACCCTTATGGTACCAAGAGGTTGCTCCAACGTCTAGACAGAGTGGATGCATGAGCGCTAAGTGCTGATTACCAGACGGTTGCGTTTTCCACTGTGTCGTGGTCAGTTGGAAGGGGGTGCGGCCTTACCCGCCCGAGAGTAGGGGGCAATGCTAGGCTGAGTATGACTAGCTCGAGGAATGGGTCCGCTATTGACGAGCCGAGCCCGATATTGGCTGGCGGATAGTGAGATCTTTTCCACTCACCTTATTGCGCGCGATGGGGCGGCAATCTGGCTTGGAGTGTACTAAACCCCGGTAATATTCCAGATTTTAAGCTATATTGATATGTGGACTTAGATGAGGATTTGTATGCTTGAGTTGCATTTCGCATTACATGACCTTGGTATGGCCGACATTATTCTTTGCACCGCATGGCCTTGGTACAGCTAATGGTATTCTTGGCATTCATCAGCATGTTCCGTATTACTCTGATACTGCATAACGGCATTACCACCTTGAGCATACACTTTCACCACCCTCTAAGCTTTCTATAAGCTTATGCACGACCGTTGCGTGCAGGTGACGTTGGATCACAGTAGCACTGAGACTTGGACGCGTAGCAGATCTTTTTGGAGCTTTTGGTTCATCATCATTGTATTTCCCTTTATGCTCACTGTACTTGTAAAGTTTTTTATCATAGTGAAAATGTGATGGAGTTTTTGGTTGTTGTTTGTAGGTTATACCTTTGGTTATGCTTCTTACGAATCAAACTGATGTTGAAAATCCTCCTTGTAGCATCCCAGGATCGGAACCTGGCGAATGGGGGCCGGGAGCCGAGAATGGGGTTCTACGGAGGCTGTTGGCGCCTGATTCGGCGATCGAGAATTTTGTGAGCCCGCTTTCTGAGTTTGGGGCGTGACAGTTGGTTCGGTGCACATTAAGATGTTTGATAAGGTGGAGCGTACCTTGACTAATGTCAGGCACGTTCCTGATTTGAAGCAGAATCTGATTTCTCTTGGTCTACTTAAGGTAAAAAGATGCAAGTATACAGGTATTGATGGTGCTCTTAAAGTATCTAAGGGGGTACGGATAATCATGAAAGCGCAACGATTTGGTAACTTGTACAGGTTGATCGGAAGCACTTCAAAAGGTGGAGCTGCAGTGGATGTAGTGGAATCCACCTCTGCACGTGTGTGGCATGCTGGGCATGACCACATGAGCAAGCAGGGTAGGAAGGCTGAGACGCGCGGACAGAGATATAGAGCAGGTGGAGCAGCCACCTGTGAGAAGAATCACACGACATGATTGCAGGATATCGGTGAGGTATATGAACGACTTCAATATTGCAGGAGATTCATCTTCTATTCAGATGGCTCTATGTGAGCTTGGTGCTGAGAAGTGTAAGGTGACTATGGGCAATATGATGGATTTATTGTACTAGACCGACACATAGGAGCGGGTGGAGCTTCTAGTGGGCCGGAGAGCGGTTGGATGCAGGTAGATCTTCAGGAGGATACATCATAGATACATAGTGAGGTTTGTAGCGAAGGGTTATGCTCAGAGAGAAGGGATCGACTTCTCAGCAATATTCGCGCCGACGGTATAGCAGGTGTCTATTAGATCTGTAATTGGTGCTGGTTGGCCAACGTGATCTTGAACTGGAAGGATGGATGTGGAGTATGTACTTCTATAAGGGAAAGTGAAGAGCAGATCTACATGAAGCAACAAGAGCAGTTCGAAGTTAAAAGGGCGGAGAAAAGACTTTGCAGGAGGTCGTGATTCGACCAGTTGCCTAGACAGTGGTTTGATTCCTTCATGGTGAGTTAGGAATTGATGACATGTATATCACCAATTATGACATGTCTGAAATCAATGTACTAAAGACTCAGTTAAGTGGGACATTCAGGATGAAGGATCGAGGGGGCTGCAAAGATGGTTGTCGGCGGTGAGAGTGAAGAAGAAGTAGGCTTTGGTAATCACAGGAGGAATACCTTGTGTGTAGGTATTAATCAAGGATGTGATGGGCCAGGTAAAGCCGGAGAGCGTTCCCTACGTATTCACTCCCCAAGTATAGGCTTGTGATGTAGTAATAAACTCGGTAAGACCGAGGTCGAATCCCAAGGGACTGATACCTGTACGTTATCTGAAACTAATTAGAACTAGAACTGGACTAAGATGTAATCTAAATCAAATAGAATTTAAGGAATAATTGTGGAATAATTATCGAAAACTTAAACAATTCAGGGAAGGGAAACTGGGGATTCAGAGGATCCACTTGTACAGATCAGGGAGATCTTATGCCATTATCATGAAAATTAAACCGAACTTCTTTTAATATAATTTTAAAGAGATGAAAGGTATATGAATTAGAAAGGATTCTATCATCAAACCATGCCCAGGAGGCAAAGCAACCAACATAATTAAACTAATTACCAACCACTCAACAATGCATGAAGGTTAGGAAGGATACCGTCATCCAACCATGCCCATGAGACGATGGTGAACAACAGGGCTTCCTGACGTCATAAACATCAAAAGGAGGGAGAAATACTCAAAGCCATCACAGATCTATTATAATTTTAGTCACAACAAACCATTAAAACAAACTGAAAGTATTCCTCTTAATTGAACTAAAATCAACATCAATCAGTCTAGCATAAATCAAAGGCATAGAGTCAGTCCCATCACGCCACAAGCTTCCCCTCTTAGCCCCAGCTAAGAGGTTTTAGCCTGACATAATCAAACTAAAATCCCTTAACATAAAAAGCAATAACATAAAGGAGGAAAGGAAAGACCCTGCCAGACGTAGTCAGCCCACCTTTTCTCTCTCTCCCTCTGCTCACTTCCAGCCCAAGCCGGCAATCTCTGTCCTTCCTCCCATTCTCCACGTTCCAACACTCCACGTTCAGCCCTCCACCGTTCCCTCCTGCTGCCTCCAACTGCCCGTCCAAAGCTTTCCAGATTCAATCCCCCCCTTTTTTCGTTCTCTCTCTCTTCTTTCTTATAAGCACAGCACCCCTGGAGAAGGAGTTCCGCACTCCTCTTTACGCAGCAGAACAGACTTCCGTTTCTGCATAAAAACAACGCACACAACAGCTGCGTATGGCCTGAGTTTGGGTAAAATATCCATCCGCTTCGTTCATTCTGACTCCATAGGAAGGGTTGTGATCCCCTTCTCCAACGTTTGGACGGTTTGGATTGAAGATCTGGCCCATCGTGATGGCCCACAGCGGCACGTTGCGTCCAGTTTTTTTGGACTGCGAAACAGAGCCAGTGCGTCTTGCGCTAGCTGTCGGTGAGGCCCACTCCTTTCGGTGTATAAGACATCCACTCCGTCCATTGAAATCCAGTCGAAAATCCAGTAAGAAATGGTTGTTTTAAGATTGGATTCGGTGTGGCCCACAGAATAGTTTGCTCCGCCGTCCGTCCTACGTTTTGACGGTCAAAATCCGATACACGCTGCTTCCTAGAAAATTTCCACCTAGGTCAAGGCTAGTGGACTTGTAGAATTCTGATAGACAGTCTGGATCGGACCTTCGACGCATGGTGGTGGCCCACAAGAGTCCAACTGAGGCTCTGTTTCATGCCATAGGAAACGTGGTTTCCTATTTTGAGAAGGAGACTCGGTCAAACCGAGTTTTGACCGGATCCCCAGTATGGTGTACCTCTCGTGCTCATGTACCCTGTGTACATGCAATACACACGTGGGGTCCATAGTGATGTTCGAGAGAAATCTGCTCCGTCCATCTGTTTTGCTACCTCATTTAAGGAGTTGAAACCAAAATTGACACATTTCCAGATACCAGGAGGGCCCCAAATCACTAATTTATAGGCTGATCTGTCCGCTGGGCCACTTCTAGAAGGATCCAATGGCTGAAATTTGACATGTACAGCTATTTTTTGGTCCTCGAGCCATGTATAAAGTTTCAAGCTGAACAGATGGTGGAAACCTAGTGATCTTGCATTCTGGCTGACTTTCAGGCCGCTTAAGCTTCAGTTTCTCGATTTTTCCGGGTCCTTGGTGTGTAATTCTGTCGATCTTGGTTCTCTAGAGTCCGTCCCATGCTCTGGTGTCATCAGAGCGTTAAATCCATGCTTTAAGCACCCTTTTTCAGTCCATGCTCGTAAATACACTCTGCATCACAAACACAATTAAATCGGGCCATTAAACGGTATCATGCTTCTAAATCCATGCAATAACTGGGTCTGATATGCAATATTTGAACCACAACACTACGCGTCTCTCCTCAAGTTTTCCTCAGGGCATGTCCCAAAATAGATGAGGAAAAGCAGGATATCTCATGAGCCTTATTCGAATGTGGTTGGTAGTGTATGTCATGGTCTGGATTAGACCGGTTTTTTCACAGGCTATCAGTGTTATGGGCAAGTACCCTGGCAAACAATATTGGGTAGCGGTGAGATGGTAAGAAGACTACGTCTTTCCTTTTGAAAAGACAAGAGCAAAGGTGTTTGAACACATGGATTTTGATCTGGCAGTCATGCTCACCTAGATCGTTCCTGTAGAGAAGTTCAAGTTCTTTGTAAGTTCTCTGGGCTTGGCGATGGCGGAAAAGAATGACAGAGTTTGCACAAGAAGTGATGTAGAGCGGGTCGCGGATAGTTACAGGGCCAAGATGGATCAGAAAAGGCCCGGTCGACGACAGAAGTAATCCAGACCATCGAACCTTAAATCAAGCGTATCTCGCAATCCGGAATGAGTTATCTGACGTAAAATATATGATTTTGGGGTAGAACGAGCTACTTTAGCCAACCAACCCCGCTATGACGGGTTACGCAGCCCAGAATTGTGAAAACCCCTGGATCGATGGTCGTTTCCCTGTTTTAATTTCATTTTTACTATAAATAGTAAGTTTTAGTTTGATTATAACTCTTCATCCGTCGGGCTTTAGGAGTTGCGCCCAACGTGAAAAGAGCTTAGAATAATTAGGAGAACGGTTTGGTGAAGCCAAATAGGACACTTACTATTTTTAGCCGAAAACCTTGCGCACTAGTAGACATCACGACCGTCTATAAATAATAAGTTTACTATTTATAATAAGTCACGGATTCTATGAGTTTAAGTTGTAGTTTGATTCAAATTTCTTTCCCATTGCTTGGTACCCTTATTTAAAGGGTTGTGAACTCATTTTTATTGATCAATTAATCAATTTCAAATTTCTTAGAATTTATTTCTATTTTCTGCTTTCTTTCCTCGTGGATTCGAGAAGTCTCTGTGAGGAGATCAGAAAAGCTCCGTGGATTCGGAGCAGTTATCTTCATCACGTTTATCCCTGCGTCAATTACACTTTTTATCGCCGATGCTTGTCCGCTTGTTCCTTGTACTTCTCGTTCGAGGCATGTAGCTTGGTCTGCACTTCTGCATGGATGCCCATGATCTTGTCTGTCATATATTCTGCTGCAATGCTCGTGCCTGGGTGCTTGGGCAGAAGGACTAAGTCAAGTGTGTGGCGAGACACTCGTCCGTAGATAATCTGGAACGGTGATCTCCCTGTCAAGCGGTTCACCATATTGTTGAATGTAAACTCTGCTTGAGACAAGGCCAAATCCTACTGCTTCGATTTTTCTCCTTAAATATAGTAAAGGAGGTTTCCCAACGTGCGATTCACAACTTCGGTCTGCCCATCAGTCTGTGGGTGGTAAGCACTACTGAATTGAAGTCATGTATCGAATCGATTCCATAAAGTTCGCCAAAAGTGGCTAATGAACTTCATGTCACGATCGGAAGTAATGGTCTTGGGGACCCTGTGTAGCCGTACTACCTCCCTGAAAAATAGATTCGCCACGTATGTTGCATCGAGGGTCTTCTTGCATGGGATAAAATGCGTCATCTTGGATAAACGATCTACCATCACGAATACCGAATCTATGCCGCATTGTGTTCGTAGGAGACCAAGCACGAAGTTCATTGATAAATCCTCCCAAGGACCGTTAGGCACAGGTAATGGGGTATAGAGGCCCGTATTCTGAGATTGCCCCTTGGAGGTCTGACAAACATGGCAATATTGTACGACTTTTTCCACATCACGGACTAATTGCGGCCAGTAATACCTCTCTTCCACAAGAGCTCGCGTCTTGTCTCGCCCCAGGTGTCCACCGAGGCCACCTCCATATAACTCCTGAATAATCTGCTCCCTCAGAGAACTTTGGGGGATGTACAATTGATTCCCTTTGAAGAAAAAATCGTCCTGTATATGAAGGTCACTGGGGTGACCTTCTTGGCACTTCATCCAAGAATCTTTGAAGTCTTCATCCTCGGCATACAGCTTCTTGAGATTGTCGAAGCTGACCACCTCGTTACTCATCATAACAAGTAGTGATGTATGACGGCTAAGTGCATCAGTCACCTTATTCTGCTGCCCTGACTTGTACTTTAGAACGAACGTGAATTCCTATAAAAATGCAACTCATCTAGCATGCACACGATTCACGTTAGTCTGACTAGTAATAAACTTTAATGCTTGATGGTCCGTGTACAAAACAAACTCTTTTTGAATCAGATAATGCCGCCAATGTCTCAGCGCCTGAACAACTGCGTACAACTCAAGCTCATAAGTCGACCACTTCTTTCGGGCTTCACTGAGCTTCTCGCTGTAGAAGGCTACCGGCCTGCCTTCCTGTGATAATACTCCTCCAATTCCAACGTATGAAGCGTCATACTCAACCTCAAACAATTTGTCAAAATTAGGAAGCACCAAAACTGGTGTTGTAGACAAATGATGCTTGATCTCATGAAAGCTCTTGTCAGCTTTATCGGTCCACTGGAACGGTCCTTTTTTCATGCAATCTGTTATAGGCGCGACTATGGTACTAAAATCTCGCACAAATCGATGATAGAAAGTCGCCAACCCGTGAAAACTCCTCACCTCATGAATGTTTGTCAGGATCGGCCATTCCCTAATAGCTCGCACCTTTTCATCGTCCACACGAATGCCTGTGGACGTTACAACAAATCCTAGAAACAACAGGCTGTCAGTTAAAAAACTACACTTCTTCAAGTTGAGGTACAACTTGTTAATTTGTAAGACCTGCAGCACCTGCCTGAGATGTTTCCTGTGCTCCGCCTCATCCTGGCTATATATCAATATGTCATCAAAATATACTACCACAAATCGGCCAGTAAACGGTTTTAAAACTTGATTCATCAAACGCATAAAAGTACTTGGTGCGTTCGATAGGCCGAAGGGCATGATCAGTCACTCATACAACCGTTCCTTGGTCTTGAATGCCATTTTTCACTCATCACCGGGTTGAATACGAATTTGATGATACCCGCTCCTTAGATCTAGTTTAGAGAATACCTTGGCCCATTCTAACATATCGAGCATGTCGTCCAACCGTGGTATTGGGAACCGATATTTGATGGTAATTTTGTTGATTGTCCGGCTGTCGACACACATGCGCCAGCTTCCATCTTTTTTTTTTGCGTTAATAATGCTAGTATGGCACATGGGCTCATACTCTCTCTCAAGAGACCCTTACAGATCAATTCCTCCACTTGCCCCTGAAGTATCTCACACTCCTTCGGACTCATCCGATAATGAGGGCGGTTGGGTAGGCTAGCCCCAGGGACGAGGTCTATGTGATGTTGGATGTCCCTCATGGGAGGCAATCCATCGGGTAAATCCTCAGGCCAGACTTCTTTGAATTCGCTTAGCAATAGTCTTAAACTTGGAGGGATGTTTACGGGTTCCTCTTCCTCACCCTTCACCACTACAGCGTATACCTCGCCGATTTTTTTGGATTCCTCCATAAAATCCCAATGGTCAAGAAGGAACTCCCCTCCACTTTAGAGGCTTCAAGGTGGTTCTCTGGTGCCATAGGGCCAAGGATTATTTTTCGACTATCCTTGACGAATACGTAAACATTATCTCATCCCCGATGGGTCGCATCACGGTCCAACTGCCAGGGTCAATCGAGTAACATATGACAAGCTTCCATATTGACCACGTCACAAAGTATTTGATCTTTATAATTTTTACCAATTGAAAACGAGATAATGCATTGTTCAGTTACCTTGGTCTCATTCACCTTTTTTATCCAGCCAATTGAGTACGGGGAATGATGTTTCATCGTTGATAGCCCCAACTTGTCCACCATCACTCTTGAGACGATGTTCTCGCTACTACCACTGTCTATGATCACATTATAGACATTTCCATTAACGGTGCACCGAGTACGAAATATATTGTGTCGTTATGGATGTAATTCCTTTCGTGGGGTATACAGCAATCGCCTCACAACTAGAAATTCACCACGATCCTCGCCCTTTATTTCATCGCCACCTGCTATTTCTTCCGTGATTTATTCATGTTCATCAAAGCCATGGTCTTCTTCTGCGACCTCATCTTCAGTACCCCCTTCGTTTATAGTCAAGTGTGCTGCAGGACGTTGAGGACAAGTGTTTGATAAGTGGCCTGGTTGGCCACAGCGGTAACAATTGTTTGACCTTGGCCGAACATAAGGATTTGGAATCCTACTCGGACTCGCTGTTGTGGGTACTGCACGTTGAGGTCTGGATGAGCCGCTCCCCGTATCACGTTTGCGGTTGTAAGAAGTTGAGGTACTGGGTCTTTTCCTCGTGGCAGCAGTGGATCCTGCGTGGGACCTGTCATGGAGGGTCGAATTGAAGGATATGGACGAGCAGGAGCTCTTATAAGTTGTGTTTCTGCCCTACCCACCAATTGAACTGCTTCATCCACAGTCCCGACTGGGTACATCTGAACTCGGTCCTGAATTGTCGGTCGCAACCCACCTATAAATCGTGCCACCTTCTGTGACTCAGATTCTGACAGATCGTTTCGTGTAGCCAGCCGTTGGAATTCTTCAGTGTAATCTGTGACTGTTCGATTTCCTTGTCTGCAATTTTGATATTGCTGGAATAATATCTACTCATAATCACTGGGGAGAAATCAAGATCGAAAAAGATGTCTCATCCGTGGCCATGATGAGATGGGCGCCTTGTTCTGACGGGCTCGTGAGAGTTGTAATTGTTCCCACCATGCAGAAGCACCAGATTTTAATTTAAACGCTACCAATTTTACCCTTTTATGATCTGACACGTCCATGTAATCAAAATATCTCTCTACTTCGGCTAGCCAATCGAGAAAATCTTCTATACGTAATAAACTGTTAAAACTAGGAAGTTCAGCCTTACCTCGATAGTCTCTTTCAGCACGATCTAGATGATCACCTCCATGAATTGGTCATCTGGAAAAACCCTCATTAAGGTCCTCGTTGCTAGAACTTGAATCATCTGGTGTAGCCCTACGGTTTGCCACTGGTAGTGCTCTACGAAAATCGGGGTTGCGTTGTACCGCAACTATGGGTGGTGGAGCTACCATGGGTGGGGGAACAACCAAAGGTGGTGGAGCACCGCCTAGGGCTTGGGGCGGGAGTAACGCATCTGCAAGACGGTCGAGAGTTGCCTGCAGCCCTTGCATGGTCAACTGACTCTCTCGGTGAAAAGCTTTCATTCTTTCCGAAAGATAACGAATCCATGTATCACCGTCCACAGGATTTTGATTCATACCTTCATTGTTTGTCATCGGCCCGAGGGGAAACCTGGCTTTGATACCAATTGACGCAGGGATGAATGTGATGAGGATAACTTCTCCGAATCCACGGAGCTTCTCTGAACTCCTCACAGAGACTTCTCGAATCCACGAGGAAAGAAAGCAGAAAATACAAATAAATTCTAAGAAATTCGAAATTGATTAATTGATCAGTAAAAACGAGTTCACAACCCTTTAAATAGGGGTACCAAGCAATGGGAAAGAAATTAGAATCAAACTAAAACTCAAACTCCTAGAATCCGCGACTTACTATAAATAGTAAACTTACTATTTATAGACGGTCGTGGTGTCTACTAGTGCGCAAGGTTTTCGGCCAAAAATAGTAAGTGTCCTATTTGGCTTCACCAAACTGTTCTCCTAATTATTCTAAGCTCTTTTCACGTTGGGCACAATTCCTAAAGCCCGACGGATGAAGAGTTATAATCAAACTAAAACTTACTATTTATAGTAAAAACGAAATTAAAATTGGGAAACGACCGTCGATCTAGGGGTTTTTCACAATTCCGGGCTGCGCAACTTGGCATAGCTGGATTGGTTGGCTAAAGTAGCTCGTTCTACCCCAAAATCATATATTTTACGTCAGATAACTCATTCCAGATTGCGAGATACGCCCGATTTAAGGTTCGATGGTCTGGATCACTTCTGTCGTCGACCGGGCCTTTTCTAATCCATCTTGGCCATGTAACTGTCCGCGACCCGCTGTACATCAAGAAGCTATGATTCAGAGATAAGAGAAGAGGGTAGTAAGATACACGTTTGAAGATTGAAGACATGGTGAAGATTATTGTCAGAGAAGATATCTTAAATCTTCTGGGTTGCTCGACCGGTTGAGTGGACTGCTCGACCGGTCGAGCGGGTCGCTAGGCTAGTCGAGGCCATCTCGACTCGAAGTCCAATGAGCACAGGTTTTGGGTGTCCGAGCTGCTTGACCAGTCGAGGGTCAGGCTCGACCGGTCGAAGGGGTCCCTCGACCAGTCGAGGTTACGCAGATTTGAGTCCGGATATTGTGCGGACTGCGAAAATTTGAGGCGGTTTCCAGACTTTTCCGGACTATGCGCGTTAGTGGAGTTTCCTAAACCATAAGTAGGGGTCTCTAGGGCTATTCTAAGGAATGCTAAGGCTTTCTAAAAGTTTTTCAAGGATTCGTAAAAGGGTTTTAGGGTTTCTAAAGGGTTTAGCAAGGATGAGATTCGAGGTTGTTCGAATTGGGTAAGTTCCCTCTCTTTGTAATTTCTATTTTCATAGTGAAGATCTGTCGCTTTGTGCCGTGGTTTTTTCCCGCAAGAGTTTTCCACGTTAAATCTGTGTATTTTCTTGTATGCTTGGTGTCACTGGATTGCTATCCTAGATCTAGATTTGTGTGATTCTACATAACAAATTCCCGAAAGAAATAAAGAAAATAAAGAAGCGATAATAAATTAAAGATGGTGCACAATATTAAATAGTACTACGCATGTTTTTTAAGACCCATGTAGGCAAAATATTAGAGAGAATGAAAGAAGAAAAGATGTGAGTGGGTGTAGATGTTGTTAATGTGCAGGATATGTGTGGAGTGGAATAGGGCTTAATTTTGATACGTGCGATAGAAAAAGAAATATTAGACACCATTTTTAGTCAAAAGGAATGACTGAATGCCCCGAATTTTGACTGTGCTCGACGTTGACTTCTATGGTAGCTTTGGCTTTTTTACTTTGATTAGTAGAAAAATGTAGCAAGATGAATACTTCAGAGAGGCCAGAAGGTTAGACGCGTGCGTCTTCCAAACTAATGAAGGTTAATGGTTGTTTGAGCATATTCGGATAGGGGTCACTTCCTTGATCAAGGCCTTTGGCAGGGTCCATCTTCTCTCCTCCGTATTACTTTCTTCCCCCTCCACCGGTTTTCGTTGCAATGAGTCGCCTTAAATAGTCTAATAGGCAGGTGACGTGTAAGCTTTCAGCAAGGATCGTATTGCACCGAACCAAAGTCATATCTACGAAACGCGGCTTAACAGGGGCTGTGACAGCCTCCGATTGGTGCTTAAGGCGGTTGGACCCATTTTGAATGGTCTTGTATAACCATTATACCATAAAAAAAAGTCATATCTAAATAAAAAAAAAGTTAAAAACTTAAAATGGTGTTGTATAGTCCATTATACCATAAACGGATTACATAAGACTGGATATGCACAAAAAAGAAATGGAAGAAAGGAAAATACAAACATCATTTTGATCTAGAACTTTTGTGGCCCTGTGAAGTTTTCATTGGCAGGCGTTCATTTTCCTTTTTTTTTTCCCACTGTGTTGTTTACTTGAGCTCTGAATGTTGAGAATTATTGCTTAAATTAAATGTATTAATTTGAATTTTGAATTCAAAATTCAAATTAAAAAAAAAAGTTAAATTTCATTTATCCACCAAAGCATTTTGAAAATTATATATAAAAAAAAAAAGAATTTCATTTTATCCCACATCACTTAGAGATGTAATGTGTTTTGATTTTATAAGTTTTCATAATAGCTTGAGAGAGAGAGAGAGTGAGCTTGAGTTGCAATTCCATTACTTAGCACTGAAACAACTAGGAGAGGGACTCCCCACTACACTGCGATGAGTATGTAACATCCACTCCAACCATCAAAGCCTAAGCCAAGTGAGGACTATCCAACCATTACATTCTACACCAAAATCTCACCCTAAGCCCTAGCCCCACACAGGGTGGGCCCCACTAGAGACACGTACTCCCTAGCATCTTTATGTATTTATTTGATCCCAGTGTCCCACCACAATATGTGTTGTATTCACATCATCCATCCATTTTTCCAGGTCATTTTAGGGCCTAAGCCAGAAAATAAGGTACATCGAAGCTCATGTGGACCACATCAAAAAGCAATGACAACAATTATGCTCATCGTTGAAAGATTGATATTTTGTATGTACTGTTCAAATAATGACTTTCAACCATTGATTTTCAACTATGAATCTCACAAGTAACAATGACTCTTCATGTGACCTACATGCATACACGCATGGGAGAAATAACTTGGTAGTTATCCGCATTAAAAGAAGGTCAAACTCAAATATTAATGACCAAGGCACATTTGCAGGTCGAATCTTAACCACACGTTAAGCATGCATATTTTTGAATTTTCAAAATGGCCATAACTTATATATATATATATACTTTATTAAAATCTCATTCATATTCCTCAAACAAACATATTTATGCGCAGTTGAAAATAAATTGCGGGAGTAAAAAGAAAAAAAGAAGAAGCTTTGAAGAAGTCGGATTGATGACCCACCAGAGAACATAAGCATTGAAAAACTGTACCGGTCACATCGAAATTGGGCCGTACCTGACCAAACCAGTTAGACGACCGGAACTGGTAAGCCTGCAAGGCTGGACGTTTTTTTGGGTCCATAGTCATGTGGTTGTCAATTTCCATATGTGGTCAAACATCTGAACGCTTCATCAACACGGTCGAGGAAACCAATGCCCTGCAAAAAGCCCGGTCCAAAATTTGATTGTCACGTGTTCCAACACTCGTTTCCTGATTTTGACTGTTCATTCAGTGGGGCCAATTCTATTTATTTATTTATTTATTTTTGTGGAAGCGGATTGTTGTGGTACATTGATGTAACAGTTATGTGGGCCCCAACATAATGTATGTATTGTATCCATACCGTCCATTCATTTTGCGAGATCATTGAAGGGAATAGGCCTAAAAATGAAGCAGATCTAGAACTCATGCAAACCGCGCCACATAAAGCTGTGGGGGTAGTGATGCCCACGGTTGAAACTTTTCTAAGGCCATCGTGATATTTATTTGCCATCCAACATGTTTATTAGATCACACATATTTGGATGACGGGAAAACACAAATATCCACCAGCCCAAAATTTCCTTGCCTCTTAGGAAGTTTTCATTGGTGGGTGTTGCCCCCATTGCTTTATGTGTTACGGTCCACTTGAGCTTTGGATCTACTTCATTTTTTTAATCCCCTGCCCTAAAATAATTTTGAAAAATAAATGGACAGTATGAAAATAACACATACATCATGGTGGGCCCAAAAACTGGGTGATGTCAACAAACCATGGAGGTCAGTCGTGTGCGGCGCGCTACGCAATCAGCTTCCATTTTTGTTGGGCCATGACACGATGACATTGAATTATACTCTCTGTCTAATAGCTGGATTGTTTTATTTTTGTGTGCCGTTAAACAAGTTGAACCGGTCAGTGGTCTATAATAGGAATATAAATGTGCGGTGGAGATGAAGGCAACATCATACCATTGAAATCGTGAAATTCCAGAAAGATTTCACCCATTGACTTCCCACCTCCTCTCAGCTGTCTACTCGGTGGAACGCATGGAAAAGCATTTCGACAAGAACAGCACAAATCCCTTTTCACAGCATCTTAATTCAGTGTTTGCTACAATGGATTAGGACGTATTATTATTGGATATGTTGGGACTATAGCCTTTATACATGAGTTCATCTTCCAATGATCCAATCCATCCAATAGATGGGCCAGCCAAAACTTGAATAGGGTATGTACCGAAGTAGATTGCATGGCACGCCTATGTGGATTCCCTGCGAAAGCCTTTCACATGAAGTTCCTTTGGTGGGATGTTTGGTAGGGCTACCGTGATGTTTGTGAGAAATCCACCGGTCCATGCATTTGGAGAACTCATTTAAAAACGTGACAAAAAATAATGTGGATCTAACACTCAAGTGGGCCGAAAGGAAACGGTGGGAATTGGTGACCACCGTTTCTAACATTCGTATGGCCCCAAAGATTTAAAATGACTTTAAAGTCGAATTAGATGGCATATAAACATTAAGGTAGATCTAGGAAGGTTTCAACCGTAGGAAAACTCTTTCTTGGATTTTTCTTCTGATAGGGTGGTCTTGTGTTTTGGATCCATCTGATTTTTTTGTCTCATTTCTTAAAATGACGTGGAAAAATGAATGGATAGCATCTCGGAGTAGGAACCTACCGTGAAAACCTTTGGCAGGAAATCCTTGTCCGTGGTGTCAGACTTTGATGGTGGGTTGACATCACCCAGATATGTAAGCCCCTCCATGATGTATGTATCATATCTATACTGTCTATTCATCTTGCGTGGTTATTTTAGGATATGATCCCAAAATTAAGGTAGATCCAAACCTCAAGTGGACAACACCACATAAAGCAATGGAGATTGAACACCCACCATTGAAAACTTCTTGGGGGATGTTTAGGATCAAGTTGATATTTGTATTTTTCCTTCATTGGTCTGCGTGAACTTATGAACGGGTTGGATGGTAAATAAACATCATGGTGGGTGCCGGGAAGAAGTCAACGGTGGTTATAATTGTCCCACTGTTTTTTGTAGTGTTGCCCCATTTCAACTTTAGATTTATCTAATTTTTAGGGACCATAGAACTTGGTGACGTGAACACACCACCAAAGTTCCATCAATCCACTTCCATGTACAAAAATAAAAGTGCAGTTATAAAAATATTTTAGCCATTTGATCATTTGATACTTTTCTTTTAATATTTTCTTACTTTTATATAATTGAAAGGTTGAAATATTTCTATCCGGAAGATTTTCTAAATATCCTCCGTCCTTACACAAAGGGAGCTATGATATACATGGCTTTTAAGTTATTAAAATGGATTCAACGTGAGGTCAGGGAATGGAGCACCGATTGTGGTGCGAGTGCATCGGTGTGTGCAAGTGCATATGTTAAAAAATGTATCTCGGTAGACGTCCCCTCCTCCGTACACGCACACACCCTGCACTCAGGTCATAGTGGGATTTCACCACCTATGGATACTCCATAAACTCAAGACCTTGTGTTGAAACTCTTAAGAGTACCACCGAAGCATCATCATCATTATCTAAGCCTTATGTCAACTAATTAGAATCAGCTATATGAATAATTTTCTACCATCCAATTTATCAATAGCCATATATTTAGTTCCATTAGACAATAGGTCATCAGGTCTTTTTGCTTACATCCTTGTAGACCTTTTTTTTTTGGATACTTATAACGCCTTCAACTTGTACCTACTTACTCTTTTTAACTACTGTTATTCTTGGTCTCCATTGTGTAATATGTACTAGACAAGCCATTAATCTAGTAGGCCACGTCCTATACCTTCCATAGTCTATTAATCAAGCCAGTCAAGCAATCAAGTGGCCACATGTATATGTTGAACATGGACTTCAATCCTTAGAAACCGTTCATTGATTCACCACATGGATGTAGAACCTGTCTGGCTTGGCCCTATTCTCTTTAGCCCTATTCTTAGCTTGCCATGGCCTTAATCAGACTGAAGAGGCCTCGGCCAATGATACAAAGAAGAGTTAAGTGATCAAAGGTTTTAGAATATCCTTCGTTGATAATAAAACCTACGTATGAACGGTAGGGATCAATGCGTGAGGGTAGCCATTATAACAATAGCCGATTTAATGATTAGATCAAGCCAACCGTTTACGTGAGCCATTCATCACTGGCCATGACCCGAACATCGAGCATGTATTTCAAACATTGACCTTGCCCTAATGCCAAGTTTAGGAGCCCCAACTAGAGCTGGGAATCGAGTCGAGTCGAGTTGGATTGAGTTAGGGCTGATTTGACTCGATCCGGTTTTGAAATAGGCCTGACCTAAACTTGACACAACTTAGTACCGAATCCAATATGCCTGACCCGATCTAAGTCTGAGTCTGACTTGGACTAATCTGGACTGAGTCAGATCCAGTCACAAGTACCGAGTCCGGTCGGGTGCAGCGGGTATCCACGAGCTGAAATCACAAATCAAAATCAAGATTCACTTTTCAGCATTGTGGCCTCTCCATAAGCTACATGTCATCTCAAATTTGAAACGTAATATTTGATTTTTTTTTTTTTCCATATGTATGTATGAGTCAAGTTAGTATCGAGTTGGATTTCGGGTTAAGTTGAGTCCAGTTATCGAGTGACTCCAACTCAACTTGGTTTAAGTTCGAATTGGACAAAGTCAACTTTATTAAAATCGACTCACCTACTCGGTTTGAATCGTGGGCTGGGTCTAGCCATTCATTATTGGCCACTGCCCAAGCATTGAGCCTAGGTTTCAGACATTGACCTAGCCCTAAGGCCAAGTTTGGGAGCCCAAGCCCTCACCCTACGGGCCCTGATCGAACAGGTCTGGCCTGACTTTGGACCATGGCGCATATATCGTGGTGCCATGCACCAATCAATTAATGGTCCTGCACGCAAAGGAAGAGTAGGATTTGGACGGTCACTCGACCCCGTTTCTAGTAATTTTGTCGGTCCGTATCAATGACGTTGATGACTACCACGTGGCATCCGAAAATCTAGGGACGTGGCTTTATGGTCAGCTACTAAATCTTACATTCACCGGCACTAATATTTTAGCCTATTTCCGATGAATATCCAACCGAAAGGGAAATCAAAATTCTTCTATGCCTTTGAAAAGTCCACGCTCACCGTATAATCCCGTGTGCGTTTGTTACAATTTTTTCAACAGCAGTGACTCAACCTCACACGTTTCAAATGCATGTAGCAATAGCCCAATTTTTGTGCCAGATCACAGATGGACCATCGCTAGCATCGTACAAACTTTGACCGTCTGATAATGGCACTTGAATCTGCACCGTTTACTAGTTTCTTTATGATGCTAATTTGATGGACAGCCAATTGGATGGTTCTGATTTTCAGTCAATTTGATTATATACATATGCATTATCCACAGTGGACTGCAATTGGCAGTTTAGACCATACAAGCAAGCATGTGGAGATGAGTTGCTCTTAAAGCGGTGGCAGACGAATTTTTGGGTAGCCACCTTTCAAGAATCTTCTGTTGTTTTCTTGAACCTAAAGCGACGAATCTCCTCTTGTAGTTCACCACCATTTTGAAAATAGTGGCGGCTCATCCTCCTCACATGTGGTTCTCACCAACTGCCACCCAGACCATCTAAACCGTGGGCCACATCATGGAACGATCTAAAATCACACCAACCAATCAATCCTAACCATCCAATTCATAGCTATCAAATGACTGATTAAACAAAAAATAACAAGTACTCCAAATTCCAAAATCAAAACAAGATAGTCTGTACATTCTTGGTGTAATATTTGAATTATGGTCCATCCACAATTGAGTAATATATTTGGGCGATGTGGATCGTCCCACAGCTATGTCATCGGTACAATTGAAGTGTCAAGACCGTTTAAAATGGTGGTGAACAAACATAAGAGTCTAAACGACTCACCTTTGAATTGGTCCCGTCATATTTAGACTTCCATCTCCCTCTCTTTTAGATCATCCATCTATGTTTCTCCTTTGCTCCAAAACCATGAATACCATTTATTCCCCACAAAAACACACATATAGACATAGAACAAATCATCCCTTCTTTCCATCCTTCCAAATGCAATCACATCACTCACCATCTTCCATCTTATCCTTCTCCTTCTTCTTACTTGTCTTCCATGTGCCTACTTCTTCATCCCAAGCTGATAATCCATACGACATATGCGCGCCCTTCAACTTTCGATGCGGAGAAATCAATCACACCATCAAATACCCATTTTGGGTTGATGGACGTTCCAGGCAATGCGCCTTCCCAGGTTACAATTTTACTTGTCAACACAATTCACTTATGTTACAGATGCCGTCAGAGACATACATCGTTAAGAATATCGATTATCAAAACAATACCCTAACGATACTAGACATGGATTTCGTGGACCAGACGTGTCCAATATCAACTAATACAACCATCGAATACGGCTACTTCAATCATACGAATCAAGTTCGGAACCTTACCCTGTACTACAATTGCACCGCCTCCACTGAGCCATCTGGATTTCGCAGACTTCCTTGCTTCACCGAGGCTAACAAGAATGCCTACTTCACAGTCCAGACGGAATTCGACATGCCTGATACATTTGCAGATTGTGCTATGAGTGTCATTTCAATTCACGAAACGAATGTTGGTCGACTTGAAGATGATCCAAGGGTGTTCAGGGATGTTTTACAAGATGGTTTCAATGTGTCGTGGAACGTCGGCAACATTTGGTGCAAGCAATGTGTCAGCTCAGGAGGGCACTGCGGATTCATGGAAGGCCTTTTTACAGAGCCTACCTGTTTTTGCAAGGACGGAGTGCATACGACTGCGTGCCCAGTCATAGGTATGTCTTCTTTATCCCCTTAGATCTTGAAATGGCCAAATTTACATCTTCATTTGGAAATTGAGAAATGTTCTTTCTTTTCTCTTCTTCTAATTTCAATTATTTTATGTTTACTTCTTTTGGAATTTTTATAGGCTTTAATAGCATAATAATAAAATATAGTGAAGTTACGCTTTAATATCATATCATTCATTTTAGGCCATTTTACTCATTTTAGGTAATTTTCCATTAACATCTTATGAAAAAATTTTCAGTATGTAAGAAGAGTTGCCAATTTTGGTAAATTTGTACTGATTTGGGATACATCCAAATCGAAACTAGGATATATAACATTCGAACCTACTAATTCTTACCTCACTTCAGCTTTAGGCAAAATAATAGAACGAATGTTGATTTGAGTGCGATGCGCAAAGACATTGGTGTATGGTTGATGCAGACAAGACCAAAAAAATAAAATGAAAAGAAAAAAAAAAAGGAGTCAAATAAAAGGCCACAAGGGCTAAACAAAAATAAAAGACAAGGGGCATATGAATTTATGTGGTTTGACAATATGCTTATTTTACGGAGCAATAATATTATATATACATAAATGCGAACATTAGAAAAGCAAGAGAGAAGATGTCTCCTAGCACAAGAGAGAAGATGTCTCCTAGAAGAAGACGTCCCTGCTACCTAACAAGGTGTCCACCCAAATAGATTTTAGTATAACACATGTTGATAAACGTTGAATTTTTAGGTATATATGCAGTCTTTTATTCTTTTTTCCACTCCATATATAGCAAAGGCAGCCAAAAAAAAAAAAAACAACCCCCAATCAATCTTTTTTCCAAAGGGCTAAAACATTTGTGTTAGCAAAGGACATGAGAATGATTCTTAATAAAACAAAAACACATTTGTATGACTTAGCTAATTATGGTTGTGTGATGATAGTTCTTCCCTTCCGCAACAAGAAAAACTTTAACGCTCTTAATGGAGTTACAATATGGTTGATTCTCAGACACTAAGAAAATGTATGTGTGGTATATAATCGACTTAAAATAAACAATATAGTAGTTGGCCTTGATTTAGATGACCCTTAATAATAAAAACAAAGTTAAACTAGTTCTATCATGTTACTGGCTGATTAGTGGATATTTAATGAATGTTCAAGATCGAAATAACCAATGGTCTAAATTCAACAAGTAAATACTTATTAATCAAATGTTATAATGATTAAATTAATCTAAACATTAGAAGATGAGCTATATATTTAGTGGTCCTCATTTTCCAACTGAATCCCGACACACTATCATTTATATGGGCCCAAGCCTGCCCTATAAAGGGGTGAAGCCACTTGACCTAACCCGTTGATGTGTGTCATCATCATCCAAATCTTATCCCAACTAAGTGGGTTGGCCATGCAAACTCTATTATCCTAGCTAATTCCATCGAGGGCCATAACTTTCAATTAGATCATTGTCATGTTGCTAGAATTTGATGTAGAGTGGGCTGCAAATGCATTCTTGGCAAGTTAGGCCAAAAGAGGTCTGAATGGAGTCGGATGTAGTATGCTAGATCCAGGCCCGGTCTTACGCAGGCATGACATAATTGGTCCTAGGTGTGTCTGGATTAAATAAATTCACTTTGGATGGAGAGAAATTGCCGTTCAAAATCTAGACCGTAAAATAAGCATAACTTTTGATTTTGGTATTATAACAAAATGCATAACTTATCAATCCTTATATAGCAGGCCATCCAAGGTCACTTGACATCGTAGCAGGTCGTGTCAATCCGTTTTATGAGAAAATGCATCATTCCGGTTCAAAATTGTGGTTTAACAAAGACTTATTATTTTAAGTAATTTTTAATTTTATCGTATCTTCTTCATTTTTGAGTTTTAGCTTTTCATTTAACTATGTTAGTAATCCTCCAAGAAGATTAATTTAGAACCTTTTTTTTTTTTTGACAAAACTTAATATTTTGAGTAAGTTGTATTCCCGACGAATTAGGACTTCTATTAGAGGTTTAGTATTCCGTATAAATAGTGCAATTGGTTATTCCATAATTATAATTGAATAATATCATTTCAAAATTTTCTTTTTTTATCTTGTGGGTTCAAAACTAACCTCATGAATTTAAGGTTTTGCCTACTTAAGAATGATAGTGATGTTTTTGTTATTGTTTCACGCTCTTCTTTGAGTTACCAACCTAATCTAATTCTTCTCTAGATGGGCTTAATCTAACTCTCCTCTATATGGACTCAGGACCATTAATGAGAGTCCAAAACCACTGCAGATGTTATGTCATAGTATGTTACTAGGTTGATTGTAATCAATAAGTAATTGTCGATGGATTTATAGACTGCATTATTTTTCGAATGCAATTGAAGAAGCAATATCAGAAGTAGACATTCTGATAAAAGCAGAACTACGAAAAAATAACTAATTATTTTTCGTCTCCGGCCAAACACGACCTCAGCTAAATTGAGTAACGGTCCATATTCAACCTACTTTTGTGAGCACACCAAGTTAGACAACTGTCCTGAGTTTTGACCAAGACATCTACCTGTGGCCAAGCTCTTTCAAACATGTGCCATATTGCGCTTACCTGCAGATGGACGGCTCTATGTGTACATGGACTTTGCAAAACCTCCAAATGAAAGCTGGGGAAACGGTTTGGCTGATGGCCCCAACACCAACGTGCTAGCTGATGTCAAAGCTCCGTGGGATCTACCATTATGTATGTATTCTATCCACTCCGTCCATACATTTTTTCAGATCATTTTAGCTAACGACCCCAAAAATGAGGTAGATTCAAAGTTCAAGTGGACCACACCACTGGAAACAGTGGGAATTGAATTCTTACCATTGAAAACTTCCCAGGACTCACCATAATGCTTATTTGTCATCCAATCTGTTGATTATATCACATAACCCTGAAAGAAGGGAAAATACAAATACCATCTTGATCAAAAAATTCTGTGGTCCTCAGGAAGTTTTCAACGGTAAATGTTTCAATCCCCACTGTTTGCTGTAGTGTGGTTCACTTGAGCTTTGGATCACCCTCTTTTTGAACTCGTGCCCTAAAATGATCTTAAAAAAATGGTGGACGGCGTGGATAGAACACATACATCATTGTACGGCTCACAGAGTTTTGGGTTCACCATCCAAACCGCGTCCACTGGCTGGTAGTTGCAGTCACACCCGAACCTGACGCGCCGGGAAGCTGCCGCCACATCCTAAAATATCAAAGGAAGTGGGCCCACTAGTACGGATGATGATGTGATCCGTCCATTGGCGTTTTCCTATGGATGACTTCTCTATCCATTCATCAAAACCTAATGTCTCAACCATTTGTGCGGCCCTTAAGGGCCTGTTTTAGTCATTACCTTAAAATCCATTCCATCCCACCTAATCCCATGGAATTGGTCCGGCCAAACACGCCCTAAAATAAGTTACATATTCTTTCAGCGTGCCACGTGGCATCTTTTAGACGCATGCCTAGGCGACTGCTGCATCGTCCCTTGACCGGTAACGTCTAGTCAATTTCTAGAATTAGATACGAATACAGTGTGCTTTTGTCACACCTTCTCATCATGACACTGCCAACAGGTATACATCCGCCTCACACGTGGCACACGCTTATGTCAATCCAGACCGTCCAAATCTTGGGATCTATTGTGTGTGGAGCATAAGTGGATAATTGCACTGATCCGTTGATCCTACCCGTCCAGCAATTGATGGCTAAAACGAAAATGGTGATCGCAGTCAAAATCTTAATATAAGCATGGATTGAATTCCGATGTGGTGGACGATTTGGACGGTGGGATTGATTTACATGTATCCAACGTGTGCGTTGCATGGGATCCGTGACAAACGCACACCACACTCTCTAGCCAAAATATAATATAAAGAAGAAGTCTTTTATTTATCATTTGAAAATTCATAGGCAACTATTCAATAGTCCTGTCCATTCAAAATTTTAAATCAATCCATTCAAAATTTTAATTCAATCCATTCAAATTCATCTCTCTCTCATCATCTTCATCTACTTCTGCTGCTTATTGCTCTTCACTTTCATCAAAGATCATCTTATCATCATTCTAATTTGATATGGAAAGAGATTTTGAAAACTCCACATTCCAATCTCTCCTATTCCTCCTCATCTTTGTCTCAACCTCATTCTCCAATGGCCAACCCGACTGCGCTCCTCCTCCGTTCAATTGCGGTGAAATCAAAGACATCAGCTACTCATTTTGGACGGTGGACCACTCGCACAATTGCAGCCACCTAGGATTCGAACTCAGATGCGAAGATAATACCCCACAAATCAAAATTGGGTCCCGGAAATATCGAGTTAACAAGATTGTTCATGAGGAGAAGAAATTAAAGGTTGCTGATATGGATTTCAAAGGCAAGAAGTGTCCTAAGCCGCCAATCAATGCAACGGTCGACTTCTCTCTCTTCGAATATGCTACCGATGATTCCAATCTCATCTTATACTACGATTGCTCTCCCTCCAATATCCCGAACTCTCCTTCATTTCCTAGCCTTACTATTGTTTACTACATAATCAAGGCTGGCCCACTTCATGTCCCTGAACGTTTTCGAAGCTGCAAGGTTAGTGTGATTCCACTTCCTGAATCGGTTGCGCGCAGCTTGAAGGATGTTCTGTCGACTTATGGGGATGCGTGGAACAAAGTTTTTGATTTGAAGTGGACCGTCGATCTTCCGAAGTGTACGGATTGTGTCCGATCAGGTGGGAATTGTAGTTACAGTTCGACTAATCCCACAGAACCAATACGTAATTGCGAAAGTCAACCGAATCATGCAACATGCACCAAGGGTAAGCATTTCTACTACTACCCCATTAGTTTCTCAATTAGCTCTCTCTCTCTCTCTCTCTCTCTCTCTCTCTATTGTGAAGTTTGGGCCACATCATCTACATAGTGGGCCCCACCTGATTGTCTTAGGAAGCCAAGAAGCTCTGTGACGCCCATCATGAGATCAGCTGTATGGCATTCACTCCCTACATCACTTGCATCAGCTTAAAAATCAGACTGATACAAAAGATGCATCAGCTTAAAAATCAGACTGTACACATGCATCACCAGTTTTTAATTGATTGTTGACTTACCCACCGTCGGTGATCCAGAAAGTCACCATGTGGACCCCATGGTGGATGGAGCACAGCCTGAAATTGTATCGATTAGGTGCTCTTAACGGCCTGATTTTGCCACTGATGGCGAATGATCAGATGCGTTTGAACGCATAGTAATTACCATATGATTAGGGATGTGTGGGGCCCAACCCCATGTTAAGCTTAGTTCTCAAAATCCATACTGATCAATGAGTTAGATGGCCCACACCCAAATGAACAATGAGGGATATGGGTGTCATAGAAACTTCCAGATGGAATGTGGGGTCCACTATTTTGTGCATATTTTGTTAACCCAGTGATCATGGGATGCACCAAAACTCAAGATATTCCAAAATTTAGGTGGGCCACTACAGATGAATATATAGACCATAGTCATTACTATAGCTTAACAGAGTATTTGAACGGATGATTCTAGGGATGTACGGTGCTTATGAGTAGTCTCACCAGATCCACAGTTTTAATTTTGGATAAAACATCACAGGTGGGCCAGCATAGCTGGAACCTATGTGATCATTCCCTTTTTATCTGCGTCCACTTGATGGCCGAAATTGGATGACTAAGATCACACGATCATTATGAATTTCGGAGTAGGATCCATTCATACTGGACCCCACGATTTGGAGAATTTGGATTGAAGTACACGTGTGTAGAATGGTACAGAACGAGTCATACCATATGAGAAGACGGTGAGGAAAGTGCTGGGAATTGCACCACCATGTTATCTAGAAGGTTAGGTGGCAGCTTCAATGTTCTTCGACCCAGTCTCATCACAATCAGACGGTTAGGATCATGTATAATAACCTCGTGAAACCATGTGAAGGGGTGATGGTCCTGATAGCTCATCAAAACGGAATCGTACGGTTCCGCGTCTACGTCTCCATCAGCGGTCGGTCTCAATCTCCACGTCACGCCGTTCATACCACCAGCAGCCATTGCTTTTTGGGTGTTTGTTTTACCTCTGACGCGACGCATGATCCAGCGTGCGTCCCCATTCACGGGGGACCACGTGCTGAGATAATCGGATGATTTGAACCGTCCATATTCTCTTTACTATAGTAAATAAGCTATTATCCCATAATTAGCCATTATACACGATACTAAGTTTCGATTTTAGTTGAAGTTGAGCCAATGAAAATTTTCTTTTTTATTGCTCTAAATTCATTTAAACAGATATTGACGGTCATAATCATTCCTTGAGCGCAAGTTTATTAGACCGATGAGCGCGTTCAGATCATCAGACAGCTGACCACGTGGGATTCGATGGGCGTGGACAGAAGCTGGATCATGAGTCGCGACAGAGGCAAGACGTATTCCTTTGCGTGTAGACTTTAGACGGACGCGTATTGCGCGGTGAACCCAACACCACGTAGCTACGTGGTGTAAGGAGGCCTACGGTGATGTTTGTGTTTTTATCCACGTCGTCCATCCATTTTTCCAGCTCATTTTAGGCCATGAGCTCAAAATTGAAGCATATCCAATGCTCGTGGACGATACCATTAGAAACAGTATATATTAAATACCTACCGTTGAAAACTTCCTGAGGACCACAGAAATTTTGGAGACAAACGGCATTTGTGTTTTCCCTTCATCCACGTCCGTGTGACCTCATGAACATGTCGTTGGATGAAAAATAAATATTACTCTTCAATTTTGAGATCATGCTGTAAAATAGATGGATGGCGTGGATATAACACATACATCACGGTGGGCCCCCATACAGTTTTTACACCACGTAGTTAAATAGGGTTGTTTTTCGCTGGCGCAATCTTAGTCCACTTCGGACGGCTAGGGCTTGCTTCTATTCTTGGGAAAGATTTCCATGATAGTTTATCACACCATCTAGAAAATGATGCTGGGTCTTCAACCGTACACAATGAATAGCTGTGCGCCAATCCAGACCGTTCAAATTGAAAACTCAATTGTCAGTGGAGTCTATACCAAAAATTACAATAAGAAGATGGCACAAACCATCTGACTTCTCTATCGCAATCTGGAAACACACGACTTTACCTATAACCATCCATTTGATATCCTTTGTATGATGGATGGTTACGATTTCTTGATAGATGTGACTTTATATATCTGCTCCACCCACACTATGCTCCTCAATTTGGATGGTCCGGATCACTGGATACAAGTCATGACCTTTTACAAAAGGGTGGCAAACTATCACAGAAGACTATATCCATTTTTAACCTAGTTTCAGTTCAACCACTGTCATCAAAGTCTTCCTTTTGACTCCTACACCAAATCATCTTGACCCATCTTAAATTGGACGGTGATGATAAGATGGGACCAACGTATGCAGCACGTGGCCCACATCATGTCACGTTTGGGGCAGGTGGTATGATGATGGATGACTAACCGTCCACTCTATTGAGCCCACCCATTCCAACTTGATACCTAACCCTTCAAAATTACAAACAACGGTGGAGTGCTTTCCTCGTGATTGTACACATGCACCTAGTTACTGTACATGTGGCATGATCTTACTTCGATCCATACCAATAAAATTACGGGATCCATTATAGATTGGGGATCACCCTGATTCCAGGATTATTTGAATGGCTAAACTTTCAATTAAAGACAATCTGTTTAATCTCTTTTCATTTGTACCGTTTATTTCATTGTCATTAATCAGACGGTTTTAATTATTCCTTATATTCAATCTTTTGTTTCGTGACCCATTCGTAGTGATTCATTGATTTGGACGGTTCAGATTTAGGTAAATTTATTCAGAATATACATAGACTATGCTCATTCTTATATAGGATGCTACTCCACCAGCGCCTCAACTACTTTCAACACCAAACCCGTCTGGCAGCCACTTCTGCCTCCAAAGTCCAAAGGACAAGCAATTTGCTAATTACGACTCGTGTGTACTTCCAACGTGTACACCCTCACACGTGCACACCATTAGAAATGCTCATCAGACAATACCAAAGATCCAAATAAAAGATCTAAAAACCAGGCCTATATGATGATCAGTTGGACCACATCCTCGTAGAACGAAAAAAAACCATTGAGATAAATTAATCAACGGTTGAAAATATTTGTACATGTACGGCTTACTTGATCACCATATTTAGCTAATTTTAACAAATCTGATCTGAAAGGCGAGGATCGCGTGTTAAACGGATCCGATCTTATACACATGTAGCTAGTCTCCACGTTTTCAATTAGCCAATTAAAAATAATAAGAAAAAATATAAAATATAAAATAATTCATTTCTCCCCAACATGTTAAATTATAATACTACTACTTGCATAACTTGCATAGAGTGCCTATGGCATGTTTGGACAGGATTCAAATTACGAAATGCTACTATCACATTGGTAAGTCATTTGCATTTATTTAAGAAGTAAAAATATTGCATTTGCTTTTCCCCTCTTAAGATAATCAGTCAAACATTTCATAGAAAACCATGCATAAATGATATAAATTAAATGATCCAATCCAACTATAAGTTAGTTTATTTAACAGCCATTGATATTCCAAACCATTGATGATATGATAAGGATTACATAGTAATCCATGATGGCCCATCAAATAGATAGCTTAAATTGTTAATTGGACTTAGTTTTATGCAATCGGATCATTTTATTTATAGTGTATTAATTGGATGGTTAGAATCATCCCACTGGTGTGATTTTTTGTTGGTTGGCCATGGAATGTTTTATGAACCTAACAGACGGTCCAGATCAATCGATTTGATAGTCAAGTATCCGGATGCAGTCAAGAGCACTATAACTTGCACTGCAAGAGAAAAAAATATAAAAAATTGAAAAACCAAGTCAAACCATTTACCGAATGCATCACCAAACGCCGCCTCATTTTGTTGGTTGGTGTTTTCTTCTCCTTTCTCTTTCTAGCTTCTTCATCTTCCTATGCAACTCTTGTTTCATCTCTCTTTCAATCTCTTTCATCTTCTTCTCAAATGAAAGGATTCTTCCCAATTGTTATCTTCTTCTTCTTCTACTGTAGAAGAATAGCTCTTTCTACCGACCCACAATTCAAAGCTTGCGAGCCTCGAGACTGCGGCAATGGCCTCCACATACGCTACCCATTTCGGATCCTTGACCAACCTTCCTACTGCGGCTACAAAGGCTTCGAACTCGATTGCAAGAACGGAAGGCCTGTCCTCAACATGTCCAACAACTATCATTACTACATCCAAAACATATTCTACGAAAACCAAACTCTTCTGCTCGTAAACATGGGATTGCTCGACAGTGAAAGATGCTTGAGACCGACTCACAATCTAACCGTCGAGAATAGATATTTCAGTGTTAGCTCTGCAACCACCTACCTCTTCTTCTTCTTCAATTGCCTCATCTCACTTCCTGATCGAATTGGCTATGAACGAGTATACACGATGGATTGCATGAACAATGACATACATCACTCTTACGCCACACTTGCTGATTATCAAACGGTGAATTTGATGAATTTTACCAAAGATCATGAAACATTGAGTTCGATGAGTTTTACTGAAACTTGTGAATCTTGGGCTACTGAACCGGTTAGAGCAGACCCAGAATTTCTTTATGGGTATTCAGAGGCCGGAAATTATTCAGAGATTTTGAAGACAGGGTTCGTTCTGGATTACGGGAGTGCTAGCAATTGCAATGGGTGTGTAGAATCTGGCGGTCGGTGTGGATTTAATGATAGTATGTCTCAGATCATGTGTTTATGCCGTGATCGACCACAACTTGCGGCTTGCCCTGCTGGTAAGTCTCTGAGAGATAGTAGATTTTATTTTTATTTTTATTTTTTGAAATTTTATTTATTAAATTTTAATATAGGAAGAACAGATTAGCGAAGCTGATGGGTCAGGTTCATTTGGGACCTACAAAAGCCCTATTCCAGCTGATTTATTTTCTAACCTGTCTAGACCCAGCTCGAAATTCTGTTCCGAGCCTGAGTCTGTGATAGACAGAGACAGGCCAGGACCAGGTTCCATCCAGGCTGGAAAGGGTCAAACCTGGCCCACTTACATTCGTGGAATGGTCCATCTATGGTGGGGGCCATTTGAGTTTCACTCAGATGGTCCATTGGAAAAGTTGGATGGAAGTGAATCTGCTTACCATAGGAACTTGCTTAAGCTTTTAAGAAATCAGTGGGGTCGAGCATGGTTCCCTTCCCATCACCACCCAATCCTGATCAAGTGATGATAAAGCCCACTACAGATAATTTCAATTAATGCATTTTGAGATAAAAATACTCAAATTAGAATCAGGTAAAATCCCAATTTGTGAAGGTTTCTGTTTCATGCAAACTGATGCATAGAACAGAACATAAACCCATATGCTTGTAAGAAGTTGATCACCTGTAATGAAGTCCTACCATCAGATCTTTGAAACATTTCATCCACATGTCTAACAGACCAAAAGTCATTCATCTTTTTCTCATTATTTCATCTTAGAAGTTCATATCTTTCGTTTGAATTTTCAAAGATCTTACAGTCTGAAGGGAATGAGAAATATGGAATAAACTCCTCTTTGGACGAGAGCTATCAAAACATAAAAGTAGACCAGGACCATTTCACAAATTTCCACATGAATTGCATCATTAGTCCAAATCAGAGAAGATTATGATGTGGAGGAGATTCAACTTTAGACAATTGAAATCAATATAAGGAAAGAGACAGGGAGGAATTTAAAATATCCCAAACCTACCTCCCACCATGCATAAGGCAGACGGGAAGGTGGATCAGGACTGTCCATCATGTCATCTATTCCACAGATAGCCTACCTATCACTGTTACTGACTGATCAGACAATGTGAATAATTTCTTACTATGGTTTTTAACATGGTTACCGTCCATTTTATGGACCTCTTGATGGACAGTCTTGATTGTGATCGATCTTCAATGTCACGAGTCCAATGGAGTTAGGTAGGTGGTATGAGAATTCCAGTACAATGGAGGAGTTGTACCAACGCCCATGGAAAAGTCACCTTCCCATCCGAGCCTTTACAAGTCTTTTAAGTCATCAATCAAAGTCATCACCCCAGTCAAACAAGAAAATGGACGTCTTTAAAGAAATGTTAGATTTTTTAATTTTCCTTATTAAAACAGAGAGGGCTCTGTATTTCTGTTAAATGAATTACAATTCATTCTGTTTCAATGGCTGCTCCTTCAAATCCTTCCATCCTTCTCTCTTTCCTCTTCATATCTCAGCTTTCTACTCACTCAGCCAAAGAAGAACCTCATGCCCACCCAACGTGTCAGGCTTTTGAATGTAACAGAACAGACAAAAGCAGATTCCCTATCTCCAACTTCACCAGCCCTGAATGTGGAGTACACAGCATAAATTGTTATGAAGCAATATCAAAGATCCAATTTGAAGAGCATGGAAGATGGTATGTTGTTAAAAGCATCTCCTACAAAAACAAGACGCTTGAAATTCAAGATGCTGAACTCAATGATCACTTGCATGATGACATCTGCAATTCCCTCGACGACTTTATGTTGCCGTCCTCTCATTCAAAATACTTCCAAGTTGTAAGCCCCATCATCACCTTCTTGAAATGCAAGCGTGGTCATCATAGCCTCCCTCAAGATCACCCTAAGGAGTTATTTAATTACGCACACTGCAGAGCCTATGATCTCTATTACTTGCCCAGGAATGTACCGCCCCCGACTTCTCAGGATGACTGTTCTGTCATTAAGTTTCCTATGATGGTGTTTCCACCGCCTTTGGATCCGCATTGGTCAGATGAAAACCTCTCATCTCTGTTGGATTGTGGTTTTGCTCTTAAATGGAGCCCTCATGTGGACTGCTTCTTCGCATGTCACGCTCCTCATTCCCGTTTGAGTCATGGTAAAAGAATAGAAAATTGGGTCTGGTTGTTATAGTTTTTGCAGCCAAGGATTGAAGCAACTGAAAAGTCGATGCATCTCAAGTTCTTAACCTAACATTACTATTCACATTTCTTAGAGCCTGACTTACCAGTGGTTTTTAACTTTTAAGAGCTTATCCTTCTTGGAAAGAGATCCATTATTAATTGGCTTTCGCTTGTATATGATCATATTTACTCTGTTTTCCATTTTCTTTTCTTTCACTTAATAGTTTGGATAGTCATGTTAAACAGACAGCATGATTTATGTTGTCCTTAACCTTCTATATGTTATGATTTTGCAGATAATGAGAAAAGAAGGAAGATAAGGAAAATAATAATAGGTATTATTCTTTTCAAATACCAACATCTTCTTTGGCTTTGTTTCCGATTCATTAGAAACAATGCTTGTGTTTGCCTTTGAGAAAAGAGAAGCTAACACAATCTATTGGTTTGGACCATTGAATAGGTGATCTACACCTTGTAATTCCCATGACACAAAATCCCCACGATCAAGCAATCCTAAGTGACTTGGGTCAACAATCTAAAGATGGAAAGAAAAAAATATAAACAAATAATCGACACCAGATGTCCAAAGTTTATTGAACTGATTGATCATGACTGTCTGATACTCTGAACAGGATGGCTTTTGGCTGCCGGAAATTGCTGATAGGTCCTAACCTATTGATGTTCATTGATATAACACATTGGATCATCATCTTAGTTGAATTCATGGTTTTTTCTTCATAAGCACTAAAATCATGGATTTGAAAATGCAACAAAGGCTTTCCTTTACAGTATGCAAAGTGCACAAACACAATTTCTAAGTCCTTTCCCTTCTTTTCCAGGAGTGGGCGCTGGAGTCGGTGGCTGCATCCTAACATGCTTCCTCTTCTTCATCTGTCATCGGTACCGCCAGAGACGGTTTGCCACTGCTTCAAAACTCCTCTCACGGTCCTTCTCTTCAGACCCTTCTTCCCAATCAGAGCTTGGCAAGGGCGGCAGCATCCTCCCAACCCATATCTTCACCTACAAGGAACTTGAAGACGCCACCAACAACTTCGATCCGTCTAAAGAACTAGGAGACGGAGGATTCGGCACTGTTTATCATGGTAAGCTCATCCCATCTTCTAAATAATTCAGATATATTCCTTTGATTTGTTGTTTATGGTTTTGCTTGCTTAGAAACGTAGTAACTTCAGGACTTTGTTAAAGCCTACCCAACTGTCAGAACCTCTCTTCGCAAGTGCCCATTGCTCCACATGTACTAGAACTGAGCCATTCATCTGCTGGGCCCCACCATGTATATTCCCTGGACCTGAAACCAGGTCAGTACACTCATGAGGCAGGACACATGTTGAAAGTTGAAACTTGACAATTGGAAAATTTTGAAACTGTCCACTGCTCTCATAGCATGTGGTCCACCTGATGAGATGACTAGCCTTTTTTGTGGGCTAATGGAGCTACAGGTGTGGCCCACCTGATGAATGGATTAGATCTTATGAATCTGGCTGTGTAGATGTGTCTGGGGTTAGCAATGCTCTGTATTTCAACAGAGCTCATCAACAAAAGGAAAGCAGTGTTTGGGGATGTTTCCAACTGCAATTGGGAGGAGTTGACATTTCCAGGAAACACAATTTGTTCATGCTTCCAAACACACCACAGTAATCTCTTTCACTGTCAAGTAATTCAAAATGTAACTTCCTATAGGCAAGCTTCGTGATGGGCGTTCGGTCGCAGTCAAGCGCCTTTATGAGAACAACTGCAGGCGTGTTGAACAATTCATGAATGAAATTGATATCCTTTCCCGCCTGCGTCACCAGAGCCTTGTAACATTATATGGGTGCACCTCCCGCCACAGCCGTGAGCTCCTCCTCGTCTACGAATTCATCCCCAATGGTACTGTCGCAGATCATCTCCATGGCAACCATGCCAAAGACGGGGCCCTCACATGGCCCATCAGAATGAGCATTGCTATAGAGTCTGCTGATGCACTGGCCTACCTCCATGCAGTTGAAATCATACACCGTGATGTAAAAACCAACAACATTCTCCTGGACAACAATTTCAATGTGAAAGTCGCAGATTTCGGATTGTCCCGATTATTCCCAACGGACAGGACACATGTATCGACGGCTCCCCAAGGAACGCCCGGCTATGTGGACCCTGACTATCACCGGTGCTACCAGCTCAACAACAAGAGTGATGTGTACAGCTTTGGAGTGGTCCTGATTGAGCTTATATCGTCGAAGCCAGCCGTGGATATCACTAGGCATCGGCAAGAGATCAACTTGGCTAACATGGCAATCAACAAGATCCACAATAATGCATTGAATGAGCTGGTGGACCCCACTCTTGGGTACGAATCAGATCATGCAGTGAGGAGGATGATCACATTGGTGGCTGAGTTGGCATTCAGATGCTTGCAAGATGAGAAGGAGGTGAGGCCTACCATGCAGGAAGTGCTGGAGGTTTTGAAAGGGATTCAGAGGGAAGACTACAAGGTGGAGAAGGCAGAAGAGTTGGATGTTCTAGCGGTGGCAGACGATGCCGTTCTGTTGAAGAAATTCCGGCCGCTATCACCAGATTCTGTTACGGATACGTGGATCAGCCGCTCCACAACACCTAGTGCAAGTGGGTAATGCATGATTTGTCTTAATTAATTGTAGGATTATCCATCATCTGATGGAAGAGGGTACCTTATAATTTCTTTTCTTATCTTTTCTTCTCTACTTCCTTCTTCACCATCATCATCATCATAATTTTTGTGGGTTCTTTAAGGGGATTTGGGAGATGTAATTAGTGGCTTTTGGGGGCAATATGTATATACTAATGCTGTTAGTATTGGATACATTATATTAAAATTAAGGGGGTACAATTGTAGACTTGTGCTTATGGTCACGCTACTTGAAACTTTGGATGTTTTTATTTTATTATTTTGATATTGGTTTTAAATAATATATTCTTTTATTGTTTTATTTAAAATTAAAATATTGAAAAATGATCCAGTGCTCTCAGACCACCATGCTGTATAGCCAATGTCTATGGCAGTTCACTTTGTGGCTGCAGGCACTTTGGCCTCTTGTCTAGGTAGCTGTTTCCACCTTGAGATGACATAGCAGCTGCACTCTAGCAGTCCATGCGTCCATTTCTGCTTGTGCTGGCATTTGCTTCGGTCCATGTTGCGCGGGTTCTATCTGAAAGTTCACATAGAATGCTTATATGTGACCATTTCTCTTCTTCAAAATTTCAGAGCCATGTAGTCACACATCTTGCATGCACCTAACACAAGCACCCAACAGACTTACACAATCACACCTATGTGAGATCTGGGCCATTCTTCAGGAGGGATATGGTGAATGTTCATGTTCCCTAGTGCCTTAGTAGGTGCAGTATATGTGCATGGAAAGGTGGACATTTTGCCTACATTCCACATTCATCTACATCTGCATCTCACCTTATTAGCAGGCTGGCATAATAGGTTAGGAAATATTCACCTTGGGCCAGCCTGATCAAGGTCCCAGATTGCAAACACGTGTGCCATGTTGCGATCTGTTTGGGATACTTGATTTTGGAATGTGCAAAATGCACGCCTGCATTGGATATTCCAAGGGTTTTTTTTTTTTTTTTTGACAATTGATGATTGAATAAAAGATAGAATTATGTAAAAGTATAAATCTCTATGCAGTGACCATCTTGTCATGAGGGATGGATTACAGGTAGGACAAGAACATTAGAAAGTCATAATATATAATGACGAATTAATCCCTTTATTTCATACCCCAGGCCCCACATCCCATGGGTTAAGACCTCGGCTGAACCCCCTCGTGGGCCCCACATCACATGGGTGCCACCTCACACGAGCCACCCGCCTCACACGGGCCGCCCACCCCACTCGAGCATGGTGTGAAAATGCTCCTGTATTATTTAGCCATTCATCTTTCCAGAACGGAACTCTACCTCCTTTCTCGACTACAAATCCAATGCATTTCAAAAACTTCTCCCAACCTCACTTGATATATATCTCACTTGACCCACTTTCCAATTTCCCATTTTACTAATATCCTTCCATATTTGTGATCTTTTTGATCTATTCCCCATGCCCAGACACCCCCTCCCACGAGCCGTATCTTCCCACTCTTACATTCTTACATAGCATGGTTCGAAGACCTGAAATCTCGACTTGACTTCACTCGATGTTCAGCTGTTGAGTTGACTCAAAGACTCGACTCAATATTTAATTAGCATAAATTGGAAATATTTGAAATGGTAATGGTAAAGTAGTTAGATCTCTAATTAGTAATGTAAAATGCAACTTAAAGCAACAACACTACCACTGCCTCACCCGTTATGGCAACGATTCCCTTATGTGATGTTGGCGGTGTGAATCTCACCCCTAACATTTTCTTTTTTAGTAAATAAAATCCCATTCTAACGGCAAGTGACTCGATTTGAGTCACACTGAGTCGTGTTGAGTTGTCTAGGCCATCAGGTCACTTGACGAATCTCTTCGACTCCAAGCCGAGTCAGGCCTACAACTGAGTTTCCCAGAGACTCGGCTCGAAATATCACAGAGTCTGAGTTTCGAGTCAAGTTAGCTGAGTTTTAGAACTATGTCCATAGCTCAAACGGTTCTTCTCTAAATCTCCACCACCGCTTGCTCAACAATGCCCAATTTCTTGCTCTAAATTACCTATTCCAAGACCTAAATGATCTTAAACACCAGCCATTGAAAAGCTAGAAGTCACAAAAAATATTGATAATAACTCAACTCACCTCCCTTCCGTTGAAAATCTTCCCATCACTGGCTATCCATAGGCTAACAACATCTCTTTGGCATTTCGTCAAACAATGGTTGTGCTTACTTTCTGTTCTGCGTTATTATTGGCATCAGAGCGAGTTTTGAAGATGGTTTGGAAGTCTTTAGAGAATGATTGGACTTGGGAAAGCTTTTTGGGGAAGAAGAAAGATGGGGCCATAGTTCAAAAAACTCGAAATCTGATTCAATGTCCAGCCGGGTTGGGTGGACTTGATGACTAGACTCGAATTGACTCGATTGGGAATTGCTCTAGTGCTGCCTAATGTTGATGCTAAAATCTGGTCGATCCTGTCTTACCTCCTGTGAGCCGCTAAGTACATATAATTAATGGAGAACAAGAGAATGCACTAGGGCACCGGTTAAGGCCGGGGACCCTTCGATGCCTAAGTCATGCATATGGACTCACAATAGGCGTAGAAGAATCGATATATTTGTGTGTACCTTGTTCCATGGTGAGGGTCTCTATTTATAATCCATTGGCATCACTAACGTATATAGCAATGAATTTGCTCGATAGTTACGTATCACAAAGTGGATCTGTCTTTGGGTATATCGTGCCTTTCTCGGAGGCTAATCCTATATTTATATATTGTAATGATATTTTTATTCTGATGTGGTAGTCAATATCCGAAGTCGAGGTTGGTACCCAAGGTCAGGTCAGTATCTGAGGCTGACCTCCAAGGTCGAGGTTGTCCCTTGAGACCGAGGTCGGTACTTGAGGCTGACCTCCGAGGTTGAGGTCGTCCCTTGAGACCGAGGTCAGTACCCGAGGGCCAAAGTGACAACTAAGGCCAAAGTAGAATTAGCCAACACCAAAGGTCGGGGTGATTTTTCGGCCCTCAAGCAATCTATAGTTATTGAGTCGGCTGCTCGGCTCATCTGTCTCATAAATTTGTTTAACCCTATTTTACCCATAATAATAACTCCTTACTTTCGAGATCTATACTTTATGAGCTCGAGAAGTAACTTTTGAACTAATGTTTGAAAAGGTCAGCTCGTCCATATGTTCCTCGATTTTGTTGCTTTTATATGTGGGTGGTCATGTATGACGACTTAGTTAATATGATAGTCGAGCATGTATTAATAGGCCATGCAAGGTAGAATCAATAGGTTGATTGTCAAATAGTACATGTAGTAATAAGCCGAGCACTATGAAAGACTTTCTTTCCTTAAATTGAGGGAAGTCCTTGTGGTCAATTGTACAGCTCGGACAGTCAGGATTCGAAAGAAATTCTATTCCCTGGACTTGGAGAAGTTATTTACTTGTAGAATTCATAAAATAGTAGAGGAAAAATGGTAACAATATTATGAGCATATTTTTTCCTTTTATAAAGGGAGGTCACTCACAATCGAATATGTACATAAAAACGGTAGATAAAACAATATAAATAAAGGGGAGAATCTTCTTTCCTTTAACTGATGGAGGTTTCTGATAGTCAAACACGAGTAGCTTCTACCATGGCGATCAGTCGAGCACAATTGTTTCATCCATCAGAGTTCCTCCCGTGTAGTAGATTTTCAGATGATCGACATTCCATGGGTGAGGTGAGAGCTTACCCTCCATATCTTTTAGCTAATACATCCCACAGTACTTGGGGTTGAGGCCAGGGTTAGCCGATGAGCCTTATTACCGAGCGTGGTTGACTGGTTTATGTCTGTCTTCAAGTTTCCTTACTCAATCCAACTTCCTTAAGTACCTGCTCTGGCTTGATGTTCAAGGGAGTGTATCGACAGAAATGACTTTTTTTGGATGTTAGCTGGAACGTTGGCCTCGGTTTTGGTCGTTCTCTTTCTTTCTTTTGGCGTTAGTGGCAGAGGGATCCCCTTCTTTCCTATACTTCCTGTCCTTAACCGAGTTTTTTTCTTCTCGAGTAACTCTTCATGAACTAAAGAACTCCTCGACATTGAAATATTTTTTAGCTCGGTTAAATAGGTCGGCGAGAGTATTCCGGGGGTTTGTTGAGGGTTAAATATTACATATTAGACCCTAATTATTACCTGATTTTTCGTACGTGATAATGCTTAACGCCCTGCTTTAATCTTGTTTTTGGTGCAAGGTGTATTTACGAGCCTGGACCAAAAAGGATATTAAAAGCATGGATTTAACGCTCAGGAATTACCAAGGCAATAGACGGGACTACAGGGGACTGAGATCGATAGATTTACATGCCAAAGATTCGAGAAAATCAGGAAACTGAAGCTCAAGTAGCCCAAAATTGGTCCAGAATGCAAGATCACGGGGTTCCCACCATCCGTTCGGCCCGAAACTTCATACATGGCCAAGGGACCGCAAATTAACCGTACATGTCAAAAATCAGCCCTTAGATCAGTGTGTAAGTGACCCGATGGATAAGATCAGACAATAACCATTAAGAAAGCATCTTGGACATCCTTGGGAGATCAGGACCCAAACTGAACCGATAGAAAGAGCATGAAAAACGGTGGATACCCGTCAAATTTCACTTCTTTTAGATGGTACAGTAGGGAGAAACGAACGATAGACGTTTCTAAAAGGGAGAGTGGTAAATTTGTAAATAAGCAAAACTCTATATGCATGCACGTAAGCTAGAAGAGGTTTGCTTCAATGCTCGGTATTGACTCATCACAGGTTGATGGTGTGGCCCACCTAGAGTTTAGATCTACTTCATACTTTGACCCATAAGCTTATACTTTATTAAGAAAATGATGAGCGGAGTAGATCTTTGAAAATGCCATCAGAAGTGGGCTCCACCTATTTTTTGCAAACCATCCAAATAGAGCCATGCGAAACGTCCAGTGACGAACGTGCTATCCACTGGGTTTTTACCATGGGCCCCACCCATCAGTCTGATCACTGATTCAGACCGTCCATGTGACTCACGTGGTTCATCTTTCCCAAGCCTGGGTGACGAAATAAGATGCGATAGCGAGGATGGGTTCCTATCTGTCCAAACATAGGACGGACGACAGAGCAGAAAATGATGTGGGCCATACCGAATCTAATAAAAAACCTAGCCATTTCCAATTGGTTTTTCGAGTATAATCCAGTGAACGGAGTGAATTTTTATTCCAGAGCATTAATTATGGGCTTGCCAATCATCACACAAGAAGGGAGTGCGTAAGAAAATTCCTGCGTAAACAGAGTTGCTTGTTACGCACTCCACCGACCCAGCCACCGTCCTTGCTGCTATAAAGAGGGAGAGAGAGAGGCGCAGAGGGGATCCATGCTAGACGGGGACGAGGACGAGCAGCCGTGGAGGCATCATCAGTACCAAGTAGTGTCTTTTATTTTTCTATTTTATTTTTTCTTTCTTTTAAGGTTAGCATAATTATGTTGGGTTGAACCTCTTAGCTAGGGCTAAGAGGTGAAGCTTGTAGTGTGATTGGGTTGTTAGCTTTGCTTTGATTCATAGTTATTGAACTCTTGTGGATTTTAATTTGATTATTAAGGAATACTTTTAGTTTTTTAATGGTTTATTGTGATTCAAATTACAGTAGATCTACAATAGCTTTGAGTATGTTCTTTTCATTATGAGATTGTGAACTTAGGAGGCCCTGTTGTTCACCATTGTCTCCTTGGCATGATTGGGTGACAGAACCCCTTCCTAACTTTCACAATTCTCTTGTGATTGGTTGTGGGTTTGGTAAATTGCTGTTGTTTGCCATAGTCTCCTGGGCATGATTAGGTGATGGGATCACTTCCAAATTTACACCAATCGTATCTGTTGATGATTAGATCAATGAGACATTCAGAGATCTAACAAATCTCTTCTTACCAACTGGATAGGATGAGACTCTGATTCCAGTTGTGTCCTTGAATCAATATAAAGTAACTTCCCAATCGCTACAAGTGGATCCTTGGCACCCTAGTTCCCATCTTTATTTTATTAGTTTTTAATTAATTTATTCACAATTATTCTCTCATAATTGCTTGATTTACATTACATCTTAGTCTAGTTCTAGTTCTATTTAGTTTTAGATTACGTACAGGTTTCAGTCCCTTGGGATTCGACCTCGGTCTTACCGAGTTTATTACTACATCACAACCCTATACTTGGGGAGTGAACATGGTTCTTACCAATAGAGAAGATGAACTTTTCCTATTTAAAGGTGGCTACCATGGCGGTCAGAGCTATCTGGTTGGAGTAATCATCGACCTGCACTGCGTTCACGTTAAATCGGATGCTATAATCCCTTAACAGCTCGTCCTTCTTCTATGCGATCGTGAGAAGATGAGTTGATGGCTTTCTTTTATCTTTTCCACCGATGATGTGTGACGAAGGCCTTGCTAAGTTGAGTGAAGGAGTTGATGGACTTTGGCTTTAATTACTTGTACAATTTTCGTACAGTCACCGACAAAGTCAAGGAAAATGCTATGTGCATCACGGACTCAAAGGTGCTATGAAGTTTCATCCAATCTCTGAAGGATTCCAAGTATTCAGCCGGGTCCCCAGATCAAGAGTAGGGGTGATCTGTGACATTCGGAACTTAAACAGTAGCTGATATCTCATGATTTCTTCAATGAATGGGGGGCTTGACTTCCTTGAGCATGGCTTCGACGGAGGTCGAAGCTTTTGCTTGGCCCGTCCATTAGATGTCGCTGAGTTAATCTTGGATCTCTTTCATCTCTTCCCCCCATGAGACATCGCTCTCTACGACGACCTCAGGAGTCTTCCCACGCCTTCTCTTCTCTAGAGTGTGGTGTAGGTCGGACTCAGCAAGCTCAATTATTTGCATGGGGACTCGCACGCATCGCGCTGATTGATCTTTTAATGCATATGAACTGTGAAGTACCTGTAGAGGTCGACATTGCGCGGTTGTTGCCTCCACTTTCATGCTTTGGTTGGGGAACGGTTGTTGTCTCTCCAATATCTGGATTATTTGATCCATGTTGCCGGTTTAGATCCTCGACTTGATTCTCTGGGGAGATGAGTCGACCAGCTCTGTTAAGGGGCCCACCCGAGGCCATCATTGGAATATGGTCGGTATGATGTTCCGAAAGCGGTTCCTCGAGATTTTTAAGCCATTCCTTTGGTGCAGGACTTGGTGCAGCAAGGGTGGCCAAGGCGTGCTTTCTTCCTTTAGCCATTATTGAGAAGACAAGGCTGATGATTCTTTTGACGCAAAGAGATCTTTAAGGTGGCTTTGATGTCGTTCCCACGGACGACGCCAAATTATTTATGCTAAAATCCGGTCAATCCTGCCTCACCTCCTGCGAGCTGCTAAGTATCTACAATTAATGGAGAACTAGAAAATGCACTAGGGGTGTCGGTTAAGGTCGGGGACCCTCTAATGCCTAAGTTAGGCATATAGACTCACAGTAGGCATAAAAGAATCAGTATATTTGTGTGTACCTTATTCCATGGTGAGGGTCTCTATTTATAATCCCTTAACATCACTTATGTATATGGTGATAAATCTACTGGATAGTTACGTATCACAAAGTGGATCTATCTCTGGGCATATTGCCCCTTTATTGGTGTGATCCTATGTGAAGATCTCGGAGAGTAATCCTATCTTTATATATTATAAGGATATTTCTATTACAAGGTGATGATCAATATCCAAAGTCGAGGTTGGTACCTGAGGCCGACCTCTGAGGTCGAGGTCAGTACCTGAAGCTGACCTTCGAGGTCAAAGTCTATGGTCGAGGCCGACCTCCGAGTTCAAGGTCGTCCCTTGAGACTGAGGTCATACCTAAGGGTCGAAGTGACAACTGAGGCCGAAGTAGAAAGTAGCCGACACCAAAAGCCGGGGTGATTTTTCGGTCCTCAAACAATCCATAATCATCGAGTCTGGCTGCTCGGCTCATCTATCTCATACATTTGTTTAGTTCCATTTTACCCATAACACCTAACAATCGTTGCAGTGCTCCTAGTTGCAGCAGGTCACTTGGACACTCATATTGATTGATCTGAACAGTCCATTAGATCAATAATACATTTCATAGGCTAACATGCAACTTTCAATATATCCAACGGTTGATATGTTAAAATGACCCAATTATAGATTGATGGAGGCTGATCTAGATGATGCGAGCTTCTCCTTGGATCATTGATCCAAATAAGATTTGTTATAGGGGAAAACTGAATTGATTCCTCTCACGGGAATAATGATCGACAACTACCCAGACAGTGGAGGTCGATCGATGACTCCAGGTAGATTCCCGAGCAGAGCTTACCAAAGCATAGGGCTCAGGGCCTCGATGAACAACTCTTTGACAAGCAAATGTAACCTCGAGCTGAGCTATTTGAAGATGAAACTTGATAGAGGAAGGTTCATCTTGTTTGGAACATCTGCAATGCATGGAAGGGACTTAGAGGGCAAAGAGCTCAAGATCCAAGCTCCCTTACATTTCGGTCGATGAACCAACCACTATTGAGACAAGTAATTCGAAGGGAGTCACGACCCATATCCAAAATCATAGGGACTAGCCTGATCTCTACCGAAGATCACGCCGGCCGAGTCGGGCTCAACGACACTTTCGGAAGTAGTCTATTATCCGAATAAGAAATCTCCACTACATTCATTAAAGCACAACAATTTTAGAGTCGTCCGTGGACTTATAAAGACGCCTACCCCAAACAAGAGAAGGTACACGAATAATACCTACCGCTTACGTCTATGATCAAGGGTGATTAAATGTAACTTAGGCATCAGAGAGTCCATAGCCAGTTACTAGCACCTCCCCCTCCCCCTCTCCCATTGCTTGCAGGTCTACAGGTGGGTAAACCTTCGCAGTCACTATATCTGTTGGTCCAAAATTTAATAACAACAGATTGACATCGTCTTTGGGAACAACAACGAAGCCAATCTTTCAGCATTTTAAGTTTAAACCACTATTTGTTCCTCCCCTCTATAGCTAAAAGAAAAGGTAACGCTCCGGCTGCAAACGAGTCTTCCTACGGGGCCGATGCTGAGGAGGCCCATGTTTCATAGTCGGTGCCCCAATCCCAATTCCCTTCGCACGTGGCGAGGCAAAATCCTGAAATCGGGGTAACCAGCTTATATCTTTCGAAAACCAGGTGGGGGCCTTGAATAGCAATGTATACCGCATCATGAGGTTGCTGGAGAAGCAATATGAATCCCCATCTAACCAACACGAAAAGATGGAGGCAATAACAAGTCATCCCACCCAATTTTGTCGCACCCTGAGCCATGTCAGGGGAAAGGACTCTTGCTCAAACACAGGCCCTGATATTGATCGAGCTCGCCGAATCATGCATGGGTCACACCTTGGACCAAAGGCGGCAGGCATAGGGAAAAGCTCCAAAGACAATGGAAGAAAACGAGTCCCTTAGGAGAAAAATTAGAGAAATCTGGGATCGGCTCGGGGATATATAACAGCCTATCGAGTGAAAGCCCCAACTTCTATAGAGGCCCTCCTTGAACAGACTAAACCATCATTTATGGATGACATTATGCAGACACAATTTCCCCCAAGTTTCGAATGACCCAGGTAACGCCTTATTCGGGCTCGAGAGATGCAACCGAACACTTGGAATCGTTTAGGGTATGGATGAAATTACATGGTTGTTTCAAACCTGTGATGTGCAGGCATTCCCCTTGACGCTAATTGGGGTAGCTCAGAAGTGGTATAGAACTTAAAGCCAAAATCTATTGGCTCATTCACCCAACTTAGAAAGGTTTTTGCCAATCAATTTATCGGGAGCAAGGATATATGGCCAACAACTCACCTCCTCATAGTAACATAAAAGGAGAATGAATTACTAATGGATTATATCGTCCGATTTAACACTGAGGCTCTTCAGGTTGATGGCTACTCATTCCAAGTGGCCCTCACAATGATGATTTATTCCTTCTTAGCCAAAATTTAAGTCATCCCTTTACTCATCCTACATTACTCATGTCCACTTGAAGAGAACTCGTCATTGAATTTATCTGTGGTCACGTATAACTTGGTGCAGAATACTCGAACATATATGTAGTAAGGAACATTCGTGGTATCACCATGGCCTTATGGAGATCACCGATATAGGCATCATCATTGTGTGGGATCTTATCTATATGCGGAATAGGCCCACGGATCTGTCTGTGCATGGGACATGGCGATCAGGGGTCGGGTAGCTTACCTAGCTGAGACGCCGCCATGGAAGCCGGATAAGAATACCAGAAAACCTGTAGAGCTTAGGATCTTCCTCTCCTTCACACCCTTTTTGCAATTCACAAGATGGGACTCGAATTTCTGCTATGGTGTAGGATTGGGGACCCAGCTCTCTTTTATAGAGTCTGTGGAGAGGGAGTTTGAAACCCATCACAAATCTCTCTCCCATGCTCCACGTTGTAGCATCCTAGTTCAACTCAAACTGCTGTATGTGTAAGACAGCTATAGCATTCCAGCCCTAGTAGGCAGAGCTGCGCAGATAGACTACGCAGCGCATCACCTGAAGTGGGGCCCACTGGTCTACTCAATTATCCAGTCCAACTGTATAACAATCCAGACCGTTGATCAGTGAGGCCCACTAAATAGAGTTCTTACATTCTCTCACTTGGGCCTCATTGAGCAACGTCAATGATAGTCATATATATAATAATTTTGTAAACAAGTTTTGATATTTTAAGAAAATATCTAAATGGTTAACCAATGAAAACAGTTGGACAATATGAGTAATGTTATTCAATCTGGTCCATCAAAACAGTCAGTATCGAAACGCGGTAGTCATCACAACATTTAATTTATGAGAAGTGAGTCTAAGCGCGATCACAAATACTTTCAATCTTAATGACATAGATCACGAACTAGGAAATGTGGTATAAGGATTACACACTTTAGTGTGATAATATGTGCCTATCCTTAAGAGGTCCTGAAGCTTTTTCATGTCTCCAACGAGACACAACTGTAGTTCCACTTATTCAAAATTTGCGCATATATATAAATAAGCAGAAATAAATCTTTATATCAAAATCATCCAAACAAACTGTATAAAACGAGATCTCTAAGTGTCTGTGAAAATCAAAGTACGCTCAACTCCCACTAAATGAAAACATCTGTGGGATCAATGACTCCCATAGATGTTACATGCTCCTGAAATGGCGTGATAGGGAGCCCTTTAGTGAGCGGATCTGCAATCATCTGCTTAGTGCCGATGAATTCCACGGACACTTGATGATTCTGAACCCTTTCCTTTACAACAAGATACTTGATGTCGATATGCCTCGACCTTGACGAATGCTTGTTGTTACTAGAGAAGGAAATAGCAGCCGAATTATCGCAAAATATTCTCAACGGTTTCGGGATATGCTCCAGTACCCGCAAACCTGAGAAGAAACTCTGTAACCATAGTGCCTGATTAGATGCCTCATGGCAAGCAATAAATTCAGCTTCCATAGTGGATGAGGCTGTGGTAGATTGTTTCACGCTTTTTCACGACACAGCTCCTCCCACCATCATGAAGATGTATCCTGAAGTAGACTTCTTAGTATCGACGCAGCCTGCGAAGTCTGCATCTGAATATCCGATCAACTCCAACTGATCAGACCTTCTGTATGTGAGTCCGAAGTCTTTTGTTCTCTGAAGATACCGTAATACTTTCTTTGCAGCTATCCAATGTTGGATTCCTGGATTAGATAGATATCTTCCCAACATTCCAGTGACATAGGTAATGTCCGGTTGCGTACAGACTTGAGCATACATGATGCTCCCTACTACTGATGCGTACGGAAATTCTTTCATTCGATTCTTTTCTAAATCATTCTTTGGACACTGAAATAAACCAAATTTGTCGCCTTTCACAATGGGCGACTTTCCTAAAGCACAATTTTGCATGCCATACCTTTCGAGTACCCTAGCAATATAGGTCCTCTGTGACAAGATGAGCAGTCCAAGTGTTCTGTCACGGCGAATCTCAATGCCGATGACGTAAGAAGCTTCACCAAGGTCTTTCATTTTAAACTTTTGAGATAAAAATTTCTTGGTGTCGCTCAACATCCTGGTATCACTGCTAGCTAACAGAATGTCATCAACATACAAAATCATCATAACGAACTTACTCCCACTGGTTTTAATGTAGATGCATTCATCTGCAGTGTTTTCTACAAAGCCATATGAAGAAATTACTTCATGAAACTTAAGGTACCATTGCCGCGATGCCTGTTTCAACCCATAGATGGACTTCTTAAGTTTGCAAACCAAATATTCTGCGCCAGTAGCTACAAAACCTTCAGGCTGCAACATGTACACATTCTCATTTAGATCCCCATTGAGAAATGCAGTCTTTACATCCATCTGATGTAACTCTAAATCCATATGAGCTACAAGAGCCATTATGATCCTGAATGAGTCTTTCTTGGATACTGGTGAGAAAGTCTCCTTAAAGTCAATGCCCTCATGTTGGTTAAAACCCTTAGCAACAAGTCTGGCTTTATATCGTTCGACATTACCTTTGGAGTCCCGTTTGGTTTTAAATATCCATTTACAACCAATCGGCCTTATTCTAGTGGGTAACTCTACAAGATCCCATACTTTATTGTCCTGCATGGATTTCAACTCATCTTTCATGGCATTAAACCAACGAGAAGGATCAGCACTTTGTTTGACTTGTGTAAAGGATTCAGGATCCTTTTCCACCCCTATGTCAAAGTCGTGTTCCTGTAAGTATACGATGTAATCGTCTCGATTTACAGGCCTTCTCTCTCTTTCAGATCTTCTTAATGGTTCAGCTTGTTGGGTCTGATCTTGATTTTCCTCATCAGTGGTTTGTATATGAGGTTCTACGTGGTGCTCTGCAGTGACTGCAGAATCGACTGCATTATTAATGTCCACGTGATCTGGATTGACTATGACAGGAGTCACAGTCCTTTGTTCCTCAAATACAAAATTTCTTATGTTCGTGCTCCCACTGTTTTCAGTGTCCTCAATGAATCTGGCATTCTCAGTCTCAACAATCCTGATGGAGTGGGAAGGACAGTAGAATCGATAGCCTTTTGATCTTCTGGGTATCCAATGAAGAAACAACTTATGGTTCTAGGATTAAGCTTCTTTTCATGCGGGTTATAAATTTTGGCCTCAGCAGAACAACCCCAAACATGTAGATATCGGAGACTTGGTTTTCTCTCATTCCACAACTCAAAAGGAGTTTTGTTTACTGCTTTGCTGAGAACCCTGTTTAATATATGAACTGCGGTTTTGATCGCATCACCCCACAGAGATTCTGGTAATGTTGAATTGCTGACCATACTTTGCACCATATCCATAAGAGTGCGATTACGTCTCTCAGCAACTCCATTCTGCTCTGGAGTACCAGGCATAGTGTACTGAGCAACAATGCCACAATCCTGTAGGTATTTAGCAAATGGCCCTGGATTGCGTCCTGATTCGTCATATCTGCCATAGTATTCACCACCACATTCAGATCTGACAACTTTAATTCTCTTATCGAGTTGATTTTCAACCTCGGCTTTATAGATTTTAAAAGCATCCAGGGCATCTGATTTCTCACTGATAAGGTATAGGTACCCAAAGCGAGAGTAGTCATCTATAAAGGTAATGAAATATTTGTGGCCACTCCATGAGGCTGTAGGGAATGGTCCACAGATATCTGTATGTATAACCTCTAATAGATCTACACTCCTGGTTGCACCTTTCTTTCTCGTTCTAGTCTGTTTCCCTTTTATGCAATCAATGCATACTTTATAGTCAGAGAAGTCTAAAGAATGCAAAATTCCTTCTCGCACAAGCCTGTCTAATCTCTCACGAGATATATGGCATAGCCGCCTGTGCCACAACATGGAGGAATTCTCATAGTCTAGTCTTCGCTTGGATCCCACTACATTTCCATGCAAGGTATTAATATTATAGACGTGAGAGGCAATCAAGTCTAACTGGTATAAGTTGTTTACTAAAGAGCCGGTTCCAACTTTAATCGAATTAAAGTAAATACTAAAACTTTTATTTCCAAAGTGGAATGAATATCCCAACTTATCCAAACAGGAAATTGAAACTAAATTGCACCTTATAGATGGCACACAGAATGTATCTACAAAATTCAAAAAATGACCAGACTTCAACTTAAGCTTATAAACTTCTATTGCCTCCACGTCTACCTTAATACCATTGCCTATGTATACTGAGTGCTTTGCATCAGTTGGTGGCCCGGCCTGTAGTAATTCCTGCATAAAAGTGCATATGTGAATAGTAGTTCCTGAATCTATCCACCAGGAATCCACTGACACATTGGTCAGATTAGATTCAAAACAGACAAGAACAGAATGATTACCTTTCTTTATGAGCCATTCCTTAAAACCTTCACAGTCTTTCTTTAGATGACCCGTCTTTTTACAAAAGTAGCACGGTTTGCCTTTAACCTGTTTGCATTTAGATCCATTTCCAGATTGATTCTCATGGTTTCCAGATGGAGGACCAAAGAATCCATTATTAGAACCTTGTTTCCTCTTCTTTCTACCTTTATTTCCTTGCCTATGCTCTTGTCCTGAAGTTACCATATTAACATTTTGAACTTTTATCATCTGTCTGATCCTGTCTTCTTCTTGGACGCACTGTGTGATGAGTTCATCCAATGTCCACATGTCCTTCAAAGTGTTATAGTTTACCAGGAACATGCCGAATTGGGGAGGTAGGTTGTTCATGATCAAATGAACCAGTTGATCATCAGTGAGTACAAGCCCTAGAGCACGGATCTTAGAAACAACTTCGATCTGCTCTACAATGTATTCACGGATGTTGCCTTTTCCATCGTAGGATGAACGAGTCAATTTATTCAGAAGAATGCCTACTTCAGATTTATCAAATTTCTTGAATCGTTTTCCCATTTCAGTTAGGAAAACTTTAGCCTTATCTGTTTCAGGCATGACACCCTTCATCGATTCAGAAATTGAATATTTAATGACTTTCAGGCATGTATCATTTGATCTAAACCATACAACCCATCTATTATATTCAGTTTCAGTGGCATTATCAGATGGCTTTGGCGGTTCTGGTGTTATCAAGGCAAGATCTAATTGAAGACAGCCCAGTACAACTTCAATGGCGTTCTTCCATTGAGTATAATTAGACCCATTTAAGGCAGGGACTTGATGCGTATTAGTTGGAATTGAGACTGAAATAAAAGAGATACACATATACTCACATTAGTTCATTATTTCACAAAACAGTTTAGTAAACAAAATATCAGGCAAAGATAACTGATTCAGTTGCTAAGGGAGGCATTGACTGAATCATCCAAGATGAAGATGGGCCCAACCATCACATCTTAGTGAGAATCTGTTACATCATCATTATTCCTCCTGTGGGAGGTAATAACAACATGTTAGTGATTCTCCTGAATATGAAGCTAAGTGATGTTAGTCATGTAAATCTGAGACACTCAACACCTGTGGGTGAGATGAGTCTTTCAGCTTTACATTACCAGCACCATTTACTTCACCCGTTCACTTGACTGCCAAACGGTAATCGTCTATGTTTTCGTTACCGTACGCATGAAAACGTGAACGCAACTGTATGCAATCTTTCTGATCCCAATGTTACAAGTCTGTACTTGTAAAGTTTTCATCGATTGAGGTCACTATGGTGGCTAACACAACCGAATCCAAAACTACAAATATAGACTTTAGGATTGCTATTATAATCCTGCCTCTCTATGGATTATATCTTAATTAGTCCGATGCGGCCCATAAGTTAGTTGATACTGACCTTTTTGGAAATAAAGGGACCTTAAGTGAAACATATAAATAGGTTTCACACCTTACATTTCAACGGTCCATATCAATACTTAAATATGGGTGATGGGCAAATAATAGAGCCGAATCAGGACTCTTATTTGATCTGTATTTGTTCAAATGAGCATAATTAAATCGAGCTCTTGACATTTTAATGATGGACCGATATTATGGATTGAATAAATTTGATGGGTAGATCTATGTATAGCCGTCCATAAGTTGAATAGATGAGTTAAAGGTCAGATGAAAGTTCTTGATCAAACTAATAAACGGTCAGATCATAATAAATGGTCCATATCCTCCTGAATGAGTTAGATTATACGCTCATGATTGAACCCATATATGGTCCAGGCCAAAAATAAGATAAAATTATATTAGAATGATATCAAGTGGACCAGATTATTGGACCAATGGGCCTTGAATGATGTCAGGGCCCACTAATTGAAATATGGATAATAGAAAATCCGGTTCGGGTCCTGAATTGCAGACCTGAATGATCAAAATCGGGTCTGCAGGTCCGATTATTAAAAAGGAAGCAAGCTCCCTGGAATCGGGTCCATATACCCGAACGGACTCAAATCGGGTCCTTAAATCGGGTGTTTTATTCTCAACAGGGCAAGATGCCCTGGACTCGTCTCGAGGCTCTCCGAAATATCTCACCGTAAGAGAGAGAGAGAGAGAGAGAGAGAGCGATCATCCAACCGCCTCCATCAACCACGGAGATCATCTCCTGCCTGGATCTAAGAAGAGATGAAGACTCTTCAATCTCGGCTCTCGCTGTCTGCCTGGAGCGAAGACGCCGCATTGCATCAGAAGCAGCGGACATGGTCGAATGCCATCACCGTCGTCTGCAATTTCTGTTCTCGATGATGACGGACGGCACTCACAAGTAGCAGGTAGATCATGGTGAAGTTCTTATGGGTTTGAAGTCCCCAATATGGATTTTGGGATTAAAATCCCTAATTTCACTGATTTGGAATTGGAATCCCTAATTAGCCAGATTTTAGGGTTTCGAAAAATCCTAATTTCCTTGATTTAGGGTTTTCGAGATCTGGATCCCCAATATTCAGATTTGAGATTTTGAAATCCCTAATTGACTGGATGGGATTTCGAAATCCCTAATTACCTGGATTTGGGGCTAATTTGGATTTCCCCTAATTACCGATCTGAGATTCGAAAGTCTAAATCCCTAATAGGAAGTTGAATCTGAAATTCCCAAATAGGGATTCTGGTTTTCGAAATCTCTAATTAATTGCCGTATACAGGGTTCGAAATCCCTAATTTTGTATTTCGGATTAAAATCCTTAATTTTGCTATTTCTGGATTCAGAGATTTGAAAATCCCTGATGTTGATCTGATATGGGATCCAAATTAGAAAGCCCTAATTGCTGTATGGGTTTCGAATTTGAAAGCCCTAATTGTCGAATTTGATCATCCATTCCTATGCACATCAGCTCTGATACCAAATGTGGGATCTTATCTATATGCGTAATAGGCCCACGGATCTGTCTGTGCATGGGACATGGCGATCAGGGGTCGGGTAGCTTACCTAGCTGAGACGCCGCCATGGAAGCCAGATAAGAATACCAGAAAACCTGTAGAGCTTAGGATTTTCCTCTCCTTCACACCCTTTTTGCAATTCACAAGATGGGACTCGAATTTCTGCTGTGGTATAGGATTGGGGACCCAGCTCTCTTTTATAGAGTCTGTAGAGAGGGAGTTTGAAACCCATCACAACTCTCTCTCTCCCATGCTCCACGTTGTAACATCCTAATTCAACTCAAACTGCTGTCTGCGTAAGACATCTATAGCATTCCAGCCCTAGTACGCAGAGCTGCGCAGATAGACTGCGCAGCGCATCACCTGAAGTGGGGCCCACTGGTCTACTCAATTATCCAGTCCAACTGTATAACAATTCAGACCATTGATCGGTGAGGCCCACTAAATAGAGTTCTTACACATTGATCTCTGTGAGTACCTGATAAGGTCAAATCTTCATGTCTAGCCACTTAATGTATGCTGCTATTGTTAAACACTCTTTTATTAGGTAAACTGTCACTAAATCACCTTCTAGAAATACTTTGAAACATTTGAAATGCGAACATTTGTTTGATAACAATCCATTTGGAAGATCTTTTGAAATAATCTCCTTGAATTTTCTCTTCATTGTAACTCATACATTGAATTATCGAATCCTAATAAAATGCAACATACTCTACCCACCTTAATGCCTTTTTTTTAAAAACTTAATTTTAAATTTTAAATAAAGCAAATAATGCAGGATTATTTTTAATTTGCACGATCTAGCATGTCACGACCCAAGAAATATCTCACTCTAATACTAAGTAACATAGTGGATGTGTGGATAAAAAATAAAAGATCATCATAGTACTTAAATTTACAAGGATAGAAAAATCTCTAAAAAATAAGAGAAAAATTGATGTTATTAAATGAAATGCTAAGTACAACCATTTAATGTTCTTGTATAAGTAAAAAAAAAAAAGTCCTAAATTCTTAATTTGATTCAAAATAAGATACTTTTTCAAAATAATAAAAATTATTTTAAAAAATATATATTTAATTCTATCAAAACTGATAAACAACCTTTAGGTGACTACACATATATAACGACTTTGCACATCAACTTGACTTTTAATAAGTTAAAAATAGTAATAAAATAAAATAAAACTTATTAAAAATAATAAGTTTTCTGTTAAAATAATTAAATTTTTTTGCTGGTTGGGTGGAGAGTTGGTCAACAGTCTTCCAGCAGTATATTATACATGTGAAACAATTAAGTGGTTGGAAATTGACAGCAGTCACAAAGAATATCATGCGTTTGGGTCATTTTTGTCCGGTCAGGTACATTTTTCTCATCCGGGCCCACCAATGAGTCATCCTTCACCTGTCCTATATCAAAATTTAACTTTCCTAGTGTAAACATACCTCATAAATGGTCGGCTCCATGACACGTGTGATTCCAAGGGTGGAAGCCAGGTGTGCGGCTTCGGTGGATCCCTGACTATGAGGCATCATAGTGCCTTATATGCACGCCATCCATCAGTTTTGAAAGCTCATTTTAGGGCATGATTCCTAAAATGAAATAGATCCAAATCTTAGGTGGACTACAGCACAGGAAATAGTGGTGATTAAATACCCACCATTAAAAACTTCTTGGTGACAACTGAAAAGTTTATTTTCTATCCAACCTGTTGATAAGGTCACAAAGACTTAGATGCAGGAACCACATAAATATCATCTTGATCCAAAACTTTTGGGGCCCACAAATTATTTTTAATGGTGAATCAGCTCTGTTTCCTGTGGTGTGGTCCACCTGATATTTGGATCTACTTCATTTTTGGCATCATGACATAAAATGAACTGTAAATACGGGTGTATGGCGTGGATGTAAGCTTCATACATCACAGTGGGCCCTTCAGTCAGTGATCCACGGCGGGTCCCCAGAGCCCGGAAGCCAGTATGGGATCTGGAATGCCGGCCCGCTCTATGAAAAGCCGAATGGTCATGGTATATTCGATTTGTGTCCTGGCCCTAGAAGCCGGTCCGTGGACAAACCTGTGACCGTCCATTTGATTTTTAAATTGCCACACAATTATTATTATTATTTAAAAAGCACATCACCTGTATTTTTGTTTGACCATTTCATTTAATTTAACTGGAGATGATAACCTTTACTACGTAATTACGACTGACTAAACTATAATTATATATTATATCATGATCTCTAGTAAATAATTATGATTAATTAAAATATGATGAAATCATTTTCAGACGTCTACCAAGCATGTCACTAGGCACGTGTGCACGTTGAATGGAGAGGATGGAAAATCACGAACGCGAATGGGGTACTAGGTACCCCACCTGTCCTTGGATTGGAACGGACGGTGGCTCCGAGGGGCCACCGTGATGTATGAGTCTTATCCACACCGTGCATCTATTTTTCCATATCATTTTATGCTGCAAATCCAAAAATTAGGCAGATAAAATGTTCAAGTGGACCACACAGGAAGCAGCGGTGTTAATGATAATGACCATTGAAATTGTTGTAGGGCCTACTGTGATGGTTAATTGCCATCCAAACTGCTGATAAGGTCATATAGATCTTGATGAAGGGAAAAACAAATATCAGTTTAATCCAAAGCTTCTGTGGCCCCCAAGAAATTTTCAATGGTAAGTGTTTAATCCTATCCGTGTGGTGCACTTAAGCATTGAATCTAACTGATTTTTGGGCTTGTATGCTAAAATGATATTGAAAAATGAATGGACAGTGTGGATAAAACTCATGCATCACAGTGGCCCCTCAGAGCCCTTGCCTGTTCCTATCTCGTGATATTACGGTTGTTTTGTTCCAAAAAGCAGAGAGATTTGACTCTTCCCTCCTAAAATGATTTTTTTAAAAAAAAAAAAAAAAAAAAGGAATGGAAGAAGAAGAAAGATTTTGTTTTTTTGAAACGTCTTTGTTCATTTGTCCATTTCTTCCAAAGTGGTCCCCAACGTGGTTGGGGTGTGATCCAAGCCGCCCTCATATACTATCTTAAAATTGACTTAGTTGCACCATAGTCCTATTTCAGTCGACTCACAATCTCCTTCCACACACACCACAAACAACAGCCATGACTTCCACTTTCATCCAACAACCCATAACGTCCGAAGAAGACGAGCAATGGCTATTCGCCATGCAGCTTGCAAGCGGTCCGGTCCTAACCATGGCCTTGAAAGCAGCGATAGAGCTGGGTGTGTTAGAGATCATAGCCAAAGCAGGCCCAGGGGCACATCTTTCCCCATCCGAGGTCGCTGCTCACCTCCCCACACAGAATCCAGAGGCTCCGATAATGCTCGATCGTGTCCTTCGGCTCTTGGCTAGCAGCTGTGTCCTTACATGCTCCCTTGTTACATTAGACGATGGTCAAGTCGGGCGACGCTACGGTTTGGCACCTGTCTGTAAATTCCTCGTCCCAAATCAAGACGGTGTCTCCCTGGCACCTATGGTGCTGATGAATGACAGTGTCCCGATTGAAAGCTGGTACGATTCATCTTCCCTTCCATTGTAAGATGGTGGTCCAAAGTCATTATAGTTATATATGTATGTATTTGGTAGAAGGTGGATCAGTGGCACTGTGATGTATATATATATATATTGAATGCCCCACCCAACCCCTCAACATAAAGTTATAAATATTTGACGGTTGTGATCATTATCCACGCTATACTGTCCATGCCATGAGCCCAAATAATGGATTGTCCACACGGTATGGCCCTAACAATAAATGGCCCACATCCAAAGACTGCCCCACACGATGGACAACCCACGTTGAAGGTGGGTTCCACATGAGTAAAATAGTCCCTTGTGACGGACAATAACATTAAAGGTGGGCCCCACATAATAATGGACCGTCCACATCAAAAGTCGGCCCCTAATCATGGATGACCTACATCCAAGGTAGCCCCACATAATACAATCCACATCAAAAGTCAGCCCTTAATCATGAATGACCCACATCCAAGGTGGGCAATGTGGGCCCTGCATGATCGACGGCCAACCTTGAAGGTGGGACCCACGTGATGGACAGTCCACATCAATGGTGGGCTCCACATGATGGGCACTGGACATTGAAGGTGGGCTCCACATGATGGGCACTGGACATTGAAGGTGTGCCCCACATGATGGACAATTTATTTTGATTATGGGCTCTAGATGATGGATGACCCACATCAAGGTGGGCCCCACATAATGTGTAGTTCACATCAAAGGTGTCTATGATGAATGGTTCACGTCCAAGATGGGCCCCACATGATGGATGGTCCACATCAAATGTAGGCTTCACATGATGGGCAGTGAATATTAAAGGTGTGCCCCACATGATAGATGACCCATATCAAGGTGAGCCCCACATGAGGGCATATCATATCGAAGGTCGGCCGCTAATGATGAATGACCCACATCTAAGGTAGGACCTTGCATAAAAGACGACTCACTTCAAAACTGGGCACTGATGATGGATGGTCCACATTAAAGGTGGGCCCACAAGATGAATGGCCCACATCCAAGGTGGACCCCACGTGGCATAGCCACATCAAAGGGGGATTATCCACATTGAAGGTAGGCCTCACAGTTGGGCAGTTCACATTGACGATAGGGCCAAGGTGAGCCCAATATAATGAACGGTACACATGAAAGGTTGGGCCCACATTATGGATGGAGGATATATATTAAGGTTGGAATAAACAAACTTGAGGAATAAGTACTCATGTGGTGTTGGAAACTAAATCTATTTTTTAACTTTTTGGCTGATAAGTATGTTGTTTACTAATCATATCGATCCATTGAATAAGTAGAAACCAAGCTAAGTACTTTGAGGCATAAGTAGCTTATGTAAAGTAACTTACAATCCAAACACCCCCAAGTGAGCACTAACTTATGATTACATTAGCCTAATTTTTATTTTTATGTTGGGTAAACATCATTTCATCCAAGAGCCTTGCGGGCCCTAAAAAGTCTCAGTACATGTAACCATTTCTCTACATCAACGAATGTAAAATCGCTGTGGACGTTTATACCATTTTATCTGATATCGTTTGTGGGTCTTACAAAATCTCAGTACATGTAACCATTTCTCCCTAACAATGATAAAAAGAATGAAAATTCAATGTGTTGAACATTTATACGATTTTATCTGATCTTTTGCTTCTGTATTAGGTGCCACCTGAAAGATGTGGTTCTTGAAGGGGGAGAACCTTTCAACAAGGCCCATGGAATGTCCAAGTTTGAGTACCTTGGCATAGATCCCACATTAAATAAGGTTTTCAACAGAGCTATGTCAGATCACTCCACCTTAATCATGAAGAAGATTTTGGAGACATATAAAGGGTTTCAAGGACTAAAGGAGTTGGTTGATGTGGGAGGAGGTGTTGGGGCCTCCCTCAACATGATCATCTCCAAGCATCCCCAAATCAAAGGAACTAATTTTGATTTGCCTCATGCAGTTGCAGATGCGCCAGATTCTCCTGGTGAGTCTGTATGTGTTACTATCATTATCATTATTAATAATAATGACTAATATCATCCATTGATCTAAATAGCCCTTATGATGGATGGACCATGTTCTTAAATCTCCCAAATCTGAAGATCCTAGCCTTTCAATTTGCAGCTTACTTTCCATTGAATGTGGATAGTTGGTTTCAGTATTCTAGATCCTATATTTGAATGCCAACAATTGAAAGGTTAGGGTTGCCTGATTTAGGATGCTTTTCGAGTATGATCCACAGCAAAAGCCACTTGCAACCGTCTCACCAAACCATGGATCCCACATCTACAAACACATTAACAATAAGATTCTCTAGCATAATCTTTTATTTTTGTTGATGTTAGTAAAAAAAATGATTATTGCTTATTATTATTATTGCTATTGTTGTTATTGTTGTTGTTAGGGCGTATGACTGTGCTCGTTGTTGTTATTAGGGGGGGTATGGCATGTGCAACACAGGAAGAGAGAGAGAGAGAGAGAGAGAGAGAGAGAGAGAGAGAGAGATCACTGTAAATTTATTATTGTTGTTATTATTGTTCTTACTACTGCTGTTATTATATTCCTTCTATTGATGTTTTCCAGGTGTGGAGCATGTTGGGGGAGACATGTTTGTTAGTGTCCCTAGTGGGGAAGCCATTTTCATGAAGGTGAGTCTTGATTTCTTTGTATTCTAGATTTATTAGAAGACACTGATTAAGTTGACAGTTGGGATTGTTGGATCATCTGGCCCTTGCTATTTTAGGTTTACAGTGCCAATCGGAGGACAATTAACCACTTGCATTAAAAGCTCGAATTGATAGAACATGGTGAATTAATCCCTTTATCTCATAGCTGATGGGGATTTTCTCCTCATTGCTGGATTCAATGAAATCGAACCAGTTTCAATATCATCGATAATTGTCGGATTTTTCACCGCTGGTCGCTGAACGGTTTTTGTCCTATTTCGATATCATCGAAGGACTTTCGATGATATCGAAGGCTGTCATCGAAGGCTGTTCGATGACATCGATAATTGTCGGAATTAAACACCCCTGGTCGCTGGACAGTTTTGGTCCTATTTTCGATATTATCGAAGGACCTTAGATGATATCGAAGGTTGTCATCGAGATACCTTCGATATCATCGAAGAGTTACGTAGATGCGATTGCAGAAATACATATTCTGCGGAAATTGTTTCCTATTTTGACTCTACCTCTTTCTATTCTTATATAAAGGGGTATATGCGAGATTGGGGTGTATTCTAGGGTATTCTAAAGTTTCCTAAAGGTTTTCTAGGAGGGCTTAGGATTATCAAAGGTGTGAGAGAGAGAGAGAGAAAGAGAGAGAGGAAGCTTGTGGAAGGGAGGCTATGCTCGTAGAGGTGATCTACCATATCTTAACACTTCCATGTCCTTGTAATTGGTGAGATCTCTCTGTTTTCTTTGTTTCTCTTATTGTTTATCCACTCTTGCGCGAGTGAAGAAGGTTGTAACGTTTTACTTCATAGTGGATTGTTGATTTAAACGAGGTCCTGTGGTTTTTACTTCTTTGAGGGTTTTCTACGTCCTCGTAATCGGTGAGATCTCTCTGTTTTCTTTGTTTCTCTTATTGTTTATCTACTCCTGCGTGAGTGAAGAAGGTTATAACGTTCTACTTCATAGTGGATTGTTGATTTAAACGAGGTCCTGTGGTTTTTACCTCTTTGAGGTTTTTTCACGTAAAATTCTCTTGTGTTGTGTGGTTTATGCTTTGATTTATTTCATTGCATTATTGTTCCATAATTCTGGCTTGCTTTGGGAGGCTAGATCCTAAGGTTTTGTGCAAGACACCCAACAAAGTGGTCTCAGAGCTAAGTTCATTGAACAGGTAGGATCGATTTTGAATTATGGAAGGTGCTTCATCAAGGATGATCAGCCTCAACGGTTCTAACTGGACCATATGGAAGGCTTAGATAGAGGACTTGCTTTATTGCAAGGACCTATATTCTCCAATTTTAGGCATATCAACAAAATCCAAGGATATGCCTAATGATGATTGGAAGAAGATGAACCGAAAGGTGGTGGGGTTTATTAGACAATGGTTGGATGATTCCGTATTCCACCATGTGTTTACGGAAACCTTAGCCGCTAGCTTATGGCTGAAATCGGAAGGGCTGTATGAGAGGAAGACAGTCGGTAATAAAATCTTTCTTATAAGACGACTTGTGAATCTCAAGTTCAAAGATGGTGGTTCTGTGGCCGAGCACATGAATGAGGTCAACAATATAGTGAACCAGCTCTCCACTATGAAGATGGTCCTGGATGATGAATTGTAGGCTTTGCTATTGCTTAGTTCATGCCTAACAGTTGGGAGACATTAGTGGTGTCTCTAAGTAACTCTACGCTAAACGGAAAGATATCCATGGAATAGGTTACTGGCTGTCTCTTCAATGAGAAGACAATGAGGAAGTCTCAGGAGTCTATTCAGCAAGAGGCCCTTGTGACACAGGAATGGGGGAGAGGAAAGAACATGAAGGGCGAGAAGACCTGAGATAAATTAAGAGGCAAGTCGAGTAATAGAAAGGATGTTGATTGCTAGAATTGTAGCAAACAGGGCCACTACAAGCATGAATGTCATGGTAAGAAGAACGACAAGAAAGAAAAATGTAAGGAGAAGGAAGATGAATCAAATTCCACTGCGGTCGCTTCAGAAGGCAACGTTGTAGTTATTCTTTCAGCAGATCACGATATATGTCTTACGGCTAAGAGTCAGGACACCGACTGGGTGATAGACTCGGGAGCCTCATTTCATGCGACTCTATGCATGTACTTCTTCACAAGCTACAAGTCAGGTGACTATGGGACCGTGAAGATAGGAAATTCTGGCGTATCGAAGATCGTAAGAGTCGGTGATATTTGTGTGAAGACCGATGTGGGCTGCCATTGGTTCTCAGGGATGTGAGGCATATCCCAGACATTTGCCTCAACTTGATGTCGATGGAAAGGTTGGATGATGATGGCTATGAAAGCCGGTTTGCTGGTGGGCGATGAAAGCTCATCAAGGGTTCATTGATCGCAGTCAGAGGAAAGAAGTGTTGCACCCTTTACAAGGCAAGTGTCAGTATGTGCAAGGGTGAGTTGAACGCAGTGAAAGATTTAGCTATTGACATGTGGCATAAGCGTCTAGGCCACATGAGTGAAAAAGGGCTTCAAGTATTAGCAAAGAAGCGACTCCTTTCAAACGTGACAGGTATACTTCTCAAAACTTGTATTGATTGTTTATCAGGGAAACAGCATAGAGTTTCATTTATTAAAACTGCTTCTCATGTTAATAAAGTGCATGCATTAGATTTGGTTTATTCTGATGTTTGTAGTTCGATGAGGACAAAAACCTTAGGTGGGGCATTGTATTTTATCACTTTTATAAAGGATACATCTAGGAGAGTTTGGGTGTATGCTTTAAAATCCAAGGACGAAGTCTTTGGTGTGTTTAAATTGTTTCATGTTATGGTTGAGAGAGAGACAGGTAGATCATTGAAGTGCATCCGCACTGACAATGGTGGTGAATACATTGGCGACTTTCATGAGTACTGCAAGTCCTTGGGTGTACGGCATGAATAGACGGTTCTCAAGACCCCCCCCAGCATAATGGTGTAGCTGAGCGAATGAATCATACCATTGTTGAGAGAATCAGATGCGTGTTATTCCATGCGAAGTTGCCCAAGACATTCTGGGGAGAAGCAATGCACACGGCAGTGTATCTGATAAACAGGTCTCCATTAGCCCCGTTAAATGGAAAAGTGCCTGAGAATGTGTGGATTTGACAGGATTGTTCACTCCCTAAGTGCAGGGTTGTGATGTAGTAATAAACTCGGTGAGACCGAGGTCAAATCCTAAGGGACTGATATCTGTACGTAATTTGAAACTAACTAGAGCTAGAACTAGAATGAGATGAAATCTAAATCGAGTGTAATTTGATGAATAATTGTAAAATAAATTAATTAAAAACTAATAAAAATAAAGGTGAGAGCTAGGGTTCTAAGGATCTACTTGTAGCAATTAGGAAGCTACCTTGCATAATTCAAGGACACAGCTGGAATCAGAGTCCTATCTTATCCAGCTGGTAAGAAAAGATTTGTCAGATCTCTGAACTTCTTATGGATCTAATCATCAACAGATAAGATTGGTGAAGATTTGAAAGTGATCCCGTCACCTAACCATGCCCAAGAGACGATGGCAACAACAGCGATTTACTAATCTCACGGCCAATCATAAGAGAATTGTGAAAGTTATGAAGGGTTTCGTCACCCTACCATGCCCATGGGACGATGGTGAACAACGGGTCTTACTAATTTCACAATCTCAATAATGAAAAACATACTTAAAGCTATCGCAGATCCATTGTAATTTAAGTCACAACAAACTATTAAAAACTAAAAGTATACATTCATAATCAAACTAAAATCCAAGAGAATTCATAAAACATGAATTAAAGCAAAACAACCATCCTAATCACGCTACAAGCTTCATCTCTTAGCCCTAGCTAAGAGGTTCAACCAACAATAAACATGATCAACTAAAGTCTCTTAAACATCAAAAGAAGGAAAGAAATTAAAGAGGAAAAGGAAAAGGGAAACTCTACGCTGATGGCCGTTCACCCTCTCTCTCTCTCTCTATTTCTTCCCACGTCCAAGCTCGCAAGGTGCCTCCACGGTTACCCTAGATCATCTCCTCACCCTCTCTCATGTTTACAACCTCCTTTTATAACTACTGGAAGGCTGGAGTCGGTGGCAGAATCGCAGCAGAAAATGAAGTGCAACTTTTCGCAGCCAAGTTTCAATGTCTCAAAACTCACCACTTTCCTCGCTCAATTTTTAAAGAAACACCGTCCCTTAGGACGTTTTTGAGTGCTCTACATGATGGACGGTTCAGATCTACCATATGATGAAGATGGTGGGCCACAACCGCCTGAAAATTCAAATTTTTGCGGATGTGCAAAAACTTTCGCACCTCTTCACTGTCGTTATCGGTGGGCCCCACAGAGGTATTTTCGAGGAAATTCACCCCATCCATTGGATTCAGGATGAAATTTCAGTTAAGAATGGATGATTTTGAACGTCCATTGACGCGGCCCAGATAAGAAATCACACCAAAAATCGTTTTAAACGTCACAGGACCGCCTGTTTGTGGCCTCCGTATCACGCACATGTGCACGCATGGGTGTAAAATTTCAGTAAGGTTTTGTAGTATTCAAGGCCTTTTACATGATGAACGGATCAGATTGGTTGGCAGGCCATGGGTGGGGCCCTCAAACTTTCGCAAAATGAACTCTCGCCGGATGCGAAATAGGGACGCGGAAGCTTCCGTTGTGACATTGGTGGGGCCCACTTTAGTGTTATTTTAACAAATCCAAGCCGCTCATTGAACTCCCCTCGAAAAACTAGTCAAGAAAGAATGTTTTTGAATTGGATTTGGTGTGGCCCACATGATCTTCTATTCCGTCGTCCATCCGGCGTTTGACGGTGGAGATTGCTTGAGTGCATGCATAGGACCAAAAGGGAACCTAGGTGTGGTTAATACTCCCCATCTGTACATAATGAACGGGTCAGATGGAATATTTGGAAGAGGGGTGGGCCCCACTATGTGAAACCGGCGGATCGGGTGCGTCCGCTGTTTGAAACAGAGAAGGAGACGGAGAGACGGGTCAGCCCGTCTTTGACCAGGCTGACCGTCCGGTGCTGCTCGCGTGTGCGTGCACTGTATGCATGTACACCCTCATGTGGGGTCCACTATGATGTTTGTGAGAAATCCGTTCCGTTCATCCTTTTCCCCATCCACTTTAAGGCATTGACAATGAAATTTTAAGTATATCCAGATATTAGGTGGGCCCCAAATCAAGATTTTAGGGGTTGATCTATCCGTTGGGCCACTTTCATAATGATCTAATGACTAAATTTGATGTGTACGGTTAATTTATGGCCCTCAGACCACGTATGAAGTTTCGAGTCGAACGGATGGTGGGAACCCCATGATCTTGCATTCTGGATGATTTTTGAGCCACTTGAGCTTCAATTTTCTCAATTTTCACGGATCCCTGGCCTGTAATTCCATCAATCTTGGTCCCATAGAGTTCGTACCTTGCCTTGGTGAATTCTGAGCGTTAAATTCATGCTTTTAGTATCCTTTTCAGTCCACGCTTATAAATCCACCTTGCAACACAAACACGATTAAAATAAAGCGTTAAACAGTATCATGTTCGTAAATCCAGGTAATAACTGGGGTCTGATATGCAATATTTGACCCTCAACACAACCCCCAACCAGTATTTGCTAGTCCCGAGCAAAGTATGCGAAAAATAAGTTGAGAATTATAGGACAATCTCTATGAACTCAAGTGATTTTTGAAAAGCAATCTAGATACGGAAATTCTAAGATGCATGAATGTTGGGCATTACTTCCTCCTGGAATCAAGCGCACAATAAATTTCATAATCAAGTTTAAAGTATTTATGCATTAATTAGAACAATTCTAAACAATGAGTACCATGAGTGTATAATGAAATCTTGGCTTATCATCATTGAGAAATTCAATAGATAATTTCTATGATAACATTGATAATCAAAAGAGCATTCAGGACACTCAAAACCTAAACCAGAACTTGCCTTACAATTCTTCTTTTTCATTCTTCTCGCTTTTGATTTTTCCATCGAGGGAGAGGAGAATCGAATCCGCACCTATAGGGAGCAAACCTATAGTGAAGATCGTACACCCAACCCTTTTCACATATCATCCATGAAGAATTAAATCTACACCTATAGGGAGCAAACCTATGGTTAAGATTATTTGCCCAACCCTTTCCAAAGGCATCTGTTTTTTTTTTTTTAGGTATTTCTTTTTCTTCAATTGATCATGATGGGCAAATTTTCTAGGTTGGTTCCTTGCATACTCAGTGACTACCAAGTTACAATTCAGTATCAAACTGAAACCTTAATGTGCAAGCGAGATGTGTCTTGTGAAACCATGACTCAATCAATGTTTTTCTAATCATGGATTAACAGTTCGAACTTAACTGTGAAATCTAACAAAATAACTGAATCCAAGAGTCATAAATTACCAACATCACTTATCTTGTAATTCTGAATCCAAGATAGCCATCAAAATTACTTCGAATTCACAAGAAAGTCCACAAAAATTTAAAAATTTTCACAATTTTTGCTAAAGACTAAGAAAATACTGATCAGGTAACCTGATCTCCCACCCCCAACCTAAAATCTACATTGTCCTCAATGTAAAAGATATGAACATGCAATGCACATGGGACATCGAAAGTAAATGAAAAGTGATGGGAAGATAGTACCTGGATAACGAATCGAGAGAGACTTTTCCATAGAGATCACAGCATGAAAACCGGTCAGCACGAGAGTGAAGACACGAAAACAAACTATCCTAAAAACAATGTAGAAAACAAACTAACCTAATGGCGTAAAACCGTCTAACCTAGAATAGCATAAAGCAAACTACCCTAGTCCCATGAAAGTAAGAAAAAAATGACTCGATCATGCCGTAAGATTCCTCTTCCGGCCAATATCTTGATAAGTTTCTCATAAGTTCCTCAACAGGATCATCCAAAAGCCCTTTTTGCAATAAGCTTGGATGCTTTGGAGCTTGATTTTACAGAGAAACTTATGTACCTCATTAAAAATTTACCATTGATTCGTCAGAGATATCCAAAGTATATATGATTCACCTGTGTCAGAAAAAGTTTCAAAGTTAGTATCCCATGGTGAATCAGAGACTACAAGTAGATCAAATTGAGAAAAATTTTCAAGAAGTGGTGTAGTCTCAACACATTTTGAAGTAGCAGACTTCAGTTCAATTTTCAGCTCCTCCTTCCCTAATGGTAAACATTCAGGATCTATAGAAGAAGGGGCTTCAGACTAAGGGTTCTCTCGGTCAGTGTTGATTACCGAGATGTTGTCTTGCAAGGCATTCACTATGTCTCTTATCATAGGATCATTTGAATCTATAAAGTGTGTCAAGCAATCATCCAAAGAGTTGGGAAATTCAATTGAGCGTGACTTATGTTCCACATTAGAGCTCGTGATGATCTGCCTAAGGAATCCATTGTCTTTAAAGGTAAACGGAGGTGTGCTCTCTTGCTCCAACCCTACACAGACAGATTGAGGGTCAGTATACGAAGCATTGATGTGCGGACTCTGTTCATTGATACTACTCAGAAGAGGCATTGAATCGTCAACATTCAACAGTTCAGATGGTGGCCTCAACTGGGTGGTTTCAAATTCCAGAGTCATATCGAGTACCTCGAATCATATCATCATTCAATTCAGGGGAGTAGTCTAAACATATCTCACAAGAGATAGAAAGGTCGATTGTAAGGAGCTCATCCACTTTTATATCAGATATGTCAGGTGAGTAGAGTGGCTCGTTATGACCATTCTTTTCGTGTACTTCTCGATCATTGACCTGGACCAAACTTGAGATTAATTTCGGGGGAACGGTGGCTACACATTTAGGATCGTCATCCCAATACTCATCATATTCTAGTTCAGTGCAGTGCACATTTGGGATAAGATCACTTTCCTTACATTCTACACCTAGAATGGGTCGAGGTTCGCATAAACTAACTTCTTCTTCATCATTGGAATCTAGTGTGTCTTGTAAGTGAAATGTGTCATCATCATTATATTTGAAAGACACCTACGTATCTTGACTATTCTTTTGAATAGTCATTGAAATCGACTCATCGAAAAATTGAACCGTATGCTCACTAATGGAATCCAACTCCTCATTTGTAATTCCAGAGTTCTTCAAAAGCGAGTTAGGATCACTTTCCTCGCATTGTATTTCTGGAATGAATTGTGACTGGAATGAATGAGCCTCCTTTGCCTTATTAAGGCGCGAATTAAGCACTTCTAATTATTTTCTAATTTTCGCAAGACAAGCCATGTTACGCTGAAATGAATCCTCTTAGATTGTTTCTGGTTGGGTCTCAAAGGTAGGGTATCCAAGAGAATACTCATTATAACATGTTGTTGGTTCATTTTCCCAATTTTGATGTTTCTACTGGTTATAGTTATACTAATCATACATGGGAGAATATGATGGTTGATAATAATCCTCATTCCCATAATTACGATCGTATACGGCCCTATTAACCGATGGAACATAACGTTCTAGTCGGTTCTCAATATCGGTTCTCGATGGAGAGAAATCTTGAGGTATACGTTGAATTCCACAACCCTCAAGCATTCCCCAATATCTCCTATCCATCTCAGCGTATGCACTTACCCACGCTTCCATGGTAGAACCCTAACTCTGAGTCTAATCCTAAAGGAAAAATCCTATAGTAATATAGAAAGTAAGTAGAGGAGAAGTTAGAAAGAAGTTACCAGATTGGAGTTCCTATGTTAAAATCCTGCAAAAGGAAATAGAAGAAATTAGTTTCTAAAAACAGAAAAGAAAAAAAAAATTCTAAAACTAAAAAATAGAAAGTTACTTAAAGGAAGAATCTAAATCTAAAATTAGAAAATAGAAAATTTCTAAAAAAGAAAGACTAGAATTAGAAAATTTCTAAAAAATAAAGCCCTAATTCTGAAAATAGAAAAAGTAGAGAATTTAGAAAGGGATTACCAAATTAGAAGTTTATGTCAGGATCCTACAAGACAGGAAAACATGTTAGTTTCTAAAAATAAAAAATAAAAAAACTTTAACCTAAAGTTAGTAAAATTCTAATCTTAACCTAATTCTAAAACTAATTAATTTCAGAAAACATAACCGTCAGTCCGCGGCAATGGCGCTAAAAACTTGTTCACTCCCCAAGTGCAGGGTTGTGATGTAGTAATAAACTCGATGAGACCGAGGTCGAATCCCAAGGGACCGATACCTGTACGTAATTTGAAACTAACTAGAGCTAGAACTAGAATGAGATGAAATCTAAATCGAGTGTAATTTGATGAATGATTGTGAAATAAATTAATTAAAAACTAATAAAAATAAAGATGAGGGCTAGGGTGCCAAGGATCCACTTGTAGCAATTGGGAAGCTACCTTGCATAATTCAAGGTCACAGCTGGAATCAGAGTCTTATCTTATCCAGCTGGTAAGAAAAGATTTGTCAGATCTCTGAACTTCTTATGTATCTAATCATCAATAGATAAGATTGGTGAAGATTTGGAAGTGATCCCGTCACCTAACCATGCCCAGGAGACAATGGCAACAACAGCGATTTACTAATCTCACGGCCAATCATAAGAGAATGGTGAAAGTTAGGAAGGGTTCCGTCACCCTACCATGCCCATGGGACGATGGTGAACAATGGGTCTTACTAATTTCACAATCTTAATAATGGAAAACATACTTAAAGCTATCGTAGATCCATTGTAATTTAAGTCACAACAAACTATTAAAAACTAGAAGTATACCTTTATAATCAAATTAAAATCCAAGAGAATTCATAAAACATGAATTAAAGTAAAACAACCATCCTAATCACGCTACAAGCTTCACCTCTTAACCTTAGCTAAGAGGTTCAGCTAACCATAAACATGATTAACTAAAGTCTCTTAAAACATCAAAAGAAGGAAAGAAATTAAAAAGGAAAAGGAAAAGGAAAACTCCACGCTGATGGTCGTCCACCCTCTCTCTCTCTATTTCTTCCCACGTCCAAGCTCGCAAGGTGCCTCCGCATTTACCCTAGATCATCTCCTCACCCTCTCTCATGTTTACAACCTCCTTTTATAGCTGCTGGAAGGCTGGAGTCGGTGGCAGAGTCGCAGCAGGAAACGAAGTGTAACTTTTCGTAGCCAAGTTTCAATGTCTCAAAACTCACCACTTTCCTCACTCAATTTTCAAAGAAACACTGTCCCTTAGGATATTTTTGAGTGCTCGACATAATGAACGGTTCAGATCTACCATATGATGAAAGATGGTGGGCCACAATTGCCTGAAAATTCAGATTTTTGCGGATGTACGAAAGCTTTCGCACTTCTTCGCTGTCGTAATCGATGGGCCCCACAGAGGTATTTTCGAAAAAATTCACCCCGTCCATTGGATTCAGGATGAAATTTCAGTCAAGAATGAATGGTTTTGAACGTCCATTGACGCGACCCAGATAAGAAATCATGCCAAAAATCGTTTTGAACGTTGCAGGACTACTTATTTGTGGCCTCTGTATCACGCACATGTGCACCCATGGGTGTAAAATTTCAGCAAGGTTTTGTAGTATTCGAGGCCTTCTACACGATGAACGGATCAGATTGGTTGGACAGGCCATGGATGGGGCCCACAAAGTTTCACAAAATGGACTCTCGCCGGATGTGAAATAGGGACGCAGAAGCTTCCACTGTGACATTGGTGGGGCCCACTTTAGTGTTGTTTTGACAAATCCAAGCCGCTCATTGAACTCCCCTCGAAAAACCAGTCAGGAAAGAATGTTTTTGAATTGGATTTGGTGTGGCCCACATAATCTTCTATTCCGCCGTCCATCCGACATTTGGCGGTGGAGATTGCTTGAGTGCATGCATAGGACCAAAAGGGAACCTAGGTGTGGTTAGTACCCCCCATCTGTACATAATGAACGGGCCAGATGGAATATTTGGATGAGGGGTGGGCCCCACTACGTGAAACTGGCTGACCGAGTGCGTCCGCTGTTTGAAACATAGAAGGAGAAGGAGAGACGGGTCAGCCCGTCTTTGACCGGGTTGACCGTCCGGTGCTGCTCGCGTGTGCGTGCACTGTATGCTTGCACACCCTCATGTGGGGTCCACTGTAATGTTTCTGAGAAATCCGTTCCGTCCATCCTTTTCCCCATCCACTTTAAGGCATTGACAATGAAATTTAAGTATATCCAGATATCAGGCGGGCCCCAAATCAAGATTTTAGGGGCTGATCTGTCCGTTGGGCCACTTTCACAATGATCCAATGGATAAAATTTGATGTGTACGGTTAATTTATGGCCCTCAGACCATGTATGAAGTTTCGAGCCGAACGGATGGTGGGAACCCCATGATCTTGCATTCTGGATGATTTTTGAGCCACTTGAGCTTCAATTTTCTCAATTTTCGCGGATCCCTAACATGTAATTCCATCGATCTTGGTCCCATGGAGTCCGTACCTTGCCTTGGTGAATTTTGAGCGTTAAATTCATGCTTTTAGTACCCTTTTCAGTCCACGCTTATAAATCCACCTTGCAACACAAACACGATTAAAATAGGGCGTTAAACAGTATCATGTTCATAAATCCAGGTAATAACTGGAGTCTGATATGTAATATTTGACCCTCAACAATGATCCATCGTACAGTCATCTCAGGGTGTTTGGATGCAGGACATCCGTTCACGTATTAAAGGACGAGAGGTCCAAGCTCGATATAAAGATCGGGCAGTGTGTGTTCTTGGGGTACGGTGATGAAAAGTTCAGTTACATATTGTGGGATCCGACCGAGAAGAAGCTCGTCAGGAGTAGAAATGTGGTTTTCTTTGAAGATCAGTGTATAAAAGACATTGGTAAGCCAGAGAAGAACCAGCCTACTTCAGGTGAGCTAGAGGATATGGATCTGATTATTCTTCCCGTGATGCCTGATGGTGGGAGAGTATAGCAAGGTACAGAGGGCGAGGGAGTTCCTTCGTAAGATGGACCAAGGGAACAGCTCCCACTTGATCCACCTGTTGAGCAACAGGTGAGAAAGTCATCTAGGGACAGACAGCCGTCTAAGAAGTACTCACCGCATGAGTACATTATGCTCACTGATGGGGGAGAGCCAGAAGATTATTCTGAGGCCCTAGCTGACGAGCATATGGGGGAGTAGTTGAAAGCTATGCAAGATGAGATAGAATCCTTGCATAAGTACCACACCTATGATATGGTGAAATTGCTTAAGGACAAGAAAGCTTTGAGCAACAAGTGGGTGTTCAGAAAGAAGGTGGAGTAGAAGAATTCACAGACGAGGTTCAAGGCCAGACTTGTGGTGAAAGGGTTCAGTCAGAGGAAAGGTATAGACTTTGAGGAGATATTCTCACCAGTGGTGAAGATGACATCCATACGGGTGTTGCTTAGGTTGGCGACGAGCATGGATTTGGAGATAGAACAGTTAGATATTAAAACTGCCTTTCTCCATAGTGACCTGGAAGAAGAGATCTACATGCACCAACTAGAGGGGTTCGAAGTCAAGGGCAATGAGCAAATGGTGTGTAGGCTGAGGAAGAGCTCATATGGGCTGAAATAAGCTCCCGGTAATGGTATAAGAACTTTGACTCGTTTATGTTGAAGCATGAGTATGACAGAATGGAGTCAGACCACTGTGTGTTCACGCGTAAGTTCTCAGATGGTGATTTCTTAGTTATACTGTTATATGTTGATGACATGTTCATCATGGGAAAAGACATCAAGAAGATCGACAGGCTGAAACAGGAGTTGGTTAAGTCGTTTGCAATGAAAGACTTTGGCCTGGCTAAACAGATCCTAGGAATAGAGATAACCCGTGACAGAAGCAGCAAGAAGCTTTAGCTGTCATAAGAGCAGTATATTAAGAAAGTCCTAAAGCGGTTTAATATGAATGCAGTGAAGCCGGTCAGCACTCCACTAGATGGTCACTTCAGATTGAGCGACAGACAGTGTCCCAAGATGAAGGCAGAGGTGGAAGAGATGCAGAAGATACCCTACGCGTCAGCAGTAGGAAGTTTTATATATGCTATGGTATATGAAATGGCCAAGCTATATGTCCTAGAGGGGGGTGAATAGGACTATGCCAAATTTTAAGATAAATATAGCGGAATATGAAATAGAGAATAGATAGCACTATACACCAATCACAGAATAGGAATGAAAAGCAACCTAAAATAGAGAAATAGAAACACAAATTATTTTAAGGACAACCTTACACCAAAAACCAAAGTTTATGGTAGAACAACCTTATTTCTAGAACAAATAGAGAAACAGAAGTACAACGTAATAAAAAGATAGCAAAAATATAATACTGAAATGTAAATCTAAATTATTACAACATTCCCCACTGTACTTGAAATGTAAAATTGACAATATTCACATCCACACATACATTCCACAAGATAGGAAATATAAATCACACATCTACAACACAAAGAATTATAGTGGTTCGCCTGTGTGTTCACCAACCGTTAAACAACAGCCACACAGAATGCTACTCTACTCCTAATATCCTCACACAGGGGATATTAGCGTTCACTATCAAATAGGTTTTCACAAGTTCACCCAAAACCTTTACAATTGTGTCTTTTTCAAAAGGACTTACACAATTCAAAAACCCTCACTTCTGAGTTTTCTGGCTCTCCTCAAATAACCAACAACTTTGAGATTTTTCTGGCTTAACCTTAAATAAAACCAAACAATGTAAATTACACAAATTGTAAAATACCTGATTTTCTCCTTCGTTGTAGCAGCCCAGAAGAACCAAGTCGGAGTAGAGATTTGAATGTCAAAGTTCAATATCTAATACTCACTTTATAATGGTTTTAGGTTCTAATAGATTTTAAATTAAAACAAAAAGGCTAGCTCTAATTGATTTTGATTCCAGAGGAAGGAAAACAATAATTCCTCTTTTTCAGATTAGATTGGAATGTAAGAAAAAAATTAATTAATAAAGCTAAAGAAATAGAATATTAAATATGCACACTTAGCTTAAATGGAGCACCGACTTATCTCTCAAAAGACCGAATTAATTTAGCTTAAAGTTCTTGTTTTATTCTGAGATTCGTGCTCTATTTATAGGTAAGCAAATCACACCTTCGACTGGTCTAAGGACCTCTATGTCTGATGGTAGAACAACAGTATTTGAAAAATTCGGGCGTGATAAGATTTGGCAGTTTTACGACTGGTTGTAGGTGGTCTACGACTAGTCGTGAGTCTCCTACGACTGGTCGTAGGTTCATACGACTAGTCCAAGCAAGTCAAATTTCAGTGCTGTACATTGAGTCGTAGTTCTATGACAGGTCGAAGATGCAGTCGATACTATACCTACGACTGGTCGAACAGTCCCCAGACTAGTCGAAGCCTAACAGAAAATTTCTGATTTTTGTAACAAACTTACAACTGGTCCATAAATTTCTTAGATAGGTCGAAACAGTACTAGGACTAGTCGGACAAAGTCCAGGACTAGTCTTAGAACAGACCAAACTCACTTATAGAAAACATATGAAGTATGTATCCAAAATGACCTACTCTAAAGGTCAACCTAAGGTCAGTCATACCTCAGGAGTGAAGTAAGGACATTAAACATAGGAGACAAGTAACCTTTGAAAGTAGTGAAGCTTGAAGTCTTGATGGAGCTCAAACTTGAAAGCTTCTTGAGATCTTAAGGTAGAACTTGAAAGCATCTTTGAGATTCTTGACTTGTGAACAGTGCTTGTCAACCTAAGTTGATCTTGAGTAGAGCATTGTTCTTCATAGATGCAAGCTTCATAACAGTGTCTTTGGCACCACAAATTTGACAACACAAAGGGCTATAAATTATGATACTTACAGTATGTACATGCCCAGACATAGCATATGCGGTTGGTGTTGTCAGCCAGTATCTTACCAATCCTTGCAAAGAGCATTGGGCAGTAGTGAAGTGGATACTGCGGTATCTAAGAGGCTCATCCAAGTTGAGCCTATGCTATGGTGACGAAAAATCTGTGTTAGAGGGCTACACGGATGCAGATATGGTAGGTGACATAGACTCCAAGAAGTCTACATTGTGGTTCATGTTCACATTTGCAGGGGAGTGGTTTCTTGGCAGAGCAAGGTACAGAAGGTCATAGCATTGTCGATGACAAGGGCCAAGTATATTGTAGTCACAGAGGCATGTAAAGAGATACTTTAAATGAATAAGTTCCCACACGAACTTCTCCTAAAGCAGGAGCAGCATGTGGTCTATTGCGATAGTTAAAGTACTATACACTTGAGTAAGAATCCAAGTCAGCACTCCAAGTCGAAGCACATAGAGATTCGGTATCACTGGATTAGGAATACTTTGGAACAGAAAATATTATAGCTTGAGAAGGTCTACACAGACAATAATGGGTCAGACATGATGACCAAGGCTTTTCTTAAGGGCAAGTTTGAGGTTTGTAAAAACCAGGCTGTCTTGAAGAAGGTGAATTCCTCCTGAGTTGAAAAGGGAGAGATTTGATGGGGATTTTCTCCTTATTGCTGGATTCGATGAAATCGAACCAGTTTTGATATCATCGATAACTGTTAGATTTTTCACTACTGGTCACTGGACAGTTTTTGTCCTGTTTCGATATCATCGAAGGCTGTCATCGAAGGCTGCTCGATGACATCGATAATTGTTGGAATTAAACACCCCTGGTCACTAGACAGTTTTGGTCCTGTTTTCGATGTCATCGAAGGACCTTAGATGATATCGAAGGCTATCATCGAGAGACCTTCGATATCATCGAAGAGTTAAGCAGATGCGATTGTGGAAACGCAGATTCTGTGGAAATTGTTTCCTATTTTGACTCTACCTCTTTCTATTCTTATATAAAGGGGTGTATGCGGGATTGAAGTGTATTCTAAGGTATTCTAAGGTTTCCTAAGGGCCCGTTAGGCTGGGTGGATTGGAAGGGAATGAATGATATTAGGGTGGATGGCATGGATTCCTAGGCAATAATGGTGTTGTCAGTGGATTGTCTTGAGATCCATGGGATTGCTATATCCAGTCTGTTTGGCATGCCCGGCCAATCCTGAGATTAAACCTTCCTATCCCTTCCAATCCCTCGAACCAAACACGTCCCAGGAAAATTTAAACGGATTAGGGTGGATGGGATGGGATTTAAAGGTAATGATGGTGTTGTCAGTGGACTGTCTTAAGATCTATAGGATTGGGATCAGATCACCGACTCTATTTGGCACGCCTGGCCAATCCCGAGATCTAACTTCCCATCCCTTCCAATACCATCCAATCCTTTCCAATCCGACCGGCCAAACGGGCCCTAAAGGTTTTCTAGAAGGGCTTAAGGTTATCAAAGGTGTGAGAGAGAGAGAGAGAGAGAAAGAGAGAGAGGAAGCTTGTGGAAAGGAGGCTATGCTCGTAGAGGTGATCTACCATATCTCAGTGCTCTACATCCTCGTAATCAGTGAGATCTCTTTGTTTTCTTTGTTTCTTTTATTGTTTATTCAATCCTATGTAAGTGAAGAAGGTTGTAACGTTCTACTTCATAGTGGATTGTTGATCTAAACGAGGTCCCATCGTTTTTACCTCTTTGAGGATTTTTTACGTAAAATTTTCTTATGTTGTGTGGTTTATGCTTTGATTTATTTTATTACATTATTATTTCATAATTCTGGTTTGTTTTGGAAGGCTAGATCCTAAGGTTTTGTGCAAGGCACCCAACAATAGCCTAGGCGCTACATCCCCTCGTGGGCCCCACATCACATGGGTACCGCCTCATATAAGCCACCTACCTCACAAGGGTGAAGCCGCCTCACATGGGCCGCTCACCCTGAGTGTGTCACATCTCACAGGCTACCCCACTCAAGCCCAATATGAAAATGTCCCTGTATTTCTCTCACATGAACCTTTTGAATTTTGGGTTTTAAAGTTGGAGGGCGCCACCTTGTCGTCTAGGTTTCTACTTTCCATCGCTTATTAAATGAATGGTTGTAAATGTGTTCCATTTTGACCATTTTAGATGAAGAACATAGTTTTCCTCTCTTAAAAATGGACCATAGCCATTCTAGAAAATGAAATTCACTGAAACCTACTCGCTTTAAGGGGAAGTCTAAAGTTTACCCGTCTCGAGTCATTTCCTAAATTCTTAGTACCATGTTCAGTTACAACTTGAAGATGAATTAATCTCATTTTGTTTAATACATAGTAATTGTATATTAGAAATTTTGGTGAGGATTATAAATAATATCAATATTATTTATGAGAAGTAGGTTTAGATAATATCTTTCAAATCAAGGGTGGGTCCATTTTAGGGGTGGGCCCCCTGACTCCTAATCAGAAGGTTTTAGGCTTGTAGCTATTATCACTGCTTTAGTGTTCTTTGGATTCTAATAAGGGATTTATGAAATACATGCAGTGGATACTTCACAATTGGAATGATGATCAGTGCTTGAAACTTCTGAAGAATTGCTATAAGGCGTTACCGAACTCTGGAAAGGTGATCATCATCGAATCGATTCTCCCGGTGGCACTAGAGACTAACATGGCTGCTAATTCCGTCATCAAGCTGGATTTGATTATGCTGGTTAACTTTTCAGGAGGCAAAGAAAGGACGGCAAATGAGTTTGAGGCCTTGGCGAAGGGAGCTGGATTCACTGGTTTTAGGATGTTGTGCTGTGCTTATAACAATTGGGTCATGGAATTCTACAAATAGATGTGACTTTAGCTGGAGCATGTCTTTTTTACAGTTGTGAATGGAATCAATTATAACATTTAGGTGGTTGTTAGAAATTTTTGCTATTTTTGGAAGTTTCTCTTCCATGCATGTGTTTGTCAGTCTTTTCTTAGAAGGCATTTCTATAATTTCATAAAAAATTCTAAGAAAGGACAAAAGTGCCATTTTATAAGCTTCAGAATTATAGTTTAAAATGCTATAGAACATGCCTAAAAAGAGAAAGAACGGAGGTGGTCCACCTTAGAAAAGGCAAGAGTTTTTTATTCTGTAATGCCCAAAATTACATCACAATCTCCTCATGTTCCATCTAGCAATTAAATCCCTCAAATCCCTTAATAATTACTCTTCTAATGTCCTTACAACTCTCATTGTTGAGTTTTTCTTCCAATCCCAATACCACTATGATGCAGGACAACTAACTACTTGCTCTAAAAGCTTGAACTAATAGAGTGTGTCGAATCAATCTATTTATCTCATAAGCTAAGCCCCATATCTCATGGGTTAGGTTCTCGGCCGAACCCCCCTCGTGGGCCCCACATCACATGCATTCCACCTCACACGAGCTACCTGCCTCACACGGGCCGCCCATCTCGAGTGTGCCCCTGTATCCCACAGGCCACCCCACTCGAACCCGTTGTGAAAATGCCCTTGCACTAACGAACCTCCAAGATACCATGATTCTTGCGTTTGACAACTCTATGATCTAGTATTACTTTCGGTTGCACTTGAAAAATTCCTTCATTACATACCAAGGGCAATGTCTCTACTATGACTGCTCTCGACACACTTTTTCATAAGGCACGAGACATGGAAAATGGCATGCTAGTAGTATAAAACGAGGTATTATTTGATCCGGCCACCAATGGACTATGGTGACCCATATGTATGCACATAGCTACAACAAATGAGAAAATAAATGTTTACTCAGTACAAACCATCTGAGTCATGGGTCCTATAGTGGATAGGTTGTAGCATACAAGTTAAGATGATTAGTATGTTCTTCGCAAGAATGAAGAAGTTCCAAGGCTAAAATATGTAAAGGGAACAATTTCAGTACCATTTTTATGCACTTGGGTTAAATAAAAATTGCCCATAAATATTGTTGATTGATGTCTTAAATATATATGTAAATCAACAGGTTTGTCGATGACAGCTTCATGCATCGAGCAGACTTCGATGCTATTAGAAAAATCTGAGAATTTTGTAATTGGTTGTTGGACACTTTTGGTATCATGCTCGATGCCATCGATAAGCCATTGATGGCATTGAAGTCCCATCGAAATGCCATCGAGAAAATCCAAAAAATACATGATTAGTTGTCAGAACGATTTTGTGTTTTGTTCGATGTCATCGAAGTGTTATCGAACGATCACGCAAAGTTACGTAGAATTGCGTAAGTGCGGGATTTGTGTCCTATTTTGATTGTGATTCACCTATATGTGTGTGTGTGTGGGGGTGTAATCGAGAATAATGGATATCTAAGAGCTTTCTAATTCATTCATAGGGTTTCAAGGGTGTAGCTTGGCTGATTCAAGGCTTGTTTGAATCGGGTAATCTCCATCTCTTGTAATTTTCTGCTTTCATAGCGTTTATCTATCACTTTGTGCAGGATTTTTTTCGAATGAGGTTTTATACGTTAAATTCAGAATATTTGTGATTGAACTTGATTGTGCGATTACTTTGCTTGAGGAAGAAGGCGTGACTCTGGAGAAGATTCACACGAGCATGAATTCAGTGAACATGCTCACTAAGGTTGTCTCATAGAGAAGTTCAAGTTCTGTGCAACTTCTTTAGGCTTGATGAATGTGTAAATTGAAGACGGAGTATGCACGAGAAGCAATGACGAAGCTATAATGCAAGGCAGAATTAAAGATGAGAAAAAGGAGCTATGAAGAATTACGATTGAAGACATGGTGGAGATTGTTGTTGATGTCTTCAAAATTAAAAATCAACAGGTCTGTTGATGACTGCTTGATATCATTGAGCAAACTTTGATGTCATTAGAAAAATCTAAAAAAATCAGTTTTATCGTTGAAATGTTTTGGTGTTTAGTTTAATGACATCGAAGATGTACGACGCCATCAATAGTCTGTCAATGTCATCAAACGATCGCGCAAAGTTACTCAGAGTTGCCTAAGTGCAGGATTTGTTTCCTATTTCGATTGTGATTCTTATAAAGGCTATATATATGAGTGTAATCAGGAATATAGGATATCTCAAGGCTTTTTAATTCGTCCCAAAGGGTTTTAAGGGCTTATAAGGGAGATTTAAGGCTTGTTCAAATCGGGTAATAACTATCTTATAATTTTCTGCTTTCATAGTGCATCAATGTCACTTTGTGCTATGGTTTTTTTCACGCAAGGGTTTTTTCATGTTAAATTTGGAGTATTTGTGATTGGACTTGATTGTACAATTAGAGTACTTTACTTGATTCATCTCTATGTGCTTCTACAGTCCCCTAACAAAATTGCCTTTTCTTTGTATTCATATTGAGGGACTAGGCTCCGAACATGGTAGGACTCCATTACAGGTGATCAACTTCTTAGCAAGAATATAGGTTCATGTTTTGTTCTATGCATCAGTTCAAATTTAACAGAAACCTTCATATATTGGGATTTTACCCGATTGGTATTCTTATCTTAAAATTAATTGAAGTTACCTGAATTGGGCTTTATCATCACCACCTGATCAGGATTGGGTGATGATGGGAAGGGAACCATTCTCGACCCCACTGATTTCTTAAAAGCTTAAGTAAGTGGGTCCCACTTGCCGTCGAGTTTTAGCCTGTTCCGACGGTGAGGAGATTCACTTCCATCCAACTTCTGCAAAGGAAGAAGTGAGTGAAACTCCAATGGCCCCCCACCATAGATGGACCATTCCACAAATGTAAATGGGTCAAGCATGGGCTAAGGTTTGACAGAATTTCTTTTGCAGCCTGGATGGAAACTGGGTCCTAGCCTGTCTGTCAGAGACTCTAGCTTGGAACTGAATTTTGGGCTGGGCTGGACAGGCCAGAAAATAAATGTGATGTAATAGGGCTCATGTAGGCCCTGAACGAACCTAACCCATCAGCTTCGTAATCTGTTGTTGCTATAATAAAATTTAGTGATTTTTCCATATAACCACCTGCCATTTGGGCCATAGACCGAAAACCACTTGGCTTTTAAATATTGAAAGTAAACCATCTACCATTAAGAGTGTTTCTTTGAGAGAAATTTCCAACTGTATGACCCGTATATGGCCACCAACCTTTTTAAGCCCACTTGCTTTTTACCTCCCAAGAATAAGCCCCAGCTGTACGGCCCCATTTCTCAGGTCGAAAATGCCCCTGCTTCCCTTCCTGAGGCGGAACGCCCGGTGCTCGAAAACGAGCGCTGACTCTCCTCGAACTCCGAGTTGTACGAACGGTTCAAAAGATATCAAAGTTACATGGGCCGCACCGTTATGTATTTATTATATCCACAACGTTCATCCATATTTCGAGATCATTTCGGAGCATTATCAAGAAAAATAAATCATACCCAAAGATCAGCTGGACCACACCACAAAGAGCAGCGGGGAAATTGATTTTCACCATTAAAAATTTTGTAGGGCCCACCGTAACATTTATTTTCCATCCAATCTATTCATAAGGTTATAAAGACCTGGATGAAGAGGAAAAACAAATTTCATAATGTTCCAAAACTTCTGTAACCCTAAAAGGATTTCAATGGTAGACATTCAATTCCCCACTGCCTTCTACAGTGTGGTCCACTTGATAGTTAGATCTATCCTATTTTTCGTCTCAAACCTTAATATGAGCTCGCCAAGTAGATGGACGGTTTGGATATAACACAAACCTCATGATGGGACCCACAAAAGGAAAAAAAAAAAAAAGTTCAGCGGCAGTGTCGCGGCAGTCTGGTAGATTTATTTATTTATTTATTTTATTTTTTTTACTGGGAGAACTTTTTCTCCTTTACATTTTCCACTAATACATAATTATGTAAATATATACATATAAGTATATAAAAATATTTTTCTATCTCTTAATTCATTTCTTCGTCTATTTATTTAACAAGCATATCTCCTAAACTAGAATAACTTATTTAACGTACCATATATGATTTTGAGGTAGGAGAAGCTAATTTAGCCAACCAACTTAGTAATTTTCCAAAATTCCATCGGGTCTATAATCAAAAATCCATTTCATTCACCTTGTGGTCAATTTCATTCATGTTATTCACTTCACGGTCAATTCGCTTCCCTTCACGGTCATTTCCATGCATTTCACGATCATTTCCGACGATTCCGTTTAGATTCATGGTCATTTCCATGCATTTCACGATCAATTTGCTTCACTTTACAGTCATTTCCATACATTTCACGGTCATTCCCAGCGATTCCGTGTTGATTTAGGGTCAATTCCACGCATTTCACGGTCAATTCCCTTCACTTCACGGTCATTTCCATGCATTTTGCGGTCAATTCGTTTCACTTCACGGTCATTTCCATGCATTTCACAGTCATTCTCGGCAATTCCGTGTTGATTCACGGTCAATTCTACGCATTTCACGGTCAATTTCCTTCACTTCACCGTCATTTCCATGCATTTCACGGTCAATTCGCTTCACTTCACCGTCATTTCCATGCATTTCATGATCATTCTTGGCGATTCCATGTTGATTCACGGTCAATTTCAGGCATTTCACGGTCAATAACCCTTCACTTCACGGTCATTTCCATGCATTTCGCGATCAATTCGTTTCACTTCACCGTCATTTCCATGCATTTCACGGTCATTCCTGGCGATTCCGTGTTGATTCACGGTCAATTCCATGCATTTCACGATCAATTTCCTTTACTTCACGGTCATTTCCATGCATTTCGTGATCAATTCGCTTCACTTCACCGTCATTTCCATGCATTTCATGGTCATTCCAGACGATTCCGTGTTGATTCACGGTCAATTCCATGCATTTCACGGTCAATTACCTTCACTTCACGATCATTTCCATACATTTCGCGGCCAATTCGCTTCACTTCACCGTCATTTCTATGCATTTCACGGTCATTCCCAGCGATTCCGTGTTGATTCACGGTCAATTCCACGCATTTCACGGTCGATTTCCTTCACTTCACAGTCATTTTCATGCATTTCACGATCAATTCGCTTCACTTCACGGTCATTACCATGCATTTCATGGTCATTCTCGGCGATTCCGTGTTGATTCACGGTTAATTCTGGGCATTTCACAGTCAATTCCCTTCACTTCACGGTCATTTCCATACATTTCACGGTCATTCCCGGTGATTCCGTGTTGATTCACAGTTAATTCCCTTCACTTCACGGTCATTTTCATGCATTTCACGGTCATTCCCAGCGATTCCGTATTGATTCACGGTCAATTCCACGCATTTCACGGTCAATTTCCTTCACTTTACGGTCATTTCCATGCTTTTCACAGTCAATTCGCTTCACTTCACGGTCATTTTCATGCATTTCACGATCATTCACGGCGATTCCGTGTTGATTCACTGTCAATTCCACGCACTTCACGGTCAATTTCCTTCACTTCACGGTCATTTTCATGCATTTCGTGATCCATTCGTGTAAGCCCCGTATCCTAGACCGTACTGTTCCATAGGCTTCTGCGGTCTTTCCGGTCGAATTTCAGCAACCTTCGACCCTTAATTGGTATTTGTGCGCCACCCTGATTCTCATGCCATCAACCCGAGTCGACTCAACCTAGGACTTGTACTGTAGCGACCGCGCCGTCGCCGCGGTTCCGATGCCGCGACTCGCGCGCCGAGGCGATACCCTGGTCGGGAGGTGTGGGCCAGCGTTCGATGCGAGGAAAATGCTGCGCGTCGTAAAATCCGAGAGAATCTCTACGAGATGTCATCTCAATCAATCAATCAATCCATCCCATCATGTCAAGTACACATTACCTTTCACCCTTTCCCAAGCAAGCCTCAAAGTCAAAAAGTTCTTACACAAGCCTTACCTCTCTTACACCATTAGCCACAAAAGTCAAAAAAGCCTTTTACACCCATCACTCCATCAACACATCCATCACCCATCTCTCTCCCTTTACAAGGCTCTCTCTCTCTCTCTTGTATTGTGGACCCCACTATGATGTACGATCTATGCCGTCTCATCCGTAGGGCCCACCTTGCTGATCATCTTTGGGTGAGCCTGGATGTACAAATAACAGTTTGATCCAAAAGTTAGGTGGGCCACGTCCCTGTGGGACCCACCATAAGGCTTGTGTTATATCCACACTATCCAATGCTCCTGGGACGCTGGACGTGCTGGTAATGAAGTGTGAACTGCTGTGGGTGTACTGTCAGGGCGTGCTGACGGTGGGGTACATTGGACCCACTCCCATCCTCCATCCTTTAGATGGGCTACACCATGATGTAAGTGCTTCATCCAAACCGTCCATTGCACCTGGACAATGGGACCACCATGTGGGGCCCGTTCTCTCCACCCAGATCCATAGCTCATCTGGTAGACTGAGTGAAGATACCTCGTTTCAAACACCGAGGTCATGATATCGATCCCTTGTGGCGGTGGCTAACATGGAGTGTGTGCTGACATGTGTGTACTGACAAGGGTGTGGGGTCCATGGGACCCACCCACACTGTCCATCTACTCTGTTGGGCCACACTATGTTGCATGTGTTTAATCCGGACCGTCCACCATCCCTGGGCCCTCCTTGACGTACGTGGCTGTCTAGGCAGCCGTCCAGAGGCCTGGACGTCACTTGGTATGCAATAATATATATATATATATATATATATATATATATATATATATATATATTTCATATGAAATGATGGGCCTACACGGGACCCACCACAGTCTTTACGTGCTTAAAAAGCTGCTCAGCAGCAGGTACATCTCATATATATATATATATATATATATATATATATATATATATATATATATATATATATATATATATATATATATATATATATATATATATATATATATATGCTTTTAATGCATAAAACTGCTCTTGCAGCTACAGTATATATATATTATTATATATATTATATACGTGGCCCGACCACTAAGTGTTGTACACAACAGCAAGCTCAGTGGTTCCCCCTTTATTTTATCCACGCCATTTACTTGTGGGACCCATTGATGCATGTGTTGCCTCCTAACCGTCCAACCATTTTGAAAGCCCATTTTAGGCTTGAGGCTAAGAAAGAGTCAAATCTAAGGTTCAAGTGGACCCCATCACAAAAATAATAGTGGAGAGATGAATGCCCACCATTAAAGTCTTTTTGGACCATAGTAGTATTGGATTAAGGTGATATTTGTTTTTCCTCCCAATCAACCTACGTGACTTTACTAACAGACTAGATGGGAATTAAACTTGATGGTGGGCCTTGGGATTGTAAACGGTGAAAATCATTACCTCCACTACTATTTGTGAAATGGTTTAGATCCTTCAATATGATTCTTTTTTTTTGGATGTATGAGGCCCACCTTGTTATATGTAAGGCCCATGGGTTAAGGCCTATTTGATGTATTAGGGGCCCATGGGTTAAAGCCATTGAGATGTATTAAGGCCTATGGGGTTGAGGTCCATTTGATGTACATATGGGGCCCAATTGGTGTGACCCATTTGATACACATAAGACCCATGAGATTAGGCCCATTTGATATATTCAAGACCCAAAGGGTTATGGCCCATTGCAATGTACAAAGGACCCATTGATGTGGCCCACTTGATGAATATAAGGCCCATGTGATTTGGCCCATTTGATGTATTTAAGGCCCAGTGGGATGTACCTAAGGTTCATTGCAATGTGTGATCCTAACATGATTTATGTAATGATGTTTATGACAGTCGTGCCTTGGGAGTAATGTTGGTTTGATGTCCACATTGCAAGTATAGTGTTGGTTAAATGTCCGCATTATGACTTTCCCTAGGGCCCATTGTTAGGCTCGTATATGTAATATGTAAGCCGTCTAGGCCCATCTTCGTTATGAACATCATCCATCCCATATAATATGTTTAGTTCCATGATTTATGATCATATGCATCATACGTATGCTTGATATGAGAAATGACTGATCATAGCATATGCCTTCGGGCAGATTGTTTAGGGGCTCCCGGATAGAGAGTGTTGCCCTACATGAGCGCACGATACGCGCAGGATTGTTGTATGACTGGATAGTATGATTTATGCATTCGTATTGTGTGATATAGTTACTATACGCCCTAGCGACATTAGGGCCGTAACCTCCATTGACGTATCGTGGTTGGCAGGATTGGATACCAAAAATACTGTTTTATATGGGGTGCTATAGATATCCTTAGGTGAAAGTCCCTAAACCCTTATGGTACCAAGAGGTTGCTCCAACGTCTAGACCGAGTAGGTGCATGAGCGTCGAGTGCCGATTACCAGACGGTTGTGCTTTCTACTGTGTCGTGGTCGGTTGGAAGGGGGTGCGGCCTTACCCGCCCGAGAGTAGGGGGTAATGCTAGGCTGAGTCTGACAGCTCGAGGAATGGGTCCGCTATTGGCGAGCCGAGCTCGATATTGGCAGGCGGATAGTGAAGTCTTTTCCACTCACCTTATTGCACGCGATGGGGCGGCAATCTGGCTTGAAGTGTATTAGACCCCGGTGATATTCCAAATTTGAGCTGTATTGATATGTGGACTTAGATGAGAATTTGTATGCTTGAGTTGCATTTTGCATTGCATGGCCTTGGTAGGGCTGACATCATTCATGCTTTGCGCCGTATGGCCTTGGTACGGCTATGGTATTCTTGGCATTTATTAGCATGTTCTGCATTACTCTGATACTGCATAACTACATTACCACCTTGAGCACACACTTTCACCACCCTTTAAGCTTTCTATAAGCTTATGCACGACTGTTGCGTGCAGGTGACGTTGGATCGCAGCAGCGCTGAGGCTTGAGCTCGTAGTAGATCATTTTGGAGCTTTTGATTTATCATCATTGTATTTTCCTTTATGCTCATTGTACTTGTAAAGTTTTTTTTTATCATAGTGGAAATGTGATGGAGTTTTAAGTTGTTGTTTGTGGGTTATGCCTTTGGTTATGCTTATTATGAATCAAACTGATGTTGAAAACCCTCCTCATAGAATCCTAGGATCGGAACCTGGTGAATGGGCGCTGGGAGCCGAGAATGGGGTTCTACAGAGGCTGTCGGCGCCGGATTCGGCGATCGAAAATTTTGTGAGCCCGGTTTCCGAGTTTGGGGCGTGACACACTCTCTCTCTCTCTATTTCTCTTTCTCTCTCCCTCTTGTGATGCTTTGTGGCTCACCGTCATTTCCGACGATTCCGTTTAGATTCACAGTCATTTCCATGTTGATTCCCGGTCAATTCACTTCACTTCACGGTCATTTCCACGCATTTCATGGTCAATTCGCTTCACTTCAGGATCATTTCCATTCATTTCACGGTCATTTCCAGCGATATGACTCTACTCCATTTTGGTGGGCCCCACGTTTAAATTCACGAGTCATGACCGTAAAATGTATGGAAATGACCATGAAGTGAAGGGAATTGACCATGAAATGCGTGGAATTGACCGTGAATCAACACGGAATCGCCGAGAATGACCGTGAAATGCATGAAAATGATGGTGAAGTGAAGCGAATTGACCGCGAAATGTATGAAAATGACCGTGAAGTGAAGGAAATTGACCGTGAAATGTGTGGAATTGACCGTGAATTAACACAGAATCGCCGAGAATGACCGTGAAATGAATGGAAATGACCGTGAAGTGAAGCGAATTGACCGCGAAATGCATGGAAATGACCGTGAAGTTAAGGGAATTGACCGTGAAATGTGTAGAATTGACCGTGAATCAACACGGAATCGCCAGGAATGATCGTGAAATGCATGGAAATGACAGTGAAGTGAAGCGAATTGACTACGAAATGCATGGAAATGACCGTGAAGTGAAGGGAATTGACCATGAAATGCGTGGAAATGACCGTGAATCAACACAGAATTGCCGGATATGATTGTGAAATGCATGGAAATGTCCGTGAAGTGAAGAGAATTGCCGGGAAATGAGTGGAAGTGACCGTTAAGTGCATGGAAATGACCGTGAATCAACACGGAATTGCCAGATATGATCGTGAAATGCATGGAAATGATGGTGAAATGAAGCGGATTGACCACGAAATACATGGAAATGACCATGAAGTGAAGGGAATTGACTGTGAAATGCGTGGAATTGACCGTGAATCAACACGAAATCGCCGGGAATGACCGTGAAATGCATGGAAATGGTGGTGAAGTGAAGTAAATTGATCATGAAGTGCATGGAAATGACCGTGAAGTGAAGGAAATTGACTGTGAAATGCGTGGAATTGACCGTGAATCAACACGGAATCGTCGGGAATGACCATGAAATGCATGGAAATGATGGTGAAGTGAAACGAATTGACCGCGAAATGCATGGAAATGACCGTGAAATGCCTGAAAATGATCGTGAATCAACACGGAATTGCCAGATATGATCATGAAATGCATGGAAATGTCCGTGAAGTGAAGAGAATTGACCGTGAAATGAGTGGAAGTGACCGTGAAGTGAAGTGAATTGACCGTGAAGTGCATGAAAATGACTGTGAATCAACACGGAATTACCGGATATGATTGTGAAATGCTTGGAAATGACGGTGAAGTGAAGCGAATTGACCGCGAAATGCATGGAAATGACCGTGAAATGAAGGGAATTGATCGTGAAATGCGTGGAATTGACCGTAAATCAACACGGAATCACCGGGAATGACCGTGAAATGCATGGAAATGGCGGTGAAGTGAAGCGAATTGACCGAGAAATGCATGGAAATGATTGTGAAGTGAAGGAAATTGACGATGAAATGTGTGGAATTGACCGTGAATCCAAACGGAATCGCCGAGAATGACCGTAAAATGCATGGAAATGACGGTGAAGTGAAGCAAATTGACTACGAAATGCATGGAAATGACCGTGAAGTGAAGGGAATTGACCATGAAATGCATGGAATTGATTGTGAGGAAAATGAAATGAATGAAATTGACCACGAATTGATTGAAATTTACAGCGAAGTGAATGAAATGGATTTTCGACCATCAACCTGATGAAATCTTGGAAAATAAAGAGGTTGGTTGGCTAAAGTAGCTTCTCCTACCCCAAAAATCATATAGGGTACATCAAGTAACTAATTTTGGTTTAGAAGACAATCTTGTTAAATGAATAAAGAAATAAATGGGAAAAAGAGAGAAAATTTTTTTATATGCTTATATATACATATTTATATAAATATGTATTAGATAAAAATGTAGGTAGAATAAAGTTGTCTATGCTAAAAAAAAAAAAAAAAAAGTGCACAGGTGGATGTACGGCCCACCAAAATCATGATCATTGAGTGTGGGGCCCGTTCAAAATTATGCACCCAATTTTTTAACCAAAAACTGGGTGGAGCTACCGCACCTGGGCGGCACTACCTCACAGATGTCCAGAGGTCGGCAGCATTACCGCCGGATCGGCAGTACAGCCAGCTGTATTAATTTTGTCAATGGCTGCCGCTGTTGCTACGGTTATAATTCGTAGTAATAGGAACCCCAGCCTTCAGCCACCAGCCGATCCGTTGAAGGAAAAAAAGCAGGGGGCAATTTCGACCCGTGGGAAAGCGTCCGTACAGCTGGGGCTTACTCTTGGAAGGTAAAATGAGGTGGGCTTCGTCTCGGAAATGGGTCGTATAGTCGGAAATTTCTCATTCTTTGACATGCACTGACTATTCGCAACGGAAAAGTGCTCTTAACGCGTGAAAGAGTCAGATTTGCCAGCCTTCAAAAAACAGAGAGAAAAAAAAAAAAGGTGATGACTGTCCAGTTATCCAGACCATCCAAATTGAGGGGCATACCATGGTGGAGCAAATCTATAAAATCACATCTGTATAGAAATCATAACCATCCATCATACAATGGCTATAAAATGGATGGTTAAAGGTAAAATCGTGAGTTGTCCAGATTCCAAGATTAAAGTCAGTCGGGACTCAGGATATAGCCTCTGTCGATGCCCATTGAATCCCACATGCTAAGCGGTCTGATGATCTGAACCGTCCATGCTTTGGCCTATATGCTATACGAAATGACTTAATAAACTTATGATCAAGGGATGATTGGGACCATCAGCTCTGTGGATGCTTTTACCACAACGAATGAAAAGTAATCTTTCAAGGGCTCAAATTCGACTAAAACCAAAGCTTAGGATCATGACTAACGGGTAATTAAAGGATAACAGCTTATTTATGATAGTAAGTAGAAAATGAACGGTTCAAATCATCGGATTATCTTAGCATGTAGGCCCCAGTAGATGGCGACACATGGTGGATCCTGAATCGCTACAGGGTCAAAACGAACACCAAGAGAGTTGGGCGCGGATTAGGTGAGTCCGGCAACAGCTTAGTGGTCGAGTCCTGCTGTGGGGCCCACCTCAATGTATGTATTTTTTATATCCACGCCGTCCACCCATTTTTTTCACTCCTTGTAGGTGGACAGTCCCAAAAATGAAGCAGATATAAATCTCCAGTGGACCACACTAGTAAACAGGGTTCATGACCGTCCACCATTAAAAACTTCCTGGGTTCCACCGTAATGTTTATTTTTCATCCAACCTGTTGATAAGGTTACACAGGCCTGGATGAAGGGAAAACACAAATATCAGCTTGATCCAAAACTTGCGTGGCCCCACAAAAGTTTTTAATGGTCAATGGCCATTGTTTCCACCTGAGAAATTATGGATGATAGCACACTAGCTAGTAGTATAAAATGAGGAATTAATCGATCCACCAACGATCTATGGAGACCCATATGCATGCACACAGCTACTGCAAATGATCAGAAAAGAAATATTTCCTCAAATACAAACCATCCCAGTCCAGAGGATTAGTATATTCTTGAAAAGAAAGAAAATTTTTAAGGCTAAAATATGCACATGGGAACAATTTCATTACAATTGATAAATAAAAACCTCCCTTATTAGCAAAAATGAGCCATTAATTTCATATGTTTTAATCCTCTCCAACAATTGGAACTGCACTTATCTAGGTGGGCATTTTCGAAACTGTTCTTGAAGCTCATGTTGTTGTGGAAAACTCTAATTCTGGCCTTGAGGGTGAAGATAGAACTGGATCAGGCGGCATCGGCAAGCTTTCCAGGCTTCCTTCCAACATCTCCACAACCCTACTTATTGTAGGCCGATTCGTGGGATGTGTTTGTACGCACCACAATCCCACTATAATCATCTTCCTTGCAGTTTCTTCTTCCACTTGTGTCGATATTCCATGCAGTAACAAATCTTTATTTAGATCAAGACGCTTGTATATCCATTGTGGAAAATATATCTCACTAGTATTCTCGACTCCTGCATCAAAGTTTCTTCGTCCTCCAACCATTTCTAGCACCATCATTCCATAGCTATAAACATCAGACTTGTATGAAACTCCTCCAAAGTTTCTACAGAATACTTCGGGCGCAATATAACCAACAGTCCCTCTAGCACCCAACATAGATATGATACTGTCTTTCGTTGGGCATAGCTTCGCTAGACCAAAATCTGAAATCTTGGGGCAGAAATCTTGGTCTAGAAGAATGTTATGTGGTTTTATGTCGAAATGCAATATACGCATGCTACAACCACGGTGTAGATACTCTAGACCTCGAGCAATGCCAACTGCAATCTGGTATAGCTTTTCCCAACAAAGAGTATGATTTGTTGTTCTTGGTTTCTCAGCATAGATGAATTTTTCAAGAGAACCATTAGGCATGAAGTCATAGATGAGTGCTCTTTTGGACCCCTCAGAACAGAAACCGAGAAGCGTCACAATGTTGACATGGTATGTTCTACCAATGCTAGCGACTTCGTTGATGAATTCTTCTCCGTTGCCCTTGGTCTCATTCAAGACCTTCACGGCGACTAGACGGCCATCGAAGAGCTTCCCTTTGAATACACCACCGTAGCCTCCTTGACCTAGCTTGTCTTTGAAAGAGTTGGTTATCTTCTTGATTTCGGAATACCTATATCTTTGTAGAATGAGTGATCCATAATTCTTTAGAAATTCCTCCACGTTGTGGGCATCTTTTGTTCTCTTCTTCCAAATGAAAATTGGATTATCCAGCCAGAATTTCTGTCTAGAGGTGATTGAGGAGATGACTCGAGAGAGGAAGAAGAAGAGGCATACGAGAAAGATGCCCCCAGCTGCTCCAGACACACCTAAAGGATGAAGTGAAGATAACTTAGAAATTGTCCTCAAAACATTGCATCTCTCTTTATAAGAGGACATTTAGGTGAGGAAAAACCTACCATGTCCATTAATGTGTAATGCACACAATATATATTCATACTCAAAGGTTAGATGGTTAGAATTATCACATACAAATGCATTTGGTACATTGGAAATTTAAGGTCAGGCCCATATGCAATAGTTCATGGTAGTTAAGTACAACTTCTTTCATTAACACACAGATCATTCAATAGTATAAAAAATTGGAGGTATGATAAGTCTACGTTGTTGACCTTTGTAGGGCCCAGCAGATCATTATTAATACATTTATAGATTTATTCAATGAATTATATAAAAATTTCTAATGTTTGAGTTTAATGTATATATGTGGTTGTTTGATGATAATGTTTGCAAATTAATACTCAAAGGAGCCATTTTAATGAGATGTGGCTAACATTCATCAACTAAAAGCTTAGCCCGCTTCTCACACAGCATAGACTATTGTGCGGTGAAGTAGAGCAGGTCGTGAACACTTTCATGGCCAAGATGGACCAGAGAGGTGATGTAGGACATGACACAGATACATTCCTAGCATGGGTGGACCAAAAGAAGGTGGACCGTAAATTGATTATATCTTTTGATCTGGGTATTGTTATTGTTGGGGGCCTTGCACAAAACCTTAGGATCTAGCCTCCCAAAACAAACCAGAATTATGGGATAATAAAGCAATGAAATAAATCAAAGCATAAACCACATCATACAAGAGATTTTTACGTGAAAAACCCTCAAAGAGGTAAAAACCACGGGACCTCGTCCAGATCAACAATCCACTATGAAGTAGAACATTGCAACTTTCACTCACGTAGGAGTGAATAAACAATAAGATAATAAAAGAAAAATGGAGAGATCTCACCAATTACGAGGACGTGGAAGCGTTGAGATATAGTAGATCACCTCTACGAGCATAACTTCCCTTCTACAAGCTTCCTCTCTCTCTTTCTCTCTCACACTTTTGATAGCCCTAAACCCTTTCGCAAATCCTTACAAAGCTTTAAGAAACCCTCTTACATTACATCTTACATACCCTAGAAAACCCGAGGGACCTCCTATTTATAGTTTAGGAAACTCTTTTTTGCACCTTTACGAAAGCCGCCTCAAAATTTCGAATTCAGCATAAAATCGGACGTAAATCTGCGTAACTAGGACTGGTCGTGCAGGCTGCACGACTGGTCGAGCACTGTTCACTCGACTGGTCGAGCACTGTCCACAGAGCTCGCTGGACTTTGAGTCGAGTGACCCAGGACTGGTCAAGCATTGTTCACTTGACCGGTCGAGCAGGCTGCAAGACTGGTCGAGCAGCGCAGGGATTCCACTGTTTGTGGCATCCGAATCACACCTCATCTTCTCTAACCTGAGGAGAAAAACCCCATTAAATCTCTCCCTTTCCGATTCAGGAGGAATTCACTTTCTTCAAGCTAACCCGGTTTCTACAAACCTCAAGCAAAGCCTTGGTCATCATGTCTGACCCATTATCATCCATGTGGACCTTCTCAAGCTGTAACACCTTCTGTTCCAAAGTATCCCTGATCCAGTGATACTGAATCTCTATGTGCTTCGACTTAGAGTGCTAACTTGGATTCTTGCTCAAGTATATAGCACTTTGACTATCGCAACAGACCATGTGCTGCTCCTACTTCAGGCTAAGTTCCTTTAGGAACCTCTTCATCCAAAGCATCTCTTTACATGCTTCTGTGACTGCAATGTACTCAGCCTCTGTCGTCAACAACGCTACGACATTCTGTAGCTTGCTCTTCTAAAAAATCGCTTCCTCTGCAAACGTAAACATGAACCCCGACATAGACTTCCTGGAGTTTATGTCGTCTGTCATATCTGCATCTGTGTAGCCCTCTAACACAGATTTTCCGTCACCATAGCATAGGCTCAACCTGGATGAGCCTCTTAGATACCACAGTATTCACTTCACTATATCATAGGTGTGGTTCTTATGCAAGGATTCTATCTCCTCTTGTATAGCTTTTAACCACTCCCCATTATGATCGTCGGCTAGGGCCTCAGAATAATTTTCTGGCTCTCCCCCATCAGTTAGCATAATGTACACATGCGGCGAGTATCTCTTGGACGGCTGTCTGTCCCTAAATGAGTCACCTATAACTCAACAGGTGGATCAAGTAGGGGTTACTCCCCTGGTCCATCTTCTAAAGGAACTCCCTCGTCCTCTGCACCTTGCTTTACTCCCCCGTTATCAGGCACCATGGGAGGAATAATCAGATCCATATCCTCTAGCTCACCTGAACTAGGCTGGTTCTTCTCTGGCTTAACAATGTCTTCTATACACTGATCTTCAAAGAAAACCACATCTCTGCTCCTGACGAGCTTCCTCTTAGTCGGATCCCACAATCTATAACCGAACTGTTCATCACCGTACCCCAAGAACACACACTGCCTGATCTTCATATCGAGTTTGGACCTCTTGTCCTTTGGTACATGAACGGATGCCCTGCACCCAAATACCCTGAGATGACTATACGATGGATCATGTCTAGTCCACACCTTCTCAGGTACTTCTCTATTCAAGGGGGCTAATGAAGACCTGTTTATCAGATATACTACCGTGTGCATTGCTTCTCCCCAGAACGTCTTCGGCAACTTCGCGTGGGATAACATACATCTGATTCTCTCTACAATGGTGTAATTCATTCGTTCAGCCACACCATTATACTGAGGGGACTTGGGAATCGTCTGTTTATGTCGTATACCCAGGTACTTACAATACTCATGGAAGTCGCCAATGTATTCACCACCATTATCAGTGCGGATGCACTTCAATGATCTATATGTTTCTCTCTCGACCATAACATGGAATAATTTAAACACACTAAAGACCTCATCATTGGATTTCAAAGCATAAACCCAAACCCTCCTAAATGCATCATCTATAAAAGTAACAAAATACAATGCCCCACCCAAGGTTTTTATCCTCATAGGACTACAAATATCAGAATAAATCAAATCTAATGCATGCACTTTATTAACATGAGACGCAGATTTAATAAATAAAACTGTATGTTATTTCCCTGATAAACAATCAACACAGGTTTTGAGAGGCGTACATGTCACATCTAGAAGGAGCTGCTTCCTTACTAGTAGCTGAAGCCCTTTTTCACTCATGTGACTTATATGCCTGTGCCACATGTCAATAGCTGAATCTTTCACTGTGTTCAACCCACCCTTGCACACACTGACACTTCCCTTGTAAAGGGTGCAACACTTCTTTCTTCTGGCTGCAATCAACGAACCCTTGATGAGCTTCCAGCGCCCACCAGCAAACTGACTTTCATAACCATCATCATCCAACCTTCCTGTCGACATCAAGTAGAGGCGAAGGTCTGGGATATGCCTCACATCCCTGAGAACCAATGTACAGCCCACATCGGTCTTCACACAAATATTACCGACTCCTACGATCTTCGATACACCAGAATTTTCCATCTTCACAGTCCTATAGTCACCTTACTTGTAGCTTACGAAGAAGTCCCTGCGTGGAGTCGCATGAAAAGAAGTTCCTGAGTTAATTACTTAATCGGTGTCCTGACTCGTAGCCGTGAAACAAACATCATGATCTGTTGAAAGAATAACTACAACGTTGCCATTTAAAGCGACCGCAGTGGAATCTGATTCATCTTTCTTCTCCTTTCCTTTTTCTTTTTTGTCATTCTTATTTTTACGACATTCATGTTTATAGTGGCCCTTCTTGCCACAATTCCACCATTCAACATCCTTCCCTATATTCGACTTGCCTCTTGATTTATCTCAGGCCTTCCCACCCTTCCTGTTCTTTCCTCTCCCTCGTTCCTGTGTCACAAGGGTCTCTTGCTGAGTAGATCCCTAAGACTTCCTCCTTTTCTCCTCATTGAAGAGACAATTGATAACCTGTTCTATGGATATCTTTCCGTCTGGCGCGGAGTTACTTAGAGACATCAACAATGTCTCCCAACTATCAGGCAAGGAACTAAGCAATAGCAAAGCCTGCAATTCATCATCCAAGACTATCTTCATAACGGAGAGCTGGTTCACTATATTACTAACCTCATTCATACGCTCGGCCACAGAACCACCATCTTTGAATTTAAGATTCACAAGTCATTTTATCAGGAAGATTTTATTACCGGCTGTTTTCCTCTCATACAACCCTTCCAATTCAGCCATAGGCTAGCGGCTGAGGTCTCCGTAGACACATGGTGAAATACGGAATCGTCCAACCATTATCTAATAAACCCCACCGCCTTTCGGTCCATCTTCTTCCAATCATCATCAAACATATCCTTGGATTTTGCTGATATGCCTAAAATTAGATAATATAAGTCATTGCAATAAAGTAAGTCCTTCATCTTAGCCTTTCATATGATCCAGTTAGAACCATTGAGGCTGATCATCCTTGATGAGCCACCTTCCATAATTCAAAACCGATCCTACCCGTTTAATGAACTTAGCTCTGATACCACTTTGTTGGGGGCCTTGAACAAAACCTTAAGATTTAACCTCCTAAAACAAACTAGAATTATGGGATAATAAAGCAATGAAATAAATCAAAGCATAAACCACACCACACAAGAGATTTTTACGTGGAAAACCCTCAAAGAGGTAAAAACCACAGGACCTCGTACAGATCAACAATCCACTATGAAGTAGAACATTACAACCTTCTTCACTCACGCAAGAGTGAATAAATAATAAGGGAATAAAAGAAAAATGGAGAGATCTCACCGATTACGAGGACGTGGAGGCGCTAAGATATAGTAGATCACCTCTACGATCATAACCTCTCTTCCACAAGCTTCCTCTCTCTCTTTCTGTCTCTCTCTCTCTCATACTTTTGATAGCCCTAAACCCTTTGGCAAACACTTACAAAGCTTTAGGAAACCCTCTTATATTACCTCTTGCATGCCTTAGAAAACCCTAGGGACCTCCTATTTATAGTTTAGGAAACTCTCTTTCGCACCCTTGCGAAAGCCGCCTCAAAATTCCGAATCCCGTACAAAATCAGACTCAAATCTGCGTAACCAAGACTGGTCGTGCGGGCTGTAGGACTGGTCGAGCACTGTTCACTCGACTGGTCGAGCCGACCCTCAACTAGTCGAGCACTGTTCACGGAGCTCACTGGACTTTGAGTCGAGTGACCCAGGACTGGCGGGCACTGTTCACTCGACCGGTCGAGCAGGCTGCAGGACTGGTCGAGCAGCGCGGGGATTCTACTGTTTGTGGCATCCGAACCGCACCTCATCTCCTTTGACCTGAGGAGGAAAACTCCATCAGTTATATGACGCACAACCTATTAATCTTTATTGAAACGGGTCATCCGAGGTGAACCTGCCCACTAAGTGGGTTGCATCTTTCAGTTTCGCCAGAAAACGCGCACTTTCAGCTCAAAAACGAAAACTCAAGAAAATTTACTGTTTTTAGTAATTCCGATATATATATACACACACACACACAGAAATGCTCACATGTGAACTAGTTCGTACCTACTACATACGAACTTTTTTGAGAACTCATCATATCTGATGAGTCTCGCAAATCTGAACTGTCCACATGAAGCAGAACCTCATGAAACCCCCTGGTACAAATTTTTACTTTGATCCAAAACTTCAGTGGGCCATGAAAAATGCAAACAGTTTCTTCCCTTGATTTGAATTTATCTTTGCTATGGCCCACCAGAATCTTAGATCAGGGTGAAAATTCACCTCCTAAGGTTTCATGGGATTCCGCATCTTATGGACCGTTCGGATTCAACACCCATGACATGTGTGCAAAGGTGCACACATGTGTAGGTGCGTAGGTGAGCATCTCTCTCTCTCTCTCTCTCTCTCTCTCTCTCTCTCTCTCTCTCTCTCTCTCTCTCTCTCTCTCTCTCTATATATATATATATATATATATATATAGTTTTATACTTTTCTTCTTTTTAGAAATAATTTGTTATCATGCTAGTACTCTTCTAGCAAAAGCCATCCTGTTCATGAGAGTATCAAACTCAAACAGTCATGATCAATAGTTCAATATATTTTGGACATTTGGTGTCGATTATTTGTCTATAATTTTTCTTTCCATCTTTAGATTGTTGACCCAAGTCAATTAGGATTGCTTGATCACGGGAATTGTGTCATGGGAATTACAAGGTGTGGATCACCTATTCCATGGTCCAAACCATTATATTGTGTTAGCTTCTCTTTTCTCAAAGGCAAACACAAGCATAGTTTCTCATGAATCGGAAACGAAGCCAAAGAAGATGTTGGTATTTGAAAAGAATAATACCTATTACTATCAGCCGTATATTCCTTCTTCTTTTCTCATTATCTGCAAAATCATAACATATAGAAGGTTAAGAAAAACATAAATCACGCTGTCTTTTTAACATGACTATCCAAACTAATAAGTGAAAGAAAAGAAAATGGAAAACAGAGTAAATAGGATCATATACAAGCGAAATCCAATTCATAACAGATCTCTTTCCAAGTAGTATAAGTTCTTAAAAGTTAAAAACCACTGGTCAGCCGGGCTCTAAGAAATGTGAATGGTATTAGATTAAGAACTATTAGATTAAGAACTTGAGAAGCATCGACTTTTCAGTTTCTTCAATCCTTAGCTGCAAAAACTATAACAACCAGACCCAATTTTCTATTCTTTTACCGTGACTCAAACTGGTATCAGGAGCGTGCAAGGAAGTACTACTTTTGTTCTTGAGACATGCGAAGAAGCAGTCCACATGAGGACTCCATTTAAGAGTAAAAACCACAATCCAACAGAGACGAGAGGTTGTCGTCTGACCAGTGGGGATCAAAAGGTGGCGGCAACACCACTATAGGAAGCTTAATGACAGAACAATCATGCTGAGAAGGCAGGAGCGGTACATTCCTGGGCGAATAATAGAGATCATAGGCTCTGCAGTGTATGTAATTGAATAATTCCTTAGGGTGATCTTGAGGAACGCTATGATAATTAACCACGCTTGCATATCAAGAAGGTGATGTTGGGGCTTACAACTTGGAAGTATTTCGAATGAGAGGACGACAACATGAAGTTGTCAAGAGAATTGCAGATGTCATAATGCAAGTGATCATTGAGTTCAGCATCTTGAATTACTAGTGTCTTGTTTTTGTAGGAGATGCTTTTAACCACATACCATCTTCCATGCTCTTTAGATTGGATCTTTGCTATTGCTTCATCACAATTTATGCTGTGTACCCCCCATTCAGGGCTGGTGAAGTTGGAGATAGGGAATCTGCTTTCGTCTGTTCTGTTACATCCAAAAGCTTGACACGTTGGGTGGGCATGAGGTTCTTCTTTGGCTGAGTGAGTAGAAAGCTGAGATATGAAGAGGAAAGAGAGAAGGAAGGAAGGATTTGAAGGAGCAGCCATTGAAATAGAATGAATTGTAATTCATTCAACAGAAATCCAGAGCCCTCTCTGTTTTAACGAGGAAAAAAAAAAAATCTAACATTTCTTTATAGTCACGTCCATTTTCTTGTTTGGCTGGGATGATGACTAAAAAGACTTGTAAAGGCTTGGATGGGGAGGTGACTGCCTCATGCATGGTGGGAGGTAGGTTTGGGATATTTTATCTCCCACCCTATCTCTTTCCTTGTATTGATATTGATGCAATTTGTGTGAGAACACAAGACCTCCGGCTTTGATACTACTATGTTGCAACAGAACTAACAACTTACTCTGAAAGCTCAAACTGATAGAGTATGAAAAATTGATCCCTATATCTCATAACCCTGGCCCTACATTCCATAGGTTAAGTCATCGGTCGGACACTCTTCATGGGCCCCCACATCACATGGATTCCACCTCACACAAGCCACCTGTCTCAAATGCCACCCCTAGTGTACCCCTGCATCTCACGGGCCACTCCACTCAAGACAGTGTGAAAAGGCCCCCTCATTAGGAAGATACCAAAGTACTCGGATTTATTGTTTTTTTCTTTAAAAAACAATTTAAGTTAGAAACTTTTGGGGCCCACATGGTGTGTGCATGACATCCAACCCATTAAACATACGTGTCTAACCATAATAATCACACTAACCAAAAATCTTTCTGATAAAATTACCAAAGGGGTTGCACCTGAATTTTAATATTTTCAAATGTTGTATATTGTTTTTATAGTGCGTCTCACCTTATGTTTAGATCGATCAAATTTTTTATTTTTCTAAACATCATAGTGGATCACATTTATTGGATGGGTTGGATATTATAAAAATATAACATATGCCTCATAATTCTACCTTGCCACTTTTAAAGGAAAAAGTGTACAGTACGCGTTATAGTAATTTCACCGCTCATAAAGCAATTCCTTACATTTTTGGTTGGCAGAAACATTATTTGGTAAAATCCTAGTTTCAGAGGAATTCTGCAGTAAAAATCCCATCTGTATATTTGTAAAAATAGGGAAAAGAAGGGGAGAGGACATGTATGCTCCTTCCCGAGATCCTTTTACAGTGATAAGTACCTACAAGAGATAAGCTCAAAATAAACTCTATTGAAATCTAAAAGATTTACCATAATCTCTAATGATATGGTGCACAATATGAAAATTGAATATACGTATACTACTCTCACACTCAAACATACTGCAATGTAAGTACAATATTGAAGACTGTATACCCTAACAACAGTCTTCCAGCTAAAATATTGGAAGATGTCAAACAGAGACGGAATTACACAAGACAGTTGGATAGTTTATGATATATAAGAGCAATATTCCAATATGACATTGATTTTTAAATAACAAAGCCAACTGCATTGGTCTCCTTGGTGTCATCTACATCAAGAAAGGAATTGTATAATTGTGTATTGTGGCCATGTATGAGCGTGCATCTGCACAAATATGTTATTGTTCATATTGAAAGAAGAGCACATTAGCTATGTTTGGATACACTTTTGAATTGAATTGTGACAGTTATTTCAGTAGTAGAAATGACAAAACCAGACTTGCCGCTCTCTGAATTCATATTGAGTGACTAAGCTCAGAACTAAAATTATATTACTTCCAGGTCGGGCTTGAAAGGAATGTAATCTGAGGGCTTCTTTCTCATTATGAATACCAAGTTAATTTCAGTTGGCCATTTTCGCTCCACTGAACCTATTATTGCAATTCAATTAAATAGTGTATCCAAACATGGCATAAATCAGTATCTTTTTTTCCCCCTCGTTAGCACATGTGATTAAAGATTGATGGTAGGACTCCATTACAGGTGATCAACTTCTTACAAGCATATGGGTTTATGTTCTGTTCTATGCATCAGCTTGCAGGAAACGGAAACCTTTACAAATTGGGATTTTATCTGATTCTCGTTTGGGTATTTTTTTTTCTCAAAATGAATTAATTGAAGTTATCTGTAATGAGCTTTATCACCACCTGATCAAGATTGGGTAGTGATGGGAAGGGAAGCATGCTTGACCCCACTGATTTCTTAAAAGCTTAAGCACTTAGGTCCCACTTGCCGTCGAGTTTTAACAAATTCCCCCAGTAAGCAGATTCACTTCCATCCAACTTCTGCAATGGACCAAGTGAGTGAAACTCTAATGGCCCCTTACCATAGATGGACCATTCCACAAATGTAAGTGGGTCAAGCAAGGGCTAAGGTTTAATCCATTTTCTTTTGCACCCTGGATGGAACCTGGGTCCTGCCCTGTCTCTGTCTGTCACAGACTCAGGCTCGAAACAGAATTTCCGGCTGGGTCTGGACAAGCTAGAAAATAAATCGGCTGGAATAGGACTTGTGTAGGCCCCTAATGAACCTGACCTATCAGCTTCGCTACTCTGTTCTTCCTATATTAAAATTTAATAAAGAAAATAAGAAGAAGAAACTATGAAAATTGAAAAAAAAAAAAAAATTCTATTAGCTCTCAGAGACTTACCAGCAGGGCAAGCCACAAGTTGTGGTCGATCAGGGCATAAACACATGATCTGAGATTTGTATTTTTCCCTTCACCAAGGTCTATATGACCTTGTGAAGAGGTTGGATGGCAAATGAACATCATGGTGGCCCCTAGGAATGTTTCAACAGTGGATATCATTATCACAGTTGCTTCTTGTGGTGTGGTCCACATGAACTTTAGATCGCCCTCAGCTTTGTGATCTTTGCCTAAAATGATCTGGAAAAATGGAAGGAGAGCGTGGATAAAACCCATACATTATGGTGGACCCCATAGGACCCTTGCCTGGACGGAATCCGAATCCTTGACTTGTAAAGACTTGGACATGGCGGTAGGTGACTTTTCTATGGGTATCGGTACAATGCCCCATTCTACTGGAACTCTCCTAGCTACCACGTACCTACCTCCATTGTACTCGTGACATTGAAGACAGATCACGATCGAGAGAGTTCCGTATATATATATTTCTTCCATCTTTCTTATTCTCTTTTGCTGGAAACATACTTGAAACTTCAAGTGAAAGTACAAACTTGTAAGTAGAAACAATGAGACAAAAGACCAATGATTTTTTGGCATGTTGGAAATGGTTCTATGCGGTCGAGCTCATGGGAACTTCCCATGAGGTCGAGCTGTGTGGGCCCCACCGTGATGTATGTCGAACATCAACACCGTGCATTTGATGGGTCCCCTTTAAATTATAGGATATGCCAAAAATCAGCTGTATACGGAACTCAGGTCGGCCATAGCATCTAAAATCATATGAAGACATGCCTAAAATATATAAAAGCACTTGGTGGGGCCCACCTAAAATTCCGATGCATCTGAAACTTGGTATGACCCTTCATCCAAGTGGGACACACATAATGGATGGGCTGGATTTGTAAAAAACATATCTGTGGGCCCAACAAATGATTATGAATGTTTTAATGGGAGGGTAACCCCTCTCAACTTATGTATGTGTGGCCCACAAAAGTCATGGATTGACTTGATTTTTAAGCCCAAGGCCCACCATGGAATGATGCATCTGACTGATGGGGTAGATGTTCGACACTCATCACGGTGGGCCCACACAGCTCGACCTCATGGGAAGTTCCCATGAGCTCGACCGCATAGAACCGTTTCACTATACAGAGAGAGATGCTCACACACAATTATTGGTATTTTATCTTCCTCCCCGTTTCTTTCCTTGTATCGATATCAATTGTCCATAGATGAATCTCCTCCACATATATCTTCTCTGTTTTGGACTGATGATGCAATTCATATGGAAAACTTGTGAAATGGGGCCGCTCTAGTTTTATGTTTTGATAGCTCTTGTCCAATTAGGAGTTTCTTCCATATTTCTCGTTCACTTTTGCTGGTAAGATCTTTGAAAATTTAAGTGAAAGATAGGAACCTTGTAAGATGAAACAATGAGAAATCGACCAATGATTTTTTACCTTGTTGGAAATGTCCATGTAATGGTTAGTTGGGTATGATGGAAATCCTCCATTTACCTTCTATGGATTTTTACTACAAAATTCCTCAGAAATGCTAAATTACTAAATGATGACTCCACGAATGAATTAGAAGAAGAGAAAAGAAAGAATATTTCTCAATTTCCAAATGAAGATGTAAATTTGGCCATTTCAAGATCTAGGGGGATAAAGAAGACGTACCTATACCTGGGCACGCGGTCGTATGTACTCCGTCCTTGCAATAACAGGTAGGCTCTGCAAAAAGGCCTTCCATGAATCCGCAGCGCCCTCCTGAGCTGACACATTGCTTGCACCAAATGTTGCCGACGATCCACGACACGTTGAAACCATCTTGTAAAACATCCCTGAACACCCTTGGATCATCTTCAAGTCGACCAACATTCGTTTCGTGAATTGAAATGACACTCATAGCACAATCTGCAAATGTATCAAGCATGTCGAATTCGGTCTGGACTGTGAAGTAGGCAAACTTGTTAGGCTCAGCGAAGCAAGGAAGTCGGCGAAATCCAGATGGCTCAATGGAGGTGATGCAATTGTAGTACAAGGTCAGGTTCCGAACTTGATCCGTAGGATTGAAGTAGCCGTATTCGATGGTTGTGTTAGTTGATATTGGACACGTCTGGTTCACGAAATCCGTGTCTACTATCGTTAGGATATTGTTTTGATAATCGATATTCTTAACAATGTATGTCTCTGATGGCATCTGTATCATAAGTGAATTGTCTTGACAAGTGAAATTGTAACCTGGGAAGGCGCATTGCCTGGAACGGCCATCGACCCAAAATGGGTATTTGATGGTGTGATCGATTTCTCCGCATCGAAAGTTGAAGGGGGCGCATATGTCGTTTGGATTATCAGCTTGGGATGAAGAAGTGGGCACATGGAAGACAAGTAAGAAGAAGGAGAAGGAAAGGATGGAAGATAGTAAGTGATGTGATTGCATTCGGAGGGACTGGAGAGATTAACAAGAAATGGTGATGGTGGTTTTGGAGCAATTGATATATGCAGATGGGAGGCTTGCTAATTCCACCCGGCGGCCATGAGGCGTGTGAAAGTTTGATCGGTTAGATTTTGATTTGGACTTGCAACCGTTTCTGTTTGACGGGACAGGTGTACGGGTCAATTGGACGGCCCAAAATGGAAGAGAAATGAGACACGACAGGACAGAGAAACGGGAGAAAAATTTTGAGAAATCTTCCGGCGTAGAATTCACTTTTACCATGTCAGCTTAACTGGACCTTCAAAACTTTATCTTCCATTTCTAAATGCACGCGGTGTGGATCGACTTTTTTCAAATGAAAATACTCTTATTTTTTGCGTTATGTTTTTTTTTCATTCGGCTATACTCAAAAACCAATATTTTTCTCTCTTTGTTTTTTTTCCTGAAATCTCCGAATGAATCTTCTGCTATTGTCAGTTTATATTTGCCATCTTTCTTAGAGTTTATTCATTGCTTCAAACGGGTTGCACTGATAAACTTGGAATCTTTCAAGTTTGACCTAAGGTTTTCTATTTTGAAATCCACTTTCACTCCACCGTACTCTTCTTCTTCTCGAACTGTGTGTTTCATCGGAAGGTGCATGGCTGTGAGGTAAGAATGAATATATTTTTTCACAGGTAAGATTTTGGGTGTGTGGGGTGTTGGAGTGGATTCTACCTACCGCATTAAGGCGGGCCCCTTGGAAAATCAAGGGTGGGTATCCTAGGGCATGGATTGAGTACTACCATCACCAAAATCTAGCTAGATACGATGGTCATGGCAAGGGCTCTGTGGGGCCATCATGACATGTTTTTTATCTACTCTGTCCATCCTTTTTTACAGGTCATTTTTGGGTGAGCCAAAAAATGAGGCAGATCAAGGGCACAAGTGGACCACCCAATAGGAAGCATATGGGTGACAATGACACCCACCATCAAAACCTTTCTAAGGCCCACCATGATGTTTATTTGTCATCCAATTTGTTCATAAGGTCCTAGATGAGGGGAAAACACAAATAAAATATTAATCCAAAACTTTTATAGCCTCCAAGAAGTTTTCAATGGAAGGTGTTCAATCCTCACTATTTCAATAGTGTGGTCCATTTAAGCCTATGATTTACTTGTTTTTAGGCTCATCTCCTTAGATGTGTAATACTACCTTATGGCCATGGACAAAAAAATTGATTGAACCTTGAATCAGGTGGGTTACACACAAAAATTAATTTAGAAGGTGAGTATTACTCTGCACACCTTTTCTACTCATGTGGTCCAGATGAAATATGGACTAGGGCATTTTTTAGCCATGTGCTTAAGATGGGGTTAAACACCTAGTGGTCGATATAGATTTCACATGAAGACCATGGTGGGCCCCCAAACTCACAGTTAGATCACTTTCTTGTTAAATGAAATATGCATGGGTATATAAGGGTTCGTTCAAGGGTCTCTCTTCTTCTTCTTCCCCTCTCCTTTTCCCTCTGCTACATGATCAACCTAAACGTGACCATGCCCCCATCCCAACACACCTTTGCCGTCATTGCTGCCACAATAGAACTTCTTCCATTAAAGAAGACGAAGAAGAAAAAGAAGAAATAATGGATAAATCTCCATTAAACTAGTAATCTTTCTGTATACACCCCACCTAAAACGAGAATAATTCACTCTTTGAGCTTCAACTTGACTTCAATAAATTATCTCCTACTGACTAAGAAATCATTGAAAATCCAAACGAGTTGAATATAGAGCATACTCAGCATGTCCCAAGACAACCAACGAACCTGATCGGCTAATGTCAAATCCAGTAATGATTCGGTCATGGTCATACATCCAAACTCTAGAGCCCCGAGAACTCTCTGTATGTGGCAATTGATATGCAAAAAAAGGATAAAATGAAACCATTGAGTTGATCACTTACTTTCACTTTGGGACAGTGTTTTAAAATACCAACTAGACCAAATCATAGATGCAGGTACCATAGAGTCCGATACACTGGATAAGGCGTTCGTGGACTCAGAGGAGGAGCTCTCGTACTTCCAATTGCTGGGCGGGCCGTTGTAGGTCGCCTTCAAGGCGTCGATGAGACTTTAAGGTCGAGACATTTTGTATTTTGGAACCGTATGTATTTTGTTAGGATACGGTCCCGTACACTGGACGTATATATCTTCTCATTAGTCGTATTTTGATTTAAATTTGCATTTATTTTAGTGTACGTTGTAGGATCCATTTTAATTCTTCAAATGCTTGCATGCCAAGTAAAATGAACCATATAACTCGCTTCCGCAAAACATAAGTGATACCCGAAATATCGGGAGTCGAGTATTTACTTAGCCCCCGAAATCAGGGCGTCACATAGTAAGTCATGATTTCTAGGATTTTAGTTATAGTTTAACTTTGAAATTTCTTCCTGGGTTTTATGTTATTATTTAAGAGGTTGTAAGGTCGTTTTTCATCATCAATCAAATTATTACGAATTTTATTAGAATTATTTTCTATTTTCTATCTCTCCTTGTGGATTCGAGGCATTTCTGTGAGGAGTCCAGAGAAGTTCTGTGGATTTGAAGTAGTTATCCTTGAGGAAGACGGTGCTCGGCCTCTACACGTCCTTCCTTGTGTCAATTCTGGACCACAAATCAGTGACCTAAATCAGCCCGATCTGAACCCCCTATTGAATGTTCAAATATGCCCATTTCTTAGACGTTTTGAGCAGTTCAAATTTGACCCTTTTTAAGCCATCATATGGCCCACCAACCTGACTAATTAGTGGCCCTAGAAAACCTTCAAACTTGGACCATCCAGCAGCCTCTAAAATTGGTCAGATTGGGACCATAAATTAGCCCAAAAGCGGTTGAATCTGGACCACAAATCAGTCCTTAATCTGCCATATTTTCAGTTTTGGAACTATGAATCTATTGTTTACTTTATAATAAATCATCCATTGGACATTGTTATTTAATAAATACTGAGCATGGATGAACGTAATGAGGTTGATCACCATCTTCCTCAAGGGTATAATTACTCTGAATTCATGGAGTTTCTCTAAACTCCTCACAAAGATTCTTTGAATCCACAAGAGAAAATAAGAAAATAAAAGTAAATTCTATGAAATTAGAAAATTAATTGATAGATGATAAAAACAAATTTACAACCCTTTTAAATAGTAATACCAAACCTACGAAGAAGTTTTAGAATCAAACTCCAACTCCAACTCCAACGCAAACTCTCTAAAAACGTGATTTACTATAAATAATAAACTTGCTATTTATAGATGATCATGATTCTTACTAGACTTCATGGTTTTATGCAAAAGTAAGGTCTAATTTGTCTTAACCACATTAATCTCCTAATTTTTCTAAGCCATTTTCATGTTGGGCACTAATCTTAAAGCTAAAAGGATCAAGAGTTATGATTGAAGTAAAACTTACTAAAAATAGTAAAAACAAAATTAAAATGGACTTTTGACTGCCAATATGATGGAATCTTGCAAATTCGTCATGGGCAACCTAGCATAGTATGATTGGGTGGCTAAAGTAACTTCTCCTACCCTAAAATCATATATGGTACATCGAATAACTTGTTCCAATTTGCGATATATGCCTCTTTTAGGATTCTGACAGTCCTGATCACTTTCGCCTCCGATAGTCTTCTTTGGTCCATCTTGGACATGAAACTGTCCATAACCTGCCCCACATCAAATACTACATACTACATATATAGATGGGTACTTGAAAACTTATTTTTTTGTTAAATGCTTCTTTTTCTTTTTCTTTTTAAAATTAAAATACTCAATTTCTTTGCTGCTATGGACAGATCATGGCAGAGGAAACCTAGCCCCTCATCCATTGGGGCTGCCCTAGAAATTGCCGTTGCAGATAAAACAAATCAACTTTGGACTTTCATTGACTATAAGGCTAACATCATCCAATGCGAATCCTTCTCTAATTTCATGGAAGGCACCACCACAATGAGTCGCTGGAGAAAACGAATCAGCCGTGCAATTGCAGCTACCGAACAATTTAGAATCCCATAAAGTCCGCTGGAGAAAACCAATCAGCCGTCCGATTACAGCTATTCAACAATTTGGAATTCCATAAAGTCCATTGACCATAAGACTAGCATCATCAAATGGGAGTCCTTTTCTAATTAAGAGCTTTGCAGAGAAAGTGAATCTGCCGTGCAATTGCAGCTATCCAACAATCTGAACTCCATAAAGTCAAGCCAGCATCATCCAATGAGAACCCTTTTCTAATTAAGGACTTTCATGGAAGGGCCCATCACATTGACTGTGTTAAGTCACTAAATCCTCGACCATGTGGGGTTGGAGAGCATTAGAGAAGATAAAGGCTCATTATAGGCTTCTAAAATTTCAAAGTGCCTGCGTATGAAGGCTTGTACAAGTCCAGAGTATAAAAGAAAAAGTGTGAGTTGCTGCGTATGTTCCAGTCTCAATTTCTAAAATACCGCATGGCTAATTGATGAACTGATTGATTTTGAACATTCATAGGAAAGAGGATTTATCAATTTCCAGGACAAGTTGGTTGGACCCGGGCCAAACAACTTTTAGGTTCTGATTGCTGCTCAGGTCTGGTCTTAATAGACTTTCCAGCCTAAACCCAGCCCATTTCCACCCTTATTTAGGATTCTATGATTCCTGATTGAGGTGGGCCTTTTTCCCTGGATCCAGACCATTGATCTAGTACTACAAAGCGTGGATGGACCATTTCTCTCCGTCTAGATGAGAAAGTCACTACAGGAAATTGCTCTTTTACCGACGACATAATTCGTCGTTATTTTATCTTTTTTCGTCGATAATGATTATTACCGACGAAATATGTCATCGCTAAGATTATCACAATAAGATCTTGGCTGAAGGCTTTTGCCAACGAAATATGACTTCGTTGGTAATGATAAAACAAATACCAACAACTAAAATCGTCGGCCAAACATGTTACTTTTGGTAGAAAAAAACAATATATTTCATTGGTAAACACAGCTTATACCGACAAATATCTTCGTCGGTAAAACTGTGAATAGACAACATTACCGACAAGTACGTTCGTCGGTAAAACAATAATACCAACGAGTATGTTCGTCAGCATAAGCCCAGATAAACGACATTATCGACGAGTACGTTCATCGGTAAAACAATAATACCGACGAGTATGTTCGTCGGCATAAGCCGTTATTACCGACGAAATAATTCGTCGGTATATTTCATATATAGATCGTGGTATAAATTTTTGTATTAATTTCTACCTAAGAAATATTTAGTCGGTATAAGTTTTCAACCTGCTATTACCAACGAAACATTTTGTCGGAAATAGTCTGTTTCTTACTGGTTTCATTTATTTTCAAAATTTAGGAAAAAATTTCTAATATATACCTGTAAATACACCTGTTACAATACATTTTCATCATATTCATATCCACATCCATCCAAACACAAATTACATCCATCCAAACACAAACCGTATCCATCCATACACAAACAATCCTATCCACATCCACATACAACACACATTCATCCACGCACAAATACATATAAGTTTTCCAACCCTAACCAAACGAGGAACCCAACAACCCAGCCCCAACTAAACCCTAGGTTACGTTTGGGTAAGTAAGGTTTTGGTTGATCCCAAGTTGCAGCCCTACAACTCAAAAGAGTCCTTTGACAGGGATATAGTAATTAAAACCCCTCATAACATAAAATAGGCAATTGCCATTTAACAGAAACACGGTACTTACCGATTGATATCGCAGTTGTGCTCCTCTGATACCTGAACAGATGCAGAGCAATACTATGAATGATTTCAGCATTTACCCATACATTGCAAGGGACATAAATAAAGTCACTGTATACAAAAGAGGTGGAGGGAAACGCTACTTACACATAGGACAATGAATGCGCAAGCTCACGGAGATCATCAGGGGAGAAGCCAATCTCATCCAGCAAAACATGGTAGTGAGTAGGGCGCGTTGTTCCCTGTTTAAAGGAAAAGACAATGCAAAAGTAAGCAATCCACACGCACCTTGATTGATTGTGTACGAATTCTTTCTGTTTGTGTATGGATATGAGCACAATAAAAAAGACCGGGCGATGCAATTAATCAATGGAGGATGGATGGTGACTTCCCACAATTTAACACAAAGGTCAGCTCCATGTCAAATCTTATAATCATTCCTGCGTGTGAACACATGTAGAAGTCGTCGTTTCGCGGATGGCAAATTGCTTTGTCCACAACAGTGCCTGTTTAAGTGAAAAAATAAAGAACAATAAATAAATAAATAAAAGGACAATTCACATTGAACAAGCTCAGGAAGCAAAATTTCCAGCACAAAATGTTCATGTACCCAGATAATAATAGCCATTTGGAGCTGAGAATAAAAGCTCTAAAGCAAGCAATTCAATGGTCATCTGGAATATCTCAGTTCCAGAGATCAACACGATTTTCTAGCACCAAAGGCAAATGAGATATATTTTGGGGCAGGTATAAGGCCCAGTGCTACCCCAAAAGAAAAATAATCTCCTTTGCACTAACTTCTACTTGGGATGAGCATCCCACTAAAGCATTAACAAACAACCATGATGGATTCAAGTGAAATTTTTATTTTCAATACTCTTTTCTTCAAGAAATTTATGAAGAGGCTAACCAGGCGGAACATTGTAGCTTTGATAATTATTCATGGCATTTTCCATGGCAAGAATACCTCGATAATCTAATCCAGCTCAATGTTTAGGACCTATGTGAATTGCGATTCACTCACTCCATCCCTATTCAAAGAAAAAAAACAGATGGCAAAAATATGAGACAGTTGAAACTGGAACAGGATGGGGAAAGGAGTACTGAATTTATACAATTTAACTATTAGAATATTCTGTTTCATTACAAGTAGACGGTATTATAAAATCTTTTCATGCACCTACACATTCATCCCCAAAAGACACTACATTGCGGAAATGTATAAACATGACAATCAGAGCATAACTTCAAATAGTTTCTTTTAGTTAAAATGAGGAAGAACGGTAAAGCAAAACAGAAGGTAAGATCTTAAGACTAAAAAATTCTCTGTTTTCCCCTTTGAAGGTTAAGGCAAAATCTGTTATAGCTCAAATTCAACAGACCTAGAAACCCAGTCCTCGACACCATTAAACCTAGAAAGAGCTCTGATGCAGATGAGTAGGGTAGCTAGACATGCACTAACTTCTACTTAGGATGAGCATCCCACTAAAGCATTAACAAACACCCATGATGGATTGAAGTGAAATTTTTATTTTCAATACTCTTTTCTTCAAGAAATTTATGAAGAGGCTAACCAGGTGGAACATTATAGCTTTGATAATTATTCATGGCATTTTCCATGGCAAGAATACCTCGATAATCTAATCCAGCTCGATGTTTAGGACCTATGTGAATTGCGATTCACTCACTCCATCCCTAGCTATTCAAAGAAAAAAAACACAGATGGCAAAAATATGAGACAGTTGAAACTGAAACAAGATGGGGAAAGGAGTACTGAATTTATACGATTTAACTATTAGAATATTCTGTTTCATTACAAGTCCATGCTATTATAAAATCTTTACATGCACCTACACATTCATCCCCAAAAGACACTACATTGCGGAAATGTATAAACATGACAATCAGAGCATAACTTCAAATAGTTTCTTTTAGTTAAAATGAGGAAGAATGGTAAAGCAAAACAGAAGGTAAGATCTTAAGACTAAAAACTTCTCTGCTTTCCCCTTTGAAGGTTAGGCAAAATCTGTTATAGCTCAAATTCAACAGACCTAAAAACCCAGTCCTCGACACCATTAAACCTAGAAAGAGCTCTGATGCAGATGAGTAGGGTAGCTAGACATGCATACAACCATTCAGCCTCAGCATTCAAACATGAGCTTCACATGTGATCTACATGACCTGCGTTAGGACATCTCAGCTGTATATAAAGTTGGACTTATTATATAGATAATCAAGTTCAAAGCAATAGGCTGATCAACCCCTGATAACACCACACCTGATTAAAATGAGCAAGTGGTTTAAAACAGTAATTATTACCATAAATGCACCAAGAACCTGATTGTTAACAGTCCAATCTAGGGTCGAGGTCATCTGCATGGTAGATCCAAACTGATGAACAACTCTGATGTTTTTTAAAAAACCTTTTTCACCTTCCATCTAGCAGGACGCAAACAACATCAAAACTAATACACACAGGAGGATTCGAGCCGGGACACAGCTCGAATATCATATAGCTGCACTTAAGAGTGCATGTAGAGAGAGACAATGGTTGGTCTAGCAAACAATTGTATATGTATACACACACACACACACACACACATAGTTTATACAACAGACCTATGGAAATGTAGACCTATGGAAATATAATCCAGAAATGGGCCTCCAAAAAAAAAAAAACTTTTTCAAAAATAATAACAAGAACATACCGGAAAATGATTATCTGGTCAGGCTTCTTTTTCCCTGAACTCATATAGAAATCTAGTAGAAGTTCTCTAGATACCAACATTTCATTGAAATGCATTCACACAGAAATTAGTGGAAAAGGAAATGGAATGTTTGTTTTTTTTTTTTTTTTTTTGTTCCATGTACTTGGTTGACACTTTCAGGTGCTCAATTGAATTTTAAGAAATGAAATTACAACTTCAACACTTAACCGGGTTTTTTTTTTTTTTTTTTTTTTTGTTCCATGTACTTGGTTAACACTTTCAAGTCCTCAATTCAACCACAGTTTCCTTAAAGCCAAGACAGGTTCACTTTCTTTATTTTAAAAAATTAAAAATTAAAAAAAAATATTTAAAAAAAAAAAAAAAACCTGATAGAGCCAAGCTGACCCTGAAATGTTCTTGACTGCTAATCCACATTTTGTACATTTTTTTTAAAAATAAATTGTATTATCATTTTTTAAATTAAGAATATTTTGTCAAAATAAAAGGGTGATCAACAGATCTCCCAAGCAACAAATCTAAATTAAACCTACTCCTAAAAAAGGCTTGTCATGTTCCAACCATGACAACCTCAATGTGAGTGACTATTGTGATGATGATTGGGTTTAAAATAGAGTTTTGCTACTGGCTTTTTTGAGTAAATCCTTGGAAATGAAAATCAAATTTGCAGCAGTTTTTTTCACTAACAGTGGCTAACTCAATTTTCATGCAGTCAGAATTCATTTCCAAAGTATTCTCTTGATCCAAACTATAAAGGTTGGTTTGGCAATGTGGATTTGAAATCAGGTGGATTTTAGTCTCTATGGAACAAAGTGGATTTGAAATCATAACTTTGATACAGGAGTTCAGAAAGAGCTACAATTAGGTGGTTCGATCATTGATGAGAATTAAAATGGTGTTCCACCCGATTCAATTCAATCGAGCATCCAAACACACCTGTAACTGTTGAGACATGTTTGTATGCACAATTGAAATGAACTGCAATAATTTGTTTGCTTCAAGTTTGACCTGCAACTCATATAATTGCAATTAGGAGATTCAGTCGTTATTACGAATTAAAATGGCACTACACCCATTTTGGAGATTCCTCTACATTGAACCGACCATATCGCAGTTCAATTGAATTGAGCATCCAAATGCGCCTGAAGCTGTGAATTCGAAAATACCATTTTCAGTTATAATAATCGGTGGGTCTCCATTGTTATACTTCATGTATCTTGCCAACTTGCGAATACCCCACGGGACGATATGCAGCCAATGAGAAGCAGCCTGAGGGGAATGTGTAGCACAAGATCTTTAAATGTTAGCTAGAAATCAGTTTCAAAGGTGCAACAAATTCAAAGAGTGGGGGGGGGGGGGGGGAGTACAATCAAGATATAATAGCACATCAGCTGTACTCAACCATACTGATGTATCAGTAATTCATCATCTTGAATTAGTAAGGAACTGGCCTGCGAAGTAGCCTAATAGAGCAGCCAGCCTAGATCACAGAGAGAGGGACAAATGCATGTAAAGGATGCATGTTTTAGTAGAAGAAACAGTCGGACACAAAGGAAAGCTTCTTGGTCAGATACATGCTTGACCAACTAAACTGGATATGACTTGAAAAGAAAAGAAAAACTATCACACAGAGCTATCTTAGAAAAAACAAACAAGTGTTTAAACATTGCACCATACACACAAAATATGGACCAAAAGAAGAAGAGATGTTTCAGGTTTCTCATCAGCCATGGATAAACCTAGTTTCAGCTAATCTACGCATGATTTTTGTGGGGTTAACATTTAGCACATTCCACTGCATGAACTCCATATAATGACTTAAAACCATGATCAAGTTTTTGTTACAGCTTATTTATAGGTGCTCTATATGCCTGCCATAATTATTGTATGGCTCCAACAGTCCATTGGCATTATAGGCTATCACAGGCTTTTATAGGGATGGGAGTCATCCAATCAAGTGACTTAAGCACAACCCTGGGTGGTTTCACATGATTATTGGCTGTGGTGGTTTCATGATGTTAGAATGGTCTTACCAACACAAGGATTCAGAAATGCTAAAAACTTCAAGTCAATCTCAAACTACAATTTGCTTTCCAACTTTGGCCCCTGCCAGGTCAACTTCTTGATTTTATTTAAAAAGGAAAACTTGTTCACTGATACTGAGCTCCCATCCAAACTGAGTTGACTCAGCAACTAATTCCAGAACTGGTATGAATAATGACTGCTAAGAGTGATAAACCAGTCACGGTGAAAATATGGTGAGGAAAAAACATCTCATGGCCACCACACTGCTAGTTGATATTTTATGGAAAGACAGATTATCACAGCTTGCAAATTGTGGTCTCTAAAAGCTTCAGTACAGTGGTCTCCACATTAATGGGCATCATAATTTTTCTGTTTGCTCATGCACAAATACTAGTTCGCTTCATCAAAAACACGTTACTGACAAATGGATAAATGACATTTAATAATAGAATCCCAAGAGGAAGGCATACCGTCAGCATCAGATGCCACATATTAACATCATGAACTCCCTCTGATACCACCAGTAAAACATGACTAATGAATACTAGGAAAACACCAAGCTAGAACGGTTCCTTGCACCACCACAAAAAGGATAGCGCCAGATCAGATGTGCTTAAACAATCTTAAAAACTGTCACGTGTGAGTAGTGTGTGAATCTTTAAAAACATAACTGTAATGCGATTCTTTTTTCTTTAAGAGTACCTGAATACCCATCAATTCATGAGCCAGGTCAGCTGACAGGGATTCACCATTTAATACAGAAACTGAAGACGAACCATCAGGTCTAATCATCTCAACTAGAATAGAAGGGCTGAATAAAGGCTGCATGTCATGAAGAATTTTATTGTCATGTGAAAATGAAAAACACTTCTAGAGCCATGGAATTAAAAGAAAATGCAATGGTGCAAACTTTTGAAGAGAGGTTCTGAGGTAGAAAGAAAAATATTATTCAAGAAAGTTAAAAGACTTCAAAATACACAACAAAGAATCTAAGTCTAAATTTAATCAATTTAAAGTGGGGGAAATGCAATAACAAAAAGGTTAGTAAGAGGAACCTGGGTATCAAGAAGAATCAGCCTTTTAGCAGAAATCCTAAGTTCAATTCCCGTTGTACAATGCCTAGCCAATGCTCATGTTTCTTCCGACTGCAATGTAAAAGGTGGGAGCATTCCTGCAAGCCAGAATAGCTCAAACTTATCTCTAATCAAACCTAAGAACTCAAATCTCTAATCACTAGTTTAAAATAACATCAGCATAGCCCTAACCATCAATTAGTCCAAAACAAAGGAACTGCATTTGAGTAGAAAACAGAGAAGTTTTTAGAGGATTTACCGGGCGTGCTCTCATTGAATCCATAAAGGTCGTTTAGTATCATCGATTTGCCAACACTGGTCGGACCAATGATGCTGATGACCGTGAAATCGGTATTTTCGGTCAGGAACTGCAAAATTGAAATGGAAGAGAGAGAAATAGGAGATTTAGGGGTTTTTTTAAAAAGGGTTTTTGGGGGTTCTAGGGGTTGGTGGAAGGAAGCTTACAGGGAGGATCCGATCAGTGTGGGAATGCCAAGAATCGGAGAGGAGATTGAGGGATCCGACGGGCGGGAGACGGGACCGAAGAAGTACCGATTCGTCTTCGCCGCCGCCGAGCGAATTTGGAGACATGGCCACGGAGAGAGAGAGAGAGAGAGAGAGAGAGAGAGAGAGAGAGAGAGAGAGAGAGAGAGAGAGTGAGGATTGGGGAAGGGAGAGAGAGAGAGAGAGAGAGAGAGAGAGAGAGAGAGAGAGGATTGGGGAAGAGAGAGAGTGAGAGGATTAGGGAAGGGAGAGAGTGAGGGAGGAAGATGACAGACGAAGTCAGGGAACAGAATGAGAGAGAGATGATTGGGGAGTTTTGGGCGCAGCTACGTTTTGAGCGCGCGCCCATTTTAGGGCGTTGAGACGAATGGATGGTCATGGAAGGGGCTCCGTGGGGCCCACTATGATGTATTTTCTTTATCCATTCCACCTATTAATTTTAGTAAATAATACTAAAATTAAAGTAGATAGAAGGCCCAAGTGGACCATACCATAGGTTGCACATGTAATTTAATCTCCATGTTTCCTACCGTGTGGTCCACTTTAGCCTGCGATCTAACTAATTATTCATTTCATGCCCTATAATAATATTTCAAAATATATGGACGACTGAGATAGAACACATAATTTTTTAGACCTTATAGAGCTCCTTACACCACCGTAAGTTAATTATTACCGGTGTAGCACTTTTTTACTATGAATTAATATATTATATTATATTTTATTCTCAAAATCCATGAAAAAGCTTTTCACGAGACTTTTAATATATTATATTATATTTTATTTTAAATATATTTTATAAAAATCATTTATTTTATATCAGTCCCAAGATGTTTCGACGGTCGGGTTCAATCCCTACTGTTTCATGCTGTTTAGCCCATTGGAGCTTAGTATCGAACTTATTTTTGGCTATGTCATAAGTTGAGCCAGCAAAATCGATGAACATGGTGGATTTGTCACGGATATTTTATGGCCTCACGAATGTTTCAATGGCTAATACTCACTTTTCCTATACTTTTGGCTTACTTTAACTTTTAAAAATAAGATGGCAAAATAGATAGGCAGGGTGGATTTGTCATAAATATCATGGTAGTCCTTACCTATTGTGGAGCAACCCTCAACTCTATACTTAAATGTCTATCAAACCTCCTGCACATTTATTAATGTTTATTGTCATGTGTTGAGGGTCAAATATTGCATATCAGACCCAGTTATTGCATGGATTTACAAGCATGATACCGTTTAACAGCCTGATTTAATCGTGTTTGTGATGCAGAGTGTATTTACAAGCATGAACTGAAAAAGGGTGCTTAAACCATGAATTTAACGTTCTGATGACACCCAAGGCAAGGGACGGACTCTAGGGGACTAAGATCGATGGAATTACACACCAGGGATCCGAGGAAATCAAGCCATTCACGTTAAAGAGGCCCGAAAATGGTGAAAAATGCAAGATCACATAGTTCTCGACATCTGATTGGCCCAAAACTTTATACATGGTCTGAGGGCCATAAATTAACCGTACATATCAAATTTCAGCCATCGGTTCACTATGAAAGTACCCCAACTGACAGATCAGCTCATAAACCGTTGATTTTGGGCCCGCCTGATATCTGGATATACTCCAATTTTGGTCTCAACCCATTAAATTAGATGAAAAACTAGATGGACAATGTGGATTTACCAAAAGAATCAAGGTGGGTCCCACTTTACGCGCGTGCGTGTGCACAGCACACGTAGACTCACGGCGCACCGAACCATCTAAGGCGGGTCAACAGCGCTGACCCGCATCTTCTTCCCAAACGGCAGTTGCCGTTTTAGCGCTAAAACGGACGGACGCTGTCCGTTTTGCGGACGCCAGTGGGCCCCACACATTGTCCCAGTGGACAATCTAAACCGTCCATCGTGTAAAGGGCCTCGACTACTACAAAACCTTGCTGAACTTTTGGACCCATGCAAGCACACGTGCACGATACAGAGGCCACAAACAGGCGGTCCTGTGACGTTTAAAACCACCCATTCTTGACTGAAATTTCGTCCTGAATCTAATGGATGGGGTGGATTTCTCCGAAAATACCTCTGTGGGGCCCACCGATCACGTCAGTGCCGGACGTGCGAAAGGCTACGCACGTCCGCGAAATCAGATTTTTCAGGCAGTTATGGCCCACCATCTTTGATCATATGGCAGATCTGAACCGTCCATCGTGTAGCCAGCCAAAATACTTCCAAGAGACGCTGATTTTACAGAAATAATGCAAGGAACGCGAGAGTTATGAAGCCCTGAACTTGGCTGCGAAAAGGCTTTCGCTGCGCGTGCGATAGCTTCCCAAATCTGATTTCCACCACTCCAAAAGCTATAAAAAGAGTTTCAAACGTGGAGAAGAAGGTATGCTTGAATAGGGGACGTCAGATAGAGAGAGAGAGAGGCGGAGAGAGAAGTGTTTGAAATTTTTATGTATTTTTTCTTTATTTTTCTTCTTTTTTTTATGATTATGTTAGGCTAAACCTCTTAGCTAGGGCTAAGAGGTGAAGCTTGTGGCGTGATGGGAGCTTCTACAGGTTTGATTGAACTGAACTGATTGACTTTGTTTGATTTAAGAAATTCTTTTAGTCATTAATGGTTTGTTGTGATTTAAATTACAGTAGATCTATGATGGCTTGAATAATTCATTTCCTTTTATTTTAATGTTCGAAAACCTTGTTGTTCGCCATCGTCTCATAGACATGGGTGGATGATGGGATCCTTCCTAATACTCATACATCTTTTAGTTAGTTATGGATTGGTCTAAGTTCTGTTGTTTACCTTGTCTCTTAGGCATGGATTTGTGATGGAATCATACCTAATTCTTATACCTTTCATCTCTTGAAAACTATATCAAGTAAGTTCAGTATAATATCCATGAAGCAGGCATAAGATCTCCCTGATCTCTACAAGTGGATCCTCTGAATCCCTAGTTCACTTTCTCTGAATTCTTTAAGTTTAAATTAATATTTCACCATTATTCCTCAAATCACAATTGGTTTAGATTTCATCTTAGCCTAGTTCTAGATCTGGTTATTTTCAGATAACGTACAGGTTTCAGTCCCTATGGATTCGACCTCGGTCTTACCGAGTTTATTACTACATCACAACCCTGCACTTGGGGTGTGAACACCATGCTAACCTAACCAAACTGTACATGAGGCCACATTAATGCTGGTAAGAAATCAACCCCTTCCATCGGTTGGTTTTTTACAGCTTATCTTAGGGCATGGGCCCAATATTGAGGCAAATCAGAAGTTCAAAATGAACCCCATAATGGTGTAAGATGCTTCAATGGTAGGCATTCAATCCCTGTTTCTTGTCATGTCTCCTGCTTGAGCTTTGTATCTGCCTCATTGTGGGCATTGGATGAATTGAGTTATAATAAAAATACTATGCCCCACAAATGATTCAGTGGTGGGCATTCAATCATCATTCTTTGATCATTTGTCCTACTTGAGCTTTGTATCGGCCTTACTTTTGGGCCTATGCCCTAAAATTAGATGGTAAATCCAACCGAGTGGGTGGAATTGTTATTTTTGCACACATGCCGTAAAATTATGCAATGCACCCGTTGTCAAAGTTCAAGTGGGCCACACCAAAGGAACAATGGAGATTGAATGCATACCATTGGAAACTTCTTGGAGGCCACAAAAGTGTGTTAGAAAGTAGAATTAGGTCACGCCAAAGGAACATTGGAGATTGAATGCATACCATTGGAATCGGTAGAAAGTAGAATTAGAAAAAAAGTGAAAGAGAAGAAATCAATGAGAGAAAAATATACAGATTACTTATTCGACCAACGTAAGAGAGATTTGAGACGAGAGAGATGGAGAGGGAGATAATCGGGTGTTGGGTAGGCAGCAGCGAGTTAGGGTTTAGGGTGACCGGAATAGGGGCGTCAGGCAGACAGCAGTGCTCCTTCGGGCAGGAGAGGGGGGGGGGGGGTAGGGTAAGAAGAGAGAATGGTAAAAAATATTTTTGACTTAAAATATAACATTATTACTGACGAAAATTTTCATCAGTGATAGTTTTCACAATTTGTCGATAAAAGGATTCAAAAATATTTGGGCTCACCTGTGCTTTATCAGCCTCATCCACTTCGTACATATGTTTTTAAATATACTTATTAGCTACAACAAAAACAAAAATTACAACTCAACATCCATGATCAACCACACAAAGTGAAATAATACATCCACTGTTCATTTTGTCCAACGATGTATCTATTTCGTCAGTAAAAAGCTCCTTTACCGATGATTTTTTTCATCGGTAAAAAGTTCTTTTATCGATGATATTGTATAATGTCAGTAAAAATAGCATCTCCGTCATCGGAATGGACACCAATGGATCTTTTGCCGACGAACTATTTGGTTCGTGGGGAAAAATTACATTTACCGACAAAATAATCGTTGGGAAAATAGTTTTCACCAATGATACATAATGTCGTCAGGAAAAGTTTCCAGGCCGTTGTTGTAAATAGTGGTGGGAACATATTTGGTCATGGTGGGAATCTTTTCCGATGAAATATAATTTCGTCAGGGAAAGTCATATTTCAATTTCGTCGGAAATAATTTCGTCAGCAAAAGGCCAATTTCTTGTAGTGAGTTCCACCGGCTGATCTTGGCCATTTTCAGTTCAGATGGGTAATGAGCCACTACTATATTTATTAGGATGTATGGTATATGCAGTGCATCTTGAGAGATAGGGGAGTGATGCAAGAGAAAAGTGTGTGTTACATGCAAAGAGAATGGTTTGAGTGTGGATGACTCATTCTCTTTCTTTTTTATATTATGGCCTACTCATATTCTCCCATTTACCTCATTTTTCAGCTGAGATTAATATAAGCGAATGCAATAAATGTACATATATAATAGATGCTATTCATATTATTTATAGTATAGATTAGAGCTGGACCATGTATGCCCAAACATTATTTATAATATAGATTAGAGCTGGACCATGTATGCCTAAACCAAATTTAACTATTGCTTGTACTTTAAGGGGGCGTTTGGATCGTAAGTTGTTTAAGATAAGCTGCTTATTCCACAAGTAACTTATCTTACTTTCTACTTATTAAGAAGATAAGTATGTTGTAGCTATTATCACTGCTTCAGTGTTCTTTGGATTCTAGTAAGGGATTTATGAAATACATGCAGTAGATACTTCACGACTGGAACGATGATCACTGCTTGAAACTTCTAAAGAATTGCTGTAAGGCGTTACCGGACTCTGGAAAGGTGATCATAGTCGAATTCTTTCTCCCAGTGGCACCAGAGACTAATACAGCCGCTAATTCTGTCATCAAGCTAGATTTGATTATGATGATTAACTTTTCAGGAGGCAAAGAAAGGACAGCAAACGAGTTTGAGGACTTGCCGAAGGGAGCTGGTTTCACTGGTTTTAGGATGTTGTGCTGTGCTTGTAACAATTGGGTTATGGAATTCTACAAATAGATGTGACTTTAGCTGGAACATGTCTTTTATACAGTTGTACGTGGAATGGATTCAATTATAACATTTAGGTGGTTAGAAATTTCTGTTATTTTTGGAAGTTTCTCTTCTATGCATGTGTATATCAGTCTTTTCTTAGAAGGGCATTTCTATAATTTCATAAAAATTTCTAAGAAGGTACAAAAGTGCCATTTTATAAGCTTCTGAATTTTAGTTTAAAATGCTCTAGAACGTGCCTAGAAAGAAAAAGAACGGAGGTGGTCCAAAATCTCCTCATGTTTCATCCAGCAATTAAATTCCTCTCCCTTAATAAATTACTCTTCTAATCTCCTTACAGCTCTCATTGTGGCTTTTTTTTTTCTTTCTTTTTACTTAACCCTGTGAGCAACTAACATGCTGGCTCACCAATAGAATCAAGGGTCCCATCATTCCTCCACCCTTATATGATCCTTGTCCCCGAAGGTTGCAGTTTGGAAATCTTTGTTGCAAGAAATACTACCTTTCCCATGGATCCTTATTCTTGCTCCGGTGGTAGACTCTCAAGAGTTTCAACACCTGGTCAAGGGTTCAAGTATCCATAGCTGGTGAAATCCCATTGCGGCGTGAGTGTGTGGGGTGTGTGTAAATAAAAATTAAAAAAATTAAAAAAATTTAAAAAAAAATACTATCTTTCCCATGTAGCATCTTTTAGTGTAATGTGAGCTCATTGCACGAACCTCCCCGAGATACCATGATTCTTGCCTTCGATAACTCTAAGATCTAGTATTACTTCCAGTTGCACTTGATAAATTCCTTCATTAGAAACCAAGAGTAGTGTCTCTATTATGACTGCTCTCGACACACTTTTTTCTCAAGGCGCAAGGCATTAAAGATGGCATGCTAGCAGTATAAAATGAGGAATTATTTGATCCGGACTATGATGACCATATTGATGAAGGACAATTAATCACTTGCTCTAAAAGCTCGAACTGATAGAGCATGGCAAATCAATCCATTTATCTCATAGCCCAAGCTCCACATTGCATGGCTTAGGATCTTAACTAAAACCCCCATCGTAGGTCCCACATCACATGGGTTCTGTCTCACACAAGCAACACACATCACACGGGTGGAACCCGCCTCACACGGGCTGTCCACCCGAAGTGTGACCCTGCATCCCACAGGCCACCCCACTCGAGCCTAGTGTGAAAATGCCCATGCATTACATATGCATGCACACACAACTGCTGTAAATGAGAAAAGAAATGTTTCCTCAATATCATTCCATAGCTATAACGTTAGACTTGTATGAAACTCCTCCAAAGTTTCGACTGTATACTTCAGCGGCAATATAACCAACAGTCCCTCTAGCATCCAACATTGATACGACACTTTCCTTGGGCATAGCTTCACTAGCCCAAAATCTGAAATCCTGTTCTAGAAGAATGTTATGTGGTTTTATGTCCAAATGCAAAATATGCATTCTATATCCACGGTGTAGATATTCAAGTCCTCGAGCAATGCCAACTGTGATATGATATAGCTTTTCCCTTGCAGATGCGGATTTCCTATAAATGCCTTTGGCGGAAAGTTCCTACAATGGAAACCTAAGTGGGCCCAATGAGAAAATGAGCCCGATCCAATACTCAAGTGGGGCAAAAATGTGAGGATTGAACGTACACAGGTGAAATATTCGTGGGGCCACAAAAGTTATGAATCCGTTTATATGTGTTTTCAGTTCATCTCAATAAAAATGATGTTATGAATGGTATGGATGGCATGGATGGCATGTAAACATCACTTGTATTTTCTCTCTCAATAATGGATTGAGTGCCACACAATCCAATTTTTACCATGTGGAACTTCTTCGACCCACTATGATTTATTTGTTAGATCTACACTGTCTATCACTATTTCTAGATTATTCTAGTGCACGAGTCCAAAAATGAGGAACATCAAAAGCTCAAGTGGACCACACCACCGAAAGTAGCGGGGAACCTTCCTAGGGTCCAATGTAAGGTTTATTTTCCATCTAAGCTCATCATCAGGTCACATGGACCTAGATTAATGGAAAACACAAGTATCAGCTTGATAGGAGCTAGCCTCCCGTGGGCCCAAGAAATTTTCACCAATAGGCCTCAAATTTCACTGTTTCCTATAGCGTGGCCCACTTGAGCCTTGGATCTACCTCGCATTTGACCTGAAGCCCTAAAAGGCATAGAAAAATGGATGTAGCGTGTGGATCTAACACATATATCATGATGGACCCACCAAAATTCCACATGTCAACACTCGGGGTATTCTTCTCTCCACCGAGCAGTAAATTAGGTAGTGAAATTTATGTGACGCACGACTATGTATTTCTTATATCCACCGTTTCATCCAATTTTTTAATCATTCTACGATATAAGCCTGAAAACAATGCAAGCTCAAGTAAACCACAGCACAAGGAATTAGTACCGCCATTGAAAACTTTTGGGGTATAGAAAGCTATATGATCGAGCTGATATTTTTGTTTTACGTTCACCCGGGTACCAGTGACCTTATCAACAGGTTAGATGGCAAATAAGCCTAGGCGAGTTGAGAAAAAGATGGTTGAATTAAAATAGTTCTTTTTTAAATTTTATTTCTGTCAGAGGGCAATATGAATATTCTATGTCATGTTCCAACAACACACTAAATGAGTTATACAATATACCCTGTGTGGAAGTAGGCCAACATTTCTTTGCGGCTGAAAGGTAAAGGGCCTGTGTTGTAGAAGAATACCCGTTAATTCCGTTAGTAGATAGGGTCAGGCACAATGACCTGACCGATCACCTAGAGACATCGCCACGTGTGAGCCTGTTATTGCTTATTTCGTACTTCTTCCTCTCTTTTTTATCACTTGGACCCAGGAAGGTTTTTAATGGCAGTTTGTTCAATCTCAACGCTTTCTGTGGTGTGGCCCACTTGAGCTTTTGATGTACCTCAATTTTGGATTCGTGCTTCAAAATTACCTAAAACAATTGATGGACGGTTTGGATCTAACACAAAAAATTATAGTGGGCCTGGAGAAGTCCCACACATAAAAAGTTATGTTGTGTAGTATGCAATCTATCCGGAAGAGATTCAGCATAGTGCTCTGTAATCGTCGAAAATGACGCCAACCGATGAGAATCGCCGGCACCGGAATTTCCTGTGCTTTCAACACAGACGATCCGCACTCATAACATTTGATCCACCAACGATCTATGGCGACCCATATGCATGCACACAGCTACTGCAAATGATCAGAAAAGAAATATTTCCTCAAATACAAACCATCCCAGTTCAGATGATTAGTATGTTCTTCAAAAGAAAGAAAAAGATTTAAGTCTAAAATATGCAAATGGGAACAATTTCATTACAATTTGTAAATAAAAACCTCCCTTAATATGGCATTTGCTTACAAGCAAAAATGAGCCATTTCATATGTTTTATCCCTCTTCAATTATCTAGGTGACCATTTTCGAAGCACATGTTGTTGTGGAAGACTGTGATTCTGGCCTTGAGGGCGAAGAAAGAACTGGATCGGGTGGCATCGGCAAGCTTTCCAGGCTTCCTTCCAACATCTCCACAGCCCTACTTATTGTAGGCCGATTCGTGGGGTGCGTTTGTATGCACCACAATCCCACTATAATCATCTTCCTTGCAGTTTCTTCTTCCACTTGTGTTGCTATTCCATGCAGTAACAAATCGTTATTTAGATCAAGACGCTTGTATATCCATTGTGGAAAATATATCTCACTCGTATTCTCGACTCCTGCATCAATGTTTCTTCGTCCTCCAACCATTTCTAGCACCATCATTCCATAGCTATAAACATCAGACTTGTATGAAACTCCTCCAAAGTTTCTACAGAATACTTCGGGCGCAATATAACCAACAGTCCCTCTAGCACCCAACATAGATATGATACTGTCTTTCGTTGGGCATAGCTTTGCTAGACCAAAATCTGAAATCTTGGGGCAGAAGTCTTGGTCTAGAAGAATGTTATGTGGTTTTATGTCGAAATGCAATATACGCGTGCTACAGCCACGGTGTAGATACTCTAGTCCTCGAGCAATGCCAACTGCAATCTGGTATAGCTTTTCCCAACCAAGAGTATGATTTGTTGTTCTTGGTTTCTCAGCATAGATGAATTTTTCAAGAGAACCATTAGGCATGAAGTCATAGATGAGTGCCCTTTTGGACCCCTCGGAACAGAAACCGAGAAGCGTCACAATGTTGACATGGTATGTTCTACCAATGCTAGCGACTTCATTGATGAATTCTTCTCCGTTGCCCTTGGTCTCATTCAAGACCTTCACGGCGACTAGACGGCCATCAAAGAGCGTCCCTTTGAATACACCACCATAGCCTCCTTGACCTAGTTTGTCTTTGAAAGAGTTGGTTATCTTCTTGATTTCAGAATACCTATATCTTTGTAGAATGAGTGATCCATAATTCTTTAGAAATTCCTCCACGTTGTGGGCATCTTTTGTTCTCTTCTTCCAAATGAAAATTAGATTATCCAGCCAGAATTTCTGTCCAGAGGTGATTGAGGAGATGACTCGAGAGAGGAAGAAGATGAGGCATACGAGAAAGATGCCCCCAGCTGCTCCAAACGCACCTAAAGGATGAAGGGAAGATAACTTAGAAATTGTCCTCAAAAACATGCATTTCTCTTTATAAGAGGACATTTTAGGTGAGGGAAATCCGACTGCATGTGTCCATTAATGTGTAATGCACACAATATATATTCATACTCAGGATTAGATGGTCAGAATTATCACATACAAATGCATTTGGTACATTGGTAATATAAGGTCAGGCCCATATGCAATAGTCCATGTCAGTTAAGTACAACCTCTTTCATTAACACACAAATCATTCACCAGTAAAAAATTGATGCAGAGCGGGTCGCGGACAGTTACATGGCCAAGATGGATCAGAAAAGGCCCGGTCGACGACAGAAGTGATCCAGACCATCGAACCTTAAATCGGGCGTATCTTGCAATCCGGAATGAATTATCTGACGTAAAATATATGATTTTGGGGTAGAACGAGCTACTGAAGCCAACCAACCCCGCTACGCTGGGTTCCGCAGCCCAGAATTGCAAAAAATCCCTGAATCGATGTTCGTTTCCCTGTTTTAATTTCATTTTTACTATAAATAGTAAGTTTTAGTTTGATTATAACTCTTCATCCGTAGGGCTTTAGGAGTTGCGCCCAATGTGAAAAGAGCTTAGAATAATTAGGAGAACGGTTTGGTGAAGCTAAATAGGACACTTACTATTTTTGGCCAAAAACCTTGCGCACTAGTAGACATCACAACCGTCTATAAATAGTAAGTTTACTATTTATAGTAAGTCGCGGATTCTAGGATTTTGAGTTGTAGTTTGATTCTGATTTCTTTCCCATTGCTTGGTACCCCTATTTAAAGGGTTGTGAACTCGTTTCTATGGATGAATTAATCAATTTTGAATTTCTTAAAATTTATTTCTATTTTCTGCTTTCTTTCCTCGTAGATTCGAGAAGTCTCTGTGAGGAGTCCAGAAAAGCTCCGTGGATTCGGAGTAGTTATCCTCATCACGTTCATCCCTGCGTCAAAAATTTGGTGGTATGATAAGTCTATATTGTTGAACTTTGTAGGGCCCATCAGATCATTATTAATACATTTATATATTTATTCAATGAATTATATATATAATTTCTAATGTTTGAGTTTAATGTATATATGTGGTTGTTTGATGATAATGTTTGCAAATTAATACTCAAGGGAGCCATTATAATGACATGTGGCTAACATTCATCGACTAAAAGCTTAGCTTGCTTCTCACACAACATAGACTATTGTGCAGTGAAGTAGAGCAAGTCGTGAACACTTTCATGGCCAAGATGGACTAAAAAAGTGATGTAGGAAGTGGCACATGAGGTACATTCCTAGCATGGGTGGACCAAAAGAAGGTGGACCGTAAATTGATTATAACTTTTGATCTGGGTATCGTTACGGGATGCACAACCTATCAATCTTTGCTGAAACGGGCCATCCGAGGTGAACCGACCTACTAAGTGGGTTGCATTTTTCAGTTTCGCAGAAAACGTACACTTTCGGCTAAAAAATGAAAATTCAAGAAAATCTACTATTTTTAGTAATTCCGATATATATATATATATATATATATTTTAGGGTTTTAGACTTTTCTTCTTTTTAGAAATAATTTGTAATCATGCTAGTACTCTTCTAGCAAAAGCCATCCTGTTCAGAGTATCAGACAGTCATGATCAATCAGTTCAATAAATTTTGGACATTTGGTGTCGATTATTTGTCTATATTTTTTCTTTCCATATTAGATTGTTGACCCAAGTCACTTAGGATTGCTTGATCGCGGGGATTTTGTGTCATGGGAATTACAAGGTGTAGATCACCTATTCAATGGTCCAAACCAATAGATTGTGTTAGCTTCTCTTTTCTCAAAGGCAAACACAAGCATTGTTTCTAATGAATCGGAAACGAAGCCAAAGAAGATGTTGGTATTTGAAAAGAATAATACCTATTATTATTTTCCTTATCTTCCTTCTTTTCTCATTATCTGCAAAATCATAACATATAGAAGGTTAAGGAAAACATAAATCATGCTGTCTGTTTAACATGACTATCCAAACTATTAAGTGAAAGAAAAGAAAATGGAAAACAGAGTAAATATGATCATATACAAGCGAAAGCCAATTGATAATGGATCTCTTTCCAAGAAGGATAAGCTCTTAAAAGTTAAAAACCACTGGTAAGTCAGGCTCTAAGAAATGTGAATAGTAATGTTAGGTTAAGAACTTGAGATGCATCGACTTTTCAGTTGCTACAATCCTTAGCTGCAAAAACTATAACAACCAGACCCAATTTTCTATTCTTTTACCATGACTCAAACCGGAATGAGGAGCGTGACATGCGAAGAAGCAGTCCACATGAGGGCTCCATTTAAGAGCAAAGCCACAATCCAACAGAGATGAGAGGTTTTCATCTGACCAATGCGGATCCAAAGGCGGTGGAAACACCATCATAGGAAACTTAATGACAGAACAGTCATCCTGAGAAGTCGGGGGCGGTACATTCCTGGGCAAGTAATAGAGATCATAGGCTCCGCAGTGTGCGTAATTAAATAACTCCTTAGGGTGATCTTGAGGGAGGCTATGATGACCACGCTCGCATTTCAAGAAGGTGATGATGGGGCTTACAACTTGGAAGTATTTTGAATGAGAGGACGGCAACATAAAGTCGTCGAGGGAATTGCAGATGTCATCATGCAAGTGATCATTGAGTTCAGCATCTTGAATTACAAGCGTCTTGTTTTTGTAGGAGATGCTTTTAACAACATACCATCTTCCATGCTCTTCAAATTGGATCTTTGATATTGCTTCATAACAATTTATGCTGTGTACTCCACATTTAGGGCTGGTGAAGTTGGAGATAGGGAATCTGCTTTTGTCTGTTCTGTTACATTCAAAAGCCTGACACGTTGGGTGGGCATGAGGTTCTTCTTTGGCTGAGTGAGTAGAAAGCTGAGATATGAAGAGGAAAGAGAGAAGGATGGAAGGATTTGAAGGAGCAGCCATTGAAATAGAATGAATTGTAATTCATTCAACAGAAATACAGAGCCCTCTCTGTTTTAATGAGGAAAATTAAAAAATCTAACATTTCTTTAAAGACGTCCATTTTCTTGTTTGACTGGGGTGATGACTTTGATTGATGACTTAAAAGACTTGTAAAGGCTTGGATGGGAAGGTGACTTTTCCATGGGCGTTGGTACAACTCCTCCATTGTACTGGAATTCTCATACCACCTACCTAACTCCATTGGACTCGTGACATTGAAGATGGATCACAATCAAGACTGTCCATCAAGAGGTAACCATGTTAAAAACCATAGTGAGAAATTATTCACGTCGTCTGATCGGTCAGTAAAAGTGATAGGTAGCCTATCTGTGGAATGACATGATGGACAGTCCTGATCCACCTTCCCGTCTGCCTTGTGCATGGTGGGAGGTAGGTTTGGGATATTTTAAATTCCTCCGTCTCTTTCCTTGTATTGATTTCAATTGTCTAAAGATGAATCTCCTCCACATCATAATCTTCTCTGATTTGGACTAATGATGCAATTCATGTGGAAATTTGTGAAATGGTCCTGGTCTACTTTTATGTTTTGATAGCTCTCGTCCAAAGAGGAGTTTATTCCATATTTCTCATTCGCTTCAGACTGTAAGATCTTTAAAAATTCAAACGAAAGATATGAACTTCTAAGATGAAATAATGAGAAAAAGATGAATGACTTTTGGCCTATTAGACATGTGGATGAAATGTTTCAAAGATCTGGTGGTAGGACTTCATTACAGGTGATCAACTTCTTACAAGCATATGGGCTTATGTTCTGTTCTATGCATCAGTTTGCATGAAACAGAAACCTTCACAAATTGGGATTTTACCTTATTCTAATTTGAGTATTTTTATCTCAAAATGCATTAATTGAAATTATCTGTAGTGGGCTTTATCATCACTTGATCAGGATTGGGTGGTGATGGGAAGGGAACCATGCTCGACCCCACTGATTTCTTAAAAGCTTAAGCAAGTTCCTATGGTAAGCAGATTCACTTCCGTCCAACTTCTCCAATGGACCATGTGAGTGAAACTCAAATGGCCCCCACCATAGATGGACCATTCCACGAATGTAAGTGGGCCAGGTTTGACCCTTTCCAGCCTGGATGGAACCTAGTCCTGGCTTGTCTCTGTCTATCACAGACTCAGGCTCGGAACACAATTTCGAGTTGGGTCTAGACAGGCTAGAAAATAAATCAGCTGGAATAGGGCTTTTGTAGGCCCCAAATGAACCTGACCCATCAGCTTCGCTACTCTGTTCTTCCTATATTAAAATTTAATAAAGAAAATTTCAAAAAAATAAAAATAAAAATAAAATCTACTATCTCTCAGAGACTTACCAGCAGGGCAAGCCCCAAGTTGTGGTCGATCAGGGCATAAACACATGATCTGAGACATAGTATCATTAAATCCACACTGACCGCCAGATTCTACACACCCATTGCAATTGCTAGCACTCCCGTAATCCAGAACGAACCCTGTCTTCAAAATCTCTGAATAATTTCCGGCCTCTGAATACCCATAAAGAAATTCTGGGTCTGCTCTAACCGGTTCAGTAGCCCAAGATTCACAAGTTTCAGTAAAACTCATCGAACTCAATGTTTCATGATCTTTGGTAAAATTCATCAATTTCACCGTTTGATAATCAGCAAGTGTGGCGTAAGAGTGATGTATGTCATTGTTCATGCAATCCATCGTGTATACTCGTTCATAGCCAATTCGATCAGGAAGTGAGATGAGGCAATTGAAGAAGAAGAAGAGGTAGGTGGTTGCAGAGCTAACACTGAAATATCTATTCTCGACGGTTAGATTGTGAGTCGGTCTCAGGCATGTTTCACTGTCGAGCAATCCCATGTTTACGAGCAGAAGAGTTTGGTTTTCGTAGAATATGTTTTGGATGTAGTAATGATCGTTGTTGGACATGTTGAGGACAGGCCTTCCGTTCTTGCAATCGAGTTCGAAGCCTTTGTAGCCGCAGTAGGAAGGTTGGTCAAGGATCCGAAATGGGTAGCGTATGTAGAGGCCATTGCCGCAGTCTCGAGGCTCGCAAGCTTCGAATAGTGGGTCGATCGAAAGAGCTATTCTTCTACAGCAGAAGAAGAAGATGACAATTGGGAAGAATTCTTTCATTTAAGAAGAAGTAGAAAGAGATTGAAAGAGAGATGAGACAGGAGAAGCAAAGGAAGGTGAAGAAGCTAGAAAGAGAAAGGAGAAGGAAATGCAATGAAAGGAGAAGAAACCAGAGGGAGGAAGGAGGGAGGAAATGCAAGAGAAAAGGTTTAGATGCGTTAAAATTAGCTAAATATGATGATCAAGTAAGCCGCACATGTACACAGATTCTCAACCGTTGGTTAATTTATGTCAATTGTTTTGTTCGTTGTATAAGGATGTGATCAAACTGATTATCATGTAGGCCTGGTTTTTAGATCTTTTATTTCGATTGTTGGCATGGTCTGATGAGCATTTCTAATGTTGTGCAAGTGTGAGGCCTGCCGTGATGTACGGATTTTATCCACCCCGTCCATCCATTTTTCCAGGGAAAGATCTCAAAATGAGGATGTTCAATCATCAAGTGGACCAGACACTCCGGGGATTGAACGCCCACCGTTAAAAACTTAATGGGAGACGCATAAGTTTTGAATCAATTTGATATTTGTATTTTCCCTTCACCAAGGTATATATGACCTTGTGAACAGGTTGGATGGCAAATAAACATCAAGGCTCCTGGGAAGGTTTTAACAGTGGATATTTATATCACAGTTGCTTCTTGTGGTGCGGTCCCCTTGAACTTTAGATCGCCCTCAACTTTGTGATCTTTCACTAAAATAATCTGGAAAATTGGATGGACAGCGTAAACCTATACATTATGGTGGACCCATGGGACCTTTCCTGGACGGATTATTATCCACCGCAGGGGCAGGACGGAATCCGAATCCTTGACTTGTAAAAACTTTGGCCATGACGCTGGGTGACTTTTCTTATGAGTGTCGTACCATGCGTGTGGTACTGGAACTCTCCTACCACCTACCTACCTCCAGGTAGGCCTGTGCATGGAGCCAAGTTGAGTTGGGCCAAGTTTGGCTTGACTCGTCCCTGCTCTTCTCAAGCTCAAGCTCGAATTTATCGCCGGAGCTTGACTCATACGCCGAACCCTTTGAGTCAAGCTTGAGGCGAGTTTATCTCGAGTTGAATCAATCCTACTCCCAACCCTGCCCAACTCAACACTCAACTTACACTTGACTCCCACCAACTTGACTCAACCCACACTCAATTCAGCTCAACCACCCGACCCAACCTAGCCACTCGACCCGACTGACCCATCCCGCACCCGACTCAACTCTCAAATCAAATATTCAATTATATATATATATATATATATATATATATATATATATATATATTAGATAAAGCCATAAAGGTACATGTTGTTGGTGTTGAGAGAGAGAGAGAGAGAGAGAGAGAGAGAGATAGCTCGGGCAAGTGGCAGAGCTGGTACTATAAAGTGTTGATCGTGTCAACTGGGAATCTGAAGAATGCTGAAATTGCGGTCGATGCGTTATCCATCTGCATGTCTATCAATAGTTGGGAGATAATGATTCCATCTGCATTCTTCGCTGCAACTGGAGTATGTGTTTCGAATGAACTCGGAGCTGGAAATGGGAATGCTGCAAAGTTTGCTACAGTTGTATCGGTGGTGGCATCTTCGGTGATCGGACTCTTCTTTTGGGTGGTGATCATGGCCTTCCATGACAAGCTGGCTCTGATCTTCACATCAAGCACTGTGGTTACCGATGCAGTTAACAGATTGGCTATCCTATTGTCTTTCACCATCCTCCTTAATAGCATCCAACCAATTCTCTCTGCTGAGTCTTGGGTCTGTGGCCCACTAACGCATGATATCCCATGTTTTAGATTGAATGATTCACCATCTAGGCCAGAATGTAGCAGGTAGAAATCACTATAAAAGCAACTAGAATAAGAAGCATATGGAATTGGGCGTCTGTTGATCTGAACCGTGAATGGACCGTGTCCTAGAAATCTCCCAAATTTGAATATCGTAGACACCACTTTTTCTTTTTTTTCTTTTTTCTCTCAGTTGATTGTGGACTGCTGCTGTATTTCTCTTCTTGTCCATCTATTTGTGGGCCACGAGTCTAAAGGTTCGAATGTTATATTGAGGATTTTTATTATTATTTTTTTTTTTGCCGGGGGGAGGTGGGGAACGAAGATGGTCAAAATATATATAGTTTTTTTTTAAAAAAAAAAAAAAAAAAAGTGGCCGAGTGCAGGTCGTACGGCTGAGATGAGTCGGGCAGACATTAAGTCGAGCTCGAGCAAGAGAGAGAGAGATACCGGGGAGCTCGGGCGCAGTGAGTTAGGTAAGGAATGGAAATGGTAAGAAATGAACAAACAAGTAAATGAGTTTAAGTTTTAACTCTTTATATATATATATATATATATATATATATATATATATATATATATATATATATATATATATATATATATATTAGGCAGCGCCTGCTGCTGCGTCAGCGCGGGACGCCGTTCTAAGCGGGCAGGGCATCGTCAGGGCAAATTAGGCGGCGGACAGGGACGCCGTGCTAGGCGGGCGGGGCCACGTCGGGGCGACTTAGGCGGCGGATAGGGACGCCGTGCTAAGCGGGCAGGGCATCGTCGGGGGGCCGTGCTAGGCGGGCGGGGCTACTGCCACGGCGGGCAAGGCATCGTCGGGGTAAATTAGGCGGCGGACAGGGACGCCGTGCCGAGCGTGCAGGGCCACGTCGGGGGGACTTAGGCGGCGGACAGGGACGCCGTGCTAAGCGGGCAGGGCATCGTCGGGGCGAATTAGGCGGCGGCTCGGGGCGCCGTGCTAGGCGGGCGGGGCTACTGCCACGGTGGGCAAGGCATCGTCCGGGCAAATTAGGCGGCGGACAGGGACGCCGTGCTAAGCGGGCAGGGCCACGTCTATATATATATATATATATATATATATATATATATATATATATATATATATATATATATATATATATATATATATTCGAGTTGAGCCGAAGTCGAGTTCAAGTCGAATCAAGATCCACTATGATCGAACTCATCTCATCTTCAAAACAAATTGGGTCACATGAAGCTTGGCTTGCCTCGAATAGTGGTTCAAGCCGAGTCAAGCCAAGCTATATCGAGCCGAGCAAAGTGAGCTTTTCGAGCTAGCTTGGTTGGTGTACAACACTACCTCCATTGTACTCGTGACATTGAAGACAGATCATGATCGAGTGTGTCCATCAAGAGTTCCATACATTGGACGGTAACCATGTTAAAAACCGGTACTGTGAGCTCATTTGGCCAGCAAAAGTGATAAGTAAACTCAATGGTACATATAACTTCATGGACGGTCCGGATCCACCTTTCCATGCATGTGCTCCGCACAAGGTGGGAGGTATGTTGCATGGGAGTTCTCATACTATTGGTATTTAGTCTTCCTTTCTGTTTCTTTCCTTGTATTGATATTCATATGGAAAATTAATTAGTGAAATGGCCCACTCTAGTTTTATGCTTTGACAGCTCTTATTTGAAGAAGAGTTTCTTCCATATTTCTTATTCTCTTTTTGCTAGAAACATCTTTGAAACTTCGAGTGAAAAATACAAACTTGTAAGATGAAACAATGAGAAAAGGACCAATAATTTTTGGCATGTTTGAAACGTCCATGTAATGGTAATTTAAGTCTGAGGGTAATTATATATAATAAAAATTGGCTATATATATATATATATATATATATATATATATATCTTATTCTCTCATGCTAGAAACATTTTTGAAACTTCAAGTGAAAGATAAAAACTTGTAAGATAAAACAATGAAAAAAAGACCAATGATTTTTGGCATGTTGGAAACGTTCATGTAATGGTTATTTGGGTCTGAGGGTAATTATATATAATGAGAATTATATATATATATATATATATATATATATATATATATCAATTGTATTGGATACTCCAATGTAAGGGTTCCTCCTCATATATATAATGAAGTAGTCGGCTCTTTACAAGGCAATTACAGGGAATCAAACTAAATTAGGAAAATATAATCAACCTATTAATTATAGAATATTTTACAGAATATTTACATATTATCAAAATCATGCCATAATTATAGAGACTAATTATGGCTAAATATATCCGACTGACATCCCCCCTCAAATTGATGTTGGGCGATCAAGAAGCATCAATTTGCCTACAACAAACTGATGACGCTGGCGGGTCATGGCCTTTGTAAACACGTCAGCTATCTGAAGATCAGAAGAAATATGCGAAAGAAAAATAACACGAGAGTCCAATGCCTCCCTAATAGAATGACATTCCACCTCAATATGCTTCGTACGCTCATGATAAACGGGATTAGCAGCAATCTGAATAGCACTAGTGTTATCAGCATGAAGAGGAGTAGGATCAATTTGAGAAAAATCAAGCTCAGCTAGAAGCTCCGAAGCCAGACAATCTCAGAACAAGCAGCAGACATTACACGATACTCAGATTCAGTCGAAGATTTAGAAACATGAGCTTGTTTCTTACTTTTCCAAGAGATCAAAGAATCACCGAGAAACATGCACCAACCCATAACAGACCGCCGAGTGTCAGGACATCCGGCCCAATCTACATCATTATAAGCAACAAGACAAAGAGGCGAGCCAGTGGGAAAGAACAACCCACAATCAGGTGAACCTCGAAGATATCGAATGATACAACGCACAGCAGCTAAATGGAGATGGCGTGGAGTTTGTATAAACTGACTAACTTGCTGGACAACGAAGGAAATATCGGGTCGAGTAATAGTCAAATAGTTTAGGCTGCCTACCAATTGGCGAAACACAGTGGAATCAGAAAGAAGATCACCCTCCGCATGACGTGTAAGACCCGTGTCCTAATCCGTACCATTCTGTTAGCTTCCGCGGTCCTTCCGGTCAAATTTCGGCAACCTTCGCACCGAATTCGGTGTTTACGCACGATCCTAAGCCAGGTCCCGCGCACCGACGTCGGCTCGATCTGAAACTTATGTCTTGACGATCGCGTCGTCGCCGCGGTTCCAACGCCGTGACTTGCGCACCGAACCAATACCCAGGTAAGAAGATGCCGATCAGCGTTTATTCCGAAGAAATATCGCGCGTTGCGGATTTCGAGGAAATCTCTACACAATTAGTCCCACTAATTAACCATAAATGCAACCATACCTCAAAGTACTTCACTCATTCCCTCTTTTTCCAAAAGTCCACCATCTTTCCACCTCACCATTCCTCTTTTTCTCATTTTCAACCTCAACCATCCCTCTTCTCCACCAATTTCAAAATAAACCATACCTCTCATCACTCCTTTCTTACAACCATCACTCCACCCATCCCTCCACCCATTATTTCTATCTCTCCCTCTCATTCTCTAGCAATTTTTCCAAATCTCATGAGAAGTTTCACACATCCAACACACTCTCTCAACTTCAAGTGTGGCCCACCCTCTCATCTCCAATCTCAACCATTCATCTTTCATCAACCTCCATTAAAAGTGAAGGTAAGGAGCTAAGGAGTCCAAGGGAGCAAGGAGAAGGAAGATAAGGTGGGTGATTTTTCATTAATTTAAATTTTAGGGCCCACTTGTTGGTGGGACCCATTTGGATGTATGTGATTTAATCAAGAGGGCCCATAGTGGCGGGGTTCCTCTATCTCACCGTGTATCTCTCTCTTTATCTCTCTCTCATTCTTTCTTTGTAATGGTGTGGATCCCACCGATAGGTGTTACATCTCCTCCGTCCATCTACATCAGACGGTGTGGCCCACTCTATTATAGGTGATGATCCGCACCCTCTACTGTTGGGATGGGTCCAATGCATCTTTTTATATGTATATATATATATATATATATATATATATATATGTATGTTATATTTTATATAATATATGTATATAATATATAATATAATATGTACTTATATATATATACAATATAAGGTAAATATTAAATGTATATATATATATATATATATTGGTGGGCCACATTCACATGGGACCCACCACATTTTTGTGAATATATACAAACCGTCCAGCGTCCCTGGACGCTGGACGTTGCAACAATGAACTTTTAAAAAAAAAAAAAAGAGAAGAAAGGAGTGGTGGGCCACTCATGCAGGCCCCACCTTGATGTATATGTAAGATCCGAGCCGTCCATGTTGTTCCTCAACTCATTTTAGGCGTTGAGCCGAAAAATGAAGTTGATCCCATTTTCTGGCGGGCCGTACCATAGGAAACAGTGTCCCTACCTTTGATTTGCTCCCTGATGCTCCTGTACATCTGAAAAAGCTCAATATTGGACTCTATGGGTTGGTATCAAGCCACAGAGACCAATGGATGGAGTGGATCTTACTAAAGCGGGCCCCACCTGGGAAAAACCACGGAAAAACTCCGTTTCAAAAAAAAAAAAGAAGAGGGAACCAGCAGAGCGCGCAGGCAGCGCCTGCGCTGGGCTGCCTGACGGACGGACGTGCTGGGGCTCACGGCCCCAGCTGTGGGCCCCACCTTGGCTCCTTTCAATGATCGACACCGTGCATTTGCTAGGTCTCCATGAACCAGCCGTCCACCCCAAAAATCAGCAATAAATGGAACTTAGGTGGGCCACACCATCTGAAATCATATGAAGACATGTCTAAACATATAAAAGCACTTGGTGGGGCCTACCTGAGTTTTGGATGCAAGTGAAACTTGATTTGGACCCTTAAAATTATGGGACACACCCAATGAACGGGCTGGATTGTGAATCACATCTCGGTGGGCCCCAAAACAAAAAAAAAATTATATAATAATAAATTTTTTTTTTTTAAAAGCAGCAGCGCTGCTGCTGCTGAGTGACGAGCGGGCGGATCAGCTGGGGGTCACGGCCCCAGCTGTGGGCCCCACCTTGATGCATATCCCCCATCCAAACTGTACATTTGATGGGTCCCCACATTTCATCCGTCCATGCTAAAATTCGGCTGTATATGGAACTCCGGTGGGCCACATCATTTAAAATCATGTGAAGACATGCCAAAACATATAAAATCGTTTGGAGGGGCCTACCTGAGTTTTGGATGGTTCTGAAACTTGAACTGGACCATTAGCCACATGGGACCCACATAATGGACGGGCTGGATTCGTGAACCACACTTCGGTGGGCCCCACATCCATCGTCCTCATGACCCCAAAAAAAATATATATATATATATATATATATTTATATATATTACAATGGGCTCCCTGCCCACGTAACCTGTCAACAGGTTAGATGACAATAAACATTACGGTGGGCCCCTTCACCACGTGGCCCTGTGGATAGGATGCATGAACAATGAACAGTTCAGTGGGCCCTTGGTCCACACGACCCCATCAACCGGTTGTATGAAAAATAAATATTACAGTGGGCCTATCCAGGCCCACGTGACCTTATGAATAGATTGGATGACAAATAAAAACTACTGTGGGCTCTACCCTGGTCCACATAACCTTATGAACAGTTGGATGGAAAATAAACATCATAATGGGTTCTAAGATGGATGGAAAATAAACATTATAATGGGCCCTAAGTTGGGTGGAAAATAAACATTTTATTGGGTTCTAAGCTGGGTGGAGAACAAGATATGGCCAGTCCTACTTAGGACCTGCCTATGTATGTATTGTAACCCACGCCCTCTATTAGTGTGGGCTCCATCATGATGTATGTGTTTTATCCAACTGTCCAACTGTATTGGAGTTAATTAAGGCCCACTGTGTAGGCCCATCTTCATGTATTAAGTGATCCTTGTTGAGGCCCACCTTGATTTGTATTAGGCCCATATTATGAGGCCCATTGAGGTCCACCTTGATATAGATATGGGGCTCATGTTATGTAGCCCATTTGATGTATTTGGGTCCTTAGATCAAAGCCCAATTAGATGTACAAAAGGCCCATTACAATATGTGATTCATGGAAGGCCATTCCTTGGGAGCGATGTTGGTTTGACGTCCACATTGATAATGTTGGTTAAATGACCGCATTATAGCTCTCCCTAAGGCCCACTGATAGGCCCAAACTTGTGGTAAGTAGGCCGTCTAGACCCATCTCCATTATACCTAGAACCCATCTCTTATTACATGTTTAATATATATATGTATGATTCATGATCATTCGCACCATATGTATGCCTGATGTGAGGAATGACCGATCATAGCATTTACCTTTGGATAGACTGTTTATGGGCTCCCTGATAGGCGGGGTTGCCTCATATAAGTGCATGGTATATTCAGGGCTATTGCATGACTGATAGTATGATTCATGCACTTGCATTTGTGTGATTGTGGTTACTATATGCCCTAGCGACATCGGGGCCATAGCCTCCCCAGATACATCGTGGATGGCAGGATTGGAGACCGGAAATATTTGGTTCTAACATACGGGCACCATAGATGTCCCTGGGTGAAAATTCCTAAACCCGATGGTACCAGAGGATGACTCCAATGTCGAGACCGAGTGGATATCTGAGCGCACGAGGGCCGAATACCAGGAGGCCGCGTCTCCCACTGTGTCGCGGTCGGTTGGAAAGGAGTGTGGCCTTACTCGCCCGAGGGTAGGGGCAATACTAGGCTGAGTTTGACCAGCTCGCGAATGGGTCCGCTATCGACGTGCCGGATAGGTATTGGCAGACTATTGGTCAGGCGGATAGTGAGGTTTCTTACGCTCACTTGGACTGTGCGGCTAGGAGAGCGACAGTGCCATTTGGAGTGTATTGAACCCCGGTAATTTTCCAGAATGAGAACTGTACTGATACATGTTGAGGATTGGCATGCTTGAGTTGCATCTTGCATCGCATGGCCGTGTTATGGCCGATAGCATTCATATCTTGCACCGCATAGCCTTGGTACGGCTGATTGCATTCATGTGCTCATCACCATGATTCCGCATTACTCTGACCTTGCATTTTGAGCACGTTTATATTGCGCACACACTTACACCACCCTCTAAGCTTTCCATAAGCTTATGCACGATTGATGCGTGCAGGTGACGCCAGGACGCAGTCGTAGCCATAGTCTCGTTGTAGTTGGACCGTGCAGACGAGCTTCTGGAGTTTTGTTTCTTTTATTACATTGTATTTTCCCTTTCTGTCGCATTGTACTAAAAAGTTTTTGATTATAGTGGATTTTGTAGTGGTGTTCTTGTGCTTATTGTTTGTGGGTTATGCTTTTGTTATGCTCATTATGAATCAGACTAATGATTTGAAACCCTCCTTGTAGTATCCCAGGATCGGAACCTGGTAAATGGGTGTCGGGATCCGAGAATGGGGTTCTACGGAGGCTGTCGGCGCCGGATTCGGCGATCGGGAATTTTATGAGCCCGGTTTCCGAGTTCGGGGCATGACATGACGATATTTCGTGTTGACCTCCATAGGAGTATCTACCGAGGGAGAATCCTAAGACCAGCTAAACTAATTAAATCCTGGGTATATTTGTGTTGATTCAAGAATATACCCGAAGAATCTGTGTGCACCTCTAAACCCAAAAAATACGTATGAGGATCAAGATCCTTCATGTGAAAAGAAGTCTGAAGATGCTGCTGGAGGCGAGTAATCAGACAAGAGTCAGTCCCAGTAATGACAATATCATCCATATACACAAGTAAAAGAACAAGGTCAGTCAGTGTTTTGCAAAGGAATAAAGAGGAGTCATATTGGCTTTGGACAAAGGAGAACCGAAGCAGAGTGGACCTGAACTTTTCAAACCATGCCCGGGGAGCCTATTTTAAGCCATAGAGAGATTGCTTTAGCTTACACATAGCAGAAGACGGAGAGGAAAACAAACCCGGAGGAGGAGTCATGTAAATATCCTCTTTGAGATCACCATGAAGAAAAGCATTTTTGACATCCATTTGGTGAAGAGGCCAACCTTGGGAGGCAGCGATAGAGATAATCATACGCACTGTAGTCATCTTCACAACCGGAGCAAATGTCTCTTCATAGTCCACCCCATATTCTTATCGGTTCCCAAGAGCAACTAATCGTGCTTTATACTGGTCCAGAGTCCCATTATAGCGGAGTTTAATCGAGTAAACCCATTCACAACTGATGGCTGTAACATTAGAGGGATAAGGAACCACGTCCCAGGTAAGATTATCCTGAAGAGCCCGAAGTTCCTCATCCATCGCTTTCCACCAACATTCACTTTTAACAGCCTCGGAAAAACATGTAGGAATGAGAATAAAAGTCAAAGTAGCATTAAAGTTATACCAATCAGGAAGACGGGATACACGGGTAGATCGTAGAGGACCCAGCGCAGGAGGCATGTCAGGCTCAGCATCACAGAGTGGAACGATCTCAGATGGCGGGTTATCCTCAGGAAAAGTTACCGGAACAGTCTCAAATGAAGGGTCAGTCTCCGAAGGAGGCAAAGTCGGTAGACGTCGAGTATACACGAGTCCAGGTTTGAACTGTGCAGGGAGAGGAGTCAATTTTTGAAACAAGGTAGAATACTAATCTCAAGTAATGACTCAATATGGGTAGAAAAGAAACATTGATTTTAAAAAAATAATAACATTACAAGATTTACGAAATTTGTTAGAAGAAGGATCATAACAAACATAACCTTTGTGAGAAAGACTATAACCCACAAAAGCACACTTAACAGACTGGGCAGAAAGTTTGTGACGTTCATGAGGTGGTAAATGAACAAAGCAGACATGGGACATGTATTCCCCACCAGAATCAGACCTCGAAATCTTAACACAGGTAGAAAATTGATTCTCAATGTATGTGACAAAGGTTTGAAAGATAGACAATACCTCAGATTTGGATCTAAGAAAATAGACGCAAGTGTACTGACTGAAATCATCGATGAATGTGACAAAATATTTATATTGAGCATGAGAAATGACAGGGGAAATACCCCATACATCACTATGCACAATATCAAAGCATTTTGCGGCACGTTTACCATGAGAAGGAAACGAAAGAGTCTTACTTTTACCAAGTTTGCATACAAAACAGTTAAATGACAGATTTTTAGAAACTTGTTCTTTATTACCCAACAAACCAGAATTTAACAAATAAGACAAAACAACGGAGTTTGGATGACCCAAACGTTTGTGCCATACTTCACTCCGACTGTTAACTGTCATACAAGCCAAAGATAAACTACTAGGAATTGAAAAATGCAGTGGAAAGAGTCTGCCAACTTTAGGCCCCTTCACGAGTATCTTCCCCGACCCCTGATCCTACACAAGACAAAACCATCACGAGAGATATGTACATCACGGTTATTATCAACTAACTGGCCAGCAGAAATCAGACTGGTAGACAGGTTAGGAGATACATAAACATCTCTAAAAGAAGAGTTAATATCTCCTACTTCATTAATAACTAAATGACTCCCATTAGCTATTTGAATCTGGGATGAACCATGATATGGACGAACATTGCACAGAGTATCAGACGATCTGGTCATATGATTGGATGCACCAGAATCAACTAGCCAAGATTTAGATGAAGTAATGTCAGTACCTTGGAGCCCTAAGGCAGAAAAGGCTGACATAATCATCTGTTGAACCATTTCAGGAGTAAGAACAGATGGTCCAGCCGCAGAAGAGGAAGCTAATGACATTCCGGGAGCAGAAGAAGTATTCACTACAGCCTGATGAGCGTTAGCTTGACGGTTCTGAGGTCGAGTGGGACATTCTTTGATAAAGTGGCCTGGTTTCTTACAATAGTTACAAGACTACTTGGAACAATTGGCGGCAATATGACCATACTCCTTGCAACCGAAACACTGAACCTTACGCATATCTTTTCCTTTCCCGTGGGTTGCATAGGCGACTTGATGCAGATTAGAAATTTACTGGAACGTAGCCTGTGTGAAAAGACGATGCTCCTCGCGAAGTAATTCACTAAAACATACATCCAAGGATGGAAAGGGATCCCGGTTCATTAAATTTGAGCGAGCAACCTCAAATTCATGACGCAATTTCATCAGGAATTGATCTCTCTTACTCTGCTCATGCACAGCTTGAACAGCAAACAGAGAGGCAGTAAGTACCTTCGCATAAACCATATCAGAAAATTCTCCCACAAATTCTGAAAACCAGAAAAATACTCCTGAATGGAGAGATTGCCTTAAGTGTAACTAGCAATCTCATATTCTAAATGAAGATGACGTGCAGTATTATCCTAATGATAAACCTTCCGCAAATACTCCCACATGGTCTGCGCAGTCTTATAAGGTCTTAGATTAAGCAGAATAAGAAGATCAACATATCCTAAAATCCAGGACATCACACGTGCATCATTGACTTTCCACTTACCCAACTCCTTAGATTCTGTAGGAGTAGAATTACTACCATCAATATGACCCCACAATTCTTTGCCTATAACAAACAATTGAAACTGAAATTCCCAAGCACAATAATTTTTTTCAGTAAAGTGAACTCCGAAAGATTCGCTAGAATACATGATGAAGCTAATATAGATACCTGAAATTACTGCAGCACCGAAAAAAATTGGCAGCACCAAAAATCTGCAGCACCAAAAATTTACAGCACCGAAAATCTGCAATGACAAAAATTTGCAGCACCAAAAATCTGCAGCACCGAAAGAACTCTTCAGCACCGAAAAAAAATTGGCAGCATATGTCTTACCCAACACAAGAGCACCAAAAATCTGGACAAATCCAACCCCCAGATCAATTCTCTCCAAAAAGCTCCACCGAAAATCTGCAGCACCGAAGGAAATCTACAGCACCGAAAAAAAAAAAAATTGGCAGCACCAACGAAACGCTACCCACCAAAAAAATCTATCCACCGACAGATCCCACCCACAAAAATTCAGCACCCACAAATGAAAAGAAACACTAAAAAATCAGAAACCTAATTTAAATGGGTTTGGCTCTGATACCATATCAATTGTATTGGATACCCCAATGTAAGGGTTCCTCCTCATATATATAATGAAGTAGTCGCTCTTTACAAGGCAATTACAGGGAATCAAACTAAACTAGGAAAATATAATCAACCTATTAATTATAGAATATTTTACAGAATATTTACATATTACCAAAATCATGTGATAACTATAGAGACTAATTATGGCTAAATATATCCGACTGACAATATATATATATATATATATATATATATATAGAGAGAGAGAGAGAGAGAGAGAGAGAGAGAGAGAGATGCTCACACACAACTATTGGTTTTTTATCTTCCTCCCCGTTTCTTTCCTTGTAATGATATCAATTGTCCACATATGAATCTCCTCCACGTATATCTTCTCTGTTTGGGACTGATGATGCAATTCATATGGAAATTTTGTGAAATGGGTCCTCTCTAGTTTTATGTTTTGATAGCTCTTGCCCAACTACGAGTTTCTTCCATATTTCTCATTCACATTTGCTGGTAAGATCTTTGAAAACTTAAGTGAAAGATAGAAACCTTGTAAGATGAAACAATGAGAAATCAACCAATGATTTTTACATCGTCAGAAATGTCGATGTAATGGTTAGTTAGGTCTGATGGAAATCCTCCATTTACCTTCTTGGGATTTAATTTTATTACAAAATTCCTCAGAAATGCTAATTTTACTAAATGATGCTTCCACGAATGAACTAGAACAAGAGAAAGAACATTTCTCAATTTCCAAATCAGGATGTAAAATTTATCATTTTAAGATCTTATGGAGATAAAGAAAATCCTACCTGGGCACTCCGTCAAATAGGGTCCGTCCTTGCAATAACAGGTGGACTCTTGATTAAAGCTTTCACAGTGTCGACATCGCCCTCCGGAGCTGACACATTGCTTGCACCATTCGGCGCCAATGGTCCATGTCCAAACAGCTCTGTATCATTTTCAAGGCGGTCCACTTAAGTTTCGAGAATTGAAATGACACACATATCACAATCTGCAAATGTAGCAGGCATGTCGTATTCAGTCTGGACTGTGACGTAGGAATACTTGTTAGCCTCAGTGTGACAAGGAACTCGGTGAAATCCGGCTGGCTCAATGGAGGTGGTGCAATTGTAGTACAAGGTCAGGTTCCAAACTTGATCCGTATGATTGAAGTCGCCATATTCGATGGTTGTATTAGTTGATATTGGACACGTCTGGTCCATGAAGTCCATGTCTACTATCATTAGGATATTGTTGTCATAATCGATTTTCTTAACAACGTAAGTCTTAGCATTCCGCACTAAACATGATTACAGTTGGTCTCAGGTGGCATCTGTATCACGAGTGAATTGTCCAGACAAATGAAACTGTAGCCTGAGAAGGAGCATAGGTCGGAGCGTCCCACAACCCAAAATGGGTATTTGATGGTGTGGTTGATTCCTCGGCATAAGAAGTCCATGGGGGCGCATTGGTTGTAACGGTGGTCATCGACTTGGGATGAAGAAATGGGCACATGGAAGACAAGTAAGAAGAAGGAGAAGGAGAAGATGGAAGATGGTAAGTGATGTGATTGCATTTGGAAGGATGGAAATAAGGGATGATTTGCTCTATTATTTCTATATGTGTGTTTTTGTGGGGAGTAAATGGTATTCATGGTTTTGGAGCAAAGGAGAAATATGGATGGATGGTTTAAAAGAAGCGGAGTTAAATATGAAGGGACCAATTCAAAGGTCGGTGGTTTGAACTCTTATGTTTGTTCACCACCATTTTAAACGATGGTCTTGACACTTCAACCTTACCCATGACATAGCTGTATGACAATCCACATTGCCCAAATATATTACTCAATTGTCGATGGACCATAATTCAAAAATTACACTGAGAATATGGTACAGACTATCTTGTTTTGCTTTTGGAATTTGGAGCACTTGTTATTTTATATTTAATCATTCATTTGATAGCTATGAATTGGATGGTTAAGATTGATTGGTTGGTGTGATTTTAGATCATTCCATGATGTGGCTCATGGTTTAGATGGTCTGCGTGTGAGGATGATCAGCTGCAGCCATTTTGATTTTCAAAATGGTGGCGAACTATCAGAGGATATTCTCGGTTTAGGTTGAAGAAATCAACAGCTGATCATTCTTGAAACGTGGCTACCCCAAAATGCGTCTGCCACCATTTTAAGAGCAACTCATCTCCACATGCTTGCTTGTGTGGTCGCCAATTGCAGTCCACTGTGGACAATGCATATGTATATAATCTAATTGACTGAAAATCAAAACCATCCAATTGGCTGTCCATCAAATTGGTGATGTAGAGGGGGTTGCGGACAGTTTCATGGCCAAGATGGATCAGAAAAGGCCCAGTCGACTACAGAAGTGATCCGGACCATCAGACCTTAGATCGGACGTATCTCACAATCCGGAATGAGTTATCAGACGTAAAATATATGATTTTAGGGTAGAACAAGCTACTTTAGCCAACCAACCCTGCTATGCAGGGTTGCACAGCTTGGAATTGCGAAAAAACCCCTGGATTGACGGTCATTTTCCTATTTTAATTTCATTTTACTATAAATAGTAAGTTTTAGTTTGATTATAACTCTTCATCCGTCGGGCTTTAGGAGTTGCGCCCAACATGTAAAGAGCTTAGAATAATTAGGATAACGGTTTGGTGAAGCCAAATAGGACACTTACTATTTTTGGCCGAAAACTTTGCGCACTAGTAGACATCACGACCGTCTATAAAGTCGTGAATTCTAGGAGTTTTAGTTGTAGTTTGATTCTGATTTCTTTTCCATTGCTTGGTACCCCTATTTAAAGGGTTGTGAACTCATTTTTATTCATTCATTAGTCAAATTCGAATTTATTAGAATTTATTTCTATTTCCTGCTTTCTTTCCTCGTGGATTCGAGAAGTCTCTATGAGGAGTCCAGAGAAGCTTCGTGGATTCGAAATAGTTATCCTCTTGAGGAAGACGGTGCTCGACCTCACGTCCTCCCCTGCGTCAGTTTGGTATCAAAGCGAGGTTTCTCCTCAGATCGATGATTTCTAATGACAGGTCGGGCAACAATCCCATGGGCGGTGCTTCAGGGAATTTACCTTTAACGGCGGCAGCTTTCGAAGTAGCGCAACGAGAGAATCAAAAAGCCATGCAAGGGCTGCAGGCTTCCATCGATCGCATAGCGGATCTCTTGGCGGAAAACCTAAGGCAACTCTGTGTTCCTGGTAGTTATTCTCCACCGCCAATTGTTGAAACTCGTAATCGCCCTGATCCAGGATAGTATCGGCAGTGCATCCAAGGGTGATTCCTGAGGAAGGAGGCTCCGGTGAAGAGGAAATCGATAACATAATCTTCCAACACCCCAGACATGGCGGCGATCGAGTAGATCGAACGAATCAAGAATTCAAGATGCGAATTGATATTCCTAGCTTCAATGGCCAACTATATATTGAGGATTTTCTCGATTGGTTTTCTGAAGTTAAACGATTTTTTAACTATATGGACATCCCTAAAGCAAAGAAGGTTAAGCTTGTAGCCTACAAGTTGAAATGAGGAGCTTCAGCTTGGTGGGAACAACTATAACTCGGGCGAACCAGGTAGACAAAAGCACCAATCCGCACCTGGCAGCGAATGAAGCAGCTACTACGTGCCCGATTCCTCCCTAACGATTACGATCAGGTATTATTCCAACAATACCAAAATTGTCGACAGGGTAGTTGGTCGGTGAGAGAATACGCAGAAGAATTTTACCGCCTGGTGGCACGTAACGATTTGGTCGAGACTGAATCGCAGCAAGTCGGCCGATTCAACAGTGGATTACGTATGGCTATCCAGGATCGGGTCCAGATGCAGTCCGTCTGGACGATGAATGATGCGATCAAGTTAGCTACTCGGGCAAAAGCGCAACTTGAACGTCCTAACACACGGACCTATCCTACTGCAAGAATCCCTATGGCAGGTCCACCTCAGGGAACTGCACAGCCCGAGGGGAAGAAACCTATAGGAGCACGCGCTCAACCTCCTATGTCTGAGAACCGAGATCAGGGAAGCGGGCAAGCTACACCCCAGAAGGGCGTATCGACTGTTGTTGGTCCAAATAGAATCTCAAACCCCTATGCTCGGCCAAAGCCTGATAACTACTATCGTTGTGGCCAACTGGGCCACCTATTAAATAATTATCCCCAGCGAAAAGTGGCAAACCTCGCCATCAATAATGGTAGTGTTGATAACGCTTATGAAGATTCAGATATTGAAGAACAGAAGCATACCACTGAGGACGAGGCAGATAATTCAGGTTGGGTTCAGCAAGATCACGGCGAGTCGCTCGTCGTGAGGCAACTATTATATGCGCCAAGAAAAGAAGTGCATCCACAACGGCATAACATCTTCCGTACTAGGTGTACGGTGAATCGAAAGGTTTGTGATGTGATCATTAACAGTGGGAGTAACGAGAACATTATCTCCAAGGTCATGGTGGAAAATTTGCAATTAAAAACAAAGCGTCATCCATTTCAATATACAATCGGTTAGATCAAGAAGGTCAACGAAACAAAGGTAACTGAACGGTGCACCATATCCTTTTCAATTGGCAAATATTATAAGGATGTAGTATGCGATGTGGTTAATATGAAAGCATGTCACATACTACTCGGTCGGCTCTGGCAATCTGACCATGACGCCACTCATAAAGGGGGAGATAACATATATATCTTTGTCAAGGACGGCCGGAAGACCATATTGGCCCCTATAGATCTAGAGGGACTACCTGAAACTTTTAAAGTGGAGGGTTATTTTCTCTTAACCATATGGGACTTCGTGGAAGAATTCAAAGAAACAGGACAGACTTATGCATTAATTAAAAAAGGGGAAGAACTCGAGCCTACCATCATCCCTGAAAGACTAAGGCCCCTACTACATGAATTCAAAGAAATCTGGCTTAATGACCTTCCCAATGGGTTACCCCCTATGAGGGATATCCAACATCATATCGACTTTGTCCCTGAGTCCAGTTTACCTAATCATCCTCATTATCGAATGAGTCCGAATGTGCGCGAGATTCTGCAGGGACAAGTAGAGGAGTCCATAAGGGTCTTATTCGAGAAAGCATGAGTCCATGTGCTGTACCATCTCTATTAACTCCAAAGAAATATGGGAGTTAGCGCATGTATGTCGACAGCCGAGCCATCAACAAAATTACCATAAAATACAGGTTTCCTATACCACAGTTGGACGATATGCTAGACATGTTAGAGGGTGCAAAAATATTCTTTAAATTGGACCTAAGGAGCGGCTACCATCAGATTTGAATATGGCCAGGTGATGAGTGAAAAACGGTCTTTAAGACCAAGGAAGGATTATACGAATGGATAGTCATGTTATTCGGTCTTTCGAATGCGCCTAACACATTTATGAGATTGATGAACCAAGTTCTGAAACTTTTCATTGGGCGATTCGTTATGGTTTATTTCAATGATATTTTGATATACAGTTAAGATGAAACCATCCATATGGAACACCTCAAGAAGGTCCTTCAAGTGCTCACTAAAAATAAACTGTATCTCAATTTATGCAGAGGTACAAACCAAGCTACATGCCTTTTAAGTACTTGATTATATACTACATGTACATTTTCCTAGTGTTTGAGAATCAACCATACTGTAAAGTGTTAAAGCTTTTCTTGTTGTAGAAGGGAAGAAGTATCATCACACAACCATACTTAGCTAAGCCATCCTAATGTATTTTTGATTTATTAAGAATCCTTCTCATGTCCTTTACTAACACAAATGTTTTAGCCCTTGAAAAAAATTGATTGAGGGAAGAAATATTTTTTTATATATTGTGGCTGCCTTTGCTATATGTTGTGGAAAGAAAAATAAGACTCAACATGTATATCAACCTAAAAATTCATCGTTAATCAACATATGTTATCCTAAAATCTTTTTGGGTGCACACTTTGTTATGTAGCATGGGACATCTTCTGCTAGGAGACATCCCTTGTTTTTTAACATCCATATGCATGTATACATGGTGTTGCTGTCCTAAAAAAATAAGTATATTATCAAATCACGTAAATTCATGTCTCTTGTCTCTTATTTTAGTTTAGCCTTTATGGCGTTTTATTTAACCCTTTTTTTAAAAAGTATATATATTTTGTTCTTGTGTGATCACTTGCCATCAGTGGCAAAATCAGCCGTCAAGAGCACCTAATCGGTACAATTTCAGGCTGTGCTCCATCTACCATGGGGTCCACATGGTGACTTTCTAGATCACCGATAGTGGGTAAGTCAACAACCAGTTAAAAACTAGTGATGCAACACAACTGATTTTATATCTGGTGGTTTGGAAACATGTAGGCCCGAGTTCTAACCAGGCCCATATGACATCATGAACCATAGACCTCCTAAGGATTGTGTAGTGTCCCAAGTTCTTCCCACACATTGATAAGATTTTCTTACAACCAACTGTTATGTCCTTCAATTTCTAGGTATTGGACTCCAATTTCTTGGAAGCAGCCGGTGCAATAAAAAGCTTTGTGATATTATGACATTTAATCTATCCATCAGCTGTGTGTCGGCTCATGTTAGAGCGATAGTCTAAAATTAAAATAGATTCGACTCATCTTATTAAACTGGCTGGATGACAGTAAGCCTAAAATTTTCTATGGATGCACATCTCCTCCTCAATGTTTAAATTCTCGCGGTGCCCCAAACATTGAGTTTTGCATCGGCTTGCTTTTTAAGCTGTTGCAATTGATGCATGGAGTGAATGCCACACAGATATCATGGTGGCATCATAGAGCTTCTTGGCTTCCTAGGACAATCAGGTGGGGCCCACCATGTAAATGATGTGGCCCAAAATTCACACTAGAGAGACAGAGGTATTTGTTATATCCCAACCGTCCTTCCATTTGGTGATCTATTCGCAAGGCTTGAACCAAAAAATAAGACAGATCCAAAGATCAGGTGGACCACACTGTAAAAAGCAGTGGGGATTGAACGTCTACCATTGAAACCCTTTTGGGGTCACAAAAGTTTTGGATGGATATGATATTTGTTTTTCCTCTTCATCCGGTTTTTTATGACCTTATGAACAGATTGGATGGAAAATAAAAGTTATGGTGGGCCCTACAAATGTTTTAACGGTGAGAATCATTGACCCACTCCTATTTGTGGTGTGGTTCACTTAAACTTTGGATATGAATAATTTTTGGGTTAATGCTCTAAAATTATCTCGCAAAAGCAAAATGGATGAACGGTGTAGATATAATAAATACATCATTTTGTGGGCCATGTAACTTTGATCTCCTTTGAACCGTTCATACAACTCGGAGGTGGGTAGCGGCAACGCTAGTCTTCGAAGGACACGTACCCACACCAGCCAAATCGGTGGTGTTGACAACATATGCACAAAATTGTGGACCCCACATTCCATCCGGAAGTTTCTATGACACCCATATCCCTCATTCTTCACGTGGGGTCCATATGGTGACTTTCTGGATCACCGACGGTGGGTAAGTCAACAACCAGTTAAAAACTGGTGATACAATACAACTGATTTTATATCTGGTGGTTTGGAAACATGTAGGCCCGAGTTCTAACCAGACCCATATGACATCATGAACCATAGACCTCCTACGGATTGTGTAGTGTCCCAATGGACTCTAAAAAAAAAAAAAAAAAAACACTTTGTGAGGCCCACTATAATATTCATATGACTTTTAATCTGCTTATCTGCTGTGTGAAAACTCATGTTAAAACGATAGCCTAAAATTAAAGTAAAATCAACTCATATAATAAAATTGGTCTAATGATAGTAGGCTTGAAATGTGTTGTGGATGCACATTCCATCATCAATATTTCAATTATCATAGTGCTGCACACTTTGAGTTTTGTATTAGTCTGATTTTTGAACTGACGCAACTGATGTACGAAGCAAATGCCATGCAGATATTATGGTGGCGTCACAGAGCTTCTTAGCTTCCTAGGACAATCAGGTGGGGCTCACCATGTAGATGATGTGGCCCAAAATTCACACGAGAGAGAGAGAGAACTAATTGAGAAACTAATGGGGTACTAGTAGAACTGCGTACTCTTGGTGAATGTTGCATGATTTGGTTGACCTTCGCAATTTCTTATCCGTTCTGTGGGATTAGTCGAATTGTTACTACAATTCCCACCCAATCGGACACAATCCGTACACTTTGGAAGATCGACGGTCCACTTCAAATCAAAACCTTTATTCAACGCATCCCCAATATGAGTCGACAGATCATCCTTCAAGCGGACCGCAACCGGTTTATGAAGTGGAATCACACTAACCATGCAGCTTCGAAAATGTTCAGCAACATCATGAGGTGGGCGATCCTCGATTATGTAGTAAACATTAGTAAGGCAAGGAAATGAAGGAAAGTTCGGGATATTGGAGGGAGGGCAATTTTAGTATAAGGTGAGATTGAAATCATCGGGAGCATATTCGAAGGGAGAGAAGTTGACCGTTGCATTGATTGACGGCTGAGGACACTTCTTGCCAATGAAATCCATATCAGCAACCCTTAGTTTCCGGTCCGGTCATCATAATCGATCTTGTTAACTCGATATTTCCGGGACCCCATTTTGATTTGTGTGGTATCAGCTTAGCAACTGAGTTCGAATCCTGGGCGGCCGCAATTGAGCGAGTGGCCCGCCGTCCAAAATGGGTAGCTGATGTTTTTGATTTCTCCACAATTGAATGGAGGAGCGCAGTAGGGTTGGCCATTGGAGAATGAGATTTCAACAAAGATGAGGAGGAATAAGAGGGAATATAGAATTTTAAAAATCCCTTTCCATATCAACTTAGGATGATAATAAGATGATCTTTGATGCAAGTGTAAAGCAACTAGCAGAGGAAGTAGATGAAGATGATGAGAGAGAGATGAATTTGAATGGATTGAATTAAAATTTTGAATGGATTGATTTAAAAATTTGAATGGATTAATTTAAAATTTTGAATGGACGGGACCGCTGAATAGTTGTCTATGAATTTTTAAATGATAAATAAAAGACTTCTTCTTTATATTATATTTTGGCTAGAGTGTAGTGGGCGTTTGCCATCGATCCCATGCATTTATATTATATTTTGGCTAGAGTGTAGTGTGCGTTTGTCATCGATCCCATGCAACGCACACGTGAGATACATGTAAATCAATCCCACCGTTCAAATCGTCCACCACACCGTAATTCAATCCATGCTTATTAAGATTTTGACTGCGATCACCATTTTCCTTTTAACCATTAATTGCTGGACGGGTATGATCATTCTATCGGTGTGATGTGATTATCCACTTATGCTCCACACACAATGGAGCGTAAGACTTGGACGGTCTGGATTGACAAGAGCAGATGTGTACCAGTTGGCAGAGTCCTGAGAAGGTGTGACAAAAGCACACCCTGTTCGTATCTAATTCTAGAAATTGACTACACGTTACCGGTCAAGGGATGATGCAGCAGTCGCCCAGGCAAGCGTCTAAAAGAAGCCATGTGGCACGCTGAAAGAATCCCACGTGGTCAGCTGCCTGATGATCTGAACGCGCTCATCGGTCTAATAAACTTGCGCTCAAGGATTGATTATGACCGTTGATATCTGTTTAAATGAATTTAGAACAATGAAAAGAAAATTTTCAATGGCTCAATTTCAACTAAAATCGAAGCTTAGGATCGTGTCTAATGGCTAATTATGGGTTAATAGCTTATTTACATAGTAAAGAGAATATGGCCGGTTCAAATCATCCGATTATCTCAGCACGTCGTCCCCAGTGAATGGGGACGTACGCTGGATCATGCGTTGCGTCAGAGGTAAAACAAACACCCAAAAAGCAATGGCTGCTGGTGGTGTGAACGGCATGACGTGGCGATTGAGACCGACCGCTGATGGAGACGTAGACGCGGAACCGCACGATTCCGTTTTGATGGGCTATCAGGACCATCACTCCTTCACATGATTTCACGAGATTATTAGACACGATCCTAACTGTCTGATTGTGATGAGACTGGGTCTAAGAACAATGAAGATGCCACCTAACCTTCTAGATAACATGGTGGTGCAATTCCAGCACTTTCCACACCGTCTTCTCATATGGTATGACTCGTTCTGTACCACCGTACACACGTGTACTTCAATCCAAATTCTCCAAATCGTGGGGTCCAGTATGAATGGATCCTACTCCGAAATTCATAATGATCGTGTGATCTTAGCCACCCAATTTCGCCCATCAAGTGGACGCAGATAAAAAGGGAATGATCACATAGGTTCCAGCTATGCTGGCCCACCTGTGATGTTTTATGCAAAATTAAAACTGTGGATCTGGTGATACAACTCATAAGCACTGTACATCCCTAGAATCATCCGTCCAAATACTCTACTAAGTTACAGAAATGAATATGGTCTATATATTCATCTGTTGTGGCCCACCTAAATTTTGGAATATCTTGAGTTTTGGTGCATCCCATGATCACTGGGTTAACAACATATGCACAAAATGGTGGACCCCACATTCCATCTGGAAGTTTCTATGACACCCATATCCCTCATTGTTCATTTGGGTGTGGCCCATCTAACTCATTGATCAGGATGGATTTTGAGACTTAGGCTTAACATGGGGTTGGGCCCCACACATCCCTAATCATATGGTAATTACCATGTGTTCAAACGCATCTGATCATTCGCCATCAGTGGCAAAATCAGGCCGTTAAGAGCACCTAATCGATACAATTTGAGGCTGTGCTCCATCCACCATGGGGTCCACATGGTGACTTTCTGGATCACCGACGGTGGGTAAGCCAACAATCAATTAAAAACTAGTGATGCATGTGTACAGTCTGATTTTTAAGCTGATGCAAGTGATGTAGGGAGTGAATGCCATACAGCTGATCTCATGATGGGCGTCACAGTGCTTCTTGGCTTCCTAAGACAATCAGGTGGGGCCCACTATGTAGATGATGTGGCCCAAAATTCACAATATAGAGAGAGAGAGAGAGAGAGAGAGAGAGAGAGAGAGAAGTAATTGAGAAACTAATAATGGGGTAGTAGAAATGCTTACCCTTGGCGCATGTTGCATGATTCGGTTGACTTTCGCAATTACGTATTGGTTCTGTGGGATTAGTCGAATTGTAACTACAATTCCCACCAGATCGGACACAATCCGTACACTTCGGAAGATCGACGGTCCACTTCAAATCAAAAACTTTCTTCCACGCATCCCCATAAGTCGACAGATCATCCTTCAAGCTGCGCGCAACCGATTCAGGAAGTGGAATCACACTAACCATGCAGCTTCGAAAACGTTCAGCTGGGACATGAAGTGGGCCAGCCTTGATTATGTAGTAAACATTTGTAAGGCTAGGAAATGAAGGAAAGTTCGGGATATTGGAGGGAGAGCAATCGTAGTATAAGGTGAGATTGGAATCATCGGTAGCATATTCGAAGAGAGAGAAGTCGACCGTTGCATTGATTGACGGCTGAGGACACTTCTTGCCTTTGAAATCCATATCAGCAACCGTTAATGTCTTCTCCTGATGATCAATCTTGTTAACTCGATATTTCCGGGACCCAATTTTGATTTGTGGGGTATTATCTTCGCATCTGAGTTCGAATCCTGGGTGGCTGCAATTGAGCGAGTGGTCCACCGTCCAAAATGAGTAGCTGATGTCTTTGATTTCTCCGCAATTGAATGGAGAAGGAGCGCAGTCGGGTTGGCCATTGGAGAATGAGATTGAGACAAAGATGAGGAGGAATAGGAGAGATTGGAATGTGGAATTTTCAAAATCTCTTTCCATATCAAATTAGAATGATGATAAGATGATCTTTGATGAAAGTGAAGAGCAATAAGCAGAAGAAGTAGATGAAGATGATGAGAGAGATGAATTTGAGTGGATTGAATTAAAATTTTGAATGGATTGATATAAAATTTTGAATGGACAGGACTATTGAATAGTTGCCTATGAATTTTCAAAGACTTCTTCTTTGTATTATATTTTGGCTAGAGAGTGTGGTGTGCGTTTGTCATCGATCCCATGCAACGCACACGTGGGATACATGTAAATCAATCCCACCGTTCAAATCGTCCACCACATCGGAATTCAATCCATGCTTATTAAGATTTTGACTGCGATCACCATTTTCGTTATAGAAATTAATTGCTGGACGGGTAGGATCAGCTGATCAGTGCGGTGCAATTATCTACTTATGCTCCACACACAATAGAGCCCAAGATTTGGACGGTCTGGATTGACATAAGCGTGTGCCACGTGTGAGTGGATGCCACACAATGGCTGATGCAGTTGTGGGACCCACACAAATGGTTGAGACATTAGGTTTTGATGAATGGATAGAGAAGTCATATCATCATCCGTACAAGTGGGCACAATTCCCTTGATATTTTAGGATGTGGCTGTCGCTTCCCGACACGTCCAGTTCGGGTGTGACTGCAACTACCAGCCAGTGGACGCGGTTTGGATGGTGAACCCAAAACTCTGAGAGCTGTACAATGATGTATGTGTTCTATCCACGCCGTCCAAAAATGAGGGTGATCCAAAGCTCAAGTAAGCCACACTACAGGAAACATTAGGGATTTAAACGTATACGGTTGAAAAACTTCCTGAGGACCACAGAATTTTATGATCAAGCTGATATTTGTATTTTCCCTTCACCCAGATATAATCAACAGATTAGATGACAAATAAACATTATGGTGAGTCCTAGGAAGTTTTCAATGGTAAGAATTCAATTCCCACTGTTTCCAGTGGTGTGGTCCACTTGAACTTTGACTCTACCTCATTTTTGGGGTCGTTATCTAAAATGATCTGAAAAAATGGATGGACGGAGTGGATAGAATACATACATAATGGTAGATCCCACGGAACTTTGACATCAGCTAGCACGTTGGTGTTGGGGCCATCAGCCAAACTGTTTCCCCAGCTTTCATTTGGAGGTTTTGTGACGCAGGGATGAACGTGATGAGGATAACTACCCCGAATCCACGGAGCTTCTTTGGACTCCTCACAGAGACTTCTCGAATCCACGAGGAAAGAAAGCAGAAAATAGAAATAAATTCTAATAAATTCGAAATTGATTAGTTAATGAATAAGAACGAGTTTACAACCCCTTAAATAGGGGTACCAAGCAATGGGAAAGAAATTAGAATCAAACTACAACTCAAACTCTTAGAACCCGCGACTTACTATAAATAGTAAACTTACTATTTATAGACGGTCGTGATGTCTACTAGTGCGCAAGGTTTTCGGCCAAAAATAGTAAGTGTCCTATTTGGCTTCACCAACCCGTTCTCCTAATTATTCTAAGCTCTTTTCACGTTGGGCGCAACTCCTAAAGCCTGACGGATGAAGAGTTATAATCAAACTAAAACTTACTATTTATAGTAAAAACGAAATTAAAACAGAGAAACGACCGTCAATCTAGGGGTTTTTCGCAATTCCGGGCTGCGCAACCCGGCGTAGCTGAGTTGGTTGGCTTCAGTAGCTCGTTCTACCCCAAAATCATATATTTTACGTCAGATAACTCATTCCGAATTGCAAGATACGCCCGATTTAAGGTTCGATGGTCTGGATCACTTCTGTCGTCGACCGGGCCTTTTCTGATCCATCTTGGTCATGTAATTGTCCGCGACCCGCTCTACATCATTTTGCAAAGTCCATGTACACATAGAGCCGTCTATCAGCAGGTAATTGCACGTGTGAATATGGCACAGGTTTGAAAGAGCTTGGCCACAGGTAGATGTCTTGGTCAAAACTCATGACAGTTGTCTAACCACAGGTAAGCGCACGTGTGAATATGGCAAAGGTTTTGCAAAGTCCATGTACACATAGAGCCGTCTATCCACAGGTAAGCGCACGTGTGACTATGGCACAGGTGTGAATATTGCAATTGAAGTAGCAATATCACAAGCGCACGTGTGTGCTCACAAAACGTAGGTTGAATATGGAACGTTGGTCAATTTAGCTGAGGTCGTGTTTGGCCGGAGACGAAAAATAATTAGTTATTTTTTCGTAATTCTGCTTTTATCATAATGTCTACTTGTGATATTGCTACTTCAATTGCATTGGAAAAATAATGCAGTCCATACATCCATCGACAATTACTTATTGTTTATGATCAACATAGCTAGTAACAAACTATGACATAACATCTGCAGTGGTTTTGGACTCTCATTAATGGTCCTAAGCCCTTCCAGAGGAGAATTAGATTAGGTTGGTAACTCAACATTGAGAAGAGCGTGAAACAATGATAAAAAGATTATTGTCATCCTTAAGTAAACAAAATCTTGAATTCATGAATCTAGCTTTGAACTCACAAGATAAAAAAAGAAAATTTTAAAACGGTATTATTCAATTATAATTATGGAATAACCATTTGCACTATTTATACAGAATACTAAAACTCTATAGAAGTCCTAATTCACCTAGAATACAACTTACTTGAAATATTAAGTTTTGTCAAAAAAAAAAAAGTTCTAAATTAATCTTCTTGCAGGATTTTTTTTTTAAATAATATTATTATTATTTTATTTTGAGTTAGCTTGTTAGTACACACCCATGTCAGTACACACACTCCGTGTTAGCCACCCCCACTAAGGATTGATACCGAGATACCAACATGGTTAAATGAAAAGCTAAAACTCTAAAATAAAGAAGATATGATAAAATTAAAAATTACTTAAAATAGTAAGTATTTTTTAAACCACAATTTTGAACCGGAATGATGTGTTTTCTCATAAAACGGATTGACATGACCTACTGTGATGTCAAGTGACCTTAGATGGCCTGCTACATAAAGATTGATAAGTTATGCATTCCCTGACAATACTAAGATCAAAAATTATGTTTTTTTTACAGTCTAGATTTTGAATGGCAATTTCTCTCTACCCAAAGTGAATTTAGTTGATCCAGACACTCCTGGGGCCAATTATGTCATACCTGCGTAAGACCGGGCCTGGATCTAGCAGACTACATCCGACTCCATTCAGACTTCTTTTGGTCTAACTTGCCAAGAATACATTTGCAACCCACTCTACATCAAATTCTAACAACATAACAATGATCCAATTGAAAGTTATAGCCCTCGATGGAATTAGGATGATAGAGTTTGCAGGCGAACCTACTTAGTTGGGATAAGATTTAGATGATGGTAACACACATCGATGGGTTAGGTCAAGTGGCTTCACCCATTTATAAGGTGGTCTTGGGCCCATATGAAGGTGACACACATTGGCGGGTTATAACTCTTGTCGCTTGTTTTTATTTGACCCTTGTGGCCTCGTATTTGAACTTTTTTTTTTTTTTTTTTGACCTTGTCTACACCGTCCATACGCCAGTGTCTTTCCACAATGCACTCAAATCAACATTCGTTCTATTATTTTGCCCAAAGCTAAAGTGAGGTAAGAATTAGTAGGTTCCAAAGTTATATATCCTAGTGTCAATTTGGATGTATCCCCAATCAGTATTTTTCTTAATGATATTATCATGCAAATTTACCAAAATTGGCAACTCTTCTTACATGCTGAAAATTTTTTCATAAGAAGTTAATGGAAAATTAACTAAAATGAGTAAAATGGCCTAAAATGAATGATATGATACATATTAAAGCGTAACTTCACTATATTTTATTATTATGCTATTAAAGCCTATAAAAATTCCAAAAGAAGTAAACATAAAATAACTGAAATTAGAAGAAGAGAAAAGAACGAACATTTCTCAATTTCCAAATGAAGATGTAAATTTGGCCATTTCAAGATCTAAGGGGATAAAGAAGACATACCTATGACTGGGCACGCAGTCGTATGTACTCCGTCCTTGCAATAACAGGTAGCAGGCTCTGCAAAAAGGCCTTCCAAGAATCCGCAGCGCCCTCCTGAGCTGACACATTGCTTGCACCAAATAGCGCCGACGGTCCACGTCACATTGAAACCATCTTGTAAAACATCCCTGAACACCCTTGGAGCATCTTCAAGTCGACCAACATTCGTTTCGTGAATTGAAATGACACTCATAGCACAATCTGCAAATGTATCAGGCATGTCGAATTCGGTCTGGACTGTGAAGTAGGCATACTTGTTAGCCTCAGTGAAGCAAGGAAGTCTGCGAAATCCAGATGGCTCAGTGGAGGTGGTGCAATTGTAGTACAAGGTCAGGTTCCGAACTTGATTCGTATGATTGAAGTAGCCGTATTCGATGGTTGTATTAGTTGATACGGGACACGTCTGGTCCACGAAATCCATGTCTAGTATCGTTAGGGTATTGTTTTGATAATCGATATTCTTAACAATGTATGTCTCTGATGGCATCTGTATCATAAGTGAATTGTCTTGACAAGTAAAATTGTAACCTGGTAAGGCGCATTCCCTGGAACGTCCATTGACCCAAAATGGGTATTGGATAGGGTAGTTGCTTTCTCCGCATCGAAAGTAGAAGGGCGCGCATATGTCGTATGGATTATCAGCTTGGGATGAAGAAGTGGGCACATGGAAGACAAGTAAGAAGAAGGAGAAGGATAAGATGGAAGATGGTAAGTGATGTGATTGCATTTGGAAGGATGGAAAGAAGGGATGATTTGTTCTATGTCTATATTTTTGTTTTTGTGGGGAATAAATGGTATTCATGCTTTTGGAGCAAAGGAGAAACATAGATGGATGATCTAAAAGAGAGGGAGATGGAAGTCTAAATATGGAGGGACCAATGCAAAGGTTGGTCGTTTAAACTTTTATGTTTGTTCACCACCATTTTAGACGATGGTAGCGATACTTCAACCTTACCCACGACATAGCTGTATGACAATCCACATTGCCTAAATATATGAATCAATTGTGGATGGACCATAATTCAAAAATTACACTGAGAATATGGTACAGACTATCTTATTTTGATATTGGAATTTGGAGCACTTGTTATTTTATGTTTAATAATTCATTTGATAGCTATGAATTGGATGGTTAGAATTGATTGGTTGGTGTGATTTTAGATCGTTCCATGATGTGGTCCATGGTTTAGATGGTCATGTGAAGCCGATGAGCCGCCACCATTTTTCAAAATGGTGGTGAACTACTAGAGGAGATTCCTAGCTTTAGATTGAAGAAAACAACAGTTGATTCCTGAAAGGTGGCTACCCCAAAATGCGTCTGCCATCATTTTAAGAGCAACTCATCTCCACATGCTTGCTTGTATGGTCTAAATTTCCAATTGCAGTCCACTGTGGATAATGCCATATGTATAGAATCAAAATGACTGAAAATCTTCCATCAAATTAGCATCATAAGAAACTGGTAAATGGTTCAGATTCAAGTGCCATTATTAGACGGTCAAAGATTGTACGATACTGGCGATGGTCCATCTGTGATCTGGCACAAAATTTGGGCTATTGCTACATGCATTTGAAACGTGTGAGGTTGATTCACTGCTATTGAAAAAATGGTAACAAACGCACACGGGATTTTAGTGCGAGAGATGGATACAGGCCATCGTAGACTTTTCAAGGGAAGAGGAGCTTTGATTTCCCTTCCGGATATTCATCGGAAATAAGATAAAATATTAGTGCCGGTGAATGAAAGATTTAGCAGCTGACCAATAAAGCAATGTCCCTAGATTTTCAGATGCCACACGTGGCAGTCATCAACGTCATTGATACGGACCAACAAAATTACTAGAAATGGGGACGAGTGACCTTCCAAATCCTACGATCATCCCTTGCGTGAAGGACCATTAGTTGATTGGTGGCACCACTATATATGTGCCATGGTCCAAAAGTCAGGCCAGACCTGTTCGATCAGGGTCCGTAGGGTGAGGGCCTGGGCTCCAAAACTTGGCCTTATGGCTAGGTCAAGATGTGAAACCTAGGCTCAATGCTTTGGGCCATGGCCAATGGTTAAGCTCGACCCAACCCATTGGTACTTTCTAAGCATTAAACCAGCTACCATTATATAGGGCTGGGGCTAAAGCTAGGCAAGGGACAACTCAGACTCGGCAAACTTGACTCGTCCGACTCTTTCAGATCTAACTCAATCTGATCTGAGTAGATGAGTTGATCTGAATTGAGTTGATTTTGTCCAATCCGAGCTCAAACTAAGTCGAGTTACAGTCACCCAATAACTCGACTCAACTTGACCCGAAATCCAACTCGATACTAACTCGACTCGATCCAAAACACGACTCATACATATATATTAAAAAAAACTTAGATATGACATTTCAAATATGAGATGCCATGTAGCTAATGGAAAGACTGCAATTCAGACCAGTGAATCTAGGTTTTGTGATTTTAGCTCGTTGATACCCGCTGCACCTAACCTGACTCAGTACTTGTGATCGGGTCGAACTTGGTCCAGATTAGTCCAAGCCAGACTCGGACATGGATTATGTTAGGCATGTTGGACTTGGTACTGAGTCAGGTCGAGTTCAGGTCAATCCTAGTTCAAAAGTGGATCGAGTTGGGTCAGCCCTAACTTAATCCAACTTAACTCAATGCCCAGCTCTAGCTAGGGCTCCTAAACTTGGCATTAGAACAAAGTCAATGTATGAAATACATGCCCGATGTTCGGGCCATGGCCAATGATGAATGGCTCACCTAGACTGTTGGCTTGATCTAATCATTAAACTGGCTATTGTTCCTCATGCATTGATCATGACCGCTTGTATGTAGGATTTATTATGGATGAAGGATACTCTAAAACCTTTGATCGCTTAAACTGTTCTTTGTATGGCTGGCCAAGGCCTTTTCAACCTGATTAAGGCCATGGCAAGCTAGGACTAGGGCTAAAGAGTTAGGGCCAGGCTAGCTCGGCTTAACACCCATATAGTGAATCGTTGAACAGTTTCCAAAGATTGAAGTCCATGTTCAACATATACATATGGCCACTTGATTACTTGGCTGGCTTGATTAATGGACCATGGAAGGTATAGGGCTTGGCCTACTAGATTAATGGCTCGTTTCACACATATTACACAATGGATACTAAGAATTACACAAGTTAAAAAGAGTGATCAGGTACAAGTTGAAGGCTTTACAAGTACAAAAGGTAAAAATAAAATAAAATTTAGAGAAGGCCTACAAGCATGTGAGCAAAGAAGTAAGAAAGGACTTGATGGCCTCCACTCCAGAATGAACCCCTTCTTCAAAATCTCTGAATAATTTCCAGCCTTCGAACACCCATATAAATTTTTTGGGTCCCCTCTAACCGGTTCAGTGGCCCAAGACTCACAAGTTTCAGTAAAATTCATCGAACTCAATGTTTCATGATCATTGGTAAAAATCTTCGAATTCACCGTTTGATAATCAGCAAGTGTGGCATAAGAGTGATGCGTGGCATTGTTCATGCAATCGATCGTGTATACTCGATCAGGAGGTGAGATGAGGCAATTGAAGAAGAAGGAGAGGGAGATGGTTGCATAGCTATCATTGAAATATGTATGCTCAACGGTGATATTGTGAGTCGGTCTCAAGCATGTTTCATTGTCGAGCAATCCCATGTTTACGACCAGAAGAATATGGCTATGGTAGAATATATATCTTTAATTTATTTCGATTGTTGGCATCATCTGGTTAGCATTTCTAATGTTGTGCATGTGTGTGGCCTGCCGTGATGTACGGGTTTTATGCCATCCGTCCATTTTCCCAAATCAATTTAGGGAAAGATACCAAGAATGAGAGTGTCCAATCATCAAGTGGACCAGAAACTGGGGATTGAATGCCTACCATTAAAAACTAATTGGGAGCCACATAAGTTTTGAATCAATCCCATATTTGTATTTTCCCTTCATCAAGGTCTATATGACCTTGTGAACAGGTTAGATGGAAAATAAACATCATACTAGCCCCTTAGGAAGGTTTCAACAGTGGATATCATTATCACAGTTGCTTCTTGTGGTGTGGTCCACTGGAGCTTTGGATCTCCCCTCAAAAATGTGATCTTTCCCTAAAATGATCTGGAACAATGGATGGACAGCGTGGATGAAACTCATACATTATGGTGGACCCCATAGGACCCTTGCCAGGGCAGGACGGAATCCGAATCCTTGACTGGGATGATGACTTTGACTAATGACTTAAAAGACTTGTAAAGACTTGGGCAGGTGACTTTTCTATGGGCGTCGGTACAATGCCTCGTGGAACTTTCCTACCACCTACCTGCCTCCATTTTACTCGTGTGACATTGAAGATGGATCACGATCGAGAGTGTCCATCAAGTGTTCGATACAATGGACGGTTACCATATGTTAAAAACCACTGTGAGAAATTATTCCCAAGACTCAATTGGCCGTCAAAAGTGATAGATAAACTATCCATGGTACAGATGAGTTGATGGACAGTCCTGATCCACCTACCCATGCATGTGCTCCGCACAAGGTGGGAGGTAGGTTGCATGGGAGCTCTCACACTACTGGTATCTTTCCTTGTATTGATATTCATATGAAAAAATAATTAGTTAAAGGCATCACTCTAGGGATGAGCGTGACGAGGTCAATCACCGTGGATAACTACTCTAAATATACGGAGCTTCTCTAGACTCCTCACACGGAAATCTCGAATCCATGAGGAAAAATAAATGAACAAATAAAATTCTAAATCTCTTAGATAATAAAATTACTTTATAGATGATAAAAATAAATTTACAATCCTTTAAATACTTTAAATAGTGATATCAAACTATGGAAGAAATTTCAAAATCAAATTCTAACTCAAACTTAAATTTACTAATAAGTGTCCTATTTAGCTCAACCACATTATTGTTCTAATTTTTATTATTAAAGCTCATAAAGAATTATAATCAAACTAAAATTACTATAAATAATAAAAATGAAAATGAAATAGGTTGATTAGATGAAATCTCACAAATTCAACATGTACAACCCGGCACAACAAGGTTAGTAGGCAAAAGTAGCTTCTCCAACCCCGAAATCATATATGATGTGTTGCCGGGTAACTTATTTTAACTTGTGAAATACGCATGTTGTAAGGTTCTGAAAGTCTAGATTACCTTGGCTTTTAATTGAGCCTTCTCTAATTCATCTTGGACATGAAAGTGTCCACGATTTGCTCTACATCAATCTCTTCTACTTATAACTAATCATAAACCTAACTTATGTGAAATAAGCCAGTTATCTACTGCAGTAAAAACTAAAAGTAACTTATCTAGTGGTATCCAAACCGGCCCTAAAATTCGGTCATTGGGGTTTGTATTTCAGCTCCCAACCCAGCCTTAGGAGCGTCTTTTTGTATATGTCAGACCCCTCGTGCCAACATCCTTACCATTTATCCCAATGAACTCCTAATTAATGAGTGTCCTCAAAAATCTCACAGATGGGACAATTCTAACTGTTGGATGAGTGGCCTAAAGATAAACGGTTAGGATTTAATAACAGAATACTCATACATGTTGATGGAATATATGTTTCAAGATTGGAAGCGGATTGGCTGGTGTACCACACACCAGCTATATAGCTGCTGGTGCAAAGACTCGCGCCGATGCTCCTCGAGCTCCGAGTTGTACGAACGGTTCAAAGGAGAACAAAGCTACACTGGGTGCACAATAATGTATTTATTATATCCACACCGTTCATTCCTTTTTCGAGATAATTTTAGGGGATTAGACCAAAATGATGAATCACATCCAAGGCTCAAATGGACCACACCAAAAATAGCAGTGAGGATAATGATTTTCACCGGTAAGAAATTTGTAGGGCTCACCATAACGTTTATTTTCCATCCAATCTATTAATAGAGTCACAAATGCATGGATGAAGAGGAAAAACAAATTTCATATTGATCCAAAACTTCTATGACCCCAAAAGGGTTTCAATGGTAGACATTCAATCCCTCACTGCTTTTTGTAGTGTGGTCTAATTGATCTTTAGATCTGTCTTATTTTTCATTCCAAGCCTTAAGATAGCTCGCCAAATGGATGGACGGTTTGGATATAACACATACCTCATGATGGGACCCATAGAACTTGTTGACGTCAATATATTAGCTATATAGCTGGTGTGTGATACACCAGCCAATCCGCTTCCATCAAGATTGATCCAATGGGCCCACCACGGGTGGTCTATGCCCTAATAGGATCTCCTCGGTGCCGCTCCCAACCGTTCAATCGGTACTTTTCAAATAAACGGTTAAAAGTGGAAGCGGATGGGGTTTTGTGCGGCCCACCATGACATATGGGTTTTATCCAAGCTGTCCATCCATTTTTCTAGATTATTTTAGGGCATAAGCCCAAAATGAGCCAGATCCGATGCCAGGGCTTTTTGGGGCCCGCCATGACATTTAAAAATTTTTTTTTTTAACACCCACTGTCAATTCAGACTTCCTGTTAGCCACCCCCACCAGGGAATCGGTATCAAGTCCTCATTGTTGAGGTATCTTTTACTCGGTCTACCATTGAGCTATGGATCTGGGTGTAGCCCACCATGACATTGGGGCGGTGATAATGACGCCCACCGTTGAAACCTTCCCATGGCCTACAGGGATATTAATTTTCCATCCAAATTGTTCATAGCATAACTTAGACGTGGATGAAAAGAAAACATGAATATCATCTTGATAAAAAACTGCTGTGGCTCCCAATAAAATTTTAACTGTCAATGTTCAATATCACACATACATAACAGTGGACCCCACAGAGCCCCTGCCAGGACCGAGTTTATCCTGGCGGGGCACGACGCAATCCTCTTCCGTTAAAAGCAATACAGCCGTCAACAGCTGTCAATGTTCAATTCAAAATAGTAAAACCACGAATGCAGGATCTTCCAATCGAGAGTTTTCTTTATAATAGTCGCTGTTGGATCCATCAGACCAACGGTTTGGATCAATGAACCATGGCCCCACTTGCACAAGAAAAAGGCTAAACCCAGGTGCATGACTCTTCATCGAAAGAAAATGGACGGTCGAGATCACTCACTTTATTAGAGTTGTCGGACACACGACAAGGATAGATGTAACTCCAACCCAAAACCTCATTAAGCAGCCTCGACACTCCAGTTTCAAATTTGAGAATTGATGGGAAGGTCCCGTTTGGACGCACTTCCCAATCCAAAGATGAAATGACACGAGAATCCCAAACAGGAAATTACAAAATCCAAAACAGTACCACGACGGCCTTTTTAGAACTTTCACTTAAAATGATTTATTTTCTACCGAAGTTTCACTTGTGTAATCCGAACGGTCAACAAGGTGGGCCACATCATATGGATACTGGGTGATTCAAATCAAGATGATTAGTTATCAACCGGACTACACCGTTGAAATCAGTGGACAGCCGATGGGATGGGATGACTCAATGTATGATGAGTAAATTATTCTAGTTTTTACTCCAGGTGATCTTTGTGGTATGGCCCACCTTTTCATCGGATTGGAATTTCCACTGATATGACACATCAGCCGGAAATAAAAACGTTGGTTGATGTGAAAGGTAATACGTGAGCATTTCTCTTGCATCGATAGTCCGGCTTTGACTGCTTTGTGCTCTCTCTACCGTTTCTTAAACAGTGGTGATTCAACGGCTGAAATGTAACAGAAAATGCGGGCTTCATTTTGAATGGGACTAATCACAAAGGTCACGGTTATTAAAAGACAATGACTTTCTAATTCGTGGTCATAAAAAATGAACAGTTAAAAAGATATGATCAATGGTCTAAATTCAACGGATGAAATCATTTGGAAAGTTTATCGGTGCAATTTTCGAGATCTAACCCATTGATGTTGGAGTGCATAATTCAAATGTTCTTTCTAAACACTTCATCCGAGCAGACTATACACTTTTGTCGAACTTGAAGAGATGACCTGAGAGCTTGGAATCCTAGTGTTTGTTTGTGAGAGACTGATGCTCCAGTACTATAATTGCATTAGGACACTTGAACAGTCTAAAAGATTGATCGAGACTGTTCATTAGGTTCAGCACACATTTCATGGGCTACCTCCCAAATATCCTACTGTTCCAATGATCTTAACCATCTTGATCATTGGCCTCTAATATGGACGATCAAGATCATTTATATAAAAATAGTTCTAACCAACAATTTGATCCATCTATTTGATACTTCCCATCATGGATTGCTAATGATTCCAAAGGATCACCTCTGTTAGGCAATCCTAAGCATCGTATCCACACATTGGAAAAGGATGGCTACAAACAATAAGGGAAAATCTAAGATGATTTAATCGTCCAATCAGTCTTATTTTTTGCAGGGTGATACTTGAAATGTATTTAGACTTAATGGACAATTTAGATTAATCTATCATACTACCCAAGTAACTGTATGCAACTAGGAGCATTATAACCTAATATTGTATGGTCAGTGGAGCATCTCTCTCAAGACAGCATGACCTAGTGGACCTATGCTTGACCTGATCTGACCGCTCTAACTAAAGTATTTGCATCTTTTGCATCAATGATAGTATCTCTGATCTCATCTATATTCCAATCCAACAAAGAAATAAGGTTTCAATTTCATGCTTAACGGGCTTCTCTTTCTAATAAGGGAGTAGAGAAGGAAGTGGATGCAGGCCATGACCCTGCCGAAAAGTTAATCCCCATTATCTCTTGAATCTTTCCATCTTATTCATTTATCGAGTGGGTCACACATGCAAAAAGAAATAAACATTTTTAGAATAATGGAACCAACGGTCCAATTCAGGATAGGAGAGTATTAAAATAGCATACACATATAATATAACATATGTACATATAAAGTTGGGTCCGAGTGGGCTGGTTCAAGGTGGGTCGGACTAAAATAATTGAGCCCAAGCCTGATCTGAAAGTTGATGTGGCATGTATGTGAGGCCCAAGCCCAGCCCACAATTCATGCTAGTAAGTGATTTAAGCCAGCTCAAAGCAGAGTTTGGCTCGTTAGGTTGAGTGGGCTACCTAAGTCATTGCCATTGAGTAATTTTCTTCTTGGAACCAATTCCTATGGGAGCTTGTGAGAATCCTTTGGGAATTGATCTCACGTGGTATGTCCATGACCTCCAATCCATCTATTAGATTTGTCCCCTCATAAAACTCTAAGGCCCAGAGATCAGCCCAATGCAAAAATTAAGTGCGCCCGGCAATAAAGTAAGAGGAGAAATTCACTCTTGATTTTCAATAGGGTGGCCTAATTTGGAAAACAATATATTCCACGGATAAAGGTAAAATGCATTCTGCTTTAATACCATGTGAAATAATTAATTATTCTAAAATTTGGAACCATTAAAAGATAGTGTATCAATGTATACCAAAGAACTTTAACAATTGATATTAACCACACCCAACATAGACATGACGCAACCCATTTTAATTGGGTCTAACATGGTGGAGTAAGAGCAAACTTGATTTTTTTCTGGGTCCAAAATGGTAAACCTGAACCCGACTCAATTTTTTAATGGGTCTAAGAAATTGGACCCGGGTGTATTAAAATCAGGTTAAATCCATTGGGTGTCCAGAGGTCAAAGACCCTGTTGACAGCCCTGCTGTTGGGTGATTCTAGCCATCCACCCTTTGGCCCCTCGTCTGCTCAATGTGGGCTGTAGTTGTATGTTTCTCTTGAACTGTAGCTAGCTACGTGCCTTTAATGAGAACTTAACTAACCATTTCAATGGCCTAGATTACCTAATCATGCTCACACGTATGTGTTTGTTTATAAATCCTAATGCATAAGCCGAATAGATGGCCCACCTTCGTTGATTAATATTAGATTAAGGGGATATAAAGCTTCTTTTGATATGGTTTTGGTTGTACTTGGGCTTTAAAACTCTCCCGTGTCAAATCGAGATTAACCACATGTTTTAAAGTTATTGCTTGTACGATGGAAAGGTTTTATTTGGGAGATACGTTCGAATATGATGGTGTACTCTTAACTTTTACATACAAGGGTTTTATTTTACGTTGATGTGTCACTTCATTAGAACATCCCAGCTGTGAAAAAAGGTGGGCCGTACAATGAAGATCACAAAATTGAAATAACCTACTGCTCAGGTGACCCACACACCTACATTTGGTTGTCAATCCAAACCCAACCTGACCACAAGAGGACCCAACTACAACCTTTTTTTTATAACACACACACACCCCCACGCACTCACGCCTTACCTAAGGTATTTAACCTGAAACCCACTGAAATACCTCTATAGTTGAGCCAACTCGACGGAACCTAACTTGACCCAACCTGACCCAACTAACCCAACCCAAATATACCTAACTACTCCTGTTCTGACCTAGCCCAACATGAATTTTCTCAGCTCCGGAGTTTTCTAACCCAAGGACCTTGACAACCCGGCAAAGACCCGCACCCAAATTGCAATTCTACTTCGGATTACTTACAATAAGATCATGAGTCAGGATTCACTATAATTTTTTTGGCATAACCTTAATGTACAAAATGATGTGTATGGCCCATAGCAATGTTTTTGTGGCTTCCAATCTGTCCATCATCTGAGCCCCATTCTATTCTCCTTAGATCCTAACATTCAGGTTAATCCATAAATTTGGTGGGCCATACTAAAGGAACAGTTGGGATGGATAAAAAAAAAAAGTTTTCAGATTATGCTTAGGACCCATCGAATTTTGTACCTTCCAATCTATTCAAAACATGCACCCAACAAGGCTGAATGGACACCCGAAAATCCAATCATTCTAAAACTTTGGTGGGCCACGCCATGGTCTGGTCACCTGAGTTATGGATTGACCTCATTCTTGATACGAAAATAGAAAATTAGTGGGCATATGTTTGGATGAATTAATTGCATGTCATGAAAATATCTCTGCGGACCCTACAAATCACTAGGCTAAGCTTATCTAACAAAATTTTTTCATGGATCCACCATCATTTTAGGCCGTGTTTGTTTGTTTTTCCAATTATCTAAGTAAATAAAAGGAAATCGGCAATGATTATAATTTGCTTTACTTATCTAGTAAATACAGTTACATTTTATCACAATGACGACTTGCTTTCTTTCTTGGTTTAACCTTGTAAATTTGTAAGGATTGAGATTTTATAATGTAAAATTGTAATTATTATAAATATGTTTACCTCTTTCATATTATATATGCATTTGATTGCCAATTTATTTATCATAATACTTGTTTAAACATACAATAAAAAATAATAGTAGTAGTCCACTTACATTACATTACTTTACCATTGAATCCTAAAAAACAAGCAAATCATTAATTTGAGTTTCGGTAGGTCCACATACAAGCACAAGACAACTAATGCATATGCCACCACATTTGAGCATGGAAGAGAGGTGAAATGTCTACATCATTCATTAGAAAAGCACCGCAACATAGATTTCATTTCCCAAGAACTAGGTTAGTCTATTAGTAGGTGCACCACATTAAATTAAATAAATTTACAGCTGTGAAAAAATTAGTTGAAGTTTTCTAACCCATTAACTTATATCTAATATCATGGCACATCTATTCAATGGACGACCTTTATCTTTAGGCAGTAAAAACTACACAATGAGGTTCACATGATGGATGACATGGATATTTCACTTATTAGTCACACTAGCTTAGACGGTGGCATGTCCATTAGTTGACTTGTACGCACTATGTGGACTTAAAAAAGCTTGAAAATGATTGCAGGTGCCAATGTTATAACAGTAGTGATATATTATGTCTTTATGTTAGTTATTGGTAACTTTACATGCATAATATTTCATTGAGAGTAAGATGGGAATGTGTGTGGAATACAAATTTCTCATGCAAAGATAGTAACATCTCTACCTTCTGGAAGGACCAGTGCATCCCTGTTGTTTTTCATCATAATGGGTGCTCAAACCCATGACCTTTTGTTGAAACTCTTCTAAGCCTACCATTGGGGCATGAGTAAGAACCCTTTCACAACAATGGTTAAATGAAGGTAAATCATTCTTTAAAATGTTGCTGATTTGTAGTATAATGTTGAGATTTTACTATATATGGGAGTAGAGGTGTACACGAGTCGAACCGAGTCTAGCTTGGCACAACTCGACTTGGCTCGGCCACTTGCTGACCCCAACTCAAACTCGACTCAGCTCAGTCCTGGAGCCTAACTGGCCAGTTCGACTCGGTTCCATCAGTAGCTCAAGCTAGTTCGAGCCGAGTTTGCGTCTACGGCATTTTTACAAACACACGGACTACCGTTTATAAAAGAGCAGCAGTGATTTTTACAGATATTTCTTCAAACACCTCGTAGGCAACATCAAAATCAAGAAAAAAGGGGTATTTGTTTTACATACATACGTTCCTTGCCACCAACTGACACTTGGTTGGGTTATTTCATCAAACAGTTGGTGAGCAATATCAATATCAAAGTAACCGAGTCACCGAACAGGTTTGACCTGAGTCCGATTCGATTTGGGTTCGATCCGAGTCGAGTCGAGCTTGGCCAAGCTTGAACTTGGTTCGAAATTTTTTCAAGCTCATAAAATCAGCTCCACTCGGCTCGAACTCAATTTTGAGCTGAGTCGAATCGAGCTTTTTCGAGTCGAGTCGAGCGGGCTAAAAGGAGCTAAATCTTTTCGTGTACAGCCCCATATGGGAGACATAGGTTGCACCCAATTCCTTTTTCTTTTATTAGTGTGTGTATCATATACCAACTTTTCTTCTCCGCATGTAGCTTGCATTTGTAGAGCCCTACATCTAGTGTGTGACTCATATTAGGAATATCAATAAAAGAAGTATGCATATCAGTAACTCAAGTGAGCCATAATAAATGTAATAGTGAGGATAGGTCACCCATTACTCATTTCTCCTTTCAGTTTAAGAAAAACACCATCACACCTTCCATGCAAGCAATAAAATAAATAATTTTTTTTTTAAAAAAAACCACAAAATGAAGTACCTCAAAATAAAAATCTAAAAAGCCAAACCAAAAGGTAAATGACAAGGAGTAAAGATTTATGCAGTTCAGTATCCTACTTCCATGAAATAGGAATGTAAATTATTTTTTCTTCACTAAAACAAGAGAAAACAAGAAAATAATATGTATATCTCTCTCTCACTTCTCTATTGCACAATAAATCTCTCACCCAAAAATTCTCAGAAAGTAATACCATCCATCTGATAAATAACATAAAACTATAGGAGAGAGTTATGCCAAAAACATGGTGAAACTAAGCTGTACATATAAATGCATGTATACAAGAGGGGGGGGGGGGGGGGGGGGTGGTCCCCAATAGTAGTTGCCTAAGTGTTACCAATCATTAAAGCTAAAGAAATCCTGCACCAAATAAATTTCTCTCTTATAATAAGCTTCGTTAGTATATTCATCACGTTATCATTGATGTGACTCTGCGTCAACGACATAGCATCTTCATAAATAAATTCTCAAAAACGATGATACTGCACATTTATGTATTTGAGTTTTGCAAAGTAATCTTCATTCCTCATTAGATATGAAACATTTTTCTTATTACAACAAATATAAATCTTTTTTTATTTTAAGCTAAGTTTACTATCAATACCTCTTAACTGTAAATCTTTTTAAAATTCTACCATAACAACTATATACTCTACCTCAGTGATAGCCGTAAATTAATTTTCTACCCATCATACCAAATGCAGGACTGAACACATGGTGCCCACTACAAGGTGAATATGGAGATTTTGGGCTGATTGTTTCTTGAAGTGTTTCTCATTTATGATCAAATAGGCCTTGTTTATTTTGCACCCGAATCATCGTAAATGGGCTCACTTAAAGGACCGGTTAGATGGCATATGCACATCAAGATGGCCCAAGCTGATTGAATTTCATTGTGAGGCCTTCTTTAAGAAGTGGCCCATAAATTGACATGGATGCACCACCTACCTCACACCTTCTCCAAAACATCACATCGCGCCAATCGCGAAAGAAGAAAATGATTCACCATATTATGGTAACCTGTAGGCCATGGCCACTATTTTTCGTTCCTACTCTTTTATTGCATATGGTCATCGGTTGAAGATTGGTGGACCACCAGTTCTGTTGGGGAGCTTGAGGACTACCAAAGCTGATCTTTTTTGAAAAAGTAGTTTATGTTGGGTGATGGTAGGATCCGTACATCGTTTTTACTGGGCTCTACCTCACGTGGGCACATACACACGAGTGCAGGGTGCCGGATTCGGGAGTGAATTAGGGGTTTCAGGGTAATAAGTTAGTGGGTGTTACCCTGACCGTGGGGTCCACCTTAATGAATTTTTTATATATCCACGCCATCCATACATTTTTACAGATAATTGTAAAACATGTACCCAAAAATTAGGCAGATAAAAATCTCAGGTGGACCACACCACAGGAAACTGTTTTGATTGAATTTCCACCGTTAAAAACTACCTAGAGCCCAGTGTAATTTTTATTTGACATCCAACCTGTTGGTAAGGTCAAACAGAGACCTGATTGTAGGGAAAATATAAATATCTCACAATAAGTTTTTAATGGTCAATGACCACAGCTTCCAGTAGTGTGGTCCACCTGATTTTTCGATCTTCTTAATTTTTGGGATTAACTTATTAAATAAGATGAAAAAACGGATGGACAGCGTGGATTTACAACAGATTGATCAAGTTGGGCCCCATACGGTCATGGTAACACCCACTAACGCGTGTTACCCGGGAAACACCCAATCCGCTCCCATCTGATTCGGGCTAACAACCAGACCTTCTGCCCCTGCCTGCTGTGTGGGGCCCACTTGGACAGTCCCACCAACATCAACATGTGCGGAGCAGAATAGTTCGGTAGCCTGAGGACCATCAAACTAATCTCCAGACAAATGAATACGACCCTCCGGCTTCACTGCCAGTTTTATATGATGGTGCCCCATCCTTCCTACTTGTAAGTCGATCTAAACTGTCCAAATCCTAGGACCTGTTTTCAGTGGGCACCCACAATGTCACATTGATTGGAATGCTTCTGACCATCTAACCGGTGTCAACGGTCCACATAAAATGGCGAAAATCTTAACATCAATACCACCCTGTCAGGGTAATTTCTAGGCAATCTTCCATCTACAACTGGGCTTACGATTTAGACGGTTCAAATTACCTTTTATTTATTCAACGTGTACAACATAATTAGAAATTTTCAAGCATGCCACCCAAAGGTTACGTACGTTCTACGGTACCGCAGGTTAGAGATTTGTGTGGCCCACGTTGATATGTAAGTCTCATCCAACCTGACCATTGGATGAGGCCCCACATATTATGCTTAGATCACAAGTTCTATCATCATCCAGATGTCAGGTGGGCCACACGAAAGGGAACAATGAGGGACATTGGACGGGAAAGCTGACCATAGAAAGTTCCAGATGGAATTTTGGGTCCACCGCTTTGCTTATACGTCGTACTGTTAATCATGTGAAGCCTCATTGGATGAAGGGACTCAGAGAAAATCAATCCATTCAAAATTTTAGGTGGACCAGAACAAGTGAATGTATAAGTTAGAGACGTGGTTGTACATTTCTCCCTGTGCATCACTTGTTAGTTTCTTATAAGGATGAAATCACAGTTTTGGTTATAAGTCTCATCCGATTAACGGTTTGGATTTCAGCCACACATCAGGTATTGACCCGAAACAAATCGGACGTGTATTAATTACCGTACATTCGAACTTATGTTAACATTGCCTATTTGGATTCCTTGGTAAGGGTATTTTCGTCATTGTGAGCGCGACAAAATAACCGTCTCCCTGGAAACGAGAAAGCCGGCTAAGCTTTTCCAAAAGGAGGCCGGCTCAGGCGAGAATCGATGCTGCCACGTGGCAAATCGGCGATCTCCCTGTCCTCGCAGCTCATAAATAAAGCAAAAAATAATAATAACAACGATAATAAAACAAAACCCGAGGTCGTTTCTATCCGTCGAGATTGGATAGAACATACGGGCCACCCGGGTGTATGCGTGCATGGTTCTGGACCGCCCATCAGGTAGTGGACCATCCGAATATTTCGACAAATATTTGATAGTTTTAGCGGGGTACACAGCACTATCCACGACTGTAGGGAACCGAATCCTCTATAAGACTGTTTTACGGAGTGCGTACAACACCCAAGTTTGTGAGGCCTATCGTATAGTATACGTAAAATCCACTCCGTCCATCAGGTTCCTTCCTCAATGCTTGTACTCGAGGCCAAACTCAGACAGATCGACAACTCAGATGGGCCACACCACATAGAACAATGGGAATTGATAGGGGCCACTATGATGTGGACCTTCAATCAAAGCCGTTAATTAGTTGTAACTCACTAGAATAAAGAGAAGGAACAAAATTCATCCTGATAAAAGAAACTTAGGTAGGCCTCACAGTATGAATTTATCAATTTGGAAGCAATTTTACATTGCTACCATTGGTGTGGCGCACAGTAGTTTTTTAATCTGGCTTATATTTTATATGCACGGACGGTGGATTTTACATTCACAGCATGTTTTATCCTACGGATCTTGACTGTTTTACTCCCACCGCTGTCGACAATTCCAGTTGAACCTGTGGTACGTGAAATCTCGCCCACACAAGAAAAAGCCTACTCATGAAGTAGAAGACAATCCATCAGCATTCATGTGGTGGGCCCCACAATGGAATTTCCCCCAGTGGAAAATCCCACAGAACCTGCAGCAATCCTTTTTTTCCTTATCCACGGCAAGCTGCACGTGGAGTATTTAACTCATCCTTTGATGGTGGGGTCCACCAGATCATCAAATCAGACTTGTGTTGTTGGATCATCATTTCTTGATTACAACCAACGAATGATTCATGGCATTGAAGGTGGGCCATTGTAGGCAGCAGGTTCTAATTACCTACCTTTACCAAAAAGAGTATTAAGCCCTATGTTTGATCATGAATCTGGACCACTTACCTACGTACCTCGAAATAGAATTGATTGGGTGGGAAAAGAAAGTGCTTCCATGTTGTGGATTGCATTCTTTAAGATTAATTGCTCCCCCATTAGCAGCCTTCGCCATTACTCTTTTAGTTTTTATATTTATTTTATCTTATCGTATGTAGCATTATGCGACAATTATAGATGCATCCTTGTGTCGTGGATTATTACAAATAACTACCCATGCTGTCGAGGGCTGTCAACAGGTGAGGTTGGGCTTGTTGATTGATGTCTCAAATTTGTAAATCAACATGTATGTCGATGACGGTTCGATGCCATCGAGTAAATTTCGATGATATCAAAGTCGGCACAATGCCATCGGTAAAATCTGGAATTTATTGAATTGGTTGTTGGACACTTTAAGTGCCCTATTCGATGTCATTGAGAGCTGCTCGATGCCATTGAAGGCCTGCTCGATGCACCGATAAAATTCAAAATTTTCATGTTTAGTTGATGGAACGTTTTGGAGTTAGTTTGATGCAATCGAAGACTGTTCGATGCCATCGAAGGTGGCATCAAACGAATGCGCAGAGTTGTGTATCTGCAGGATTTGTTTTCGATTTTGTTTGTGATGCTCCTAGAGTCTATATATAGGGGTGTAATTAGGATCAAAGGGCAATCAAGGTGCTTTCTAATTCGTTCTCAGGGTTTTCAAGGGCTTGTAAGGGGAGATTCGAGGTTTGCTCAAATTAGGTATTCTCTATCTCTTATAATTTCTACTTCAATAGTAATATAGATCGCTTTGTGCCGTAGTTTTTTTTCCGAAAGAGTTTTTCTGTATTAAATTCGGAGTCTCTATGATTGTGCTTAGTTTGTGAATTCGGATTACGTGGGCAACGTGGATTCTAGAAAGTCGATTCCAAATTAATTGTTTGTGTTAGCAGGTGAAGCAATTAGTTAAATGTCGAAACTTCAGTCTGTGGTGGCTCTTTCCACAATCGAAGCTGAGTATATGGCAGTAACGGAAGCATTCAAAGAAGGTGTTTGGTTGAGGGGGATGATAAATCAGTTAGAACTTTAGCAGAAGGTTGTGCCTGTTAATTATGACAGCGAAAACGCGATCAATTTGTCTAAAAATTTTATTTATCACTCACATACTAAACATATTAATGTTTGTCATTATTTTATCTGACAGGTGCTTAAGGAATAAGGCGTGACTCTGGAAAAGATTCACATAAGCTTGAATCCAGTGAACATGCTCACTAAGGTGGTTTCCACAGAGAAGTTCAAGTTCCGTGCAACTTCTCTTGGCTTTGTAAAGGCGTAAAGGAAAACAGATGATGCACGAGAAGCAATGGAGGAGCTATGATGCAATGTGGAATTAGGGATAAGAGAAAAATGAACTATAAAGAATATCGATTGAAGACATGGTAGAGATTATTGATTGATGTCTTAAATTTATAAATCGGTATGCATGTCAATGACAATTCAATGCCATTGAAGTCGGCTTGATGCCATCGATAAAATTCAGAATTTATCGAATTAATTGCTGGACATTTTAGGTGCCCTATTCAATGCCATCAAAGGCTACTTGGTGCCATCAAAGGCCTGCTCGATACCATCGGTAAAATTCGTAATTTTCATGTTTAGTCGTTGGAGCATTTTGGAGTTGTTCCATGTAATTGAAGACTGTTTGATAACCTTGAAGACTGTTCGATGACATCGAATGTTATTCGATGCCATCGAAGTCCCATCAAAGGTTCCATCGAATGAATGCACAGAGTTGCGTATTTACGAGATTTATTTTCAATTTTATTTGTGATTCTCCTAAAGGCTATATATAGGGGTGTAATCAGGATCAAAAGGTAATCAATATGCTTTCTAATTCATTCATAGGGTTTTCAAGGGCTTCTAAAGGGAGATTCGAGGCCTGTTTAAATCGGGTATTCTCTCTATCTCTTGTAATTTCTTCTTTTATTGTGATATTCGTCACTTTGTGTCGTGGTTTTTTTCCAAAATGATTGTACTTAGTTTGTACTATTGGAATACTTTGCTTGATTCATCTCTGTGTGCTTCCGCGGTCGCCAATAGGGCTTAAGTTCTATACTACCATTGCCCCAGGCTAAGTTGGTTCAAGGTCATTTTGAGGCAGGTCTTTCAAGTCCGATACATAGGTGTGTATGGTAAAGCTTTACCTAATTTAAAGCTTTAGCATGTGCTCTCTTATGTGGAATTGTAATATGGATAAGGAATACTATCACCTTCTAAAAATTTGTGTAAGAGATTTATTGTACAAACAAAGCTTGGGAGAAAGCTAAATATTATAATAAAAAAATTAGTGAAGGAGAAAGTTTTGTGTTGTTGTCCAGTGAACATATAAATATTATTAAATCAAGTGAATCTTTGTACCTCTTGTTTTTTATCTTTGTATTTGGCTATTTTCTTTTTGTGATTTGACTTGTCTCATGTTGATCATGTGCAAATGTTTTTCCACAACAAGAAGTTGATAAATACCTTAATTTATCCTACATTGATCATGTTTGAGTGTTTTTCCACAACAAAAATACCTGAGCCTGGACCAAATTCAAGTACCCATCAAATATTCAGATCTAAGTTTCAAGTTTGGATTGGGACAACTAAAAGCATTTACATGGTTGGTCACACTTGATAGATGGATCAGATGGCACATGTGTGCCATGCCGTGTAAATTAGCTCTTTTACATGTGTGTGGCTTAAGAAACCTTGTTTCAATGCTGATGAGATCCCTTTTACTAACTGGAATAAAAGAATTAGTAGATCTGTTCTGCCTAAAATGGGAATGGGCTGGGGTTATGAACTTATAATCATGGAATCGACTCGATCATCAAATTATAAATTCATTCCATACCGGATCAAACCGGAATAGGGTTATGTACATTCTCATTATGAGAAGGGGTCATTCGAGCGTATGTAAATAGATACTATGTTTACATATGGATCCCTACATCGTTACATTCCATTTAGGATTAGGAATAGGCGTAATCGGACCCGCTTTTTACATATCTATCATTGTTTAGGTGCCATATCAACTTCTTTGGACTTCAATTGAATCGAGAAATCAGTTTGATTGTATATCTTTTTGATATATATATATATATATATATATATAAATATAAAATTTAACCGACCTCAACTAACTTAAGCCAGCAAGACTCAATTTTTGACTTGGTTCAAAAGGTAGACCTAAACTGCACCTAATTTCTTAACTAGTCAGATGGGTCCCTAGAGCTCTGTCCCTATACAAGGAAACCCAAACCCAGTCTGTTAGCACTATTATCTTTGAGTTTTACATCTGCACTTCATGTCCGGTTGTTGGCTTACCTATACTACATGCATCCCATCCAACAAATTTAGTGTGGCCTTTCCATGAAAATGGGATACCCCAAAAATCAGGCCGACTCAATAGTTAGGTGGGCCACCATGTGAATTTATATGTTTTTAGGTGGTTGTCCATCATTTTTATGATGTGCCCCAACCAATGGTTGGATTAGCCTAATTTTGCAATTTCATGGGGAGCAATCTTTCTGGACGGGTTAGATGACTTTTATATCTAAGGATGTATCTCATATGGAGGCAACACAAACTCCTTAAGCATGAGTATTTTCATCGTTTGGTAAAGATTCCACTAACATCTCTTAGAAATCTGCAATATTGGGAAGGTATTAGTATAAATATTGTCATATAACTAAGGGAAGCTAGCTGCAGTTAATCCTTTTCTCACCCAAGGTTTCAGATACACAAGGGATTTTGGGTCGTTTGGATGCAGCCTCGAAACTGGCATTTAAAGTCGAAATGCAGCTTCGATGGAGACTACAGTTAACGATGTGCATTTGGATTCACTTTGCGAACCTCCATTTCATCTTCTAAAGACAAAATAGGCTGGGGGTATTTGGATATTAAGTTGCTTAAGATAAGCTACTTATTCGACAAGTAGCTTATCTTAGTTTTTGCTTACTAAGAAGATAGGTATGTTTGGCAAACAACCTACTTAACAACTTTTTATGTCTTTCGACTTTCCTAATGCCTCTCTTCAACAACTCATGAAAAGTAAAAAAGCTAAAATAATTAACTGAAATGATTAAGTACTTTTTTAATTAAGTAAAAAAATTATTTATAATTAATCATAAACCAAATTAACTTATCCGAAATAAGTCACTTATCTACTACTGCAAGTAGTAAAAGCAACTTATTTGGTGGTAACCAAACGGGCCCTAAAACGCCCTCTAGCAAAAACCAATCAGAAAAATGAGGCTTAAAACCCCTTCATTGGATTGGTTTTGGCCGGCTCCACCTAGATTTGCATCCAAATAGGCCATTTAAAAAAACAAACAAACAAACAAACAAAATATTGCCATGTCATGAATTGAATTAGATCATCAACAATCTATTGATTTTGATGGGCTTAAGCCACAAGATGACCAGAACAACCTACTTTTTAAACCAGCTGATCTTCACGACAACACTAGCCTTCTGCACCACATAAATAATTTATATAATTGACCATGAACCGACAAATCTAATCTAACAGATCTAATTAGAGTAGTGACAAAATCCTATACTTTTCATTACAAAATCAATAGACAGGAAAAAAAATGGACTGTTTTGTGAAAGAATCTTTGAATATATAAAATGCAGAAATTGTTATTGTGGAAATTATAAAAAGTAATTGAAGAGATTAAAAAGAAGAATCGAAATTTTGTAAACAATGCTTAATCGAATTTCCCAATTCTTGAATATGAAGATATGAAATGGGATACAACAAACCAGACATGACATGTCTGGTGACTCATATGTGATATTTGAAACATCTTGGTAGCTATATTGTGAGTTTTTTGGATTATCTCTTAAGGAATTAGACGCCGGCCATCAACGTTTTGGATCTATGACAATGGCCTTCACTTGTGACAAACTAAAAGCTCACATCCACCGTACAATATCTGGCAAGAATCCTATACTAGTGGGCCCCACCATGTTAATAACTACAAGATGAAGAGCGGAGCTTTCAACACTCAAGGGACCACAACAGACACAAACAACACCCAAATGAGATAGAATTCTGTCATCCTTAGCCTAAGCTTTTTATGCTTTAATACTTCAGCCTATGGGAGAGAATAACTTTAATACTTGGCAGAGCATGAAGGTTCATGCACATGCTCTTAGAAATTATATATGCGGAAGGTACGTAACTCGAATTAAACCGTCTGAATCATAGGCCACTATTTAGATTTGACATAAAACAAACAGTTGAACGAAATGATCTCACAAATGGCCGATTGATGGACGATATATAATGATAGTTGAAATGAAAAACAGTAAATGTCAAATTGCAAAAAAATAAATGTACGTGAATCAGCTTTTAGAAATGTCTAATCAGTTCGGATTCTTCCAACAACGGTTTGATATGAGTTGCATGCATCCCACATGTACAATTCTAGAGCGGGTGCATATGAAACATCAGGCACCGCCAGAGTATCAAATAACTCCCTATTTTTCAACGGTCAAAAAAAAATCATAAATCAAAGGATATGGTGCACGCATGGCATCTACCCAAGTGCTTAGATGTGAGAAAGTGGTCTTTACTGTGGACCACCGACGTTTCTAAAAGCAAGCCATTTAGAAAATCGTAACCTTACGCCCACTTTTCCACATTGAATACAGACCGTTGGATCCTTTTGTCTTGCTTCCAATTTTAAGGACAATGGTTGGATGGCTAGGATGGTCCGGTGGTTGGTTGGCTAATCCTAGTTTATCATGGTTCGTCATCGGTACGGTTGGGTTCGGATACTTGGACAGTCCAATTGACCGATTCACATATTTCATGGCAATTATACACCCTCAGAGCACTATAAGTTACAGTGCTACGAATTTCATTGGGACTTATTGACAGTTAAATTGACCGATCCAGACCGTCCATTAGGCGTAGCGGGTATTCCACGGACCACATTGCAGAATATAATTTCATCAGATGATCTGATCCATCCTTAAGTTGGATTTCCTTTCTTGTAGGATGGGACGTCCAGGATTGCCTAATAAATATTGTTCTTTAGAACCATATAAACGATCCATGATGGGCCAAAACAAAGGATGACTCAAACATTAATTGAACCGACTTTTATATAAATGATCTTGACCGACCATTTTTACATGATATTGATGGGATTATTAGATTAGTCACATCAGTGTGATTTTTGCATGGTAGCCCATGAAATGTGTGCTGGCCTCAGCGGACGGTCGGTATTTATCGAGCATCCATGTGATATACTTCAGAGATATTGGTGGGGATTTTATAAGCATTTCAAATTCAAAATTTTCATACTCTATCTAGAAATGCCAATTATGTTTTCTAAACCACGTTAACAATAAAGATGGTTGAGAAACTACATACATTGCAGTCATCCATGTAACTCAGCTTGAACCAAATATCAAGAAAAAGACTCACCTGTTAATGGTTTAATGAAGAAGTGAACCAACTGATTTGATGAAGAGACATATCAAGTAGAGATGGCACGGGACAACTTGACTCACATGGCTCGACTCGTTTAAACCCAACTCGACCCACGTTGAATGGGTGAGTTGATCTAAACCGAGTAGGCTTCGCTCAATCTGAAGTCAAATCGAGTTGAGTCTGAGTTACCCAGTAACTCGACCTGACTCGATCCGAAATTCGATCTGATCAAACTCAACTCAATCCAAAACCCAACTCGACTCAGATTCAGGTGTATATTTAATAATAATAATAACCATAATTTTTAAATATCTTTAACCCTACCCACCGCACTTGACCCCGACCCGATCCCAAACTCTTTCTCCCTCCTTCATCCTCCTCTTCTAAGCCCGACAACCACCCACCACCATCACCTCTCTCTCTCTCTCTCTCTCTCTCTCTCTCTCTCTCTCTCTTGATCCGACTCGATGCCAACTCGACCCAATTTGGTACTTTTGCCCAGGTCGGACTCGGTCTTAATTAGTCCATGCTAGACCCAGACTCGGATCAGGTTAGGCATGTTGGACTTGGTACCAAGTCGGGTCAGCCCTAACTCGATCCGACTCAACTCAATGCCCAGCTCTAACACCAAGTAACCAAAGCGTAGGTGATTTATATTAGTAATGGTGCTAGTCTTTCTATAACTTACATTGGTTAGGTTTCTCTCCCTTCTTTTCATGAGCTATTCATTTAAATTAAATTCTTGTTTAAGAGAATTCTTCTCTTAATTACCTAATTTACTTCTAATGTTAGATGTAATTTTTAGTTTTCATCCTCTATTTGTAATAAATGATTTTTGGATTCGAGGAATACTAGTAACAAGGAGTATGAAAGGAAAGTTATACGAGTTATATAATAGTGTCGAAGATGCCTTCATAGCAATTAAATCAAGACGTGCACCAGTCGACCTACATTAGCGATGGCATGACCAAGTACCCCTAAGTAGAATCAAGTTAATGAAAGAAAGCATAGGTACATCCTTGAAATAAGATTGATTAATTATTGACGCAGTGAAGGACGTGATGTCGAGCACCATCTTTCTCAAGAGGATAACTATTCTGAATCCACAGAACTTCTTTGAACTCCTCATAGAGACTTCTCGAATCCACGAGGAAAGAAAGCAAGAAAATAGAAATGAATTCTAATAAATTTGAAATTGATTAATAAATGAATAAAAAATGAGTTCACAACCCTTTAAATAGGGATACCAAGCAATGAGAAAGAAATCAGAATCAAACTACAACTAAAACTCCTAGAATTCGTGACTTACTATAAATAGTAAACTTACTATTTATAGACGGTCGTGATGTCTACTAGTGCGCAAGATTTTCGACCAAAAATAGTAAGTGTCCTATTTGGCTTCACCAAGTTGTTCTCCTAATTTTTCTAAGCTCTTTTCATGTTGGGTGCAACTCCTAAAGCCCAACGGATGAAGAGTTATAATCAAACTAAAACTTACTATTTATAGTAAAAATGAAATTAAAATAAGGGAATGACCGTCGATCTAGCGGTATTTTGCAAATCTGTCTTGGGCAACCCTGCATAGCAGGGTTGGTTGGCTAAAGTAGCTTGTCATACCCCAAAATCATATATTTTACATCAAATAACTCATTCCGGATTGCGAGATACGCCCGATTTAAGGTCCAATGGTCTGGATCACTTTTGTCCTCGACCGGGCCTTTCCTAATCCATCTTGGCCATGTAACTATCTGCGACCTGCTCTACATCAATTATGCTTCTTGATACTAATTTATCTAAAAAATTATGGGTTAATGCATTTACTACCGTAATTTATCTAATGAATCGCATTTCTTCTTCGGTACTTAATATGAAGACTCCATATTTTCATCTTTATAACCAATATACCCAAACTATTCTAGATTAAGATTGTGTGTGTGTTTTCCTTATTTTAAAGATATTCACCTAATAAATTTGGTCGTTGGTCATATCCCTATATGTTCATTGAATATAGTTTCTCTTTACCAGGGCTGTCATTGTCTACATCCTCCCACCAACAGGGTATATATTTCATGGCATATGTTATGTTTAACGAAAGCTTTTTACCTATATTAATTACACCTACTAACCGTTATGCTCATGAACAAGTTCAACGGAGAATGATCTCTTTTTCAAAGCTAGATAAATAGCTACAAATTGTAGATCTAGCACGCACCATTGATGCTACAGCCGTCTGATCAGTTGGTGGTGTTCCTGATGTCTCTACATTGTCTATCTGTCATGCGTTCTACATTTCTATCTTGCCATGACACTAAACCCAATAGCCTAAGTTCTAGGCCTGATTAGTCTCCATGTGACCTTGATCTGCTAACTACTAATATTACACATGACGGTTTTGATCAGTCAGGTATTGGTCCTAACTTTGATTTGCTATATCAAAAGTGCAAACCATTGAGGTCTATGACTCTAGTGGCCTGTTGGGTTCTCTCACTGTCGATATCCCTATCATCAACAATTCATCCATCAGACACAATTCCTCCATCACTTGGCCCAACTACTCTGGACAACACCAACACACATCATATACTTGCTCGGTGAAAGCGAAGAGCAGATCCATCGCGTCAAAATGAATGTGTTTCTATTCATTCTACGGCATCGGATATTGTGGAACCAAAATCTCTCAGGTCTATACTTAAAGAGTCCACATTGGGTCACCTTCATGAAAAAAGAATTGTAGGCTCTTCAATAAAATCACACATGGATTCTTGTCCCATGTGTTTCCAACATGAATGTTGTTTCTTCGCGTTGCACATACAAAACTAAGCTTAAATTGGATAGCTCCTATAGACATGCCACCCATTACGGGGTGACCGACCACACAAGATCTGGATCGTGAATCAAAACCCTGGAGGCCAATCTTAGAATCCCAAAGCCTAAACCCTATGAAGCCTAAAACCTGAATCCTTAAAACCTAGGAAGCCCTACCTAGGAGCCCATATTCTTAAAACCCTATAACCCAAAACCGTAGAGCTTATATTCGTAAAACCCTGGAACCCAAAACCGTAGATCCTAGGTTCTTGAATTCACAGGGAGAATTCTTAAGTCTACAAAAAAATAAGAGAAAATTTAGATATTTTATTCGATAATGTTTGTATCATTTCTTAATTACGCCACTAATAAAGAAAATTCAAACCTTAATTTAAAATTATCTAAAATAGCAAAACTCTTTTAAAACTTAATTTTTTAATTCTAATAAAAATCTTATAAAGCTATCGTAATTTTAGCAAAACTTTTTTAAAGTCTAATTTGTCAAAAATAAAAGCATTTAGATGAACCTTGTCAAAATATTCTCAATCTAAGTACGACCAACTTCTAAAAGCACATAAATTCCTAAAACTCTAAAAAACAACGGAAACAGATTATTTTGAAACTAACAATTTTCTTAAAAATCGCACTGTTGGACTGAAGGGTGTGTTTTCTGGCGAAATTGATGAATTGAGCCGACATAGTAGGCTAATTGACCTTGAAATCATTGTTAAATAAAGATCCATACGTTTTGTATTTGCGACTATGCCGTTATTAAAAGTTATAAATAATTTACGGAGTATGCTTTGATCATCCATTTTTTCATATTTGGAATGAATTTTTTTGAATTAGATGTATTGGGTTTTGTTATGCCATGCCCCACGTATGACTGGACCTAAATCAGACAATTACTTCCACTTTCATTTAGGCCAAGGCAATATGTTACATTATGTCCTAAGTAAGGTTGTACTTGATTTGAGATATTACTTTCCCTTTCATTTAGGCTTTTTTTTAAAAAAATCTAATTGTGCTAAAAAAGCATCTATGTCAAGTCATGCATCATCTCGATCGTAGTCTCCTGAAAATCTCGATCTTAAAACTGTTAAGCACCTGATTTTCATCCTTTCTGATCTCACACGGGCAGATTTAGAAAAGTCTTCGATATCATTGATTATGCGGCCGTCACAGTCTACGTGCCATGTCATGAACGTTGAATATCTTATCTATTAAAAGAATAAAAAAGACGGGAAACACACTTGCAACCGACTGATCTGAAAATCAGGCTGATCCAGTCTTTGAGTGAGAGACGGCGTCCATAACAATGGACTGCCGTTGGTATAACTGGTGTGCCCCACCCAATTAGTGGGTTATATATATATATATATATATATATATATATATATATATATATATATATATATATATATGACAAGTTGGGAAAATGGCGGGGCCATGAGGGAATCGGATTGGCTACTCCCCCTGCCACCAGCCCGTCGCTGATGGTTGGTGGTCTGTGGGCCCCACCATGATGTATGTGTTTCATCCATTTCGTTCATCCATTTTTACAGATCATTTTATGAATTTATCCAAAAAATTAGAGGGATATAAATATCAGGTGGACCACACCAAAGGAAAACAATAGTGATTGGATATCCACCATTAAAATCCTCCTAAGACCTACTGTACTCTTTATTTGACATCCAATCTGTTGATTAGGTCATAGAGATGCAGATGAGGGTTAAGAACAAATATCAGCTTGATCCAAAACTTTTATGGCCTCCAGAAAGTTTTTAATGGTCGAAGTTCATTCAACACTGTTTCCTGTAATGTAGTCCAATTGAGATTGGAATATATCTCATTTTTGGTCTCATATCATAAAATGATCTATAAAAATAGATGGACGGAATGGATGAAATACAAACATCATGGTGGGGTCCACAGAGTACCGACCATCAGCCACTGGCTGATGGCAGGGGGAATAGCCAATCCGTTTACGGCCATGAGTCGGTATCTGATCATTTACCATCTCTTTCAGAGATAAATTCCCACTTATTCCTGTCACATTGTGGGCCGGTCTTTTCCGAGACTTTTATGCACGAGAGAGACTCCAGTTCTCCTGGTTGTACTGGACCCTTGGTCAATCCAATCCATTCATCTAGACCGTTCATCAGGTCCAGCAAAAATTTCATGTTCTACCATGCAAACATCATTCCACTAAGATAAATATTAACCATTTGATCAATGGTCCTTAGGAGCCATCACGAATTCCTTTTGATTCTAAAGAATCATATTTATTAGGACATTGTAACCGTCCCATCAATGGCTCGGAAAAAGGATGGGTGTAGAAAATAAGGCCATGTCAATAATGGATTGGATCATCCCATCAATGCCATTTTTTTCATGATAGCTTATGAAATGTATTTTGGAGTTGATGGTCGGTTCAGATCCATCGAATGGATTATTTGATGAAACTAGGAGCACCATAGCATAGTGCTCTCTGAGAGCACTGAAGCGACTCTTTATATGAAATTGCCAATTTTAAGTTGACGTGGTGGTAATTATGATTTAAGCATTGTCCGAATAAGCAAACGATACGATTGTACGGAAGCGATTCGGTCAGATACGGGTCACACACAGTTCGGTCAGGCCATGACTGTGGGGCCCACCTTGATGTATATGTTGTGTATCAGTGCTGTTGATCCGTTTTTACAGTTCATTTTAGGGCATGATCCTAAAAAGAAGCAGATCCAAATTTCATTTGGACGACACCACAGGAAACGATGGTGATTGAACGCCCACCATTAAAAACTTCATAGGGCCCACAGTAATGTTTTTTTTACCATCCAACCTGTTGATAATGTCACACAGACCTGGATGAAGGGAAAATACAAATATCAGCTTCATCTAAAACTATTGTGGCCCACAAAAAGATTTTAATAGTCAATCGCCACTCTTTCCTATGGTGTGGTCCATACGATATTGAATCTGCTTGATTTTTGGGCCCACACCTAAAATGATCTTGAAGAAATGGATGTACGGCATGGATATACAAAAAATAAATCAATGTGGGCCCACAGATACAGCCTGACCTAACTCGGTTTCATCGGACCTGACCGAATCCGCTCCGCGAGTGAATCGGCATGTGCGAGCCATAAACGGCCCGATACGATATGATGCGTTACAACCCCATCTACCAATACAACAAGTTAGAAACAAATTTTTAAACGACTGGCATACATACAATTTAATCAGAACCGTCCAGATCATAGCTCCACTCTAAACAGACCATGACCTGAAAATCGTGTTCATTCGATGAAATAGACAACCCCATTGGTATCTATTGGACGGCCAAGATAGTTTATTAGTCTTATTTCCAATCAACCCTCATCCAGAATGGGCTCAAAATTTTGGACGGCCAGGATTGCCGCACATGTGTCACAACTCTACGTGCCATGTCATGAACGTTGAATATCCTGTCCATTAAAAGAATAAAAAGAGGAGGGACACACTTGCAATCGCCTGATCTGAAAATCAGGTTGATCCATTATTTGAGTGAGAGAGGGCGTCAATAACAATGGACGGCCAATGGTATAAACGTTGATATAAGTCCGTATCTGACCATTTTCCATCCCTTTCGTAGATAAATTCCCACCAATTCTTCTCATGCCATGGACAGGTCTTTTTCGAGACTTTTTTAAATTATTATTTTATTTTATTTTAATGTTAGCTTGTTAGTACACAGCACTGTAAATTCACACTTCACCGTTAGCCACCCCAGTTAGGCGATCGATGCCAAGACCTCCGTGTTGAAACGAAGTATCTTTCACTTAGTCTACCACTTGAGTTATAGATCAGGGTGTGTGGTCTTTTTCGAGACTTTTATGCACTAGAGCGGTTCCAGTGCTCCTGCTCCTGGTTGTACTGGACACTTGGTCGATACCATACAAACATCACCCTAATGAGATAAATACTAACCATTTGATTAATGGTCTTTAGGAGTCATGACGGATTCATTTTGATTCTAAAGAATCATATCTGTTAGGACATTGTAACCGTCTATCAATGGCTCGGATGGCTTTAGAAAATAAGGCCATGTCAATAATGGATTAGATCATCCCATCAATGCCATTTTTTTCATGATAGCTTATGAAATGTATTTTGGAGTTGATGGTCGGTTCAGATCCATCGAGTGGATTATATGATGAAACTAGGAGCACCATAGCATAGTGGTCTCCGAGAGCACTGAAGCATCTCTTTATATAAATTTGCCAATTTTAAGTTGACGTGGTAAGTATGTCTTAAGCATTGTCCAAATAAGCAAACGATACGATTGTACGGAAGCGATTCGGTCAGATCCGGGTCACACTAGTTCGGTCAGGCCCTGACTGTGGGGCCCACCTTGATGTATGTTCTGTGTATCAGTCTTGTTGATCCGTTTTTAAAGTTCATTTTGGGGTATGATCCCAAAAAGAAGCAGATCCAAATTTCATATGGACCACACCACGGGAAACGGTGGTGACTGAAAGCCCACCATTAAAAACATCATAGGGCCCACCGTAATGTTTATGTACCACCCAACCTGTTGAGAAGGTCACACAGACCTGCGTGAAGGGAAAAACCAAATATCAGCTTCATCCAAAAATATCGTAGCCCACCAAAAGATTTTAATAGTCAGTAGCCACTCTTTCCTATGGTGTGGTCCATATGATACTTGGATCTGCTTGATTTTTGGGCCCACTCCCTAAAATGATCTTGGAAAAATGGATGTACTGAGTAGATATAAAAAAATGAATCAAGGTGGCCCCACAGCTACAGTCTGACCTAACTCGGTTTAATCCTGAACTGACCGAATCCTTTCCGCGATGGAATCGTCATGTGCCAGCGATAAACGGCCCGATAGGGGTCTATATGATGCGTTACAACCCTATCTACCGGTACAACAAGTTAGAACCAAAATTTTAAACGACTGGCATACATTCAATTTAATCAGAACCGTCCAGATCATAGCTCCACTCTAAACAGACCATGACCTGAAAATCTTGTTCATTCAATGAAATAGACCACCCCATTGGTATCTATTGGACGGCCAAGATAGTTTATTAGTCTTAATTCCAATCAACCGTCATCTCCACAATGGGCTCAAAATTTTGGACGGTCAGGATTTCCACACATGTATCACAAGTTCAACAGATGAGATACCACGCCATAAAAGACGTTGACGAACTATTGCAGTACCGCAGCCCGTTCTGAATACCGCTTTGTCACGAAAAAGAAGTTTCACCGCAACCGTCTGATTTGTGGCCTCCAAACCAACGGCAGAAAGTAAAATTATAAGGAGAAAAAAGGCCAATGATCCAAGTTTGTATGATTTTTTTAACGTGAACCATCCATATGAGGGCCTTCTAGACGTATGGCCTAGATTCATCTACCGGACCTTTTACTAGTTTTTGATGTCCACCAATCCTATAGGCGTATCTTATATAAGTGCCACGTGTCCATCCAGGAAGGTGCCCCGTCCACCCAACTTGTGCTATGACGCCGAGCACCTTATCGTTCCCTCATTTTAAAAGGTCCCAGATCCGATCGAATAAGAGCAGCGTGCCGAAATGGATGGCTGAAGATCACCCGCCATGTGGCCGCGAAACATGAATCAGCCGTATGGCGGATAATCCGTCCATTCTCGATGGACAAAAAGCTTTCTTCCAAAGAGAAAATAAAAGAACGAAACCGTCCTTCGTAGAAAAAGCCCATCTCCTCTTCCCCTTCACTCACTCCCATTCTACTCCGGCACCAGAAAACCATGTAACAGGTGATAGAGAGAGATCAAAGGGTGCGCATTACGCATAACCGCACAAAGTAGAGAAGGAGAGAGAGAGTGAGAGAGAGAGAGAGAGAATGGCGACGCTGCAGAAATTCAAGGTCCTCGCGACTCGATGCGCGCTCTCATCCAGCCCCTCTCAAAGTCCCAACACGAGCCCCGCCTTCCAAATCCGGCGCCGGACGACCCTCAGAAAGCTCCTCGGCCGAGGAGGGAACCGACGATTCGTGCGCCGAGGAGGAGAGCCCCCCGACCGAGATCGCCAAAAGATCGTCACCGATCCGGCTGAGAAGAAGGCGCTTCTCAGTCATACACTGAAGGATCTGTTCGTCTCATCCCCGCCGTTGGATGACATAGGAGGGAACTGTACGGAGAGAGAGAGCGGAGGTAGAATGTTGGGATTCGAAGGAGGTTTCGTGAGCCGGCGTAACGGGGCGGTTACAGGGAGGGGCATGTCGGGGGCGTTTCGGTATCGGATGCTGAGGAAGGTTTGGAGGCCGGTGCTGGTCCCGATTCCTGAGTAGATGGTAAGAAAAGGTACGGATAACACGAAGATAATTTGGGTGTGTTTTGTAAATTTTTTGGGTTTGAAATTTCAACAGGGATATCTCTGCAAGAGGATAATAATTCATCTAGTGGGTCTTGCTAACGTGCGCCCAGGGACAACCTGCGCTTTAACCAGAGCCTGATTTTCTTTTTATTTATTTATTCCCTTTTTATCAGATTCTGCTCTGACCGAGTCCTCGCCCCCACGTGCGGCACGTGTCAGCGAGATCCTGATCGTGGCCTATTCCAGACCGGTCATCTTCATCAGGTGGCCACACGTGTATGAAAATCAATGTTCGGAAAAGGATACGTTGGGTGTCCGATCGCAGTAATGCCTGATGGGGTTCACACGTGTGCGTACAGGAAGCCCCATCGTCGCTCCTTTCCCTACGGAGGTGTACTGTGTACGTGAATGTGATGGTGGTGTATCATGAACTTGGGCCCATGTGTTTATAGAAGTGGGCCCAAGGACTTGAATGATGATCTGACAGCGGGCCACGTCTTCCATGATCTTTCAGACCACAGAATCCTCACCATCCATTCTTTGGCATTGTCTGTTAAATGTGGACAATTACGTGGTTCTTTGGTTGGAGTTATTTGCGGAGTGGTCCTGCCACGTTTGGACCATTAATTCTGCTCCTGGTTCACCAAAAGTGGGCCATCTTAAAGGAGCACGTGTCAGGACCCTGGGATAATCCGATCCGTTGATCTGTTTCGTTCACCCAGGATGGACCATGCTATAAAAATATACCAAGATTCGAAGATCCTAAGCCACACATTTTGGTCCCTTTTCAGTGAATGTGGATGGCTTCTATATTCACTTCTGGACTGTCTATTAGGTAGACCACAAATCCAATGGTTAAGATTGTTCCATGAAAATAGATTTTTGGCGCACAGTGCATCCAAGGAACTATTTGAAATACCATCTATTTGTGGGTCATTGATCTGATGGTTCAGATCACCTGATTTTCTAATGTTATACACTCTTGGTGAGGCCCATCAGATGAATGGTTTGGATGACATGTTATAATGGGTTGGCTAGTGACGCAGCCACTAGCCAGGTGGCTATTGGTCAGTACTCCGTGGGCCCCACCATGATGTAGGTGTTTATTCAGGTCGTCCATCCCTTTTTTGAAATCATTTTGGGGCTTGATCAAAAAATGAGGCGGATCTAAATCTCAGGTGGACCACACCATAGGAAAACGGTAGTGATTGAATGTCCACCATTAAAATCCTCGCATGGACTGTGGAGCCCATGGTTAAGAAATCCAGACCGTTGATCTTAACGTGTCCAAGGTAGATGAACCCTGCGCCGAATCTGCCGAATGGAGACTACCCCAACCCGTAAAATAATAGCCTGCGAAAAGCCTAAGATAGGATCGTTCCATCTCGGTAATTGTGGGGTCATGTTCCATCCATGGTGGGAGCCATCAGATGAACGGTCTGGATCGTTAAAATATGGGCAACTCTGTCAATAGCGAAGTGCACTGCACGTAACATCTGCCGCAGGATCTTATGATTGCTGAGACGTTACAAAGGACAAAAGGTACAGTGAACTGCCGAACTACACAACTATTTGTACTCCCGGAATGATTGGACTCATCCCTGAGCAGATCGGATTCGCCCCTGTTTTGCATGATGATGACGCCCTGCTCAAGTTTTAAACCTCGGGGACTCGACTCGTCCCGTCATGAGTCGAGCTGCGACTCATCCGAGTCACGGGAGACTCAGCCATATCGGTCCAAGTTGGGATGGTTCACCCCATTCTCAAGTCTCGGTGCCAGGGGTGCACATGGGGTGGCTAACAGTGAAGTGTGAACTGACAGTGGGGTGTACTAACAGGCGAACGAAATTAAAAAATTTTAAAAAAATAATAATAATAAAATACAGTCTCAGTGCTAGGGGTGCACATGGAACTGGTAAACCATACCAGAACCGGCCAAACCGCACAGTTTGGTCCAGTTCTGAAGTACACCAGATCCGGTTCTAGTTCCGAAAATCAAAGATTAGCTCGGTTCTCGGTTTGGGATTATATAGAATCGAACCAAACCGCAAACCGAACCGTTGCAGTTCTGAAGTACACCAGATCCAGTTCTATTTCCAAAAATCAAAGATTAGTTCGGTTCTCAGTTTGGGATTATAAAGAATTGAACCGAACCGTAAACCGAACCGTTGCAATTCTGAAGTACACCAGATCCGGTTCTAGTTCCGAAAATCAAAGATTAGTTCGGTTCTCGGTTTGGGATTATATAGAATCGAACCAAACCGCAATCCGAATCGTTGAACTAGCTGTAGAATTGAACCTGGACCATCCTAAGCAATAAATATTTTTTAAAAAAATCATAATTTCTTGATTCTATTTGACTTGTGACTTATGGTTTACAATGTGCCCATTAATTGTTTCCAAAAATGTATTTTTGCACACTTTATACAAAATTTAGACCATTCATCAAATGGATTACAACACAAATGGACATGACCTGGATTATTAAAAAAAAAACATGCAATTGGTTTAGATTTTAAAAAGTTCATGACTTTAGAACCAATTCGGAATTGAACCGGTGTTTACGGTCTGGTCCCGATTCAGTTCTAGGGTGCAACGAACTATTGGGAATGGTTCTGTTCTGGTTTCACCCATGTGCATCCCTACTCAGTCCCATCTGAATTGGACTTGACTGACCGCGAGTCAACTCAGACGAGTCGTCAATCCACCGGTCCAAGTTAAGGTATCAAATAGGCTGGGCTGGGCTGGGCTGGCCTAAGTCTCAAGCTCCGACATGTGTCTGGACCTGATCTATAGGCCCAATAACGAAATGGGCTTGAGCTGAGTTGGAATTTGCCTAAAGGCCCCACAAGGCCCGCACCCCTAAACGGTCGTGGCCTGAGTATTCTAATGGTGGGCCCATCCCCAAAAGCCTAATATCTCATGTAGTGAGTTGTTGGGCCATTGGTATGGTGGGCCCCACTGGGAAGGAATCTGCTTAAAACATGGGGTGTTGTAGGATACTCAGGCTGCATATGAAACTTGGTACTCGTGCACTCGGAATAGTGCACGTGGCATGCACTAACTCAAATTAAACCGGCTAAATTGTGGAACCCACTATTCCAAAGTCAAAAATTCCAAAATCAGATTGATTGAACAATCCTAACCACTGATCGGTAGAGACTTGTTTGTTGAAATAGGTCCATTTGATCTGTTTCATCTCTAACCGTCCAATAAGTGGCCACGGTCACATTAGCAAGTTAAGTATAATTATTTTTTTTGCGATACATCTAAATTGGGAATGATAATTTGGACAGTCTAGTTTGTCTTAGTTGTACGCTACACATGCTGAGTAATTTGTAAGTGCCCGCGTATCATCCCGCACACTCTGCCTGAGTGGAAAGTACCGGGACTTGGATTGCCTAGTGTAGCACACAGCACCGACTTTGGTACAGTGTGCTATTGGAAAAGCCTTATGGGCCCCAAAATGATGTATGTGTTTTATCCACGCTGTCCATCCATTTTTCCATCTCATTTTAGGGCAGGAGCCCAAAAATGAGGCAGATCCAAATATCATGTGGATCACGCCACAGGAAACAGTGGTTATGGAAGGCCCACCATTAAAAACTTCTCAGAGGCTACAAAAGTTTTGGATCAAGCTAATGTGTGTTTTTATCCCTTCATCCAAGTCTTTGTGACCTAATCAACAAGTTGGATGGAAAATAAACATTATAGTGGATCCTAGGAAGCTTTTAATGGTGGCCCTCACATAAACATTGTTTCTTGTGGTGTGATCCACTATATATCTAGATCTACCTCATTTTTGGGCTCATAGCATAAAATAAGCTGGAAAAATAGATGGACGGCATGGATAGAACACATACATCATGGTGGGTCCCACATCTTTTTAGTAGCACACTGTACCAACGTAGCAACTGGGGGTGTACATCCAGTCGAACCGAGTCGAGCACGCCTCAGCTAGACTCGGCTCGGCCACTGGCTGACTTCAGCTTGAACTCGGCTTGGCTCAACCCTCAAGCATAATTGGCTAGCTCAACTTGATTTATCAAATACTTTCTAAATAACATAAAAACCAAAAAATACAAAGAGAAAAGAAGTATTCATTTCATTTACGTACCTTCCTTTCCACCAATTACATTTTGTTGAGTTATTTTATCAAACAGATGATGAGCAATATTAATGGCAAAGTAAGTGAGTCACTGAACTGGTTCGATTCCAACTGGATTCGATCCGAGTCAAGTCGAGCAGGAGCTGCTTGAACTCATTTTCGAGCTCAAAAAATCAACTCGACTCGGCTCAAACTCAGTTTCAAACCGAGCTGAATCGAGCTTTTTCGAGTTGAGTCGAGTGAGCTTAGCTCGCTCGGTTCGTGTACACCCCTAGTGCTACACTAAGCAATCCGAGTCCGATGGACAGAACCATGTACCATACCGTGGGCCCGTTTGTACGGCCACAGTTCTCCATTCCACGCCAGCATCAAAATGGACACAAGAAGCCAAAAATCAGCAACGGATCCTATTCGTTGAGAAAAAACTCATTTATTACTTGGTTAGAATTGTACGATCAACTGCGACTCCTGGTTACCGGACAATCAATGGCGCCAAACGTACGCTGGATGTGTCCACATGCATACCTTGTATTTTCCTAACGTCCTTTTAATTGTGCGTGGCACGCATATTCCCACGGTTTTTCGCAGGATTTCCATTCTGATAGGTGGGGCCCATGGTTTGTTGATCCAGACCATTGGTCTATTGTATCCTGATGTTGACGGTGCATGCCTCAAGAATATCTCATGTTGGTAGATTCCATCAACCAAGGAGCATTTCAAGTGAATGTGGACAATTTGTACTTTTATTCCTGACCGTCTAACTTTAGGCCAGAAATCAAAAGTTAAGGCATAGCCCATCTACGGTTGTACACAACAGACCACCGGTCTAGATTACCGAAGCATGGGCCCCACTTATCGCAAGTGAAAACCCACCCATACTGTACAATTTCCCGAACCATGCATTTGCCACGTGTGCCGTGGATGCATGCACCCCTTTAGACAGCCATACTCATGCATTGTACCTAATAACTCCCCCAACTTATTTTATTTTTTTGCGTGGTTCACATGGCTTTCAGTTCTAACAGGTGAGGCCAGTGGTAGGTAATACGACATTTCGTTGGGTTTATTGCTTTGGCTTTAGGGCTTCGGTAGATCCCTGACAGTGGGAGCCACTGTGATGTACGTGCCTTACATCCATGCCGTCCATCTATTTTGATAGCTCATTTTAAATCACTGGCCCAAAAATAAAATAGATCCAAATCTCAGGTGGACCACACCACAGGAAACAGTGGTGATTGAATGTCCACCATTAAAACTTCTTGGGTAGCACATTAATATTGATTTGCCATCCAACCTTTTGATAAGGTCACAAAGACCTAGATAAAAGGGACCACACACACACACACACACACACACACACACACACATATATATATATATATATATATATATATATATATATATATATATATATATGTTGGTGGAGAAGAGAGATTTATGGTGGATTTTTTTCTATTTATGGATTGATTTGATTTTCTGCAGTTATATTTTTGCTAAAATAGGTTGCTCCATTATTAGCGTCCTATATCCATTGTCATTATATATTGTGGTTGTAATCTCCATTATCACCATGAATAAGAATATCTTCCATCCTCTTCTCCCGTGCACGTAGGATCGCTACACTAGCGGCCGAAGCATGTAGATCCGTGTGTATTTTCTTCTTGCTATATTATTTCTTCTTTGTTATATGGTATCAGAGCAGAAGATCTTGTACAGTTGTGATCTAATTCATCATTAAGAAAGAAGGAAACGTGCTGCCTCTTTTTTTCATTTTCTGCAAAAAAATTTTGCATACTTTATCTCTCTGTTTTTTGTTCTAATCCTTTCTCCTTTATCAATGGGTGAATCAGATGCAAATCTTGGTTGGAAGCTTTCATCAGTCCTCTTGAATGGTATTAACTATATACCTTGGTCAAGGGTTGTAACCTTATCTCTTGGTGGCAAGAAAAAGTTGGGTTTCATCAATGGAATGAAAGTTTATCTTGCATCTATTGATACAGGATATGAAGATTGGATTTCCACTGATCAACTTGTCAGATCTTGGATTCTTAATTCAATGGAACCCTATATTGCTGGAATTTTTACCTTCTCTGAATCTGCAAAAGAGTTATGGGATTCAATAGCAGATTTATATTGCGGTCAAAATAATGTCGCTCGCATTTTTGAACTCAAACTTGAAATTGCTAGAGCAAAACAAGGCGAAAAAATGTTCAGCGAACATCTTGGGAATCTAAAAAGGATGTGAGACGAATTGAACATGTATCGCCCACATACTATTGATGTGAAAAATCTTCTGAAAAGAGATGAAGAAGATAAAATTTTCCCATTGCTCAGTGGCCTGAAGCCTGAATATGAAAATATCAGGAATAATATTCTTATGGATATTACGCTTCCTTCTTTTTCCAGTGTTTGTGTTATTATTCAACGTGAAGAAACTTGGAAGAAGACTATGAATTTTGAGCAAAAATCTTCATCTGAGAATGTCGAGTCGAATGCTCTTTTGGCTTATAAAGAAGATAGAAGAAAACCTTCGGGTAGTTAAAAAGAAAAAAATTACTTATCGAAATAAGGATAGAAAAGAGCCTTACCATTGTGATCATTGTGGTAAAAATGGGCATACCAAGGATCGATGTTGTGAATCCTCAAATTGAACCTTGACAAGAATAAGAAGGATCATTTTGCAAAAGCCAATACATCGATCTCAATGAATCAGTTAAGTCATCTTCTTTAACAAATCAGTAAGTCCATGTCTTCTGAACAAGGTCATTCTGCCTCTACTCATGCTTCAGGTAATTTGCAAGCTTATCTCACTTCATCTTCCAAAATTAATTCTTGGATTATTGATTCTAGAGCCACTGATCATATGGCCAATAGTTTTTCATCTGTGCATAATTTTATTCCTAAGTCTGATAAGAATGATGTTTTCGTTGCTAATGGGATTACAGTTCCTGCATTAGGGAGTGAAAAAATCGACTTCTTTTCAAACAGTCTCACTTCTGATGCCCTTGTTGTTCCGTCTTTTCCAGTCCAACTCCTTTCTGTTGGGAAAATTACTAATTCTTTGAACTATGATGCTATTTTCTCTCTTACTTTTGTCATCTTTCAAGATCGAGTGTCGAAGAAGACGATTGGTGAAGGAACTTATTCACATGGATTGTAGTTGTTAAATCTCACTGATAAGGCATGTTATACCAGCGGCTTGGTGGAAAGTCACATCTTACATAAACGACTTGGACATCCTTCTAATCATGTCTTGGCGAGACTTTTCCCTTCTATTTCAATTGAATCTAGTGTGTATGATGTCTGTCAATTTTCTAAACAAACTCATTTACCATTCGTTAGTTCTTTGTCTACGTCTGTTGAATCTTTTGAACTGATTCATTCTGATTTATGGGGTCCTACTCCAATTGATTCATATGATGGATATAAATATTTTGTATTATTTATTGATGATCGATCTCGTGCTACATGGTTATACTTGCTAAAATCAAAAACTGAGGTGTTATCTGTTTTCAAAGATTTTCATAATATGGTGATTACTCAATTCAATGCCAAAGTTAAGGTTTTTAGGTCTGACAATGTTACAGAATATACCAAAAGGACCTTTCTCTGAATATATTCGCAGCCAAGGTATTATTCACTAAACTAGTTGTGTGGGAACACCACAACAAAATGGGGTGGCAGAGAGAAAAAACCGGCACATTTTAGAGACCGCAAGAGCTCTCATGTTTCAAATGAATGTTCCAAAAAGATATTGGTCCCATGGAGTTTTTGCTGCAACATATTTGATTAATCGACTTCCTAGTCGAGTAATCAATTTTCAGTCACCATTGAAAGTCTTGAAGAATCGGAAGCCTGACATGTCTCATTTGCGGGTATTTGGTTGTGTCTGTTATGTGCACCAACAAGCTATCCATCGTGATAAGTTGGATGCTCGATCAAATCGGTGTGCATTTTTTGGGTATTTAACTATTACTCGGCTAGATATCTCATATGCAGTTAGTTAATTTGGTCAGTAGATTTATGCATGCACCAAGAGTTAATCACATGAACATTGTTATCGGAATTTTGTAGTATTTGAAGGGTTCTCCAGGAAGAGGTATATGGATGCGTAAAAATGAACACAGTTCCATTACTGCTTATACTGATGCTGATTGGGTTAGGTGTCCAGTTGATCGAAGATCTACAACAGGGTATGTACATTTGTTGAAGGTAACCCAGTAACATGGAAGAGTAAGAAACAAAATAGTGTTGCGCGATCAAGTGCAGAAGCAGAATATCGAGCAATGGCTTCAACCACTAGTGAAGTTATTTGGCTCCAGGCCTTACTGCAGGATTTGGGTTTTGGTTATCCCAACCAACAAAAATGTTATGTGACAATCAGGCTACAATGCACATTGCTTCAAATCCAGTTTATCATGAGCGGACTAAACATATTGAGGTGGATTGTTACTTCGTTCGAGAAAATGTACAAACCAATGTTATTCGTCCTTTTTTTATTCGTGGCAACCAACAGTTAGCGGATATTTTCACTAAGGGACTACCTGCTGCCAAGTTTCAAGAGATATTGTTCAAGTTGGGCTCTATTAATATTTTCGCACCAACTTGAGGGGGAGTGTTGGTGGAGAAGAGAGATTTATGGTGGATTTTTTTCTACTTATGAATTGATTTGATTCTCTGCAGTTATATTTTTACTAAAATAGGTTGCTCCATTATTAGCATCCTATATCCATTGTCATTATATATTGTGGTTATAATCTCCATCGTCACCATGAATAAGAATATCTCCCATCCTCTTCTCCCGTGCAGTATGATGGCTATACTGGCGGCTGAAGCACGTCAATCCGTATGTATTTTCTTCTTGCTATATTATTTCTACTTTGCTATAATATATATATATATATATATATATATATATATATATATATATATTATCAGCTTGATCTAGAACTTTTGTTGCGCACAGTATGCTCTTCATGAGAATTCACCACTATTTCCTATGTATGGTCCACATTAGATTTGGATCGGATTGTTTTTGTCTGTAATAATAAATAAATAAATAAATTTAAACTAGCCTTACCATCATTTGGACACAACTTCCACAAAAGGAATTTTTCTGCAATTTCACCTGTTCCCACCATGAGGCGGTCTTAGGCTTAAAATTTAAGCCATTAGTTAATTAAGCTGCGCCATCAGCCCAAGTCCAAGCTAAGCTCAAACTAATTGTTAATTACTAGATGTAATTGTTAATTAGGTGGGCTCCATCATTCATAATATATTTAACGAAAATATCCTTGAAACCTAAACCTTAAACCTTAAACGCTAGGTTTAAAATTTAAGCCAGTTTGGTTATTAAGCTGTGCAAGCTATGTCTAAGAGCTCGTAAGCCTAAACCCACTCTTTAGGGTTTCAAGGATATTTTTGTTAAACATATCATGCATGACAGGGCCCGCCTTATTAACACATGTCTAGTCAAAAAGTGAGTGGTCAAGTTTGGGCTTGGCTGGATCCTTACTCTTGCTCGGGTGGGTAGACTCTTAGGAGTTTCAACACCTGGTCAAGGGTTCGAGTATCCATAGGTGGTGAAATCCCACTATGGCATGAGTGTGTGGGGGTGTGTGTGCATGTTAAAAAAAATAAAAAAAAACAAATAAAAAAAAAAAAGGTTTGGGCTTGGCTTAGACTTGGACTCGAATCATACATGCTCGTTGTGGGTTGGGTTTAAGCCTATTTGCTTTAGCGAGTAATGAGCCTAGGTAGGGCTTGATCCAACTTTTACTTTCTTAGGTAGATTCTTAGGTAGATAGACCTTAAGACCTAGCCTGAGCTTGGCCCGTTGATAGAACTTGTGAATTTTTTCCAACTAAAAAAAAGAGGTGAAATAGATTTTCCGAAGATTCTTGTGTTCGCATGACAAGAAAAGCTTAACGGCTCCTCGGCTTCTATAGGTGGAACAGTTAGCTAGCGTCTTCCCATCAAAGTAGTCACATCATTACCAACCGTGAAATTTTCGTCTCTTTCATTACTAATTTTTATATATACTCAAATCCATAGTAATAGTTATTTTATATTTCTTTTTTTTTCACGTAATCAACTCCACGCATGGTTAAAATGGCTAAAATGTCTCAGCAGGTAAGGACCTAATACACCTTTTTTTCACGGTGAGACATTGACAGTAGGACCCACCTTTATATATATACATATATATATATATACCATTCATATGTTTTTTCCAGCTTATTTTAGGAAATGGTCTCAAAATTTCAGGTGGAGTATACCACAAGAAACAGTGGTAATTGATCATTAAAATTTATTTTGTGGGCCACAAAAGGTTTTTTATCAAGATGATATTTGTTTTTTTTTTCTTTTTTCATCATATGTGACGTTATCAATAGGTGGAATTTTTAATAGTGATTGCAATAATCATTATTTCATCTTTGAGATGATGCCCTAAAATAAGCTGGAAAAACAGATGAAGAAAATGGATATATATACAATGCATACATCAATGCAGTTCTATACGGTCAGGGTCTCACCCACTTGGTTAGTTCACAGGTCACAGCAAAGTCGCTCCACATTATGGTTGTAAAACCTGCATGTGGTAGTAAAAAGGGTGAAGGATCAAAAGCTCCCTCCCACCTACTTTTATTTTCATTGTAACAGAATTCCTTTTGAAAAACTGTCCATACCAACCTCAGCATCTGTGCAAAGAAAATGACTTCCACTTTTGACCTTTCTCGTTTTCCCGTTTCCAATTATAACCTCCTAAAGAGACGTGAATGAAAATGAGACGGGAGAGATCACATGGGAATCTCACAATTGCCAGGTCTGAGTCCTTGCCTCGTTGCTAGGCTCTCAGGAGGTTCAACACGAGGTCTTGGGTTCAAGTTCCCATAAGTGGTGAAAGACGATTATGGGGCATTACTTTTGTTGAAATGGATAGAATGGCTTCGTATGGATGAGATCAACCCGTCCATCAGGTGTGCTATCCTAAGTTTGGACCAGGGCCCAAAAATTAAGCGGATTCAAAGATCGGGCGGGCTACAGCCAAGGAATTTAGATCTACCATTATATGCATATGACATCGATTCCAATCATTTGATGTGCCATGTCAGGATGAATAAATTCCCCAAAAATCATGAAATTCCATAACTCATATGGGCCACACATGGATGAAAGTTTTAGGCATGATTTTGTTGGATTTTTTAGTCTAGAAGTAGTGAAAACTCAGCACAATTTAAAGATCCAATTTAACTATTTATCTCATAAATTGCTTTTGGGATAACATCAAGTTGTCAGGAAGATCAAACTAAATAGATAGTTAAGATCATACTTTAATGTGATTGAATCACATAGACAAATTTCCTAAAAGGAAGTCATTGATGTTAGGGGTGTACATTGAGTCGAAGTGAGTCGAGCTGGCCTCAACTCAACTCAGCTCGGCCACTAGTTGACCTTAGCTTAAACTCGGCTCGGTCCTCGAGCTTGACTGGCCAACTCGGCTCGCTTCGGTCAGCAACTCGGGCCAATTCGAGCCAAGATCGAGCCGAGTTCTCCATTGCAGCATTTTCACAAACACCTGAACTGCACCTTCAAGATCTCGCTGTATTTGAGACAGCAACAATGGTTCTATAGGTATTCTATCAAACACCTTCTAAGCACCTTCTACGCAACATAAAAATCAAGAAAAAAAAAAGGGTGTTGGTTTCATATACATACCTTCCTTGCCACTAGCCACACTTCTTTTAATCATTTCATCAAACACTTGGTGAGTAACATCAATATCTAAGTAACTGAGTCACCGAACTAGTTCGAACTAAGTTCAATTTGAGCTGGGTTCGATTCGAGTTGAGTCGAGCTGGGGTCAGCTTGAACTTGGCTCGAACTCATTTTCGAGCTCAAAAAATCAGCTCGAACTCGGCTTCGAACCAAGTCGAATCGAGCTTTTTCAATTCGAGTCGAACGAGCTAACCAAGCTAGCTCGGTTCGTGTACACCTCTAATTGATGTTAATCCTCTAACATCTCCTCCCAATCTATCTAAGTATGAGACATGAGAAAATTGCCGCCTACACCTCTGTAGGAGCTGAGAGAGAGAGAGAGAGAGAGAGAGAGAGAGAGACCATCCAAAAAGTGGACCACACATGATCACACATGTAGATAAGAGAAGGGAGGGATGGTGAGACGATGAGAATGCTCTCTCATCTCTCTCTCTCTCTCTACTAGTGACACCCAAGAGGTTGACATCCAAGGCTTTCTCTAATTCTCTTCTCATAGATAAGATTTAATATATAAGATGGCTATGATTTAAGAAATGTATGTATGTCACGCCTCGAACTCGGAAACCGGGCTCACAAAATTCCCGATCGCCGAATCCGGCGCCGACAGCCTCCGTAGAACCCCATTCTCGGATCCCGGCACCCATTTACCAGGTTCCGATCCTGGGATACTACAAGGAGGATTTATAATCACCAGTCTGATTCATAATGAGCATAACCAAAGCATAACGCACGAACAATAAACACAAGAACACCACCACAAAATTCACTATGATCAAAAACTTTTTAGTACAATGCGACAGAAAGGGCAAAATACAATGTAAGAAAAGCAAGACTCAAAGCTCTACCGCAGCTCCAACTACGGTGAGAACTAAGGTACATGCGTCTTGGCGTACCGCAGTCATCATGTGAAGCTTAAAGCTTAGAGGGTGGTGTAAGTATGTGCGTAATATAAGCGTACTCAAAATGCAAGGTCAGAGTAATGCGGAATATGGTGATGAGTACATGAATGCAATCAGCCGTACCAAGGTTATGCGGTGCAATATATGAATGCCATCGGCCATAACACTGCCATGCGATGCGAGATGCAACTCAGGCATGCCAATCCTCATCATGTATCAGTACAGCTCTCATCATCACCGGGGGTTAATACACTCCAAATGGCATCGCCCAGGCACATAGTCCAAGTGAGCGTAAGAAACCTCACTATCCGCGTGACCAATACCTACCCGAGACGTCGATAGCGGACCCATTCGCGAGTTGGTCAAACTCATAGCAATGCCCCCTACCCTCTGCGAGTAAGGCCACACTCCTTTCCAACCGACCACGACACGTGGGAGACGCGGCCTCCGGTATTCGGCCTCGTGCGCTCATATATCCACTCGGTCTCGACATTGGAGTCATCCTCTGGTACCATCGGGTTTAGGGATTTTCACCCAGGGACATCTATGGCGCCCATATGCTAGAACTAAATATTTTCAGTATCCAATCCTGCCATCCACGATGTGTCTGTGGAGCCATGGCCCTGATGTGGCTAGGGCATACAAATCGCAATCACACAAATGCAAGTGTATGAGTCACACTACCAGTCACATAACCTACGTGTACCATGCACTTATATGGGGCAACTCCGCCTATCAAGGAGCCCATAAACAGTCCGCCCGAAGGCATACACTATGATCGGTCACTCCTCACATCAGGCATGCGTATGATGCGAATGATCATGAATCATGGACCTATACTATACTAAACATATATAAAGAGATGAGCTCAGATCAAAACGAAGATGGGCCTAGACGGCCTACACATTACAGGTATGGGCCTATTAATGGGCCTTAGGGAGAGTTATAATGCGGACATTTAACCAACATTATCCATTCAATGTGGACGTCAAACCAGCATTACTCTCAAGGCGTGACCCGTTACAAAATCAATACATATACCATGGTGGAATTACACTACATTGGGCCTTATGTATATCTTATTGGGCCTTGACCCGTGGGCCTCTAATACATCAAATGGCCTCATACATGGGTCTCACAGATACATATCGAGGTGGGCCTCAATGACGGGCCACAATTGCATCAACATGGGCCTAGTCACACGGGCCTTGCATTCGTCAAGTGGGCCACACCAGTGGGCCTTGTATACATTACAATGGGCCTCATAGCATGGTCTTAAAAAATTCCAAATGATTGGACGGGTTGGATGAAATACAAGCATCATGGTGGGGCCCGCTCTAATGGAGGGTGTGGTTTTTAATACATACATAAGTGGGTCCCATGTGGGGCCTACCATAATGTTTATTTTCCATCCATTCCATTGACAAGGTCACTCAGACCTGGGGCCCACAGTAATATTTATTTTCCACCCGACCTGAGCCCAATATAATGTTTAATTGCCATCCAACCATTCATAAGGTCACTTAGACCAGGTAGGGCTCAATGTGATACTTGTTGCAATCCAATCTATTCATATGATCACGTGGACCTTGAGTAGGCCCCCAATGATATTTATTTGCCATCCAATTTATCCATAAGGTCATGTGGACCTTGAGTAGAGCCCACAGTGATATTTGTTTGCCATCCAACTGTTGAGGAGGTCACGTGGGCCTGGATAGGGCCCACTGTGATATTTATTTTCCGTCCAACTGTGCCCACTGTAATGTTTATTTGACATTCAACTGACCATAAGGTCACAGTCAGGGGCCCACCGAGATGTGGTCCACAGATCCAGCCCATTCATTGGGTGCGTCCCACTTGGCTGACCGTTCAGACCAAGTTTCAGCTTCATCCAAATTTCAGGTGGGCCCCACCAAGTGTTTTTATATGTTTAGGTATGTTTTCACATAATTTTATATGGTATGGCCCGCCTGAGTTCCGTTTACAGCTGTTTTTTGGGGTGGACGGCTGGTCCGTGGGGACCCACCAAATGCATGGTTTTGATGTCCGAAACGCAGGTCGCCCATCTGTCACCCGCAGGCAGCGCCTGCTGCGTGCGCTGACAGCAGCAGCAGCTGCTGTAAGTGTTTGTTTTTTTTTTTTTTTTTTTTTTAAAACCAATTTTTCCACGATTTTCCTCGGGTAGGGCCCTCATCGGATCGATCCGATCCCGCCACTGGTCCCTGTAGGTTGATACAATCCCATAGAGTCCAATATTGGGATATTTCAGACATACAGGAGCATCAGGGAGGTATTTTAATGGTAATACCGCTATTTCCTTTGGTATGGCCCGCTTGATTATCAGATTAGTCCAAATTTTTGGTTCAACGGCTGAAATGAACTGGGTAACGGAATAGACGGTGTGGATCAGTCTCGTACATCAAGGTGGGGCCTGCATGGGCAGCCTACTCCAAAAAGGCCCCTTTTTGGAGTTTTGCTAGCTTGTGAGTACACACCACTGTCAGTATACACACTCCATGTTGGCTACGCCCATCCAGCATCCAGTGACGCTGGACGGTGTGGATAAACACATGCATTATGGTGGGTCCCACATGGACGTGGCCCACCAAATATATACATATAATACATATATTATATTATATATATAATACATATTATATTATATATATTATATAAAATATAACATATATATATATAAAGCATTTGGCCCATCTAAACAGTGGATGGTGTGGATCATCACCTTCAATAGGATGGGCCACACCGTCTGATGTAGATGGACGGGTAGATATAACACATATTGGTGGGATCCACACAATTACAAAGGAAGAGAGAGAGAGAGAGAGAGAGAGATGTATGAGCAAACATGGTTAACAAACACAGTCGGTCAGTCAGTGGACTAGGTCGCCCAAATTTAGGCGAGCACGAAACGCACGACATCGGGTGTAAGCAACCCATGTAGTCCTACTACTGTCGCTCATTCGCGTCCGCCCAAATCAGTCGATCTAGTCACAGGATGGCCTAACCAACGGGACCACCCTTACTAATCTCAGATTCCTGACCAACCCAGGGAATAAGCTATATTTAATGATATTCTACGCAGCTAAGAGTTTATCTTCAAGTACAGTTAAAATAAAATATACAATACATCAAAGCATGAGATTTCAGGATATTAAAATGAATGCCACTACTCTTAACAACATAAATCAGACATGTGTGCGTGTGGTGCCGAACTACCAAAAAAATCAAAAGATCACACATCATACATAGTGTAGGTAAATTCAATCATGCATACAACAAGGAAGAATATGTAAAAGTTAGATGCAAAAATGTACATACAACACAAATCTCATGTCCAAACAATTTGAAAAGCAATCAAACATCAATTTATGATTTCATGCATAATGGGTATACTTATCATATAGATTCCTATATAGGTTTTACTCTAAATTATGCATGCACATCAATCTAGCATCCAAAATCATTAAATTTATCCAAAAATCGGTACTTGGCCACCTAAGGATAATAGTCCGTACCTTGTGACATTTCGCCCAACTCATTGCGCTCCTTGGGTTGAAAATTGGGAAAAATGATTCATATACCAATTTAGAAATAATTAGGTAAGATTCATGCAATTCATTTTAGAAAAACTTAGGTTGGAAAGTAGGTTTTGTTTCTTACCTTCCAATCGCGAATGAGGCGTATTCGGCGGAGGAAAATGATCGATGCTTGGGCTTTGATTGGAGGAAATAAATGAAGGGAAGCACTAAAGCCTCCCCCACCCTACTCTCTCTTCTTCTTTCTCTTCCTCTTTCTCTCTTTCTCTCTTTTGAAAATGCAAATTCGTATGGGAAAGGGGGTGCCCAAATGAAGCCCTTATATAGTGCTAAATTTGGTGTAAATGGCCCCAATGGTTAGGTTTTTACTATACTAGCCCTATAGGAAGATTTTTCTGACCTTTAGGGCCCATTATGGGGTGTACAAATCGATATATACCATAGAATAGTTAGCCCTAATGATGATCTACGTGTGGATGTAATCGGCCTGCCATTTGGATGTGTCAATTAACGGATATGATTAGAAGTCTATTTAACGATCACCGATCATTGATCGGGGCCACGGCTATATGGATATGAGCAGGGAAATATTATTTATCAGTACTCCAATTTTGGTTGCGGATTGACGGTCCAAAACCGTAACTTCACGAAAGAGTGGAATGTCTATTTCACTTAAGTTTCAGATTTCAACCTACAGGATTCGCGCGTTGCAAGCACTTAACTTTCGGCCCAAGTTGAGCCGTTTTAGGCACTTTCTTAGTTCACCACCCGCGATGGACGTCAAGCCCAGTAAGAGGGTCATTATTCCATAATTTCGGAACTAGTGGCCCACTAACGAGCAGCCTAGAGCTTGATCGAAAAATCGAGGCATTTCTTAAATGAATTAGGTATTAAGATTTCTCGTGGGCAGTGACTTGGGTTTAGATTAATTATGTTCATAGTATGACCTATTTATAACTAGTGAAAGCGGAGATTTGGTCATGATTACTCTAAATCGTCGGTTTTAGGCTAAAAGAGTGATGAGGTTGATTTGGTCCATTAGTCAAGATCTGGACTTCATCTAACTCGGCTTCGAGTAGATCATTTAATTTAGTTACGATTGTCTTCATTAATTAGTGATGGGTCGGTTAGATTTAGGCTTTGTATGAGCAAATCATGTGGCTAAATTCGATGTTTAAGTGATCAGCGGATTTGTTGGCTTCCTGCGGTTGATTAATCGAACTTGTGTGGTTCTTTACTGGTACCACCCGTGTATAAACTAACACTGAGTGTTAATGGTCAATAAGTGATAATATAAGTTAATTTGATAAAAAATTTAAGGATTTTTGGAAATCCAAATCAATGAAAATCCAGGACGTTACATTATGTATGTATGTATGTATGTATGATAGACAATCACTCTACAAAACTTATTTGTATCCTACTGTAAGGTAGATTCATTAAACTACGTTATCCTTGGATATACCTCCGATCTATTTCATTCACTGTGTAGGTCGTCTACCATAAATTCAAATCCCATATTTATCAAGTAGTGAACAATCAAATTTAAGCCATCAAACCACCATTAAGTACTATTAAAATAGTTTTAATGGTTAAAATAAAACTTTAACAAGTTGATTAAAACCTTTTAAGTACTGTTCTTGGTAAAAAATACTTGATGAGTCTCTAATCTAATCAAATCTAGCCATAAACAAGTGTCTAGGTAAACCTAATGAATCTCGTATATTAGCCCAAGAAAAAAATTAATGAATTCTAATCAACCCACCCAAAATCACCCACTTTTAGTGGTCTCTAAACAACCTCGTAAAGTGAGTCAAAACCACTTAATCAAGATCATGATTCATATATGTCTTCAAATCTAAGAATTAATTATCTTTCGTGCACCATCAAATCATTGATCACATAAATTATAGTTTAGGCTATTGGGTCCTCAAACCATTTATTTGAAGTCAATCCTCCAATTATATAAATACCCAAAGTTCAAAACTAGGATCTTTTATTCATGCCACATTCACACTCATACGTAGAATATATAAGGGACAAAGTATAACCAATACTAAGTTGGCTCCCAACGGTGGAGGCTATCCATCCTTACTCAAATCAGTTCATTCACACGGGATGACCGTACATCTCATATAATGATGTCCAAAGACGTGTTGTAAGCATCTATGGTGTTCATAGCACATTTGATGGCGCACTTGATGGACAGGTGCATCTGATCTTCCTGCTTAGTGATCAGTTAGTGCAAGTCCGGTCTCAATGTGCCTACGAAAGTCAGGCTAGTGTGATCCTTAAAAATGAAAGGTATAACTGGAAATTAAATAAATAATTTTTTTATATTTTTTTTTTTAAAGTGTCAAGTCCCCAATCAGTTTTTCCAATACAAGGGTGTTAAGGCCGGTTTCCAAAAAGAAGGATTTTGATAGAATGGAAATAATCCTAGGGGGTAGTTACCAAGAAAACACTGTAGAAGGGGCTCCCGGCCAATTTATCATATGATTCCTCCTTACTTGCTACTTAAAAGGTAGTGTATCCTGGTATAAGGAGTAGTTTCTTTAGTGTGTTTTTGCCAAATATCTTATTTTTAGACATCGCTAAATATTTTTCACCCTAGGAGGAGCATGTAGGTTCATCATGGTTTATGAATTTTGCTTTGCATACGTACATATGTTAGGAGAAAGCTTAGAAGATCCTAATGATATAAAAATACAAACATGCCTTCCCTTTGTTTCAAAAATTCATTGCCAATTTCCCCGTATAAGAAGATAACACCATTATCTTTTAGTAATTGACCATCCTATTACTATAATACATAATTAATTGTAGACATGGCCCATCATAATGGCTGCATGTCATGTAGCTAATTAAATGAGACTGGCAAAAAGCAACTAGGATCCAATCTCCATGTGGCCCACCATGTGAATTTGGAGTTTTCAATAGTATCCATTGCTTTCTATGGCGTCTCTCCCACCTTATGATTGGATTAGCTTGATTCTTTGAGCATCTAATTTTTGTGGTGGAGTAACCCTGCAGAGTAGGTTAGATGTCACTTATAGATGATGATGGGTCTAAGACACATAAAACAAACTTCTGAAGCACGGCTCTTTTTGCCATTTGGCAGAGATTCCTTTCACGTCTCTCGCTAAGGGGTGGTGCTTGCAATAATTCAAACAGAAGGGTTGTTTTTTCATTTGTTAGAAAAGAGGAGGAGGCATTTATAATTATACCCCTTCTCTTTATTTGGTATAAAAGGTGGGGTAGGCAAGCTCCTATGTGAAGGTGCTAAATAAAATGTGGCATAAATGTAACTCGAGTTAAAATGTAATGTACAAAATATTTGTATGTTAATTAGCTGTCCACAAGTGCATGTGTATGGACATTACACTCTACCAGAGTATCAAACTTTTTTTCTAACTTAACATTTTCTTGATATTATAACAATATCTCCCCAAAAAATGGAAAAAATAACTATTTAAAATTTTTAAATATATAAATACAATGAATTAATTAGTCGATATTTTAAAATAATTTTTAAGTTCATATTGAGATAATTTTGCAATTAAATTATAAAACATTAAAAATTTTCAATATTTTAAAAATCTTGCAACATTATTATTATTTTTTTTTAACCCGCACTGTCAGTTCACACTTCACTGTCAGCCACCCCTACTAGGGATCGATGCCAAAATCTTGCAATATTATTGTCTCGTAGGTTTGTCAGAGTGTTGCAATGCCTACTCACGAGAGGATGTTACTCTCTAGACATTTGCGCGTAAGGTTCAGGCCGTTAAGTAGGTGGGCCCTACTTGGAAGTGATTGAGGCTGCTCACTTCAGTGGATAGGATGACTGTCGATATTAAATACTACTTGTTTTTAAACCACCCACTTTCCATATTTCGCCAAAAAAAAAAACCTAAAATCAGTCCCGGCTCGGAATCAGTGGCCACCAACTTATGACTCAACATACAGGTATAGCCCACCTAATGAGTGGATCAGACTCATAAATACTCATGGTGGGGCCTACCATTTTCATGGTACAGATGTGCTATACATGTGGGAATGTTAGCGGGAAATCTGGTGGGTGATCATATCCTTCTTTTGAATGGGTCAGGCTTGGATTCTAGATACATGGCTGTGATCAATCTTTGAGAGTCTGGGATTGACTCAAAAGTCATTTTAGCCTAATGCTTATTAAATATGCTTTTCAATATCATCAGTTATGTAAAACATGCATCTTGTGTGTACATCTTTGGTTTTCTTTTCTCTAATTAATATCTATTTATTTTCGCTTGTGTGGCCCACCTGATTAACAGATGGATTATGAACATTTAAATGGGAAATAGAAATTTGATCAATTTTTTGGGCCAAGCCCGTTGGGCGCGACCCCAACCAATTTCTCCAACCAGTATCCCAAGCAACCCACTTAAAATTTATCAAGACCGGGCCAGCCCAGACCTGGACCATTGCACCATTGCTCCTAGGAATGCTAACGGATCAGGTTTAGGCTCAATAAGGATCCACCTTATGCCGATCCTTTTAATCAGCATAGAATTCTTGGTTAAACCCAACCCAAGACCCATTACTCAGTATCCCAAGCAACCCACTTAAAATTTATCAAGCCCAAGCCAAACTCAACTCAACTCATTTATGTTGTATTTGATGTCTTAAATGGAGTCAAATACAGGGTCTGTCAATGCCTTCGACAGTCAGTTCGATGTCACCTTCGATGGCATCGAACAGTTTTCGATCTCATTGATGTTTTCTAGACTTTTCTTCAATTAGTTGTTGGACTAATTGGGCATTTTTTCGATGCCATCGATAGGTCTTTTATGTCATCAATAGGATTAGTTCAATTAATCGACAGGACTTCGATGGCATTTATAAGATTCTGCATAAATTTTTCGCAAAACTGTAAAATTGTGGGATTTGTTTTCGATTTCATTTGGGATTCTTTCTAAGGTTTTATATATATATATATATATATATATGCGTAAACGGAATTAGGATGCATTATAAGGGTTTCCAAATAGTCTTAGGGTTTCAAATGGTGTAGCAAGGGTGAGATTCAGGTTATTTAAATCGAATAAGATTTTTCTCTTTGTAATTTCTGCTTTCATAATAATCGTCTATTGCTTTGTGCCATGGGTTTTTTTCCGAAGGAGTTTCCCATATTAAAATCTCTATGTTCTCTTTGGCTTTGCTTGGTGTGATTGGCTTACTATCCTAAATTCATCTCTGTGTGCTTCTACGGTCCCCCAACAATTTAATTGTAATTGGGTTGGACGCGGCTGGCTCGATCCAACCTACCGTGGCCCAACCCAGGTCTAAGAATGGAACAAGAGGATGAGGTTATGCACCGCCGGGCCGGATCAGTGAATACAACATCTCAAGCCCTTGAATCATGGGTGCACAAAATTGTCAGGACCATTGAGGTGAACTTGCCAGTGGATGCACCGCCAAAGATCCAACCCTACATAAGATGAGCCCCACCATACTGATTAGTTGGGCCTACAATCAGGTCATCTACTTATTTGGTAGGAAATACAAGTACCGTTAACCGTTCATTTCTTTTCTGTATGTGTGGCCCACTCCATCCTCTTTTTTTTCCAGAGGAATGCAGACAATGTGCCCCACCTAATGAGCGCCCTCACAAGTTGCCACGTCTACAGTGAGCAGACTAGCAAGTGCACTGGCACTAGTCTACTTTCCAGTGCCCCACAAGATTTCATTCTCACGTGCAACCTTGTCAGTTCATGGCCCACTTCGTCTGGCATCTCACTGTAATGCTTCCTAAAGAATTTTATTCTTATCTATGCATGGTACAAAAGTATGTAATTATGTCTACTCACTTTCATCTTCGCACCCACTTTGTTCTTTTCCTCACCAGATCACACATGACAACGCAGAACACACTTGCCAGATCTGAGCTGTCCATCAAGTTGGTAATATTACTTAGATCTTACCCACAAAAAATTGGACAATTTCTCTTCTCGAGCAGGGCACGAGAACTAGTAAACTGACAGTTAAAACCAATTTTCTAGCCATCCATTCATTGCATGATGTGGCCCACCTATAAGGTGTAAAAATATCATAATTCTTATACCACAGGATCTGAAAATCATGAATTTGATGAACTCTTTTTTTTTTTTTTTTTGATGTACCTATATTTCAATTATAGTATTATGTGTGTGACGTAGTTACAGTGCAATAACCTTTTTATATTTTTAGATGAATCATAACTTTGTGGGGTTCTAGTCACATTATCTAACCCTTAAAATATCCAGGCCGTTGATCAATAAAGCCCACCTTACAGATTTCTTAGAGAAAGAAATTCTCACATGTTTTTCATATTGGGTACATGTGCTTGCATGCCAATAAGTGGGCCTCCACATGCACGTGGAAATAGCCGACATTCTACTCTATCTTGTATTATAAATAATGTAAAAAGAAGTGCTTCCAATTATTTCATCTTTGACTGCCTTTTTCTAAGAAAGTCGAGGTATCTAAGAATAAGGTGGTACCTTCGCATCTAACCTTTTCATTAGAATAGCTGCATTATTTAGATATTCTGGCCAAAAAATCATGTTATTTTAGATATGAGGGTGGTAATGTAGAGAATAAATGGATGGCTAGAATAAACCCAATTTAAGGATAGGCTTTGATAATCGTTATGCCGATTCGTTGCTGTCCGTTCATTCAATTTGAGCCACCTGTCGCGATGATTTGTTCTACATAACTAGCTCGTATACATGAGTGATAGGTGACTATGGAGCTCTGATCTCTAGTCACCTTCAATTGAGCATCATTCTTCTTTTTCCCTTTCTGGGATTGGAGATTCTTTGTTTTTTTAATGGGTGCCAAGAGAAGTGCTTTAAATCATTTATATTTGACTGTTGTTTGTTCTTGAGAAAGGTGAAATGGGTTTTGGAATTGATAGTTTACTGACACCTAAAGAAGTGTTTTTTTTTTTTTTCTGAAGGCATTTAGACGGTGATTGGTTTTCCAGAGGCTGATTTCCTGTTTATGTGACAAACAAGGAATTAATTTCCCCATCCTACACCAATTTTGTACATGTGGGGCCATGGTTATTTTATCCATGCCAGTGATCTGTCATGGATGGACCATGATGTCTTTTTTACCATGTATTTGCATGCCTCCTTATGTAAAGGTTAAAGTTCACCAATTGAGAGTTTTTGGTGTGGCCCACCATGATAGGAGCCATCAGTTCAATGGCTTGGATAAAATGACCAGGGTCATATCCCACACGTCTCACATGCTCCAGTCATGCCCTCACATTTTTTTAGAGCATAAATTTGTAACATATAACAAACTGGTGTTCCTATTCTAATGATAACATTCATAATTAGTTGTGCAGCCTCTAATTGGTGAAGTATACTTCTAAACAAAATCAAGATGTAATATTTTTTATGATTTACCCACATACTAATAATCCAGGTTTTATTTAACTCAAAGAGAGAGAGAGAGAGAGAGAGAGAGAGAGAGAGATCTAGCAGTCTTAAGTATTTGAAAGCCTACAAATACACCTAGTTGCACGTAGACTTGTCAGAATTTATATATCACCTATTTGGACCATCAATTTGGTCCAGTGCACTATCTACATGCCGCCTTCGAAAATATATTTATTAATCAAATGATCAGAAGCATTTACTCAGTGGTGTGCAAAAATGAGTGGACAAGATATTTCTAACAATATAGGTCCAAGCATAGATGTTTAGTGCAATATAATTGTGGTGGTTTTTGCAGGTAATGGAGGAAGAGTGGTCCAGACCTAATGGACAACCCACATTGGTAATGTGAATGCTGTTAGAAGTCAAGTAAATTTAATTTCCAAGTCTTAGTACAAGTAGGATTAGTGTTGTTATTATGCTTTTTTCTTTTAAGTTTCTATTTAAGTTTGAGTTTAAGTTGGTCTCTTTTTTTTTCAAGTGTGGGCTGAAATATTAATTGGGTAGAGATATCAGAGAAAGAAAGAGATAGTATTGAGAAAGTAATAAAGTATTTTTTATTTTTTTTAATCTTATTTTCTCATTTATTTTTTGTATGTAAAACGTGAATGCTAGTTGTCTTACAACATGACACATGGTTCATTGATTCTGGTTGTCATAGCAACTATAGAAGCGAGATTTTATAGCCAACATATAATAGCAAAGCTGAGGTGCAAGAAAATTGTTCTTTGATTATTTTGCACACGCACGTGGTGATTTTGGATATATATGCGAAGTGCTTTTCTTGTTCCTGTAAGTGATAATATTTTTCTACAAAGATTTGATTTATGTTGAGGTATGACATCGAATAATACACTTCAAACTCAATTTTCACAGTTTAATAAGAAGAATTATAATCATTAGAGCATCCAAATGACGGTGTTTTTCAATCCCAAGATCCACAGAGATTAGTGGAAGACGATTACACCAAAGTGATTGATTCAATGAAGTTTGGCTCACTACCACAAGAAAATAAAGAACTACAAGAAAACAAAAGAAAGGATCGATAAGTCATTTATTTGATTTACTAGTTTGTATATGAATTTATTTTTTATTACATATCATGAATGAAAGAAGCATGAAAAATTTTGTAAAGCTTCTATAAATATGATGTAAAAGTCAAGAGTATAAGGTTGCAAACCTTAAGAGAACATTTTAAATACATATACATGAATTCTTCTTAATTTATCTCAATCATTTTTCTCATATTCTGGCTGTTGCAAATCAATAAAAGGTGACGGATAAACTGTGAAACTCTTGATTATCAACCATGGCAGTTGATGGTTCTTTACATTTACATGAGCATATGATGAATAAAAAATTAGCTAAAACCACAAAGCAAGCATTGTAAGACATAGCTTTCGTAAATAGTGAAGGTGATTTTCAAGGTAACAGAGGTCATGGAAAAGCCTGAGGATGGCTTGTACATCAAATTCTACCTCTAGTGAAAGTGCAAACATCCTTGCAAAATGAAGAGAACATGACTCTGACCCACAGGCATTTAAAAACAGCATGTATGATAAATCTCATATACAGTATTATCATTTTACAAAATCTAGACACTAATTACAAATCTCAGTGCAGAAAAACTATCCAATGGTAATATTGAGCACGCAAACTATTGTAGCAGGTGCATGAATAAAAGAGCGGAGATCATTGTCTTCTTTTCAAGAGTAACCCTTAAATTAACAAGAAGAGTGAAATATTTAAAAATGAGAGATCAATTTAATATTATTGATGAAAAGTCCGAATAAAGTCTATTTACAAAGCCTACTGGTATGACTTATATAAACCTTAAGCCCCTAAGTTTGTTAACTCCTAAAATGGTAAAAGTTTCTAAAATAATAAATGACTTCTAAACTCATTTAAACTTTCTCTCATGACTTAAGTCAAAACTTTAAACTATTATAACACTCTTGAAACCTTAAAATCCTAAAAATTATAACTTATTAAAAATAGTAAAATTAAATTTAAAACTCTAAACCTATTTTTGAAAAATTATTCATGTACATCATGTTGATATCTTTCCAGACACACACACACACACACACACACACACACACATATATATATATAATACATGCAAAACGGATAGCCAGTGTTAAAGTTATGGTCAGTTGGTATAGTACGTGTTGGACATTAGATTGAACTTTTTCCCATTGTTTCTTTTAATCCTATGCATTCATAAGATTTTACTCAATTTTGTTCTAAATCAAACCCTTCCACTTGAAAAATAAAACTTCTTATTGAGTTTAGAATTGTAATAGCATATTGTGATGCTCTTCCTTTTTAGTGTATTTTCTTTGATTTTGGTAAAAACTGATGATGAAAGCCTACACATCATATCAAAATTTTATTCATAAAATAAAGCCCTACAAAATGTCATCTTACCTTCCATTGTTTTACAATCGTCTGTGTTTCTTTGTACTTGTTGCGAAGAAGGTAGAAAGGTATTGATTTTTGCCATTTAATGGTTAAAGTGTCAATATCCTTTGCCATCAAGTTGTCCTTCACAATTGATCCATTGATTCTTTGTGTAAGGCTATTCATCAACTGATGTTTTAACTCAATCTTTACTTTCTCTAGTCTAACCATCAATCCACCCATGGATCGTTCAAGTGATCTGACAATGGATTCCTCTTATTATAATGTACATCTGAAGCAATTGATACATATGTAGATTCATCAAGCAATTTGATGGTAGGTTCGTCAAAAGTCAATCATTCATTCAGATATATCCACTTTTCTTCTCCCTCCCCAAAAGGCACTCCTTCATCTGCGTAAGCTCACTCTTCTTCACCGTCCTTAAGATTTTTATCCATATCTTCTTCATATTAGATTGGCCAAAAATCATCTAGCTCCTTAATTTAGCATTGACCCCATTGAGTTGTACTATTCAATTTGACATGATCACTAGCTTGACTATAGCATAAGCCGCCATTGAGCCATTTGTTGTTATGATTATATTTATGATCTATAGCTTCAATGAATGAGAAATCTTCATTTGCAGTTCCTACATTGAATGATCAAATTGTGAATAAAAACTTATAGATTCTACACTCGTTAATGCTTTATTCCCCTTAATGGCGTATATAGGACTGTGGCCATCAATCCATTGTTGGAAACCATTGACCCAAAAAAATCTTGCCCTGGTACCAAAAAACATAGTGAGTGCACATATAAAAGAAGAAATCATCATCTTCATCTCAAGAATAGCTATTGAATCCACAATCAAATAAATCTCTAAAAATGAATGATAAAATTAATATTATTGATGAAAAGTCTAAATAAAGCCTATTTATAAAATCCATTGTATAATTAATATAAACATCAAGTTCTAAATTCATAATTGTTTCAAAATATTAAACTTTTTAAAAATAGTAAACAACTCATTAACTAACTCTAACTCTTTCTCATGACTTAAACAATGATTTTTAAGCTATTCTAAGACTCTTAAAATTCTAAAGTATCATAAAAATAGAAAAAATTATAATTTAATAAAAATAAATTTTAATTTAAAACTTAAAATTAACCTCTTTTATAAAATAAGTGTCATATATAAGGAGAACTGGAGTTTTAAAAGTGCAGAGTGGGTATAGTGCTCTACCATCTTACGAATTTCAATGTGCCCTATTTTGAAGGAAGCTCATATAATCCCTCTTACATGCATGCAGTATGATCTAATCCTTCAACTATCTAAGTCATCTACCATAGATCTAAATCATATACTTATCAAGTAATGGACCATCAAGTCGGGGCCATCTAGTTATCATTAGGTATGATTAAAGCAATTTTAATAGTTAAACAAAAAATTTAACAATTGAAAACCTCTATAAAACTAATTAAAACCTTTTAAGTAACTGGCCTAATGGAAAAAATCACTTCATAAAATCATGAATTAACAAAATCTAAGCCATAACAAGTCCCTAGGTAAACTTGTAAATCCCATGTTAGCCAATGCAAGAATAAATGAATCATGATGGATGTACCCAACATCTCCTACTTTTGTGAGCTCTAAGAAACCTCGTAAAGTGAGCTAAAGTTGCCAACTTAAAATCACGACCCTCGTACATCCTTAGGTCTAAAGATTGATCAACTTACACAAACCACCAAGTCGTTGATAATATGATCATAGTTCAGGCTAATGGGCCCCCAGACTATCGACTTGAACTTTGATCCACTAATGTAAATATCCAAATGTCAAATCTTATGATCCTTTATACATAGGATACTTACACTAGTCTGTGCGAGGTAAGGGCAAAGGCACAACCGACACTAGGTCAATTCTTGATGGTGGAGACCTTCAATTCTAAATCGAGTTAATCCCCTTAGACAGGATGAATATACATCTTTAAGTATGATATCCATAGATATATCCTAAGTAGTTGTACCGATTATGGCTCAACAGGATACTTAGATTCATAGACCACAACTCTCTCAATCAATTACCACTGTGTCCAATCTCAAGCTCCTACGAACTAGAGTAATAACTCCTTACATAACTCATATTATATAAGTTTAAGTAAATACTAGATATTAGTAAAGTTATATCATACTAGTCTAAAAAAACTATCAATTATCAAAATCAATATCTACGATTGACCCTATCACTTTCGCATGTCATCTGGATTAGGGTGCACATTGATTTTCCAAGGCGCATCTCCAACATTAAAAAAATCATTGGAAGTAGTACACAAATATATATGTGGATCAATGGAGATTTTATTGAATGAAAGAAATAGGTACTTCATCACTTTTATTAATGATTTTAGTAAAATAAAAATGTGAGTTACATTTAAAACAACATGAGATAATTACTTCTTTTGTAAGCCATGACTGAGAACCTTTCTAATCTCTTGTAATCATGATAGAAAGAAAATTTCTCCACCTGCTACTTTATACCTCTATAATAGCTATTGCGAACGTCTCACATGTTCAACGAAATTATACTCATCAACAGAAATTTCTATGGCATGCAAACTCAATTAGGTAAGGGGTTGAGGTTACTTTCACTAAGTGCCACATGGCCGTGACTTGTGTATGACTCCAATGTTGATTCTGCATAATGATGGTGCTCTTCAACTATACACATAGCATAGTTATACAAAAATCCAAACTTTCCAAATCTTCAGTTCAGCTGTGAATAGAGCATAACCAAAAATTTACACCAGGTATAATCTAGTTTTATTCTTTTAAATATGGATAGATGTACACCCCACCATTTTTCTAATGGTGAAAGACCAATATACAAATCATGGTTCTATATTGTTTGTTGTGGTGAGACACACCTCATGTTGACCAATGATCATATGTGGGGCCGGCAGGGAAAAGAGCAAAATCATCATTTCATGCAAGGACATGTTAGAGAGATTTCCTTCAATGAAATGATGACTTTGCCCTTTTCACAAAGAGCCCACATCTAACAAGAACTTTTTTCATTGCACCACCTCAGGGGCAGTTGAAAGCAATCCATGTCCATGTTTGAAGTTAAAGACAAAGATAAGGAGGCAGACTTGGTGGATGGTGTGGATCTAATGCACATGAAATCATTCACCTACAACAGCAATAGGCACGCCCAGCATACCCACACAAATCAGGCAAGAGGTAAGCTCTACAAAAAGGACCTTGAATTGGGGTTCTAAGCCATCAACCAAAGTAAGTTTATGTGGTTTCCTTTGGTGGGGTTTGACACATGAGGTCTTTGTTAAAAAAATATTTTGAACATCACCTTTTTAGGCTTTAAGTGTATTTGGTTAGCTACTTAATTAATTAATTTTAAAAACATTTAGTTATTTAAATTTATGTATTTTTTCACCAACATTTAGCCCCTAGTTACACAATTGCAAAAGTCCGTCGTAAACTTGAATATTGGAAGGTTGGTTAAGTACAAACGAGTATATTGTAGAGCCAAACACCTCCACATATGTGTCATCATGGCATATAGGTTCGAGATTAAATCCATCCACTTGTTGGGCTGATCATTTTTTCTCTAATTTCATTCTAGTCCACTCAAAAGATAGGTCCCAATATTAAAAACAGGTGAATGGGCACTACCAAAAAAATGGTCAAAGGTTACGAATAAAATATGTAGCTAAAGACCAGGTGTTTTTGTATTGTAAATTGTAGGCCACTAATATTACAAACAAATTGATGGGTTTGAAAACTTCAACCAAGTGTTTTAGAGTCATATATTTAAAATATGTAGCTAAAGACCAGGTGTTTTTGTATTGTAAATTGTAGGCCACTAATATTACAAACAAATTGATGGGTTTGAAAACTTCAACCAAGTGTTTTAGAGTCATATATTTGTCTTGTAAGTTGTAGGCCACTTCACCAGTAGATCAACCTAATTCCTAGGCTAGGCATCAATGTAATTAATGGTGCCTTTCTAATGGATAGATTGGATCTCGGACATAATTTTCGTGATGGAGAACATGTGTTGTATACATGAGTTGTATTGCACACATGGCATGAGAAGACATAGGGACGCGACTTTCCTGTAACCTCGCCCACAACACTAGATCCCACCACAAAGATGACCGAAAATGATGCCCAAGCTCCTAACTCCACTCATAGGTGGAGGTGGGCATTGAGTCGAGTCGGATTGGGTTGGATCTAACTCGACTCGATCTGATTTTTCAAGAACCTGACCCGAACTCGATCCAATCTGGGACCGAGTCTAGTAGGACTGACTCGATCCGATCCGAATCCTTGCTGGCCTGACCGAACCGAGTCCGACTCAGTCTGGGAAACCGAATTGAGTCGGATCAAATTGAGTCTGTCCAGTCAATTCAGACTGGGCTGAATCAAGAGAGGAAAAGAAAGGATGAGAGAAAGAAGGAGATGTGGGAAACCGGGAGAGAAAGAATAAAAGGAGAGAAATGGGGAGAGAGAGGGAGAGAAAGGAGGAGAGATGGGTGAGTGTGGCGCCTCCTTCGAGTAGAGAAAGAGGGGTTAAGGTTCATTCTGTTTGGGACTGGTAGAAAGATGAGTAGTAAAAAGTTTTTTAAAAAAAATATATGTAAAAAACTTATATATAGGACCCGACCGAATCGGGTCAGATCGGTTCAGATCGAATCGATCCGGATTGACCACTATCCAAACTTGATCCGATGTACGATCGAATCTGAGTGGTCCTACTCGATCCGCACCAATCCAGGCCTTCGGTTCAGTTTGAATCAGGTCGGATTCGCCGGATCAGGTCTAATTCTTCCTAGCTCTACTCATAAGGCATGGCGAGGGAATTTTTTTAAATATCATAACTCACACAAGGTATCAAGACAATCTAAAATGTAATAATACATTTATGATATCCAAAATTAATAACTCCTTTATAATATACATTTTGATTTACAATCTATCAAAACCCAAAAAGCCCAAAACTATGCATAGAGGAGTTTGCGGTACTCGCTCACCGATCACCTCTTGCTAGCGTTTCCCGAAACGTAGATAACAACTGACATGAACTCAAAAGAGCCCTGCACCATCGCATTTTAAAAGATAACATCACAAATGCATAACAGATAAAGTCTAAGTATCAATTTAAACCAATAGATGAAATTAGAATGCATGCAACGTAGGCATGCATAAAGGACATAGTCTCCTCATACTCCACCTCCACAAGTCGTCCCCAGACAACGCCACCCGTCCTCGGCCATGAAGAGTGAAAGTAAGAACGCTACACTTGGAAGGTGAGACATCCACTCTCTCCATCCATTTTGCTACCATGTTACAGTATAACTCCAAACGCGAGGTAGATCGAAGATTTAAGTGGGCACGCATGTTTATCAAATGTGCACTTCTTCACATAGGCAATTCTCAATAAATAATTTCAGAGAATTATTTTTTAAATCAGTTCTACAGTTACTAGAAGCAATATCAAACACACCCTAACAAAATAAAGAGGGTGGGTTTGTCAGTGGGCCAGCTGGGCTGGAAGCACTTTTTTGGTTGGGCCTACTCCCTCGAGCCTGAGCTGCATTTCATGCAACTCAAACCTGATGTGCATGCTGCATCCCATGCACGAGTCTCATATTTCTTTTTTAAAAAAAAAAAAAAACTTTATTCTTGGGTTTTATTGTATACCCTACTGCAATTAGGGGCCCACAGAGTGACCTTAGCTATGGGGCCCAGTGGGCCAGAAGCCCACTACATAACTCTCCAGACCCAAAAAATTATATTTTTTGGATAATAGAAAATAGAATGTGATTTGAATTAGGATTAGGATTAATCATATATAAGGCCTTGTTTAGAGTTGGCTCTTGATTGTACTAGAAAACTTCAACGCTGTGGAAATTTTTAGATGACCATCCTCACTCATGGGCCCACTTACACATCATGGCAATAAGCGATATGTGGAACTTTTGTGAGGGCAGGAAAAGTGGGGTTTGGGCCCATGCTTTGGACCCAGGCCCAGACCATTTATGAGTACTATTGTTGTTGGCCTGAATTTTAGGCCCGTTGTGGGGCTCAACACCGATTTTTAAAGTTTTAAAAATGAACAGTCTGTGATCAGACTTCCAGTCTTTCAAACATGCCACTAAGACGTGCAATATGCTAATATTGGACATTCGCAGTTGAATTTGGACCGTTGATCATCTCTTTGTAATTTTCCATTGCATGGCCACTGATCAAACTGGCAGAGGTATCCAATCTTGAACTTTAGCTGCGGCCTTTGGCAGTAGGGACACTTCTAGATGGTATAGATTGAGTATTTGCGTGAGATTGATACAATTATTGAAATGTGCATGCATGAGATTGACTGTATCCCGTGCAGCGTATGGCAGATCCACTGCTAAAAATGCACCAAGCAACGATCGTTGTTAATCTAGCCATTCAATCTTTAATAACTTCCTTTGGACGGTTGTAATCTTGTATTAAACCTTCGTTGACCACCCAAAAAGAAAGTGACACATGGTTCAGTTCTCAACTTCCAATCCAAGCCATTGTTGGACGATTGTTCATCCACAACATGGCCCACCATTGGAGAGTTCGATCCATCACCATAAATGCACTAATCACTGAGTACCATAACAGGTGTTATAAATGCTGACTCCGTTGTCCATGTGTGGGGCCCAACGTGCTATTTACACATACCATCCATTTCAAAACACGTGTGGGCCACACCACGTGAATTTACAGGTTTTAGACGTGATTTTCCACCGTTCCATGTGGTTCGGCCCACCTCAGTTTTTTATGGGCCTGATTTTTGGGCTGTACAAGTGGCCATTTGAGAGATCCAAACCGCAGATCAAGTGGCCCCAACGTGTCAATCCCTTTCCTAAAAATCAGATCGGTCCATTCATCAGGGACAAACATACAAGAAGTTGCCCACAATGAGATGTCCACATACCCATGTGGGTCCCATTAAATGTGGACTGGCTTGATTTTTGGGCCAGGTGATCTACATCATGAGGTCCACCTGATCCAATCCTCCTCACACGTAATCCTTTTGGCACGTGTAGCTCTGCCTGTGGAGGTGCATGTGCGACCACCAGAAATAATGGCAAAAACATACGCCTCATCTAAATACGAAGGTGGCCCACCTCTTTCTCTTGCACGTGCTCCTGAATGAATATGGGAGTCAACGAATGCCTTGTAACTTCCACACCATGCCATTCCCATCTCTCTCCTGCAGAGGTAGCTCGAACATCGCGATGTACTTCAATAAGATGCGTCGGGACTTTAGCCTTTAGATCTGGGTCATCTTCCAATGATCCAAACCGTTTATATGATGAGTCTAACCTATTTTAATAAATAAAATCTCTCAATTAGGTTATTTCTACTCTGTGATAATCTAGATCTTTTGCTTTCAGCATGAACGGTAACCATAACATTCATATAATCAAAGTATTGAAATATTCAATCGGAAAGTTTCTTTTTTGGGGCATCCTCCGCCCAAGAGGAGCCGTACCAAATAAACGGTTTGGATCATAGAAGAAAAAAAAATCCAACGGCTAGGGTAACAACGTTTTTTAGTACGTATTTGAGCAAACCTCTCCTCGAGCCACGAGTCTTATCCCAATCTGAACACCCGCCATTGACTTCGATACAGTCGGATACATTTCTTCGATGGTGGTGACTCTGCAGACCATACACACGGCATTGCACCAAAGGACAATCCATCTGGTATAGAATTTGGAGTGGTAAGTATTTTCATTCTAACCATCCATTTGAGGGCTTCGTTGCTTTTAAGTATAGTATTGGAGATCTGACCCATTCACATTTGGACCTACGATTTGGACGGTCTGGATAGATATACATACATGCAATGAATGCAGGGGACAAGTCACCACCATTTAAGAAATGGTGGAGATGTACAAAGTTTTTAGCTGGATATTTCCATTTCTTCCATTTCCAGGATCAGCATCATTGCCAAGTAGACTAAAATATTTCTTTTCTCACTTGTCAAGTAAAGAGAGAGAATGTGTATGGAAATACTCCCATGTTCTTAGTCCCATCTAGAGTCGTTTGCATTCACATCACCCATCTGAACCGTCCATTAGGTCCAGTCCACTCTTCGCTCCCTAGAATGCAAAAATCATGGAAATTTAATTGCCCTAAAAACAATATCAGCCATCCATGTTTGCATGCACTAACTGGATGGTTTGGATCATCCAATCAGCGTGACTTTTTCAAATGGGCCTTTGAAGATAGACGACCGGACCTAATGGACGGTCCAGATAGGTGATGCGGATGCCAACGTCTCAAAAAGGCAAGGTTCACATACATATTCCATTGTATCATTACTCCCCATGTAAAACTTACTAAAATAACATTGCATTAGTTTGCTTCTTAATCATCATCTTTTCTCTAAATCTTCTATTATTCCTTCCAAAATCAGCATGGTTTGCTTTGGCAAATCACAGCCTTCCATCAGTGTCCTCAGTCTCTCAACAACCATATTCTTATCACCAGCCAATATCCTGAAATACCCAAAAACAACAATAAAAGCTCTCACTCACTAATCAGCTTATTATATCTTTTACACTTTCTTTGTCCTTTAAATTCTCACGTCCTTGATCTAAAATCACAAATGTGGTTCACATAAACGAGATCCGGACCGTTTAATCGCTGTGCCATACGATTTAGTATGCATAGATCATAAAACATACTGATCAGATAACCTCAGAAATTGATCATATACGTGTCAGCATTTCAATGTGTCCATTTTATGGGTAGCTTTTGGACTGTTTGGATCATCGAATCAGCATGAAATTTATCTGAGATACCCTATTAAAAATCACCCACATTATGGACGGTAAGGATCGAACCCACACGGTCTCACGTGTACAGTTTCGAATTAGTGAACACAGTTTTTCCATGTGACAATCCATTTGATATTTGCTACTTACCCATTGAGTTTGCAAGCGACGTGCGAGTCCACAAATTGCTCTGTGCTCCGCAGACTAAGACTTTCACAGAGCCACGTGTAATCTTTCTGAAGATGATATTTCTGATGTTGGTTTTCTGCGAGGAAGAAGAGATCTGGATCGTAAGGGATGATCTTTGTGACAATCCGACGGTTGAGCTCCATTTGGCGTCTGATCTTTGATTCTTGGGTCTGTTTCTTCATCTCTTCATCGGCGTAAAAGATCGCCGAACGGTAATGAGTGTCCAATCCAAATCTCTGCCACAATCTTCCAATAATCAGAAAGATAAGCTAATATCATTAACCATGGAAAGATGAGCTAAAAAGATCCAGCGCATGAATTGCACTTTTACCGTGTACTGTCCATCAATCGATCTGGATCGTTACCATCATGTCCAGATTACATTTCATGGACTATGATGTAGATATAACAAAGATTGGATGGTCTGTCCATCCGTTTTCCTAGTCATGGATGAGATGGTTAGGATCACCTAAAGTAACTGTCCAATTGGCATTTTCCTACATATATGATCACGACCGTCCATTTTATAGTCTACATGATTTAATGATCTGAACCGTCAATTTGATGTGAATTTTACATGGTGTCTATTGAATAGTGGACCAAACCAAATGGATGGTCCTGATTGATTACTAGATAGAGCACAGTAATAGAAAGATGACTAAAATTGAACAGAAGCTACCAGATAATCTTTGTTAGTGGGATCATGGCTTTCCCAGAAGACACTGGAAAGCGATTTATATGAAATCTTTCGCTTATCATAGATGACTTTTACGACTTCGGTGTGGCCCGTTCTGCCTTCAGAGACCTGTAAATCATAACCGTAGACCATTTAAAAAATAAATAAATAATAATAATAAATAAATAAATAAAAAGACAACCTGTATATCATCAAAAGCATTTTTAGCTTTCAAATTTCTCCATCTTTATAAGGAATTTCCAAAAATAGGATATTACATTACCTCTTTATGGGTAGGTTTTCTAAGGGTCCCTCCACAATAGCCTGTAGCTGTTCTGAATACACCATCCACACGTCCAAAAGCAGCTTCAAGCTCCCAAAACCTATCTATAATGATAAAAAGCATAAGAATCCAAGAAACGAAAAACGCCCACTTGGAGAAAGACCTTTTTTTTCATGAATGAATAGACAAAAGCAACAAAAACCATGCATAGAGATATGTGTTTGTGTGTGTATGAGAGAGAGAGAGAGAGAGAGAGAGAGACCACTTGGAAAACAATATTTCTTATACGAATGAAAAGGAAAAACAAAAGCAAAAAAAACGAAACAGAGAGAAAGAGCCCACTTGGAAAACAGCATTTCTTATATATGCGAATGAAAGGAAAACAAAAGCAACAAAAACAAAACAGAGAGAGAGAGAAAGAGAGAGAGAGAGAGAGAGAGACCTCCAGCAAAAACAGCTTCCTGTAGAAACTGTGATGGAACATCAATGGAAGTGAATTGAGAGCTGCAAGCATCAGAGTTTTCTGATTTGGGTTGTGAAATCAGCTTATACATTTTCTAATAAATACTGGGATTGGGGTGTATTTGGTCTGGTTATCCAAAATTGGCGTTGAAAGAATCACTGAAAATCTTGATATAGCCTTTCTTCCGTTTGGCTGAGAATCCGGTTTTCCAAAACCAGAAACTGCCGATTCAGAACGCGGTTCCCTGGTTGTAAAATGCATAAGGAAAGATCCAGTCTGGTGATACTGTCCCCAATATCTCGTGAACTAATCGTCTCCGCACACACCGAATTTTTGGATCTTTCTATAAGACACGTGCCACACGACACCTATGGCCTGACATTCTTATGCACGCGCTTCCGCATGTTCAGACGTAGCCGGACGCAGATTGGCTGCAGCTCTTGTCCGATGGAATACAAAATAACAAAATATTAGATATATCCAAAACTTCTGTGGTTCAATCCTCACCATTTCCTGTGGTGTGGTCCACTTAAGATCTGGATCTTCTTATTCTTGAGGATCATACCTTTAAATGAGCTTGAAAAATGGATGGATGAGGTGGATAAAACACATACACCCTGTGAGTGTTTCAACGGTGAATACTCAATCCTCACTCTTATTTTTGGGCTCAATTGATGGATGGTGTGGATTTCTCACAAACATCGGGTAAGCACCGTTCAGCTTTTAACTACAGTAACTTCCTGAGACGGGATCGCAGGCAATCCGTGTCCCACGGTGTGGAATATCCGGCAATTTCATCGTGTGGGTTCCACCGTGTATTAAACGAAATAGACGGCTGAGGAAAGTTTTTCCACCGTGTATTAAACGAATGGACGACTGAAGAAAGTTTTTCTACCGTGCGTTAAACGAAATGGACGTATGATTTCTGAAGTGTTTGGCCGTGCATTAAATGAAATTGACGACTGTGGTAATTTCTAGTGGACCATCTGATGTGTGGAATGGACTGTTTTTTTTTTTTAGACCAGGCAATCTAGATGGTCTAATCGATGTCAGTTTTGATCCATGCTCCATCCGTAGTGGGACCCATATAAGTACGGTCTAGATTGGATGTTAAAATATCCTACGTGTGTATTTGGTTACGCTCCATACACTGCCAGGATATCATACCAGCATATTATTGCATATGCTTCGAAACAATGCGGTTCCTCTGCAATCGGTTGTACAAAAAAAAATCTACAATTGTATGATATCCAATCCGTTCAACATGTTAGGCCCATCATTTTCACCGTAGATTCCAACCTGATCCAAAGCTTAGGTGGACCAAACCAAGAAATCAATCCTAAAAACTTGAAAATAAATGTCAAGTGGTGTGGCCCAAATGAGTTTTAGAATAAACTGATTTTTGGCATGTTTATTTATCCCTGTGAGGTGCATCTTCTGAATGGATTGGATGGCATATAAAAAATAAAACCAAGTAAAAATAGAAAATAGAAACCCGATCCCCACACAATCTGGATAGTTTTAATGGTGGAAGTCCCCGTTCCCACTTTTCCGTGATGTGAACCACCTATTTTTTGGGACGGCCTGATTTTTGGTATCTATGGTGAACGTGAAGAGGATCACTTTATGGACGTATTGGATGCGGTCCGTACATCACGGTGGGCCCCACATACGGCATGGTAGATTAAGCTTATTCCACGAACGTTGCAGAGGGACGGGCAATCAATTCTATCGGTCGAACAGAAGTGCCCACGGAAAATATATTGGAGATTACACCTTGTTTTCAATTCTGAGTAGTGGAGCCCATGGTCCTGTAATCCCGACCATTGGTCTCTTGTGCACCGCCGTGGATGGACTGTACCTCAATCATCTCCTTTGTGGAAAATCTTAACCGTCCAATTTGCAGCCTTCAGGGAGACGGTTACAGTAGCGGATCTGGTGCAGCCCTTACCGTGGGGTCCACCTTGATGTATGCATTCTATATCCACACCTTTCATCCGTTTTTCCGTATCATTTTTTGGTATGGTGCCAAAAATGAAGCAGATGTAATTCAGAGGTGCACCATACCATAGGAAACCGTGATGATTAACCATTAATGGTCTAAAAAAGTTTTAGATCAAGCTTATATTCGTCTCTCTCCTTTTCCCTCCATGCAGGCTTTTGTGACCTTATCAATAGGGTGGATGGAGAATAAACATTACGGTGGGCAAAAGAAGTTTTTAACGGTAGGGCGTTCAATCACCACTGTTTCCATCCATCATTAAAAGCTTGTTGTGGGGCAAAAGCTTTGGATTAAGCTGATATTTGTGTGGTCTCCTCATCCACATCTTTTTAGCGGATGGCAAACAAACATTCTGGTGGCCCCGTGAAGTTTTTAACGATGAGGATTTAATCACGAATATTTACAGTGGTATGTCCGCCTAAGATTTGTGGTATGTCCACCTAAGATTTGGTTCCGCTTCATTTTTTATTTTCTTTTAGATAATGCCTTAGGATCCACCGACGTCGGCAAGCCGCGCCCGCCAGTAGCAAGTGGCTACTAGTGGGTGCTCCGTGGCCCCACTATGATGTACCTATTCTATCCACACCGCCCATCTATTTTTCCAGATTATTTTAGAGCATGACCTCAGAAATGAGGTAGATCCAAATCTAAGGTGGACCTCACTAGAGGAAAACAGCGTTCGTTGCTTGCCCACCGTTAAAAACTTCCCTGGTCTTAATTTGTCATGATAAGGTAACACGGCCCGGATGAAAGGAAAACACAAATATCAGATTGATCCAAAACTTGTGGGCCCAAAAAAAAAATTTAATGGTGAGTGTTCAATCACCACTGTTTCTTATGATGCGGTCCACGCGATTTCAATCTGCCTCATTTATTGTCTCATAACTAAAATGATCTGGAAAGATGGATGGATGGCGTAGGAAAAACACACACATCATGGTGGGGCCCACCGAGCACCAACCAATCCGCGTCCCCGGCATTTCTCCTAGTGGATAAACCGTACACGGTACAACCATTTGGCTCGTGCATTGGATGGCGGAACGCAATCAATGCTTATTGACGGTTAGAAAGAGTGACGATTGTTTACCTCCAGTGCGTTGTTGCATGTGGAGCTGGCATGGAATAGGTACACGTGTGCCAAAATGCCACGTGTACGAGATCTGAGACGTGCAAAAGGTGGGCACCGCCAAGAACATCATCAGGCACAAAAGACGGATATACTCATTCGGCGTTGAACAGACCATCCACATTGTTTTCGTACAGTGGCACCGCCTGCCCACTTTTATTATGGAAGCGGATTGCGTTCTGCCCCACTGGACGGACTCGGTCCAGGCAGGGTTTCTGTGGGCCCCACCGTGATCCACGCTGTCCATCCATTTTTCTACCAATTCATTTTAAGTTGTAGGTTTTAAAAATGAGTCAGATCCAACGGTGTGGATCATTATTACCACAGCTTCCTTTGGTGTGATCCACAGGAGCCTTGGATCTGCCTCATTTTCTGCTCATATCCTGAAATGATCTTGGAAAAATGGATGGATGAAGTGGATAAAAATCCATACATCACGGTGGGCCCCACAGAGCCCCTGGCAGGACCCAATCCACTTCGATAATCTATACTCGCGGTAGAGCCCACCCTTTCTCACGGCCCGGTCCCATACACCCATGCTCACATGCAAGGCACATAGGTGAAGATGGAGAGGAATACAATCCGTGGATGGTGGTTAGGATCTTCCAATCCCGGATAATCTTCATGGTCCATCCAAGTTGGGGTTCACATCAGACCAATGGTCTAGATCATGAACCATTGGACCCACTTTTCCAATATGAAAACCCGAGTATGATCATGCAATTCCTCATTAAAAAATAGAAAATAATAATAAAAGTTATTTTGGGGCTCAATGGGAAACTTTTGACTCTTAAGCGTTCGGCCTTTGGGTTTTCACTTTTGGCATCTTTCTTCTTGTCGACATGATTTTTCCCTTATGTTTTTCCAAATCAAAGGTCAGGATCATTCCCACCTCCATAGTGCGTGACGTGGGAACATGTGGCCCATCCGTTTATATAGTCATATGAGTTAATGGGAATGCATTAACTAAGCATGCTTGTCTCCCACCATGTCCACACTCTATCAGTGCTATTAGTTAAACATTGATAGGGAAATGCACATGACACGTAGCCCAAATCTTTGAACACCATACATGGGTTCTCAGACAACTGGGTCCATGGTCCGGTAATCCAGAACATTGGTCTATTGAGCCACGTCGTGGATGGACGGTGCACCAAAATCTCCTAGATTGGAAGATCCCACCAAGCAATATAAGACCATTCTCTGTCGCGACCATTGTTGTATGGCTCTTGTTAACTGGTCTATCTATATAGGCCATAATAGATTGTCCTAATTGAGGATAATATTGAGGCATAGCCAACCCACGGTAGGATGCAATGGACCAATGGCCTTGATTACAGAACCATAGGCCCCATTGTCCAAAAAAAAAAAAAAAAAACTCCGTCTACTATTGAAAAATGCGAACCACTTAATAAAATAACCTCTCTCAAATCATATTACCTCATCATGTATCTAATATAAAAGACGATAAATGTAGTCTTTGAGTCTACGTTTGCATACACTATTCTATAGGGGAATCATTTGATATCCTGGCCGAGAGCGACGCTTGATACACAAGCACACATAAACTGTACACGTGGCATTCGGCAACTCGAACCAATTGGGGAATCCACAGACGCTAAGAGGGTCCCACGATCAGATTGGCTGAGCAATCGTAACCTCTGATCCCTGGAGACTTGATTGTTGAAATAGAACCATTGGATATTTTTAGTTTTGACCGTCCCTCAAACGTCCTCCAATCCAGTAGTCAGATAACCAAATATACAAGATTATCTTGCCTATAGGTTTCTCCGTCTAATTTTCACTTCTTTTATCACTATACACTAACCGTTTGTCCCCACTCAATATCCCCAAGCATCACACAAGATGATAGTATTGGAATATTCTGACTTAACCATTACTTTTAAAAAGCTTAAATTTTAAAAAATACATGGAATTCTAAACATGACTCATAAATTTTATAAATAATTTTATATTTTCTGAATATTTTTATACATTTTTTTATATATATATATAATAAGAAGGTTTAAAGTCAAAATTGGTTGGGTGCAGGTTCCGGTCCACCCAGTGGATAACTTCCAGCCTGTTAACTACTTGTGACAGTCAGTCGTTGATCAACCAATGCAAAAATCAGTCCCATCCACTCATCGTTTGGGACAACATAAAAAAATAAAATAGCAAAATACAAGTGTGGTTCACTAAATGAGTGGATATGGTTGATTTCCTCAAGCGTGTCGTATGGTGGGGCCATCCTATTGGATGGGTTGTAAGTCAAATGCACTTAATAGGTTGGAAGTTGTCCGCTGAGATGGGTGACCCATACCCTGCAATCCAACCGGTTGGAAGTGAGACGACTTCTTTTATAATAGTATAAAATAAATTAATAAAGAAAAAATCATGAGCAGACCGAAGCAATAACATTGAGCAACTGGAGTCAAATTTACAAAGCCCAGTCCTACAACCTGAGTTTACCAATCTAACTTCCAACTGGGCATGAAAGGATTACAACCGCATTTGAGGACCACTTCTTCAGCATGAATGGAAGGTTCTAATTCCTCATCATGATTTGAATGCTGCATTAATCACGTTTTGGCCACTCTCTTTGGGGTGGTTGATTGATAACTTCGATTAACTTCATGTGGGAGTCATGGAAACTAGCCCAAAGATGATAAATCACAAGCATTTCTGGGCATGTTCAGATTGAAGGATTACGTGACTTAGGATATTGGAAAACTAGATCACCACGTAGGCACTAATTAAAGTCAGATTCTATTTACATGACCCCATTTAGATAGTAACTCAAAATTCCAATTTACCCTCGATTATGAGAAGCTTTTCTAAATCTTTAGGGCATGTTTGGATTGGAGGATTCCGTGTAGGATTGAAAAACTCTATAATTATGTAATATTCCTTTCCTAAAGCTCAATTCAAAGTTGATTCCATTTTCATGGTCTTGTTCGGATAAAGTCAATTTTTCAATGTACCCTCAATACTAGCTACATTCATTTCTCCATAAATGTTTATCCCAATAGGTATGGAAATCTAAGAACAGAATCCATAATTTTCTTCCTAACCCAAATATGCAAGCTTGTCACATCAAAGTCAAAAGGAAACCCGTTTCCGTTTTTAAGTTTTCCAATCCCTGGCTGCATGATCATCCAGAGTCCAAACATGCCCTTAAGAGTGTATTTGGACATTACCCACAAATCTTGAAACCAAATGCATGACCCCCACACACTTGATCCATCCATTCCACCCAAATCACCATGTCATTTTGGGCCCGCAACAAACAAAGGAACAGAAAAAATCTACAACCAAACACACCATGTTTTTTTTTTTTTTCTGGGGACATTGGATCATCAGGTATTTTACTACTGCTACATTCCTCCTGCATAATGCATGAATCCAACGTTACCAAAATCAACCTATTTTGAACTTCCATTGGTTTTTTACAAGATTGCACTGAGACATGGCAAGCAACTCCCTCAATAGCGTTTCTTGGAAAATATAAACATTTCTTTTTATTTCGATTCAACAAGGTAATAAAGCAACATTTTGGAAAGAAAGCAACCGAAAAATATAGAAGTAAAAGAAACGAGCTTGCATCATTGGAAAAAAAAAAAAAACACAGCATCATATTAGCCCGTGGGCCCCACAATGGGCCAGGTCCGGACCTGAATTCTGAACTGATCGACCCAGGCCTAGCCTATTCATAATTTTGATTTTGCTTGGGTCGGGCCGGGCCATTGCCAGCCTTAATTGCAATACATATTCGAGCAACCTTAAAACGGTGGTTACTCTTCAACAGTACACATGCATAGTTCTACAGCAATCAAGGCCACGCAAATATCTGAATCAATTGTGGGTGGGGCACAACCAAAAAATCACCCATCGATGATAATATGCAACTGATTTTTCTCTACAAATTTGGAACTTTTAACCATTCATTTTACGGCCATCAAATGGATGGGCACGATTTCTGAATTGGTGTGATGTGTAGATAGGTATTGCGTACGAATTCTCCATTGGTGTGATTTTAGAGACGTTCCCCACAATTCACATGGCCTGGATAGTTGTACACAACTGCCACGCTTGGGGAGGTTGAGGAACCACCATTGTCAAAATGATTGGGAACTACGGAAGAAGCTTAGCCCCTTAATCATAGACCAAAGATTAAAAAATAAAAAATAAAAAAAGCCTTCTTTTTGTTCCAAAAAATGCACATTTTGTCACCGTAAGCCACCATTTTGCACTGCCCACCTGCTAAAATACAGCCATCCTTCCTACTTTCTGGTTGCACAATAGTACAACAATGAATTCTTGTATAATCCAAGTAGAAAAGGTGTATTCAGCGGCATGTGGGGAAGATGATAAACATTTCCCATTTGTCATCTTATTTTTTTCACTCCTATAGTCCTATTAGACAATTCCATCCATATGATAATATTGTGGCCATTAAAGTGACGGCAGTGATGACAACAAATCAAGCAAATAATCTACAAATAATATTAACAGTAAGTTGTCCATTTTGAAGTACAAATTGACACAAAAAACATGCCTACCATTTTCAAAGAAATAAGAGGTCTTGAATACTGGAGACTGCTGCTTGCACATTGAAAACATTTTTTAAATTTTAAAAGAATAAGAACAATGACATGTTCTTGGCGTAGAAAAATCCAATAAATGAATGCCAAACCATCTCACAGTACTTAAATGATAGCAGAGAAAATAACCAACAGATAAATATATCAGCAATCCATGCATTTATAACCATATGTTTCTAGTGCATGTTTATATCATGACCAAATTCAACTGCCTCAATGCTTTCGGGGGTACTAAAAAAAAATCCAAGTAGGAATTTATCCATAACCCACCTATGTCAATAGCACCATACATGTTCTAAAGTAAAATGCCCAAACCAACCAGCCCATACCTGAGTACTGAACACCCAGCACAACTCTCTGGACACCAAAACCCACCAACCTACAGTGTCTTTGATATCAGCACCAACTTCCAGCTTCTGAAGTTACTTTCTGCATGTTCCAGCCTTTCGCTTCCCAGATTGCACCCAACAGACATGATGAAACCAGTAGAGAGAGAGAGAGAGAGAGAGAGAGAGAGAGAGAGAGAAGCATACCTACCTGCTAAGACCCAGAGTGCTAATTGGCTCTTGGAGAAGGGGAGCTGCTGCTGCGGCTGTTGCTGGTGCTTCTTCCTCTTGCGGGCCTACACAACAAAGCCAAAAAGAAGTAAAAACTACAGAAAACCAAAGGAATCAGGTGTTATTTGGGGCATAGAAAACACACTAGTGTTCCATCATCAATAACAACAACAACAACAACAAAAAACATTTGGTCTGAGCAAATGAACTGAACATATGAGGTTTGCCTTTGGATGATAAAATGACCCATATGATGGGCCACATGGTTTATGGGTGATCCCCCACAAAAAGCACATGACTACAAACAAATAAATGTAAACATTAGATTGGGCCCCATTACTTGTTGACCATCAGTTGTAATTGCACATTCATCAGGTGGCAAAGATCATTTGACAGGAGAGAAAGTTGGGCATGAATCACGCCGTGATGTGTGCACCACATCAAAAGCTCCAGTTACCAAAAAGGCCCCACATACCATTACTGGATTAAACCAAAAACATCTCCGTTGATCAAGCACCATGTTTCTTTTCATTCTTAAGAAGTGATTTTTCATGAAGCCTTTAGAGAATCCAAGGCATTGAGAACCCAAAGGCACAACAATTTCAAAATTTTACAAAAGATTGTGTGGTTCAAGTCGTATAGGATAGGTGGATAATTCAGATGTTTGCAAAGAAACCAAATGAAGAACAACAGACTACCTTCTTGGGCTACGGCTTCTAGAAATCTTTCGTACTCCCTGTGGCACAAAAATTGAGTTAGAACATCACCCTTTTCTTCTCCAGAAGACCTGAAAAGCAGAAGTTAGCAACAAACTGACCTTCCGTGGACTAGGTGATCCAGAATAGGATGAGTTGGACCTTCCACGCTTTGGAAGTGGTGCTCGAACCCTGCCGTATGCATACAACAGCAACAGCATCCACAGTGAAGATATTAGAGAACCTCATGGTAGACTTGCATAGACATGTCAAATATATAATAAATGCAATACAGATACAACAGCAGCAATCCACAAAGGAGAGGTTACAAAACCACATGATAGACTGACATGTGTATACGTAAACCACATCTAGAGTTATCATCCTATGAATATGTTCTTTAACTGCCCGACATTCTGTCTCATAAAGCATGGCTGCTCTTATGGCTATCCTATAAAATTTCCCTTTCAATTTGAGTGGACATTTCGAGTTGTATAGACCATTTAATGAATAATCACTTTTTTTCAAACAGACAGAGAAAAAAGAAAGAAAAAAAAAAAAACAAAACAAATAAAATAAAATTCAAGACACAAACAGAACTCCATAACAACACAGAACAAAAAACAAAGGACCAAAAAAAGGTGACTAGCAGCAAGACGCTGTTTCTTTGAGCCAATCTATAGTTGCACCAAGTGTGAGGTGAAGCAGCAATAGATTCAGGTGCAGGAGTGAGGATACATATATTTCAGAATAAAAACAAGTATTATTAGGTAGGAAAGTCGGAGCGGGAACAGGAGTCTGAAATGCAATTTGAAGCAAAAGCATCACCTATTTAGAAGGATCCAGGCAACTAAGCAGCCAGCCACCCCAGTGTCAGCCAGTGTTTTAAATAGCGGTAGCGTGATGCGTAGAGCTCAGCCCTCTATAGCGTGTAGCGTAAATACGTAGCGTGTAGCGTAAGCTACACGATACTTCTATTTTTTAATTTAAAAATATGACAAATATAATAAATAGTGGAAAAAAACGAAGAATAAAAATGCCTGAAAGATTATTCATTTTATCAATTATAAGCATGTTCAAATGATTTATTAGTTATCATTTATCAAAAGCCAATCCACATATATAAGTTAAATCAAATAATTATCACATCAACAATTTCTAAGCAAACCACTTTAATTAATAATGTCTAATTGAAACCATAAGTCACAATTATGAAAAGAAATAAAAATCTCATAGGTTAAAAGCATCAAGTACAATACAAGTGTCACATTCCTCAGCATTAGATACAAAGAAAACATGAAAAAAGCAATAAATAAAATAAAATAGTAAAAAAACACATTGTAGCTTACGCTACGTACGCTACGCACTAGGGTACGCTATAGAGGATTTACGCTATTTAGGACGCTACGTAGCGCTACAGCCACGCTATGCTACATAGCGTACGCTACTGCTATACTACAGGCGCTATTTGAAACACTGGTGTCAGTTTATATAATATGAAGGAATTAGAAAACAAGAGACCGTAGGCAAATAGACTATTACTTACGAGGCCAAATGCTTACAGCTTTCTGAGGTGCCTCCCAAATAAGTCCTTATATAGACCTAGGAACATCCTAGCTACTTTGCATCAATGGTTATGATGAAGCCAATGGCATTCATCCAGCGGTCAAGAATACTCTAGGAACTCTGCTAGACTGTACTACACTCATCTAGCCACAAAAACCCACTAAAGAAATGTAGAACACCCTCAGGATCTCAATAATACTATACATGCTTCTATCGCACTAGAATTGTATACACAGTATGTAAAAGCCTCTTGTGCAGAGCCAAAAATCACTGAAGTTCATAAGTTAGCCTCTTTGCAAGGTCCTTGACACTACAAGTCCAGATATGGCAGGGTTTGTTATGCTCCAATCAATTTTTAGTATGTTGGAAATAGATTCATGTTAAAGATGGGCAAGAATGTACTATGCACTTTGCCTCAGTAAACTAATTACAGAAACTCATTGAACATAATGTCGGATACATGCAAGTCTATAAAACTGTCTATTCTTGTGGCCTCATTGTGTGTTGAATAGTTGAAAACCACGATGACTGAATGACTTGGCGACAATGAAATGGGCAATTAAACAAAATTGTCGAAAGTCCCGATTCCACTGCAAAATCAGACATTCTGGGACTGATTTGATTTCGGTAGTGCTTAAAGGCTTCCCACTTCCCAGGAAAATCCAGGTTTCATGTTGGGCAATATCCCACTTGACATAAGCATTCCACAAGGGTAGCTATAACCCAGCAAAACCAGAATTATTGCCACAACTTTTTGAAGGAAAAGTTTCCTAGGGTTCAGCTAGGACTGGGTAGCTATAGACAGACCACGAAACATCCATTTTTCTAGCCATTGATTGGATGCTTATGATCATCTTATCAGAGTGATTTTTGATAGGATGGGGAATCAAAGCTGAACCCCACACGTCATGAGGTCCAAATCAATGACCCTTTCTAGTATAATCAATACAGGCTCTGTCCACTTTCCAAGCCATTGCTCAGATGATTAGCATCATCCAATCAGAGCAAGGGCTTGTTTGGCATTACTTCAAGCAACTGCAGAATTGATTCTTGAGAAACCATTCTTTAGACTTGCTTATGTGAAAAAGTGCATGTTTGGTAAGCGCCTGTTTGGCATTGCTTCTAGCAACATCAGAATTGATTCTCAAGAAACAATTCTCAATTCTTGAGAATTGCTTGTGTGAAATTGTGTGTTTTGTAAACACGCATAAGAAAAACAATCCCCCACAGATTTCAATGATGAGCATCAAATCCCCACTGTTTCCTATGGTGTGGGCCAGTGTTGTCAATATCATACGATTCAGATTTTTTTTTTTCATATTCATGGCAAAATGGATGATTGATGTGTTTTTTTTTTAATTTTCAATTTTTATATTTTTTATGAAAATCTGGAAGAAAAAAAATCTTACAATTTACGATATGATTTGGACCGCTTTACGATTTACCATACGATAACAACTTTGACAACATTGGATGTGGCCCACAAAAGTCTTGAATCTACCTCATTTTCGGAGCCACCCTAAAATGGTGTGGCAAAACATATGGACAAAATGGATGTTGCATGGTCATCACAGCGGGCCCCAGAGCACTGCAGGAGGGGTTATAGGAAAATGGCGTCCATCAAGCTTCTCGAGGGATGAGATTTGCTAAGCCTAAGTGTGCATGCAATACAGCTCCTGTACATGCCACAAGTTTATCATCGTGGCACGTAGGTCCGAGATCCAATTCATCCATTAGGAAGGCACCACCATATTGACGCCTCAGCCCAAGCATGAGGTTGATCCACTAGTCAGGCAGGCCACAGTTTGCAAAACAAATGTATCACTCTACAGCACTTGACTGAAGTTTTCTAACCCATCCACCTGTTTGTAATATTGGGGCCCACCTGAACGGACCAGATTAATTTTAGGGAAAACATGGTCAGACCAACTGGTGGAGGGATTTGATCTTGGACCTACATGCCATGATAGCAATTGTGGAGTTGTACAGCTCTACACTCATGTGCGACTAACAAACCCTCCAACAAGAGGGAGATCTTCAATTTTATGAGTGGTTTTGGCAAGTTTGTAGAAGTGGAAACAACTATAAGATACATGGGGCTAAGAGATGCATTAAAAAAGTGCAAATTTGGAAATTCATTTTTCCAAAATCGATTAAGCCGCTAACCAAACAAGCTTAAAGCCTAAGAAAGTGATTTTCATAATCAAACATTACAAACAAACAAACAAACAAAACTTTTTTAGCAAAAGCCAGAAGGGGCCTTATTTT